>NC_045684.1:27901345-28501345 GCF_003331165.1 Xiphophorus hellerii
ATTCTTCAGCAATTACATACTTTTCCTTCATAGACTTGTCCTAATATTTGAATCAGGCCAGGGTGCCACATGGAACCAAAATATCAACAGACTTTGAGTCAGTTTTTGATGTTTAAATCGCAGCGTATAGAAAGTCGTCCAAACAAGTGTCTCCAGCTCAAAACCCACATGATCTCCTCTTGGTAAGTATGAGTTTGTGCACCGACAGTCTTTCACATGTTCTAAAAAAATAAATAAAAAAAAAACACTCCAGGCAATGCGGACAAGCCTTGGAGATAAAAAAGAGCAGATCCACAGGGAGCATCCCACCCGGTCCACCGTTCTTCCAATCCTCCTCTCTTTTCTGGTTGCCTGGCTCCCTCTGCCTCTGGGTAATCCCTCTGATTAGACTAATCATGCAGAATGTCGGCGCGGGGCCGGATCGGTCGGGGACAGGACAGAGCCTGCCGGGGCGCGGCTCTAATGATGAGTAATGGCGTCTGAAGCAGAAAGTGAACTCTCTGCTTGTGACAGATCTGATTTTAACTGGATTGTGACTATTGTTAGTTTTTTTTTTTTCTGCACCTAAATGTTTGCCTTTATCTTTAATGTGTTTTTTTATTTTGAAGGGCATCGCTTTTGGCCGTCTCGGCTGTCAGGGCGTCAAACTCTTTGGCGTGTTTTGTGCTCTTGGAAAGAGCAAACCTCCTTAAAGTCAGCAAACACTTGAGGGATGTGTCTGTCCTCTCAGAAGTGATTTCTCCTTTTTGACATTGCCTCGTTCATGTGTGTTATTAGCTTGTGATCCATGTCTGGCGACGCAGCAGGGCTGCAGCTATATTGCCTCTCCAGTGCTGCCTAAGAGTCATCCACATCCCTGTGCTGCCCTGCCATTCCAAGGGCATTTTGCTCAAATTCCTCTATTTGGTACCGCTGAAGTACTCTTGGACATTCAGGCCAGACTGCTGGACAGAAATCCCCTCATTAATGCTTGAAAGTGGACATTTAGCTCGACATGCACATGTGTAATTGTAATGTTCACACTTGACAGCTGTAATTAGGCTTTGTCCGTTTATACGTGCCAAACAACCTTCACCTGTCAAACTATATTCATTTAACAAGTTGGGAATCTGCCGTTCTGTGTTATTCTGTGACACGTTTTTATCCATCTGTAGGCACAAAATCTGAGTTCTTAACGTTTGCTGCAGGTTTCGGCCTCCTTTTGCTTGCTATTTTTTCCAATTTTATCAAGCACAAGAGAAGGTAGAAATATACTTTCAGATTTTTCTGTGCTTGTAAAACTTTCCTCTGGGATGAAAATTAGCATTTTCCTTTCCCAGACTCAGTGAATTGTGTCAAAAAATGGTCATTAAAAATGTTGAAGTCTGATGCATAAATTTATTTAATTGCTCATTATTTTGTAAAGACTTTGAATTAAACAGGAAACATTTGTAAAATAAGATGATAAAAGCTTTGGAAATGTGTTGAGGCTGACATTAGCGTTGGAGACGTCTGTGCCGCTGCAACGTGTTTAGCATTGAGATGCTGTTTTAGCCTATCAGCAAAGCTATTCAAGCCTAGCTCCTTTTATCACAACTTAAACACAATAATAGTCATTTCTAGCATCCAGTCAGATCGGTTTTTGAAGCAAACAGTAGCAAGAGAATCAATTTTGTTGACTGTCGTTGTAGTTAACCCTAACTCTAACCCTACCAGAAACATGCTTTGGATTTGTATATAAAAAAATTAAAAAATAAAAAGTCTCAGAATTTCTGGCCCTATTTATAACCTAACTCTGCCTAAAACTTCTCCATACATTCATCTTTGACCTTTCTGCTGGGTTCAGTGATTTCCCCCACAAACCTCAGAGGACTTTATAGAACAGCTGGGTTTTTACTGCGACTAAGTGACAAAGACTCTTTATCAAGTAGGAGATTTAAGTAGACAATGGGTTAACCTATATTATATTTAAAGATAAAGTCAAAGGGACTTCATTGTATTTATTAAGAATGTTTTGTAAAACCATTAAGAATATTTCTCCCACCTCACGTGTCGGTGGACTCTATCCTATAAAATCCCATTGAAATGTGCTGCAGTTTGCACTTCCTACATGATGAAATCTGAAACTTTTGATTTCCTGTCACCACTTTTACAAGGCCGTGTATGTCCGTATCTCATGAGCTGAATGCATTTTCATGTAATACTTTATCAGTAACGTCTCTGCTTCCTGTCCCTGTCAGAGCCCATGCGTGCCTTGCGGGGCCTCACAGCCACAGAGATCCAGCCGCGTCTTTTGGCCCTTCAGTGGGAGCCGCTGGGCTACAACCTGACACGCTGCCACACGTACACGCTGTACCTCTGCTATCGCTACTCCATGCCGACAGGGAGCAGCGGGGGCAACAACGCCACTGTAAGGGAGTGCCTGTCGGTGGACCGCAACACCTCCCACTTCACCCTCAGGGACCTGCCACCCTTCCGGGCGGTCCATGTGAGGCTGGCACTGGCCAACCCAGAGGGCAAGAAGGAGAGCCGGGAGGTCACATTTCAGACGGAGGAGGACAGTGAGTGGGAGTTTAATTGTTCTCACTGTATGCTAACAAGTGCCACCCAATTGTATAGAAGGCACATGTTTTTGTTCGTGTGTGCAGTGAGGCTTGGTGTTGTCAGGGAGACTTAGCTTCACAACTTCTTACAGTTGTAGTTGTTTCTTTATGCTCGGATGATTATTATGCAGTGCTTACAAAAATCCGGGCCTTTAGTTGTGTAGCGCAAGCAAAAAAAACAAAAAAAAAAACACAAATATTGACTAAAAAGAAAAGCTGGATCAGCATAACTAAACGGAAAATCAGCCCTTTAAATGGAGACTAGTGAAGCATTCATAAGCTCAGTGTATTGCCAAGAGCAAAATGCTATAATGATTTTGCTTATCTTTGTAATATTTTCCTGTGGACTTCAGCAGATTATGTGCAGTCTAATGCAAATTTTCCATGGATGAAGACCCAGAAGGTCAAAGTCTTGTTGTTATGTAAAATTGGTGAGACATTCCCATGTAACTGAATATGACTTAGGAATATTTGTAGTATGGTCAAGAAAGTTTGAGAAATTGATCCTCAGGATTTGCAGTTGATAGCATTTCATCACCCCTTCTTATTTACACGTATTTGAACATCTAAGCATAAAAGGCAGACAATCACTGTCCAATCTCACTCTAATTGTCCATTCCTATATGTCTTAATAACTAAGAGAAATAGATTTCTTAAAACTGTACGCCTTACAGACCATTTCTTCAATCTATTGCCAATTGGGCTCAACTATCAAATGCCACTGAAGTGGGTTTTTTCACCTTAAGCAAAACACAGCAAAAGAAAAAAAAGTCTAACAACCTGTTAGACTTTTGTTGATCCATGGTCTTCCACTTGTCTGAGTTTGGGTCACAGGGCAACAGGTCCAGAAATAACACCTAGACATTGATCTCTCCAACGAGATCCTGCGTTCTGAGGGATCTAAAGGATAGCTAGGCCAGACGGGAGACATTACCCATCCTGTGAGTTCTGGGTCTTCCCCAGTGTCTCCTTGAAAACGTCCAAAAGGAGACACCCAGGGCGCATCTTGATTCTTTGAACCAACCAAACTTTCAATTCCGAGAAGCAGCGTCTTTATCTTAGGCTCCCCTGAATTACAGAGCTCCTCACCCTATGTCTAAAGCTGAGTCCAGCCACATTACAGAGGAAATGCATTTTGGCTGTTTGTATCCAGGATCTTGTTCCTTTGGGCATTATGCATACCTCATGGCCATACGTAAGTGTCAGAACGTAGACCGACTGGTAAATAGAGAGTGTTCCTTTTTGGCACTGCTCTCTCTCACTACAACAGACTGAAGCCGCCCCCGCATTACTGCAGAAACCCCAACCCATCTGTCCAACTCCCATTCCATTCTATCTTTACTTATGAGCAAGACAGCAAAATACTTAAACTCCTCTACTTGAGGCAAAGATTGGACCCCAAGCCACAGGAGTAGTCCACTTCTTTTTCTGTAGAGAGATCAGTGTTTTCTTTTTAGCTATGTTGAGTACTTGCTTCAGACTACCTTCTAAGAAAACTAGACTCAGATCAGGATTAGATTTTTTTCAAAGAATTATATAATAAGGCCTTGTCTGCAGTGATATGGGTACTACTCCAGTCAGTTGCAGTACACAGTGGACTACGATGTACCAGAGTTCACTTTTAGGACTATCTGGTCTCCATAGACCAAAGCAAGAGCTGTGTCTGCATTTTTGGCACAAAGTCCAGCTCTTTCCTAGACTTGCACTGGACTCTAACATGGAAGTTTCCAGTCATTCGTTAAGAGAGCGGGATGAAACTCAGTTCCCAACCAGGAAAAGGAATACTGCTGCCTCTGGGCCTAAGGTCTCTCTATGGGAAGGAGTTTAAGTATATTAGTGTCTTGTTTGTGAAGGATGAGATGGATGGACTGACTTGGAACTTGACTGCAGTAATGGGATGCTGCCAGAGCCTTGCCTTGTAAAGAAAGAGCAGAAGCAAAAAGCAAAGTTGTGTTTGAAAATGTCGATTTTCACCAACACTCACAGTCCAGTCTCATTGAGGTTGAACTATTTCACATGAACGAAAAGGCAAAACTTTGCATGTCTAGATGTTTGAAGCTGGTGGAAACTTAGCCCAAAGAAACATATGTAGCTGAGTCTGCAGGGAAAGGTGTGTTTCAATACTACTCCACATTTAGGAGCCACTCTGTAAAGTCAGTCACAGAAATAAATAACATAGATGGAAGTTTATTTTTCTAATGTGACCAAATAGGAAAAGGTAAGCCAGTTAGAATACTACCAAGTCCTGGAGTGGTATAATAATTATTGTATTAGAAGAGTAAATGATCTTATTTGTCAGGCTCTACGGTAAATTAATTCACTGTATTAATTTAGTATAACTCCACAAGGACGGTTGTGCTGCCATGATGTAGACGTTGTGCAACATCAGGAGACAGGATCTCAATATATCCTGATGTCTGGGGCCGAGCCGGGCCAGTTTTCCTCTGTCCCCTCCCTCTCCTCTATCCTTTCTAGCCCTTGTGTCTTTTTTCTCTTTCTCCTTTATCTTTGTCTGTCAAAAGTGTTTGCACCCACTAGCCTGCCCACACAACACTCCATTTACTCGAGACAGTTTGTTTCAGCCGAGGCTGTTTATTTTGTCTCGCTTTAGTTCCTGGGGGAATCGCTCCAGAGTCTTTAACCTTCACTCCACTCGACGACATGATCTTCCTCAAGTGGGAGGAGCCTGTAGAGCCCAACGGTCTCATCACACAGTATGAGGTAAGATATGAGGTTTGTTTTCACTTTGACCTGTTGCAGAACCCACTTTCACACTTCATTAAATTTACAGTACATTTCCATATACTAATAAAGCAGAGGCTGTAAATACATAGGAGAATAAACTTCCAGAAAATTGTAAAACAGCCAAAAACATTGACTTCCTTTAAATCTAGACTAAAAACCCACTTGTTTAGGGCTTCCGTTGGAACGCTAATAAACGAAACACTGACCAACATTTTGATGTGTTATGACGACATTTGGTAAAATGTAATTGTTGAATGTGTGTTCTATGACTTTGTATTTTTGTGTTTTTATGATGTAAAGACTTCCGTACGGCTTCGAGGCGATTCTGGTCCACCATCCGGCGTCTCAGGGGGGGGAAGCGGTGCAGCACCAACACTGTTTATAGTGGGGATGGTGTGCTGCTGACCTCTACTCGGGACGTTGTGGGCCGGTGGGCAGAGTACTTCGAAGACCTCCTCAATCCCACCAACATGCCTTCCACTGAGGAAGCGGAGCCTGGGGACTCTGGGTTGGGCTCTCCAATCTCTGGGGGCGAGGTCACCGAGGTGGTTAAAAAGCTCCTCGGTGGCAAGGCCCCGGGAGTGGATGAGATCCGCCCGGAGTTCCTTAAGGCTCTGGATGTTGTAGGGTTGTGTTGGTTGACGCGACTCTGCAATGTCGCATGGACATCGGGGGCAGTTCCCCTGGATTGGCAGACTGGGGTGGTGGTCCCCCTGTTCAAAAAGGGGGACCGGAGGGTGTGCTCCAATTATAGAGGGGTCACACTCTTAAGCCTCCCTGGCAAGGTCTATTCAGGGGTCCTGGAGAGGAGGGTCCGTCGGATAGTCGAACCTCGGATTCAGGAAGAGCAGTGTGGTTTTCGTCCTGGTCGTGGAACGCTGGACCAGCTCTACACCCTCGGCAGGGTCCTGGAGGGTGCATGGGAGTTCGCCCAACCAGTCTACATGTGTTTTGTGGACTTGGAGAAGGCGTTCGACCGTGTCCCTCGGGGAGCCCTGTGGGGGGTTCTCCGGGAGTATGGGGTACCGGGCCCTTTGATACGGGCTGTCAGGTCCCTGTATGACCGGTGTCAGAGTCTGGTCCGCATTGCCGGCAGCAAGTCGGGCTCGTTTCCGGTGAGAGTTGGACTCCGCCAGGGCTGCCCTTTGTCACCGATTCTGTTCATCACTTTCATGGACAGAATTTCTAGGCGCAGCCAAGGTGTTGAGGGGATCCGATTTGGTGGCCTTAGGATCTCATCTCTGCTTTTCGCAGACGATGTGGTCCTTTTGGCTTCATCAGATCGTGATCTGCAGCTCTCGCTGGAGCGGTTCGCAGCCGAGTGTGAAGCGGCCGGGATGGGGATCAGTGCCTCCAAATCCGAGGCCATGGTCTTGAGCCGGAAAAGGGTAGAGTGCCTTCTCCGGGTCAGGGGGGGTGTCCTGCCCCAAGTGGAGGAGTTTAAGTATCTCGGGATCTTGTTCACGAATGGGGGAAGAAGGGAGCGGGAGGTCGACAGGCGGATTGGCGCAGCGTCTGCTGTCAAGCGGGCGCTGTACCGGTCCGTCGTGGTGAAGAGAGAGCTGAGCCAAAAAGCGAAGCTCTCGATTTACCGGTCGATCTACGTTCCCACCCTCATCTATGGTCATGAGCTTTGGGTCATGACCGAAAGAACGAGATCGCGGATAC
This sequence comes from Xiphophorus hellerii, assembly GCF_003331165.1. NCBI lineage: Eukaryota > Metazoa > Chordata > Actinopteri > Cyprinodontiformes > Poeciliidae > Xiphophorus > Xiphophorus hellerii. The sequence goes on from NC_045684.1 coordinate 27,908,341, forward strand.
AAGCGGCCGAAATGGGTTTTCTCCGTAGGGTGGCTGGGCTCTCCCTTAGAGATAGGGTGAGAAGCTCAGTCATCCGGGAGGGACTCAGAGTAGAGCCGCTGCTCCTTCACATCGAGAGGAGCCAGTTGAGGTGGCTCGGGCATCTGGTCAGGATGCCTCCTGGACGCCTCCCTGGTGAGGTGTTCCGGGCACGTCCCACCGGGAGGAGGCCCCGGGGAAGACCCAGGACACGCTGGAGGGACTATGTCTCTCGGCTGGCCTGGGAACGCCTCGGGATTCCCCCGGAGGAGCTAGAAGAAGTGGCTGGGGAGAGGGAAGTCTGGGCCTCCCTTCTGAAGCTGCTACCCCCGCGACCCGACCTCGGATAAGCGGAAGAAGATGGATGGATGGATGATGTAAAGCACTTTGAACTGCCTTGTTGCTGAGATGTGTATACAAATGAAGTTGATTGATTGATTCATTGATTGAGATGGATGCTTCCACAAGAGGCCAATGTTAAATGTCATTATTGACAATCAGGGCTGAGCATCCAGCCTTCAGGATAAGAAGCGAACATTCTGCTGGACACAAACTGTTCAGATTTTTTCCTTCAGGTCAGTTATACAGAGACTGTTTCTGCATCTGATGAACAAACACCTAACAGCCTGAGTAGCCAGGCTGCTTGGTGATTTTAGATTTTTGTTTGGATCAAAAAATCAAAAATAGGATTTTTTTTGATTTTGTTATAATTCTTTTTCCTTTCTTTATAATAAAAAATGGCTACAAATATATCTACATATTGTTCCTTCATCCTTATTTTATTTCCCTTATAGTTTATATATTTACATTCTAGTATAAATATATATTGTGTTATATTTATACTAGTGGCGAGACTCGTTAATTGCAAAGTCTGTAATGAATTAATTGTGATTGATTGCATTTTAATTAAACTGTGTATTGACAAAATAAGCTACATTTTAATTCAAAAATCCCTTTTGCTGCTAGATTTTTTAATAAATAGACATGGGAACTCAAGAAAAAGTATATTTGTTTCTAATTTATTATTATTCAGGTTCTTCAGCCATCACATTTTTGCAAAGTGTTCTTCTATCCATTCAGCTTTTCAGTGTTTCAGGAATTCTTGATCATTCACAGCACTTCTTTAGAAATGTGGACATTAGCATTAGCGCCTGTGCTGCTGCTACATGTTTAGCATTAAGATGCTATTTTAGGCTTCACTGACAGGCTAACTCCTTTTAGCACAACTTTAACACAATAGCCTTTTCCTGCATCCAATCAGATCAGTTCTTGAAGCAAGCTGTACCCCCCAGTGGGCCGAGAGAAGCGTATTTGTGTTGTTTGCGGATGTCGCTTGTGCGTCAGATTTATGGGCCTACCAGAAACAAGAGGATACAAAGTTCCATTCCTGATTAATAATTAATGTCTTGATGCTGTGAGCCCCTGAAAAAAAAGTCTATTTGTCTGTGCCATCGTCTTGGCAGATAAATCAGATTCTGTTGGGTTTTTTTTAATATAGTGATCTCTGACCTACCAGAGACCAATGTAGTCTGGGCTTTCAGCTATGAACCCTCACTATTGATGACAGTCTCAGAGGCATTCGAGAAAGAAATTAGAAATTGAGCTGCACTTGCTTGGAAAGTTCAGATTGAACAAATAACACAAAGAGTCGACAGAATAAAAGACGGCAATGCGACTTTCATGTGATTGAAAGACTTGACAAGCTGACTAGGCTTGATGCAGAGTTCAGAAAAAAATCTTCTCAGTGGGATCCATCAGCAGTGTTTTATAAATACTCTTGATGTCACTGAATTTAGTGCATAAAAATACTTTTTTGTATGCACAAAAATAATAAATTACTGACAGTCTAAAAGGAAACGTCCTGTACATTGCCATGTTTCGATCCAGCAGTGAATCCTCACTGTATGCCAGAAGGAACTCGATAAACACTGATAATTCATTTAATAGTGTTTGAAAAGCTGCTTGTTAGTGTCTGGTCATGAAGAAGCTCTGGTATTCCCCTCTTGGGTGCAGCTGATTGGACCCAACCAAAGCAGTTTTTAGAAAAAGTGCGATGGACTGTCACTAGCTCACGCCTACACCTCCGTCTTTCCCTGCAGGTCTGCAGAGTGGATGGATAGTTCAGCTCATTCTCCCTACATTAAATAAATCTTTTAAACATACAGAAACCCCTACAGCGTGGAAGTTGTTGATGACAGCCCAGTCTTTAAAGCTGTGAATATATGCAACATATCTAACTACTGTGTGTTACCGGCTACGCTAAAAATAGCTAAAAAAAAAAAATGGTTGTCAGGTTTTTTGTGGAGCTTCTTAATAATGGTCATAATCTGAACCCTTTCCAGTCTGGTTTACCACTTCTACCCAACTCCTGTCCGTCTGCTCATGATCAGATTTATGCAGGTGACTCTTATTAAGACATGCATGATGTTTACAAAAAATGATTAAACAGAACACACTCAATTATTTTCCCGTATGGTAAAGAGCAGGAATTAGCTCTGGGGAAATCATTGACTCAAATCTGTATTTTTAAAGTTTTTTCTGGCTCTGGCGGTCGTTATTTACATCAGATCAGGAAATGGGGAGAAATAGAAGAGGGGAAAAACATGTAGCAAAGGACCTAGAGTGGTGATACACCTGTGTGTCGCTTCCATTCCTCCCGCTAGAGCTAGAGAAGTGAGTTATCCACTTCTCTAGTTCTAAGAAGTAGCTAGAACCACAAAATAGAACCAGAGTCCTATTTCATTATTCCGAGCTGCGGTATTCAGGCTTTGAACACTAATGTTTTGAAGTAAACGCTTCAACCAACACAATTTGCCAAATTCCTTTGGTTGTATTTACCCAGAATGCACTCCACTGTAGTCTGCTTCCTGATTCTGGAGCGGTCTGCGGTCCATTTGGCGTTCACACAAGAGTTCATTTCAGTCAAACCCAGACCTGGATTTGTAGGCGGACCCCAATTTGGGAGTCCAACTGTACATTTTATAATGAATTTAGAAAATAATTAGAAGAAAAATTCACAAATATAAATTAATTTAGTTATCTGCATCACACAGCCACATTTCCTTACAAAAGACAGAGCAGATTTTGGATAATGATCTCTTGGATAATGATGTTTTGTATCCCAGGTGGGTACAAAACATGTGTATGGTCACTATGAACCCACCTATTTACTATGAGTGTACAAAATGTTCTGTGGAAAATGATTTCTCTTCATACTCCACAAAAGTCAGGTACAAAATTACAAATAGGAAACTTCTGTACAAAATCGCTGGCCATGTTAATTTCCTACATGTTTCGCAGGTTTTAAAATTTCATCCCGTCTGCCATGGAGATCACTGCTTCGACTGGAACCAATGTTCCCTCTGGAGCTCTTTGCAGTCATTTGCTATGGCAACTTTAAGCATAAGATAGAGGAGACTATTAGACCATACTGTCCCTAAAATGTGTCAAGAAGGTAATTGGTACCTGTTTTAATGACGGATGGAAGCCGTCTAACTGGAGAAGCAGGTCTTAAAGGCTCGACTTCCTTTGAGGAGTTGTGATGCAGCTTTGCAGTGTCTGTTATAGGTGGGCAGATCAATAATATCGATGCCAAGTCAGTATCAGTATCTCACTGTGGTGAGATTGATAGTTTAGTTTCAGATTCTCTTCTTGAAATTGTATTTTATTTCTGTGTTGTAGGCTCTCAGCTATAAATATTATGCTTTGATTTATTCTCATTTAGCACTTTATTTAGGAAAAATTCACACAAATCATTTTATTAAAGTGTTTTGTAGACGGCTACAAATTTTGTCCAAATTCCGTCTTAGGTTTGAACAAAATTAATTCAAAGGAAAAACCACAAAAAAATTGTTGGTATGTCAAACTTAAATAAAAAGTATCTATTGATATTGATATCGATATCTGTATTGATTTCAATATCAAGATCAGCGATATATGCCATGTATTTACTTTGTATCAGATCAATACCAAAAATTTGCACGCCTCTAGTTTGTGTGGCTGAAAAAACTAAATCTCAATACAGCCATCGTCAAGAACTTAGAAAGTTCTAAAAAGAATTTTCAGATTTTTCCATGATTGTAAAAGAAGTTGGTCACATATTTGGACTCATGCAAGTATAGAAATATTTCCTCACATTTTCTCACTAAGCTGAAATGATCTCTCCAGTACATTTAATGGCTAACCAAGCACATGTTTTTTTTTTTTATTTGAAAAACAGCCTGACGAATATTTTTATGAAGAACATTGCAATTTTCTTTCAGAATCAGCTTGGAAAAACAAATGAGGTGTTATGTTCATGTTATTTATCGCATGATTATTCTTTAATCAGTCTTGTTTGTTCCTGTTTTCTTTTCCCGTCTGTTTATCTGTTTGCAGATCAGCTACCAGAGCATTGAATCCTCTGACCCGGGCATCAACGTTCCCGGTCCTCGCCGCACCGTCTCCAAGCTGAGGAATGAAACCTACCACATGTTCTCGGGCCTGCACCCCGGAACCACCTACCTGGTCTCTGTTCGGGCTCGCACGGCCAAAGGCTTCGGCCAGACCGCTCTCACAGAGATCACTACCAACATATCTGGTGAGCCTGCAGTGAGGCTGATAGATGTCCTGTGTGTAACCCCAAAAGATGATTCTCGTCAATAACAAAACAAGAAGCCCTTTTTGAGATTTAATATTCCAGCCTGTAATAAACAGCATCCAAGAAAACTAAAAAAATAAAAATAAAAAAAACAACCTATTCAACATTTCTCACCAGCAAAGATGACTGAGCGAGAACTTGTTTTTTTCTTCTTCAAAAAGAACAAAATTGATTTCCTCATATACTTTTAAATTCTACAAATTATCCTCATTCATGCACAGCCAAAACGGCTTTCAGATGCACACTCGCTTTATTGGAGAGAAAACAAATTATAGCTAACTACAAATGTTCAGGATGGGTAGTTTGAGGGAAAAACAGCTTTGTTTTCTGTTCTCCCATTGAAAGGCCCCACACAACAGAACAGAAATTAGAGGCTAAGACTGCAGGTATGGAACGGCTATGAATTGTGAGTTGGTGATTTCTGTCCATTAAATGTGTTTAGGCTGAGACATTACTGGGATGTATTTGCATTAAATCATGTGGAGGCTGTAGAGAATTGCTTGTTGTGTTAGTCTGAGAAATGAGAGTCGTTCCCACTTTTTTAGAGCCGCTCTGTGGTTTCAGCTTGGGAGTTGTTAATTACCACTTTTTAAAATCACAACTCTGATGAGAATCACATGCGGTTTTTTTACCATGAAAAAAAAACTTACATGTCTTACATGCGATTCACATCATTCACGTAAAAAATGGTGTGAACCTCAAGTGCATCTTCCATGTGGTACGTGGTTTTCACATGGGATTTTTCTGTCAGGAACCATATGGAGGAAAACTAAACAAAACTGAAGAGCCAGAAACGAACTTAAAAAACCCAAAACTAGGAAAAGAGAACAAAATACATCGACTTCATGAAGGGGTGTCTGTGTTTATTAAACACGGATTTGGCTTCGATAGAAAGAAAGAGTTGACAAAAGAAAGTTCATTTATACCTCAAAACTGTTTGATCTTTTCTGTTGCTCTACAATAATATATATCCCATAGTATTTATTACAGCTATATCCAGATAGCCAATAAAAAAATACAGATTTTGCAGATTTGTGTAGCTGACATCATTGAAAAGCAGCCATGTTTACACGCTAGCATGGCAGCACAGCTAGCTACTGGACAAATTTAGCTCATCTAGTGGTTCCTTAAATTTAACATTTAAGGAGTTTTATCTCTTGACAGTGCTTTTTTGGCTTTGCAAATCATTAACGTTGTGTAAGAACTGTTAGAATATTAAGAATTAGTTCAGTCAGAGCTCCAGTTTAAGCTAAGCTAGCAGGTCCATAAAGAGCTAAAAGAAACTAAAAGGATTTTGTTAGCAAAGATGAAAAATGCATAGCTTTAATATTATACTTATTATAGTGAACGGAACGCACTGGTCCTGTAGATCTCAACTGTTTTTGTGTCTTATTGGTGGCAGAATTACACAAACATTCACCTCTTCCATTTCACCCTGAGCTTGTATGTTGTTCTCATAGCTACAGCTCTTTACTTCACTACACACTTCCAATTAATTTACAATCTGTAATAAAGCGAGGAAAACTCCACCTCAGAGCTCCCAGAGTTTTGCTGAGGTTGTGCAACTTTGACATGAATCCTAATTATGTTTAAAAGCCTCTTGTTTTCTGTGTAGCCGGCTGCTGCTTCCCGTCAGCAGACAATGGCAGCGTGTGGGAGGTCTACTGGTACACAAGGGATCCGTTTGAGTAATGAAAAGAGATCGCGCTCCGGCTCCTTTCATATGCAGCTGAAAAAAATCTCTCAGCAAAAGTCTTAAAAACATTAAAATCGACAATTTGGGGTTTCATGTGGAATATTTCTGTAGTGTGCATGTCTTTGACATGTCTCTCTAAGGCGTGTGTGTGTGCGTGTTTTTCTCCAGCCCCTGTGTTCGACTATGAAGACATCCCGTCTCCGCTGAGCGAGTCAGAGAGCACCATCACCGTGCTGCTGCGCCCTGCCCTGGGGAGGGGGGCGCCTGTCAGGTACGGCTAATAAATGCTCCTCAGCTACGCCAGCGCTCAATCACTGCTGCTCTGCGCAGGTATTTATAGCTGCAGTCACAAAGAGCTCTGTGGGGCATCGGGAAGTGGTTCGTTAGGCTCTGGATGCAGCAGACGCATTTCAAAAGCAAACGGTGTCATGTTATGCTAACCTAGCTCGTCTAGCTAACCTGGCTTCCAATTCTTCGGTTAAAAGGTTTAAAGAGTACCTATATATCTTTTAAACCCCTTTTATTATGTCAAAAAAATATGTATTTAATTAGAACAATCGCTAAATACTCCTCCATGGGCTGCCACCTTATCGTGGTGGAGGGGTTTGAGTGTCCCAATGATCCTAGGAGCTATGCTGTCTGGGGCTTCATGCCCCTGGTAGGGTCACCCAAGGCAGACAGGTCCTAGGTGAGGGACCAGACAAAGAGCAGCCCAAAGACCCCAATGATGAAGGAAAACTTTGGACTTGGTGTTCCCTCGCCCGGACGCGGGTCACCGGGGCCCCACTCTGGAGCCAGGCCTGGAGGGGGGGCACGATGGCGAGCGTCTGGTGGCCGGGCTTTTACCCATGGAGCCCGGCCGGGCTCAGCCCGAAGAGGAAACATGGGCCCCCCCTCCCATGGGCCCACCACCCGTGGGAGGGGCCAAAGGGGTCGGGTGCAGTGTGGGATGGGTGGCAGCAGAGGGAGGGGACCCTGGCGGTCCGATCCTCGGTTGCAGAAACTGGCTCTTGGGACGTGGAATGTCACCTCTCTGGTGGGGAAGGAGCCGGAGCTAGTGCGTGAGGTCGAGAGGTTCCGGCTAGAAATAGTCGGTCTCACCTCGACGCACGGCTCTGGTTCTGGAACCAGTCTCCTTGAGAGGGGCTGGACATACTTCCACTCTGGAGTTGCCCAGGGTGAGAGGCGTCGGGCAGGAGTGGGCATACTTGTTGCTCCCCATCTCGGCGCCTGTACGTTGGGGTTTACCCCGGTGAACGAGAGGGTAGCATCCCTCCGCCTACGGGTGGGGGGACGGGTTCTGACTGTCGTTTGTGCTTACGGGCCGAACGACAGTTCAGATTACCCACCCTTTTTGGAGTCCTTAGAGGGGGTACTGGAGAGTGCTCCTCCTGGGGACTCCCTTGTTCTGCTGGGGGACTTCAACGCTCACGTGGGCAATGACAGTGAGACCTGGAGGGGCGTGGTTGGGAGGAACGGCCCGCCCGACCTGAACTCGAGCGGTGTTCTGTTGCTGGACTTCTGTGCTCGCCATGGATTGTCCATAACGAACACCATGTTCAAGCATAAGGGTGTCCATATGTGCACTTGGCACCAGGACACCCTAGGCCGCAGTTCGATGATCGACTTTGTCATCGTTTCATCGGATCTGCGGCCGTATGTCTTGGACACTCGGGTGAAGAGAGGTGCGGAGCTGTCCACTGACCACTACCTGGTGGTGAGTTGGCTCCGGTGGTGGGGGCGAAAGCCGGTCAGACCTGGCAGGCCCAAACGTGTTGTGAGGGTCTGCTGGGAACGTCTGGCGGAATCCCCTGTGAGACGGAGCTTTAACTCCCATCTCCGGCAAAACTTCGAACACGTCCCGGGGGAGGTGGGGGACATGGAGTCTGAGTGGACCGTGTTCCGTGCCTCCATTGTCGAGGCGGCCGATCGGAGCTGTGGCCGCAAGGTTGTCGGTGCCTGTCGCGGCGGCAACCCTCGAACCCGCTGGTGGACACCTTCGGTGAGGGATGCCGTCAGGCTGAAGAAGGAGTCCTATCGGGCCTTTTTGGCCTGTGGGACTCCGGAAGCAGCTGATGGGTACCGGCGGGCGAAGCGGCATGCGGCTCGGGCGGTTGCTGAGGCAAAAACCCGGGCGTGGGAGGAGTTTGGAGAGGCCATGGAGAAAGACTTCCGTACGGCTTCGAGGCGATTCTGGTCCACCATCCGGCGTCTCAGGGGGGGGAAGCGGTGCAGCACCAACACTGTTTATAGTGGGGATGGTGTGCTGCTGACCTCTACTCGGGACGTTGTGGGCCGGTGGGCAGAGTACTTCGAAGACCTCCTCAATCCCACCAACATGCCTTCCACTGAGGAAGCGGAGCCTGGGGACTCTGGGTTGGGCTCTCCAATCTCTGGGGACGAGGTCGCCGAGGTGGTTAAAAAGCTCCTCGGTGGCAGGGCCCCGGGGGTGGATGAGATCCGCCCGGAGTTCCTTAAGGCTCTGGATGTTGTAGGGTTGTGTTGGTTGACGCGACTCTGCAATGTCGCATGGACATCGGGGGCAGTTCCCCTGGATTGGCAGACTGGGGTGGTGGTCCCCCTGTTCAAAAAGGGGGACCGGAGGGTGTGCTCCAATTATAGAGGGGTCACACTCTTAAGCCTCCCTGGCAAGGTCTATTCAGGGGTCCTGGAGAGGAGGGTCCGTCGGATAGTCGAACCTCGGATTCAGGAAGAGCAGTGTGGTTTTCGTCCTGGTCGTGGAACGCTGGACCAGCTCTACACCCTCGGCAGGGTCCTGGAGGGTGCATGGGAGTTCGCCCAACCAGTCTACATGTGTTTTGTGGACCTGGAGAAGGCGTTCGACCGTGTCCCTCGGGGAGCCCTGTGGGGGGTTCTCCGGGAGTATGGGGTACCGGGCCCTTTGATACGGGCTGTCAGGTCCCTGTATGACCGGTGTCAGAGTCTGGTCCGCATTGCCGGCAGTAAGTCGGGCTCGTTTCCGGTGAGAGTTGGACTCCGCCAGGGCTGCCCTTTGTCACCGATTCTGTTCATCACTTTCATGGACAGAATTTCTAGGCGCAGCCAAGGTGTTGAGGGGATCCGATTTGGTGGCCTTAGGATCTCATCTCTGCTTTTTGCAGACGATGTGGTCCTTTTGGCTTCATCAGATCGTGATCTGCAGCTCTCGCTGGAGCGGTTCGCAGCCGAGTGTGACGCGGCCGGGATGAGGATCAGTGCCTCCAAATCCGAGGCCATGGTCTTGAGCCGGAAAAGGGTAGAGTGCCTTCTCCGGGTCAGGGGGGGTGTCCTGCCCCAAGTGGAGGAGTTTAAGTATCTCGGGATCTTGTTCACGAATGGGGGAAGAAGGGAGCGGGAGATCGACAGGCGGATTGGCGCAGCGTCTGCTGTCAAGCGGGCGCTGTACCGGTCCGTCGTGGTGAAGAGAGAGCTGAGCCAAAAAGCGAAGCTCTCGATTTACCGGTCGATCTACGTTCCCACCCTCATCTATGGTCATGAGCTTTGGGTCATGACCGAAAGAACGAGATCGCGGATACAAGCGGCCGAAATGGGTTTTCTCCGTAGGGTGGCTGGGCTCTCCCTTAGAGATAGGGTGAGAAGCTCAGTCATCCGGGAGGGACTCAGAGTAGAGCCGCTGCTCCTTCACATCGAGAGGAGCCAGTTGAGGTGGCTCGGGCATCTGGTCAGGATGCCTCCTAGACGCCTCCCTGGTGAGGTGTTCCGGGCACGTCCCACCGGGAGGAGGCCCCGGGGAAGACCCAGGACACGCTGGAGGGACTATGTCTCTCGGCTGGCCTGGGAACGCCTCGGGATTCCCCCGGAGGAGCTAGAAGAAGTGGCTGGGGAGAGGGAAGTCTGGGCCTCCCTTCTGAAGCTGCTACCCCCGCGACCCGACCTCGGATAAGCGGAAGAAGATGGATGGATGGATGGATGGATGGATGGAATCGCTAAATACAGTTGAACCCAGAAGTCTACATACACCCTTAATGAAGTGAAATCATACTAAACTTCTCTTGTTTTAGGACAGTTACAATTATTTCTATTTGCTAAATTCTACAACAGTAAGAAAAAGAATGACAGATTTATGTATTCAGGTCTTCTAAATCAGAAGTTTACATACAGAATGATTACTGTTTCTTAAAACAGCGAGGGGAAGCCCAGATGATGATTTATGGCTGACATGGACGATGAAGCACTTTGAAATGCCTTGCTGCTGAAATGTGCTATACAAATAAAATTTGATTTGATTTTGATTTGATTTTGAAGGCAGAGACATGGAAGAGACAAAGCGCAGACAGCCGTGGTAAAGTGGTCAGCGTTTATTTCCAAACAAAATAACAATCTGGTCATGAGCAACTGGCATGAACAGGAACCAACCAAACACAACAAGTAACAAACAAGAACCCTGCAAGGAACCAAAGCCAAACAGGAACTTAAATCGCATAGGAGATGGGTGAGCAGGACAACTAATGAGGGAACACAGGTGGAAAAACACCAATTAGATTGACAGGAACATAAAGGCTGAGCTAGTTTAGCAGTTTTCTAGAAGTTTGTTCCAGATTTGTGGTTAAAAGAAGCTGAACACTGCTTCTCTATGTCTTAAAGACGCTCTGATTGTTGTGATCGCTGGAAAGATAATCTTAAGAGATATTCCTGGTAGGCAATCAGGAAGCGAAGTGACAGAAACACGGACAGGAATCAGATATATACAGAAGACAGAATAACTGCCATGGTGTAACTTTTTGTGTCACCTTTTCTCTGATAAAAACAATCCACAAAAACTATTGCGAGTTCTTCTTCCTCGTCCGCCATGTTTGTTTCCTCTCAACTCACCTTTGATCTCTGGGGTTTTACATGATTTGTTGAGAGTAATCGGTCGATGTGTTGTCTTCGCTGTGTGGATGGACGCCGCACACTCTGGTGAGGTGTATATCTGTGATTTTTTTTTATCGTCTTGTGTGATCTCTCGGGTTTCAAAAATCAACCGGCAATTTTAAAAAGTTGCCATGTGAACCGGGCAGCAGTCTTTTTGCTCCAAAAATAAGCAAAAAGACTCATTTTATGGCTTGTTTTTGCTCCATCTTTCTTCCTTTCAACTATAGCCAGCTTTCCTGTGCCATCTTAAGGACTCTCCCTCACCGCAAGATGGCCGCCATATTTCACAAGAGAGATAAAGTGCTTGGGTCCATGTTCTATGTTAATTTTACCCCTTAGATACTTTTTTTGGTTATTTTTATTCACATCTGACCCACCTGCTTTTAGAAGGTACATGAAACTCCATAAAGAGCAGACTTGGGAAGTGAAGATCTATTTCCTCACCTTAACTTTGGATCTTGGCAGCTCAGATGATGGACTGAAAAATAGGATGTTCAATGCTTGGGATGTTGTTTTATAAGCAAACCCTGTTTGTTCACACAGTAACTGGAATGACTGGAAACTAGTAACTAAGTAGTTGATTCTTAAAGGCAAATGGCAAAAGAGAAATGTATACAGGTGCACATCACATTTTTTAGCATTTTTATTTGTGGAAAAACTTCACAAAGCAAACTCCCAACAAAGTACATTGACATTTTTTTGACATAAGGTCATAAAAATGTGGAAAAGTACTTTTGCAATGGGCTGGAAATGGTGACGGTGAAAAGTAAATGGTTCCAGGGTTTATCATTCCAATACTGCAGAAAGTGAATAAATCCTGTAACGTGGCTCCCTCGGTCACTGCCTCACACGGCTCTGAACTGACAGCAAACTACTAATCATATGCCGACAGCTGCTGGTTGCTGTTTCCCTGTAACTGGCATCCGAATCCAATTTTAGCCTAAATGTCGGATTTAGACAAATCTGATCCACCGCATCTTAATGAAACAGCATTTCTCCAGGAAATAAGGAAGAATGGGAGCTGATTCAATCTGTAGTGTGCTGAGGTTCTGTCACATAGGACAGCATGGTTCTGTCAGGGTGACCAAGCGATAAAGCCTCTGCTTACTGAACCAGTTTCATGTAGTGAGTATAAAATAAATCCAGACATTGTGATACATTAAATAGTAGAGGTATTGTGTTCTTTTTTTTGCTGTTCATCTTTCAGCACAATCAAGTAACTACGTTACTGTCAGTTGTTAAAAATAGCAAAGATTTTAAATTTGCCGTTGCAATTTCGCGCCTTGAAATTGTGCCTCTGTGTCTTTAAGAAGGAGCTCAGAAAGAGCAGGAATGTGATGACATGTTGAGACCACAAAGTTTCTCATTATGATATATATATATATAATATAATTTACAAAAATTTATTCAGTTCTATAATGTAACAATGTACCAAAACAAAAAAGGAGACACCTGCTGAAAGCTGTCTCTGGTTTGCTCACACATGGGGCTATGATGTCATATTGGAAGCTTGTCAAACACAGTCTTAAAAATGAAAAAAAGAAATAAAACTTTGGGGCCCTTAGCTCCGGCCCTTGTAAGTCCAGGTAGTAACTGTAGAGGTCTGATCTGTCTCTCCCAGTGCCTACCAGGTGGTGGTGGTGGAGGAGGACGGCTCCCGCCGGGTGAGAAGGAGAGAGCTGGGCACCGTCGACTGCTTCCCTATGGCCAACTCTCACAGCGAGGCTCAGGCCAAAGGGGCCCCGCATTACTACACAGCTGAGCTGGCCCCCAGCAGTCTGCCTGAGGCCACACCTTTCACTGTGGGGGACAACCACACCTACAATGGCTACTGGAACAGTCCTTTAGACCCCACCAAGAACTACCTCATCTACTTCCAGGCTACCAGCAACTTCAAAGGGGTAGGAACCATTACCCATAAGCCCTTTGGTCCACTCCACTGGTTTGTTTCAGCAACCTTTACTGTCGGTTCAGGTTAGAGCCTGACTGACTGGAAGCCAGTGGGCAGGAAGATAGAAAGAGGAAGTAGAATGGTGTGAGATCTGCCATGTTTGAGTTTTGTTCTTAATGATGAACTCATCATTTCTGAATGAAGCAGAGAGGAAAACAATATCTGGCCCCTGAAACAACTTAATTATTAAAAGTTTTAAATATTTAACACTATACATAATCCACCTATATGTCTGTCTGTCTGTCTGTCTGTCTGTCTATCCATCCATCCATCCCTCCATTTTCTATCACCCTTGTCCTTAGTGGGGTCAGGAGGTGCTGGTGTCTATCTCCAGCTACGTTCCGGGCGAGAGGCGGGGTCACCCTGGACAGGTCACCAGTCTGTCGCAGGGCAACACAGAAACAGACAGGACACACAACCATACACACACACTGACACCTAGGGAGAATTTAGAAAGACTAATTAACCTAACAGTCATGTTTTTGGACTGTGGGAGGAAGCCGGAGAACCTGGAGAGAACCCAGCATGCACAGGGAGAACATGCTAACTCCGTGCAGAAAGACACTGGGTTGGGAATCGAACCCAGGACCTTCTTGCTGCAAGGCAACAGTGCTACCAACTGCAACTTGTCTATCTATCTATACTTCATAATTAGGCACCCCTTTGTATTTTCCTCACACACTGTCGTGTCTCATAGTGTCTGATTAAAATCTCTCCACTTTGAATGTAATCATCAATTCTCCCATAGCGAAGCATCATTTGTTTTACCTGCACATATTTCCATCTCCAGTATATTTCCTAAAATATATTTGTGTTTTGGGGGAGATTAGATTTTGAGTGAGAGTGGAGAGAAAACTAATTATTCTGACAATTACCTGGGCTAAATGAGATGTTTCAGACTTAGTGTGGACGGCGAGCCTCCGCCGTACTGAAAACAGTAATTGCTTCCAGCTAATATTCCGTCAGTGGGGCCTGAAAGACGGGTGATTGGAGAATCAAGTTTTTGTGCAAAACACAGAAACTGTATCCTTCCTCTTTGTGTCATTTCTGCTGGAGCATTTCCGATTGATCCAAAATATCCATTACTTCAAGCTTAACAGCCGCTCCGTGCTGCACCTTATAAAATAACAAATAATTACGTTTGTATGTTTTGGTGTTTCGATGTACCATAAACACTTAATTTTTTTTATCCTGCTCTAGATTGGTGAATTATCTTTATTTGCTTCTTTACGGTCTTCACAAAGCAACAGGAGCCGAAAATGTCTCATCGCCACTTTGATCTTACATGCTTTCAAACACATCATTAAAATAGCAGCTCGCTTTAGCTCTGGCTAATTAACCTTTATTTCAGATGTAAATACCTTCTCTTTAAACCAGAGGTTTTTTCCAAGCTCCATCAAACGGAGCCGTATGCCGTTCGGATTTTTCTTTAATTTACAACCAGCACTGTTTGAGGCCTTTAACAGTAAAATAATCTGACCTTTTATGGATTTGAAAAATATTCAATATCAAGGTCTCCAAACTGATGCCGTTTGGATTCTGATGTTAATAAATCTTAAAATAGTAAATATACTTGTGTGTCTTGTTAAACGGTTAAACACTAAAGCTTTACTCCAACTGGTACGTCTAGAGCGCTGGCCTTACAGCTGACTGGCAGATTATTTTCTGTAGATCTGGCCAAAACCTGATCTCATTCACCAAATGCTATAAAAAAAAATTGATCTTTTTTGCATGTTTAAGATGACATAATGCTCTTTTTTTCCCTTAGTTTTGTTTTCTTCATGGAATCAGCCAGAAATGAACAAACTGACTCTTTTCTTATTTTTCCCAACAGGAGACCAGGATAAACTGTATTCGAATTGCTCGCAAAGGTAAGCCTCATTCATCAGTTCTGAGGTTTTTCTGTTGACAGCAAAATGTAATTATCACCTGCTTTCATTTCAATAAACCTTACAAACAGAGGCCTGTATGTATGAAATGAGCTGGTGTAAGGCATATGAAAGAGTAGTGGTCTACTCAGGGTAATAAAGAAACTGTGTGTGTGTGCGGGGGTGTGTGTGTGTGTGGGTAGGCGTGTACATACTTGCTTGCTCAGCATCTTGCTGAAAATGCTTTTTTGTCATAGTTGTTAGTAACGGTCATTATGAATTCAACTTCCTCAAGGTTAAAGCATACAATTTGTTTTGGTTGCTACCATAGGAAAAAAATGTATTAGTGAATATCAACCTAAGGCTCAAACATACTCAGGCGTAATATTTTGTGAACCATGCAGACTCTACGCATTCTGTTAGTGCTCGGTGGTGATTTTGTTGTCAAGCAAACCGATTGCCTACATTTCTCGTGACAGATTCCTTCATTTCCCACAATCCAAATGGATACTTGCTAGCTTAATGAGCTAGTTTAGCATCCAGCCTAAATTTTTCTCCACCACACCAGCTATCACACACCTGTTAGTGCAGCAGAAAGCGGCAGTCTTGCTGCTGCGCGTCCTTGGACTGTTTGCACTGACTCGCAGCATCATACAAAACAGTTTGATATGAACGCTGTTTTCCACCAACAGCAGTGTTGTTTGCAGTTTCCAAATTCGCGTACAAGGGCTTAAAAAGGTACCGTTGTGCCGACTTGTACAGCGGACATCTGCATTGATTCCACTTCAAGTACGCACGAACCTCTGCTAAGTTAGGTGTGCCTCAGTATATGGGGGCCCTTTACTGACAACCCTTTATTTTTAAAGCAATGATTCCAGGAAGCGTAAACTGCTACTTCTTTAACTTTTTGTTGAGGCAAGATGTGCTGCAGTGTAAACATACAAAAGAAGGCTAGAGAAACATTTTTCATTTCAGAACTCCAGTTAATAAACGGTTGGTGCCTATTTCCACTGGTCACCAGGTCAGGGCTACTTAGAGAAACCAATTAACATAAAAGTTAAATTTGTGGACTGTGGGAGGAATCTGGAGTACCCAGAGAAAACCCACAGACACACAGAGAGAACATGCAGACTCAAAGGAAGAAATTCAAGTCTTGGACCTTGTAGTTGTAAGGCAACCATACCAACCTCCTCCGCCATGCCTAGAAACAAAACAGAAAAGGGAGCAATCTGAACCAAAGGTCAAGAAACAACACCAGGATGATTAGACCAACACAGAGAGCAGAACGTAAGAAAGAACTCAGATCTTCTCCATAAAAACTGAGGATGAAATAACTGCAGGTACTAAACAGCAATGGGTAAAGACCCACCAATCACACCAAACTGTGTGAATATCTTCATTATTTATTAATTTAATTTTAATTTGTTGTCATCTTATACTCAAGGGCATCATGGTTCTGTGTGATAAGTAGTATTACATTCCATCCACACACCGTGGTTTGAATAACGGCCCCCCAAAGTGAGGTTTTGATCTCTTCTGACCAGAGCACCTTCTTCTTCATGGATTGTGTCTCCAACATGACATGTGGCTAACTGTAAACAGAACAACCTGCCTGGATACATTGGGTTGGTTTATCACATCAAATCCCTGTTAATCTCTCCTGAAACTACTTCCATCAGGACCGTTTCAGGGGCAACGAGACGGATGTTGGATGTCACTGGACCCTGCAGAGGTCAGAGACATGGAGAGCAGGACTCTGGAAAGCTAACACTGAAGCTCAGGTTTTCTAACTGACACCCTTGATGTCTCAGAGGGCTTTGAGATCCAAAGAGCCAAGATGTTTCCCATCTTGTCTGTCCTGAGAGACAGGAAGGTCCAGAACTGTTTGCCTGAGAGACGGGGTCCGTTAGGACGGCAGTTCATATAGAGAGAAGGAAGAAAGACCACAGAGGGAGTTTTTTCATCTATGATTACAACTGAAAAAGGTTAGAACTCTAGAGAAAGATTTCTGAAAAACGTGAAAAATAATTCCGCCTGGAGTTCTGCAGCCGTTTTACCTGCATCTGCATACAGAAGACAGCAGTGGGAGGAAGCAGAGGACACGCTGAAATCACATTTGTCTCAGAGGTGCCTCTGAATCTCATCCCGGCTTTTTCCTCATTCCCTCACAGCAGCTCGTCTTTTCTTTGCCTTTTTCTTAATGCAGAATCCAACCGGCATTAGCTGACAATATGTTTATTAGATATTAAATTTTGCTGAAAGCTTTTCCATCCCCCCCACAAGACAGGCTGTCTATTCATGTCGGCTTAACCACTTAAAAAGCGTCAAATTCACATTCTAGTTCATTCAGAACATTTGATGTTTTTGCTTCAAATCCACTTGACAACTCAATGCAATCGCAGCATAGCATAAATTCTCAAGATGTCTCTATTTATTCATGCTTTGCCGTAAATATAATAGGCCAGACCTTAACAATGAACAAATGTTGAAGTAGCAGCAGCATGCCATTAGCTAAAGCTGCAGTATGTAGCTTTTATAAACAATTTTTTTTCTTTTTTTACATTTTTCTTAAAATGATCACTATGTCTTGACAGTAGAATTTGAGACAGATAAATGAATCCATAAGTAATTCAGTTATTCATTTACAGAATTTGTCATGATCTGTAGAGAGTCTGTATTGGTTTTTGTTGTTCATAATTGCCAGATTATGCCACCATGAATAAATGAACTCATTTTGTGTAGAATCTTATTTTTCCATTAAAAACTGAATTCAGCCTTCTACAGCTACCATTTTAAAGCCAGCTAGATTTGGGTTCATTATTTCTATTTAGCAACACATAGTGCAGAAAGACAAGAAGTTGTCCATAACTAATAGAAAAAAATCACATATAATTCAAATGTATGAGGATTACAAACTGACTGCACTGTAGGATAAAATGCATCTGGTACAAGACTAAAAATCCCTCTATATGTTTTATGGATGAGATCTCATGTGAGAATATACAATTTTTCCTAAACACTGGTATGAGTTTCAAGGCAATATTACATTCATAAGTGCTACTGTGAAGTATTAAATCAGAAGAGGAATATACATTTAAATCTGTAAGATAAAGTTTAATATTTTGTATCTTTTATGCAAAAAGAGAGAAAATACTCC
Source organism: Xiphophorus hellerii (assembly GCF_003331165.1). Taxonomy (NCBI): domain Eukaryota; kingdom Metazoa; phylum Chordata; class Actinopteri; order Cyprinodontiformes; family Poeciliidae; genus Xiphophorus; species Xiphophorus hellerii. The sequence goes on from NC_045684.1 coordinate 27,926,545, forward strand.
TCTTTTTAAAAAAGCAAACAGAAAAAACCAGGCCACTTCTCTTAAAATATTATCAAAATGTAAATAAAGTTGACATCACAGTTCAAAAAAATTGCATAAACACTACCTTTGAACAAAAAACAACGTAAAAAGCATATTTTTCATGTGTTTTCTAGAGTTAAAACCCAGTGAATCTTCAGCCACAGAAAATGATCTGAACGTGTGGTTTGAGAAACATAACAGCTACAATATTCATTTGACATTAGATACAAATTAAAATGATGCGACAACAATTCAAACGTGTAAAAACAAGCAGAGGGAAAATTTCAATATATTACGTAGTGACAACGAATAATTGTCAGTTTTTTGCAACAGTGGAAGTTTGTTTTTCTCATTGACTAAATTCTTTAGCTGCAGAAAACAGAAATTAGTTCCTAATGGAAAAATGAAATTGAGGTTGTTTATTCTTATTGGCATAATTTGGCAATAATGAGCAACACAAAATGAACTCCAGACTGAGCTCTGAAATTCCTCATCAGAACAGAGTGATAGCCAGGAGGCAACTTCAGAGAAAATGAGAGCAGAAATATGATTTATCTTTAAATGAATCTGGTAAAAGAAAAAGAAAAGGAAAAAAAAAACTCGTGGTTTACACATAAAATAACTTGAGAATATCCAACGTGCTGTCATATTCAGGAAATCTGAATATGATATCACTTTTTATGTCTTATTGCCTGACTGATTCCCAGCAAAGCTACAGGAAATCATCACATTCAGCAGATTTAGATCGTTTCTTAGTGGCTGCACATTATTAACACACAGGTGTTTGAAGCTTATTGATTCAGTTTTTTATTTTTTTATTTTTCTTTCTTTTGGCTGTACAAAGTAGGATTTTAGTCACTTTCAGTGCAGTGGAATTATTTATGTGTATCTCAGAGCTAATGACTTGTGTTTGTGTTATGTAGTGAAGCAGCTCTGCAGAGCGACGACGTGACTAATGGAAGACTCTCCTCCACCAGGAGGTTTATTCGCTGCTTTCCTATGCTACCAGAATAATGAAATGTGTCTTTTCTGATCAATTTCAAGCCAGCGAGCTGATAATATTAAATATCACTGTGAAACACGCCATTAGCTGTTTTAGTTCACGTCTATTAAACCCAGTGGACATTCTGAGGACGACCACAGCTGGATCTTTTGTTGCTCCAATTAAATTTTCTGCAATAGCCAGTTTCATAATGTGACCCAAAGGCAGAATGACTCACCCTGCAGGATTAGTGGGATTGCTCAAAGACTGCCAGCCTGGATCTTTTGCTCTGAGCTAAAAGTCTCTACAGCTTCATAAACCAAACACAGCGTTTTGCTGCTCATACTGCTTATTCAGACACTTTCTGTCACACAGCAGCAAACACTGATGTCATTCATGACCTGAAAGGCCAGCACGTAGTGTGAAAGGTGGAAGATGGATCTTTTTTCAAAATTTTTTTTTTCCCGGTTTAATCCATCATCTGAAAAAAAAAAACGTAACTGCAAACCTCCCAAAACACAACTGTTCACTCAAAACGGCGGACCAGGCAAGGAGGGTGTTAATCATCGAAACAGCCAAGAGCTTCACAGCTCAGTGGGACAATCGGTCAACATGACAATCCTAATGGAGGAATGGCAGAAAGTGATCTACTGTTGAGGATAAGGATCCCTGTTTGGAATAAGTCATGTAAGGGTCAGAACAACCTGGTTATAGCCATAGGAACACATTTTGTCCCTTATAGGCGAACTCTTCCACGTGTGTTGAAAAGCTCTCACTGTACATGGACCTGAACGCATCAACCCCACCGTGTTGACGCTGAAGAACTTATTATTATAACTGCGCTGCTGTGTGAGGTCTGTGCTCTTCTTCTGCGCATGTGAGTTTCAAACTGTTCACACAGGACTCTCATTGCGGTTGTATTTAATAAGTAGTCTGAATTACCATGCAAAAACAATAAAATCATATTTAAGCTAAAAGTCAGAACTGAGCATCGAGACCTGCTGTGTGAAAGTAACACACTGTCGTCAGAACCAAACAGCTCAGTCTACACAACTGTATGCTAAAAATTAATTTCAAAACTAACTAAGTGGGCAGATGAGCAATGACAACGCTTTCTTTACATCCTTTTTTTGTGTTTTTATCTTAATTATTGCCTGTGTGAATGTGTCCCATGTCAACAACCAGATGCAAAATATTGTTTCGTCAGACCTAACGATTAACGACGAAAGCCAATTTTTCCAGATTTTTATTTGTGAGGTTTTCTATCGTCAGCCTCGTAAACAACTCTTCAGACCGTAAGGTGACAGACGAGAAGGAAGAACGCAGCCTTTAATAGAACTAGGGCATCGGTTTAATCTGATTCCCGGAGCTTCGTCTCTCCCAAGCCAGAAATGCTTGGCTTGTCTTTCCAGAAGCTGCTGCTGCTGATATCAGAGGTTTTGTTGTAGCGCAGCCACAAGAGGTTAAGTATAGCCTAGAAGCATCATGTGGAGGTGATTGTTACCCGACACACACTGCTTTAGGTAAATGATGCCACATCAGTGCCTTTATTTGCGTTCGATACCACAGCATATCCAATTAGATCACCAGTGAAGCCAGGCTGCCATGTGTTTGAGCCATGTTGAAAAAAATCTGCTGATGAGCAACTGTCAGACTTGGTGTACACAACATAAATACGCCACTGCCATCAAATTTTCATAAACATGATTTAAATATTCCAGAACTAATTGGATTAGATTACTTTATAAACCGTGTGGCTGTATCTGTCTGCGCTGGTGAATAGTTATTCACCTCAGCATGCTGAATGCTTGGAATGGCTCCAACTGACGGCAAACCAACCTACTTTCTAACGTACTGAGCTACTATTTGACAACTAATTGACACTGAACATTTATTATCAGATCATTAAGCATTAAAAAAGGAATAATAGGTGGCAATAGTAACATACTCCATATTCCTGATGACATCCGTACATTAATTTTACACCCTTCATCCCAAAACGCACATGCTGTGCAAACTGCATATTTCAGACATTTGATCTTCCATAAAATGTTTCATAACTTCATGCTAAGACTAAGTTGAGACATTTTTTATGTCAGTGTATATATTTATAGAGGGAAATCTGAAAACATTGGCAGCAGTAGCTCAGCAGTACCTTCCTGCAGGAAGGTGTCACCTTTAAACAGAACCCCGGACCAGATGAAGCTTTTATTTAAAAAATAAATAGAGAAAATAGTTAAAAACTGAATTAACAACAAAAAAAACCCCACTAAGTTGACTAACTTGGTCAAACATGACATGTTAAAATAAACTGCAACAAAAAATAAGAAAGCATGATGTCACTCAGAGCACAAAGCACAGAATTAGACCGCACATGATCACCGATACTTGATCTAATTTATTTCTGTCAATATTGGGACCAATTCAGATCGGTGCATTTCTAGTTCTCTAGTTATAAGAGTAGAATATGAGGCTGGTCTTTTAAGTCAGGTTAAGCTTGTGAAGCTATTAGTGTATTTCAGTTTATTGTACTGGTGCAGAGTTATCAAATAAATTTGTAATTCAGTACATTTATGTCTGCGTTTAAAAAACGAGAAACTTTATAGGTCAGTACTGCTCTGTTTTTCTGGATCGGATCAGAATCAGACGATACTAAACCTCAGATATCGGTGTCGGTATCTGTGAAAAGAATGGATCGGTGCATCCCTACATGGAACCAGCAGAACCTGCAGTCTGGTGGGAACATCTGGATCAGTCAGATGATTATTACGGATTTGAGAAGTAGAATTTTAGATTCTCTTCTGAATTTGACAGACAGCTAATTAAATATATTAACAGATATTATGTTTGCTCCGAGTGCTGTAAAACATCTAAACATATACTGTACTTGTTATTATAATCCTGAATTTTGTCTTACAACTAATTTACATTTGTTGATCTCCATTTTTTCCATCAGCATCTTGCATCCACCACTGTCACCATCATCTGAGTTACTGAAACGTAAATCAGTTGTGGGCGTTAAGGGCAGTAAAACTATTGAAATGGCTCAATCACTGGTAGCCGGGGAGGAGTCTGAAATACAGCAGTTCAAATGCTGCTCTTCATCCTTTGTTATGTTTTTTTTTTTCATGCTGCATATATTGAAGCTGCTTTGGCATTTGGAATTCCATATAATGTGCTGCTCTAGTGCTTATGAGACCAAACAGAAAATATATTTGCCTCATACATGCATGATGCACACCCCTCTCATTTTTTGGCATAAATCTGTCCAGAATACCAACAGATCTCCTGCTTCTCTTCATTTCACTGAATATGCATTCAGTTATGGTTTTCCTCTGTCACATAAACACAGATGGTCAATAAATTATAACGTGCGCTCAGATGAGGCTTGTTTCTCTGTATCTTATGAAAATAATTACTTTGGTTTTTTCCAATGGAAGTTATTAAATTTGCTTATCATTTTTGCGATAATTTGCAATTTTAACCATTTATTACAACTTTTATGCAAATCTGACCAATCAGCTTCATGTTATTTGTATTTCCTTCTCCTTCTGACCAATCACTGCAACTCGGCTGAATATTGACCAATCTTCTTGTCCCGCTCCTAATTTAACTTCTCTAAAGCCAAACCTGGAAGATGAAAGCATGTGAGATGCTAAATATTAACATTTTCTTTTTCTTTTTTTTTCAAAGAACAATACTGTATGATTTGCTTCTATGTTGTAATCAGTTCATGTTAACTTGAATGACCAACATGGAATTCGTCTGTTGCACTTTGACCTCTCCTCAGGACATGATTTGATTTATATTAAGGTGCTATTTCAAAAAGGTGCTTGAAAGAAGAATTACTTTATTCATCCCAGCAGGGAAATTATTTTGCAGTTACAGCACACGACAGGAGCTGCATCTGCAGGCAGCCAGCGCCATTTTTGAAGGAGGACATGCGGCAAAGGTCGTCGGGACCGGGAGTCGAACCCGCAACGTCCGCGGGTCGTGCTAACCCCCTGCGCCACCACAGCACGCCCCAATATTGAAAATATTATTTGAAATTTAAATATTAACTACAAAAATCTTTTTGGGAAGGTTATGTGAAGCAATAAAAATTTTTTGTGAGGAAAATTCCAACTTTGACCAGAACGTTTTGAAAAATATGCTGCAAAATCTTTAATTTTAGTCTGCAACAATTACAAAAAAAAAAAAAACAAATAAAACATTACATCATCCAGAAGAGACTGTTTAAAAAGCAGCTATTAAACTTTTTTTTTTTTATTAGCCCCACATTTTTGTGTTTAAAATATATTTCTTATTTTTCTGGAAAGCCAAGAATCTTTACTGGGAGAAATTCTTTCTGAACAGAAAGACTCTGCTTACACAATTACATCACTCAGCCTACAATATAAGAAATTATAAAAATGAATGAATAGTATATTAAAAAAAATTGTAAAACATTTATCAGTTGTCTTCCCACACATTTTACTGAGTCACAACCCGTCTGTCCATCAAATCTCAAACATCAATACTGATTTCAACAAAATGAATTCATCAGGAGATGAAATGAATTCTCAGAGGCTTCCTGTCTTCCAGCTCATCTCATCGCCTTCAATCATTAATAAGGTTGATAAACCGGGGGATGAATGAGTTATTATATCGGTTGTGTTTGCAAAGTGGAAGCCTGCACCGTCTTTCTGATTTCAACATAATATCCAACATCACATTGGGGTTTTTGCACATAATTGTTTATTTATTTTGAACAAACAATAAAAAATAAAAACAGGGGAAAAAAAATAAGGCGAATAATTATGCGAACTGACATCCAATTTTGCACAATTTGTTCAAAAAAAGATAAAAGATCTTATCATTCCATGTCTCATCAACATACAATCATCTTAATCTCCCTTCACCAGATAAACTCATAAAGTATTCTCACATTAAATGACACTTAAACATCACGTTCTCCACATTGAATGTACAATTATTTACACATTATTCATATCAACAATAGCATTTGGTGTTTGTGACCAAATGTGGCATTTGGTGTCTACAGGACAGTAAAATATCCTGTAAATATTTTACACTACAGGACAGTGTAAAATATCCTGTACAAGATATTTTACACTAGACTCATTTTTTTGTACAGTGTTTAATATGGCTAATTTAATCAAACTAAAACTATTTGTAGTTGTTCTAATACAATGTTTTTTAAAATGTTGTGTGATGGTGGATGGTTTCTTACTTTGAACATAAATTGCATAGTTTTTTTTAATTTTACAGGGTCCCAGAATTGCAGTGCATTATATTTCAAAAATAAAGGTTTTGTTTGCTCCCAATATTCCACTTTATGTAGAATTCTTACAGCGGCTGTAAGTCTGATTTGTATGCGTTGCCCCAAATTTCCACACAATTACTCAAATATGGTATTTTATTATTATAACTTCATGTTTTCATTCGCCGCAATAATTAACAGAAATAAAGGCTTTAAAACATCTGCCTGTGAGAAATGAATCTACACTGTGTTCCAAATTATTATGCAAGTGATATTTTCTCAGATTTTCTTAAATGGTCAATGCAAATGATGGTCAGTATAGTCATAGTATACTGTAATAGTCATGAACTATTACAGTATAAATCAAATTTTACTGAACAAAGCTCCCCAGGAGAAAAGTATTTTTTCAAAAATAAAAAACTCAAAATCCACTGATCCAAATTATTATGCACAGCAGATTTTCTAAACATTTTATGGATTATAAAGAACTGCAAACGGCCATTCTTTGAATGTGCAGCATTAAATGGTCACATGTACTAAAATCAAAAGCTATTTCAATCAAAAACATCTTAACAGACCGAGTTACATGTTAACATAGGAGCCCTTCTTTGATATCACAGCACAATTCTTGATCCATTGAACTTGTGAGTTTGTGGAAAGTTTCTGCTTGAATTTCTTTGCAGGATGTCAGAAAACCTTCCCAGAGCTGCTGGTTTGATATGAACTGCATTCCACCCTCAGATCTTCTGCTTGAGGAAACTCCAAAGGTTCTCAATAGGGTTGAGGTCAGAGGTCAGAGGATGGTGACCACACCATGAGTTTCTCCCCTTTTATGCCCATAGCAGCCAATGACACAGTGGTATTCCTTGCAGCATGAGATGGTGCATTGTCATGCATGAAGATAATTTTGCTACTGAAGGTTCGGCTCTTCTTTTTGAACCATGAAAGAAAGTGATCAGTCAGAAAGTCCATATACTTTGCTGAGGTCATTTTCACACCTTCATGGACTCTGAAGGGGCCGACCAAAGATTCTCTCCTCATGATTTCAGCTCATAAAATGACTCCACCACCTCCTTGCTGACGTCACAGCCGTGTTGGTGGTCATCCACCACCAATCCACTACTGCATCCATCTGGACCATCCGGGGTTGCACAGCAGTCATCAGTGAACAAGTCTGTTTGAAAATTAATCTTCATGTATGGCTGGGCCCACTGCGACCGGTTCTGCTTGTGAGCTCTGGTTAGGGGCCCAATAGCAGGTTCATGCACCGCAAGCCTCTGGAGGATCCTCCACCTTGAGGTTCCAGAGGCTCCAGCAGCTTCAAATAACTGTTTGCTGCTTTGTAAGGGCATTTTAACAGCTGCTCTCTTAATCCCATGAATTTGTCTAACAGAAACCTTCCTCATTCTGCCTTTATCTGTACAAACACGTCTTTGTTCTGAATCAGCCACAAATCTCTTCACAGTACAATAACGTTTCAGTTTTCATTAAATATCTCATGTTTTCATACCTTCTCACACGTCGAATACACTATCTGATGATTTTCATCAGCAGAGATCGTTTCTCTTTCCCATATTGCTTGAAACCTGTGGCCTGTTTAATAATGTGGAACATCCTTCTTAAGTAGATTTCCTGTAATTGAGCTCACCAGACAAACTAATCAACCAGCTCTCTGAAATGAATTATAGTGATTCAAAGAGTCCTGACACACAATACCATCTATAAATTTAATAGCACAACAAAAAATTTAATCTTTATGAGACTTAAATACAATTTGCATAATAATTTGGATCATGGTGTATATGCTGCAAAAACACAAACTCTTTCTGAGTAAACTAACTTACAAGTGACTTTTCAGCAAGAGATAAAAACTTGTTTTAAGTCAATAATTTCTTAATATTGATGAAAAAGTACTGGTTCAATTGGCAGATTATTTAACTTATAACAAGATATTTTTTTCATGTTTCTAGTGGAATAATCTACCAATATTAAGGAGTTATTTACTTAAAACAAGCTTCTATTTCTTGCTGTGAAGTTGTAAGTTAGTTTCTTTTACATTAAGTGTACTAAGATATTTGCACTAGAAACTGGAGCAAAAATACCTGGTAAGAATTATTGTTTTTGCAGTGCAGAGTTTGTTTCACTTCCTTTAGTAATGAAACATTTTACTAATATTCTGTTCTGCTTAACCTACAGCTGCCTGTAAAGACTCCAAGCGGGCTTTGGAGGTATCCCAGCACGCCGAGGACATGGGTCTGATCCTGGGCGCCTGCGCCGGCGGTCTGGCGGTTCTGGTTCTCCTCCTGGGGGCCATCGTCATCATCGTGAAGAAGGGGTGAGTGGCTGTCGGCTGCCAGACCGGGACCGGTTCAGAACCCTTTCGACGGTTCTGCTGCCGGTTCTCTGTCCACCTGTGCAGTAGGTGATCCATCACCGTCCCACTTGCCAGCCAACGAGAGTAAATCCCAGCCAGAGTTAGCGGAGCGCTAATCCTCCACCTCGCCGGGGGCTTTTGTGTTCGCTACGAAGTCTTCATGTCGGACCGTCACATTCGCTCTCGCTGGGCGGCGCCGGCTGCGCTCCACTTGCAAATCACCTCTGCAGTCGCGCGCACCTGCACTGTGCTTCTCCCTTCGCTTGCCGGGCGACGTGGAACGCTCATCTTGAGTGTGAAAAATTTCATCAAAGGGCATGTTATTCCATTGCCCACTCAATTACATGAGGCGGGCAGCTGTGAGGTGCCAGTGGATGGCCTGGTAATTGGTTAGGAAGGTTGTTTTCTATTTTCCAGGAGGGGGCTGGGAGATTCAGAACTCTCTCTCTCTCTCTGGATGGAGGGAGAATGAATAGGGAGTGTTTAGAAGGAGGCAGCGACTGATAAGATTCAGCAGCCATGTTTATATTTAGCCAAAAGATTAGGCCTTTCTGCATGTACAGTCACTGCATTTGCTATAATTGGGTGAAAAACCAGAAAAGCCCTTTCCCCTCTCCACCTCCATCACCGCCCCATATACACACATTCACAAACACAGGGGAGCAGAGTTTACGCCAAGCATATTTTTGATACCGATGCATTTATTTAGAGCAATGCAGAGGGTTTAAGGTCGCCCTAGACTCTTGTAAAATATTTTAAAGCTTCATTTTATATGCCATAAAATTGGAAACATTAGGCTTGTAAGCCTTCCCTTAAAAGACTGAATAAGTACAAAAAAACAACTTTGTTTTCAATTTCTATCTGTGATCTTTCAGACATACTAAATCAGACCCCAAGCATAGCCATATTGCAAAAAAAATGTTAAAAATCATACAGCGAGTTCTCCATCTTACGATTTAATAAATGTCATGAATCGACACCGTATTTGATTAGTTTTTAAAGACTCCAATTATTTTAAAAACTGAGTTGAAATGACGCTCTTAGGTTTAAACAAAGCCTGTTTCACAGAACACTTTAAGCCACGACTGAAACACCTTCATGTGTTTTTTGAAAAGAATCTGGTCTGACTGGCTGGTTTTAATTTGGTTTACCACTGACTCCCAGTGCTGGTGTCTCAGGCTCTGTAGTCAGTACGCTCCCCATACCCGTCCCCCACAGCCGCTCTTACTTCGTACAGTAGTTTTCAACAGCAGCTGTCGCATAACTGCTTCCCGTATTCTCAAGTCCATAACTGGTCGCACCCATTACAGTCAGAGGTTCCAACATACTCCCACATACTGTAAGTTGAGGTTTTATTGCTGAGCGAACCGATTGCCTACAGTTCTCACAAATAATTCCTTCATTTCCCACAATCTGAATGGATGCTAGCTTGTTTGATGAGCTAGTTGGACATGTAGCCCCGTTTTTTCTCCATTACGCCAGCCACCTGTCAGTGTGTCACAAAGCATCAGCCTGGCTGCTGTGTGTCTTTGTGACCGATTCTCAAAATCTCACTGTCTCCTACAAAACAGCGAACACTGTTTCCAGCCGAGTAGTTTCCTGCGCCACACCAGTACGCGGTTGTACCTTTTGCGTCTGTTCCCGCCGAACATGACCGTTTACATTGGGGGGCGGTCACAGTTTCTATTTGTGTTTTTGATACCTAAAATTGGTGATTGTTTGAGTAGCCGATGGTCTGGACCCCTCTGTGGGAGGTTCAGAGCTGCTCCACATATCAGAGGCTTCCCTTTAATACCTAGAGCCACTGGGAACACAGCGTTCAGCGGCATTCAGACAAACTCTTCATTTCTTTAGTTGATGCCCATCTGGATGAACCATAATCACCTCTCTTCCTGTTGTTCTCTCCTCACTCTCTGTCTCTCCTTCACGCTAATCAGAAGGGACTTCTATTCTTACCCTTACTACCCGTAAGTTACTCCTCTGTCCCTTTGTCTCCACCCTCCCCCTGACTGTCCCTCGTAGCCCCCGGAGTACTAGAGAGGAAAAAAGCATTACTGCCCCCCTGCATTCCCTCCACCCCCGCCCTATGCTATTGTACACACCACCTCTACCTTCTTCCAGACCCACAGACCATTTCTTGCTATCTGATCTCACCCCCCCCATGCAATTTCAATCTTTTCTCCCCTTATCCACTTCTCTCACTATAATTTGTCATCTCCTCACCAGCCCACCCCTCCTGTCCTCCTTATCTCGTTTCCCCTGTCTTACACTCAATCTTCTTTCCCTTCTTTGCTGGCCTCCTTCTGTTACGTCTCTCTGTCCTCCCACCGCTCTGCGTGGGTCTCTGCAGTAGGAAGAAGGTGGCCATAAACAAGGCAGCCATGTCCTACAGGCAGGAGAAGAGCCGGAAGCTGAGCCCGCTGGACTGCAGCCTGACGGAGCAGAGCACCCTCCAGCAGGACGAGAGGATGGCTCACTCCTTCATGGACGCCCACGGCGGCAACGCTCGAAGTAAGGCGGCGGCGAGGAGCATATGGGGCGCTCTCGAGAAAAAACTGTCTGGAGACAAAGCAGCTCCCTCCTTCCTGACCTTCAGCTTTGTTTACTTCCAAGCATGCATGCAATCTGCTCTGCCAAGACACATGGTGCTCTCAGCAGAGAAGTCTCTTGTCTGTTTGAATATTCCACTCAGCCATCCCTTCAGAAACATTGACTTCCCTCTCCCTCTGCTGCCGCCTTCTCTTATTTGCGTGGATGTAAATAAAATAAAAGATTGTATTGCAGTGTGATTTCTGTGTGTTGCCAGATGAGCAGCGTAGCTCGGTCAACGAGTCCAGCAGCTTGCTGGGAGGCTCGCCGCAGCGCCACTGTCGGAGGAAGAGTTCGCCGTACCACACGGGTCAGCTCCACCCGGCGGTGAGGGTCGCCGACCTGCTTCAGCACATCAACCAGATGAAGACGTCCGAGGGATACGGCTTCAAGCAGGAGTACGAGGTGAGGCGGGAGGCAAGGGAAGACAGATGATCTGGGAAAAAAAGTCATGCTTTTCTGTTTTCTCCCAGAGCTGTCAGTACTAACTGCAGAAACACACCGCTCAGTCAGAAACAACCAATAAGAGCCAGGAGGAGGGTCTTAGCGCTGACAACCACTCTTGTGTATGCGCTACAGCTAGTTCATCCCAATGGAGTGTGCGATGGATGGACGGACGGACTTTATTTTCATATGTGTCATTCACCCTTTCACAGGTGCCCAACCCATATAGGCTCACAAGACAGACATAAATATTCTTTAAACAAAAAGTGTCCCCTTTCTAAGGCGTCAGGCCTTCAAAATCAACCGTGCTAACTGAAACACAAAATACTTCAATAAATAACACATTTTGTCCTCATCAGTTAAATAAAAGAAATCTGGATAAACATCAAGTATTTTAGTAAGTAAATCATTTCTCAACCTCAAGCACGAAGGACAGTAAAACAAAAAGTGAACTTCACTCTCATTTTTCCCCAAATCACACCGAGAACATCTTCAGTCATCCTGGGACTTGGCTGTGCAAAGAATAGTTAGTTTAGCCACTCATGACAGTGGATAAACAGTTTTCCTGTGACAGTAAGTTGTTTCTCTGACATTAGCACATTGAGCAACGAGTACACAAGCATGATTGCCCCTCCTCTTTCCTCTGATTGGTTGTTTCTGACGGGGGATCCATCAGAAATGACGACACGACGAGAATCCTTTTGAATTGGGACACCACATGTCAAATTTATCAGATTTTGATTTGTAAAAAATGCGTGAACTTCTCACCACAGCTCAAATACGCACTGCCCTGTGTTGGCCTGTCACGTAAATCCCTACCAACATTCTGTGGCTGTAAGCTCACAAAATGTTGAACATTTTCAAGGGACAAGAATACTTTTGCTATGGATCGTATCTGCTCTGAACGGCACCTCCGGTCTTGGTTGATTCTCTTCAGTTCTGGACGAGAGAAATGCGCATGGCCTCGAGTGCCACAACAGTTTTTTTTTGTTTTGTTTGTGAGCATTTTTAAGACAAACTCCATGAAGCCGTGTCCTTGAACAGCTGAGCTCGCCAGTTTGCCGGCGAAGACCTTGCGCTGAGCCCTGCAGGCTGTTGTGTAAGCTCCGACTGCTCAAGAACACTCGGATTTCCATGGCCAAGCAGCTCAAGCACGCGTGCAGGACGATCCTTCACCGCTCTCCGACAACTACAGCGAGAAAAACAAGCAGAAACAATCACACAGCGTCTTCTTTATTCATTCATGAGCAATCAGGAAAAGTGAAGTTTCCCTCATTAGTGTTGGGTTTCCTGCGTGGTGTGTCCCTGTGTGGACTAATTGCGCCTTCCAAAGTCACACCTGCTGCTTCTCTCTCTGCCTGCTATTATCTGCAGTCCTCCAGATCAAACAGTTGTGATGAGTCTTTTTCACACCTCCACCTGCCGGAGAGCGAGATGCACTTTTTCGATTCATTAAGCTGTCCCTCGCAGGCCCGGCAAATTTCCCGCTAACAAAATCAATATATGGGTCGCTTTTTCAACTCGGCACTCTAGCTTCCCATCGCCTGGAGAAATAAACAAGATGAAGGAGATCAGCGAGCACTCTGCTGTCAGACTTCATAACCCTTATTCCCCACCAGGGCCGGCTGGCTCTGCCATTGACCATTGATCAGCAGACGTCTGTCGAGGGCCCTCGGGGGCCTGTGTGGGGTGGTGGCAGGGGGGCGGGAGGGGTTACAGTATTTATAAAGATCTCTGGATTCCTTCCAAACAGGAAGTATTTAGATAAAATATTATATCAAGGATGCACCACAACGAAGCCAGAAATCACAATTATTGGTTGGAAGTGGTTAAAGCTGCAATGTGTAACTTTTACAAAAATATCTTAGTAAAAATATCTTGTATACTGTCACAATGATGTGACAGTATAACATGAGAGACCATCTGTGAAAAGATCCATCTCCTCCGCCTCCTCTCTGAGCTACTATTGCTCAATGTGCTAATGGTGGAGAAACAGCTTAAGGTTACAATGATAACCCTAAGCTGTTACCGTTACAGGGAAACAGTTTATCCACCGTCATTGGTAACTACGCTAACTAGCTTTAGCATTTGTGGCAGGCAGTGTTGTGGTGAAAGGAGAGGGAGGTGTGAGCATGAGAGTGATTGACAAAGGTAAGACCCTCCTCCTGGCTCTGATTGGTTGTTTCTGACTCAGCGCTGTATTTTTGAAGTTAGTACTGGGAGTGCTAGGAGAAGACGAATTAGCTTGATTTTTCTTTTTACAGATTATACTGTCACAACAGAATAATCTTAACCAATATGTAAAAAGTATATTTTTTATGAACGTTACACAATGCATCTTTAAACTGACACTTAAAGTTGTCACCTGTAGATAACATTAGGTTTTGCTTTTCAGTGAGCGACACTGAAGACAGTATACACCAATGAGGCAGAAGATAATGACCAGTAACAGATTTAATTTTTTTTTCACTTGGCTGTCCATGTTCAGAGTAGAGTGGCCATTGTCTTCCTACACATTTCCACTTGATTCTCATCTCCCTTCAGTTCTCCGGGGGGGGTTCTCCCAGTCACTTGGATTTCTTTGGTAGAGTTTCGACTGAGTCAATCAGCGAACAGAAGAACAAGTTGTGAATGATGGTTTTGATTTTCTGCTCCGTTTTAGAATTACAGTCTGCCTGTAGAATTTAGCGATGGCAGCGGAGGAGGTGAACAAACCCGTTCAGTTTGTGTTGGTCACGCTTCTAAATATTGAATTAATGTTAACAGCTGCCTTGTTTGGATTAACACTTCTCTCTGTGCAGTTAAGGACTGTTGCTTACAGCACATCACAGGCAGACGTTAATGACTGGGTAAAATATAAGTCTTCGACAGAGGCCACGCCTCCAGGAAGCAGCTGTTAAGAGAGTCCAGACCCTCTGAATGAAGCAACTCGTAGAACAAGCAGCTGGTTTTTACCAGGCTGCGTTCAGAGTGATGCAGCATGGCCAAGGCCACCATCTTGTTTGACAAGCGAGTTTCACAGGTTTTTTTTTTCTATTTCTATTCTATTTATTTGCATTTTCTATTGAATATTTTAGATATTCTCTACAAAAAAAATGCAAATCAGTGAATCTTTGGAGGTGTGTTCTACAGAAATGTTGGCAGATTGGTGGAGGTCCACTGTTTCTACTTGAGCCGCCACCTCTCTGTTTCTAAAAGGTTTATCTGAGAGAAAGAGGTAAAGCGAAACACATTTCCACTTAAGTGCTGCTGCTAAACAAAAATGCTTGGTTTGTATATGAATGTTTCTCTGGTAATTAATATTAACTGAAATATGACCTGCATCCATTAGTGACTGGTATAGTTCTCGCATCAGCTTGCGTTACCCAGCTCTCTCTGATCTCTTGGTCCAGTTTACTGTTATCCATAAAGCAGGGAGATTAAACAACGAGTTTAAATGCAAGAGAAAACGACGCGGGTCTTAAATCACTCTCTTCCAGGTGCAAAGCTTTAATACCCGCGGTTTTCATCTTGTGCCGTTCATCCTCGGCTTTTTACCATATCCAGTGACTCATTTTGCGGCGGCAGCAGATTCTGTCGATGGAAGCCGTATACTGTAAACAGCAGCGGACCTCCAAGGTATTCCAGAACGGCGGCTTGTTTAAGCAGCGCGCCTGTCTCTGCATGCCGAATGAGGGCGAGCGCAGCCTCAGCCTCTCTGTGATGTGTTGTGGCAGATGTCTGCTGATGGCTTGGCAAGAGGCTTTAATTCAGGAGCTAATCAGACTTTGGGGTAGCGCTCAGCAATGCATTAGCAAACTCCGTCTAATTGCGACTTTCAAGGTGTTTCAAAGACACATCATGTTTGTTTGTTGTTACTTTTATCTTTTTTTCCCCTGTAAAACCAAAGTCATTATTAGAAAACATAAGTAGACTGAAGGCAACCCTTTCCCCAGGTGTTTGTTTTTTATGAGCAGTGGTTTATTAGCAGTAACATTGTAATCTTAATTGTAATTTCTGACTTTGCAGAGTTTCTTCGATGGCTGGGATGCCACCAAGAAGAAAGACAAGACCAAAGGACGACACGACAGCCTGCTTAGCCGTGAGTAAAGCTCGGCAGGAAGAGGCCTGGCCCCGGCAGCCATGATGTTACGTAGCTTTTAAAGTAGAGTTACTCTGCCATAATTGACGATGCTTTGTAGGACTGGGTGATGTGGCTTCAAAATGAAATCGCCAATTAGTTAATATCAAATCAGCGTGTTGAATCCATAGCTGTACTGTAAAACGGACGACTGGACTATCCTTAAAACACTGCATATGTAGCCACTCCCAAGTAGGCGGGACTTGCTGCTCCAATGCCTGAATGAGACACTGACGTCTCTTCTGATTGGCTGATAGATAATGAGCGCTAGAACCATGGCTGAATTCTGAATATATCTCCTGTTACTGTTTCCATCCTTTGATTTTTAACCCTTTATGTCCAAAATTTCAAATCTCCTCCTGAATATTTTTGCTTATCTTAATTGTACACAGTTCTTTAAATGTTCTGTGACTAAATATATTTGCCCATTTATCCATAACAACTGGAACTTTCAATACCTAGCAAGTTGTTTTTGCAATTTACCATCTGTTAAAAGAATTCCCGTCAGATTAATTTCACTCCCTGCTTCGGTGGGGGTGAAATTACCGTAATAACTCGATATTAGCTGGGAAGCACAACGTCGCCCCTTTCAGAAACCGTTGGAATTTTTCAGACAGTGCAAAGTGTGGCGGAATTACGGTACTACAGGTTTGGCTCCACTCGGTCTGGAAGGGTTAATGACTTATAATGTGAACAAGCTTATTCACATGTGATTTTAATGTCATTTAATGGATACGCCACAATTGCGAAATTGTGTTTTATTTGACATTAGCAGAAAAAACACTAAGATTTGTAACAGAAACGCAGCTAGTGTGAGCATTAGATAGAAACATGAAAGGGTTCCCAAACATTAAATACAAATCATACAGTAAAGAGAAATTTGAACAAGAAGGTTGAACAACAGCAAACAGTATTTAAACCCGCCAACAGTATCTGAGTGCTAACTCAGAGTGCTAACAGTGTGTCCATATGTTTCAATGTGACTGGATGCTAACAGGAAACCAGAGTAAAAAACAAAATAAGGCACACATGGAAAAGCAGACAGAAACACAAACTAACCCTCATTTTCCTTCATTCCAGCTGATCGGCATCGAGTCAAGCTCCACTCTCTGCTGGCAGACCCCAGCTCAGATTATGTCAATGCCAACTACATAGACGTAAGTTGAATTCCTAATTTCTTCTCTTTTTGTAAGGGTTGACCCCACTGCTTTACCAGTCACCCCACTCCTCCGCACGCTGCTGGTCTCAGCCGTCCTGTAATGGCTGCACCCACGGCACGACGGTGTATTTCTGCTCCAGCGTATGTGGGCTTTCAGCTCAGATGTTATCACACAGAGTCCAAACATCCTACAGGAGCCCAGAAGCTCAGAGCAGCGCTGCCTCGTGACTCGCCCCCGTGGCTGCAGTGAAGCAGCAGGGGCCCGAGCGCGGCTCCGCTTCCAGATCCGGGTCGGATCCGGCCAGCGTCAGGCTGGACCGAGGTTATCAAAGTTAACTAAAAAACCAAAACTGAAATTGAGAAAACATTTTCTTTAAATTAAATAAATAAAAAAACAGTAGTTAATGGGGATAAACTATGTTATTTGTTTAAAAACTAAAACATACTGAAGATCCTTCATTTTTGTATTTATGAATCTATTTATTAGATTTCAAATTAATGTGAAATGTTTTTTTTCCCACACAAGCAGTTTACGTCAGCTGTCGGCTCTCCATACTCCTGATGGTGACGTTTGGTCCACAAAATGGTGACAGCAAAAGTTAGATGAAAACTCCAACAAGCACATTTTTAAAAAATGGTTTATTCTGTTGAGTAATCATTACCCAACGGATGTATACATAATGCAATACTTTGATTGTTCTGTACCTGAAAATGAACCAAAGTTAGAAAAAACTAAAACTACTGCTATTATAAAATCTAAACCAAGCTAAAACTAAACAGTATTCAACTAATAATAATAATAATAAAAACTAGCAAACACACTATAAAAGCTAATTAAAACTAATTAGGGCGTTCATACCAAACGCGTTTCACGCATCAGATGTGTCGGGTTTACATTCATATTCGATGTGGAGGCCCGTAGCGGCGCGTTTCGAGCGTCTAACATCCAACAGATAGGCCCGCAATGGCAAACAACAGTTAGAGCTATTTTTTCCACATAGACTTGAATGTAAACCAGACGTGCCTGACGCATGAAGCGCTAGGTGTAGAGCAAAATGTCACGCATCTGCATTCAAAGTGCAAACACATTTAACTTGAAGCGTCGGACGCGTTTGGTGTGAACGCACCTTAACTGAATGAGACAAATAAAAAGTCACAACAAAATAAAACTAAGCTATAATGAAAAACTCAAAACTATTATAACCCTGGTTTGAACCCCTCTGGTGATCCAGTCTGAAACCTTTGTATAACGACAGTCAAAAGCATCTCCAGCTCAGGCTGTGAGTTTTACTTCTCCCTCATAACAGGAACCTGAAAACAACTCGGTGTTGTTCTCCAGTTATTGACTGAGGGGGCTGAAATTTTAGCAGCTTCTTGTTATCTTTGAACGCCTTTTCTCTTATTGTCAAACAGGGGGAAAAAAAAAGGGAAAGTAGGCAGAAGAGCTGAGGGAGAGAAAACCGTGTTTAGCGTGGCCTCCTTATTCCCCTTGAGTGGTCTGTAAGTGCTCCATTAGAGTGAAGGCTCCAAGGACCTTTGTGTAATTAATTGGCCATCGACATCAACAGCTCCAAATTATGTACAGAAAAGACCGAGGCTGAATTGTGCTGGTCTGCTGCTTTCCCCTCTTGTTCATCAGAAAACGGACATTTTAGTGAGACATTTAGTTGACTGATGAACCACAGTCGTTGCCAAGTTTCTTCAGTTGCAGACTAGTTGAGACTTAAAAAACGTCTGGAACAGCCAAATGTTCTGTACTTATTTAATGCTGGTTCTATTTACACCAATATGAAGAGAAGTCAGCGTAACAGGTTTGGCTAATGCCAGTTTTCCCAAACTACAAACTGTACCATCGATGTGGGTCCGGTCATCTGCAGCACCACGTTTAGACACAACAGTCAGCTGTAAATGATAAACACGATTTAAAATTTACTCATAGTGGAATTTATGTACAGTCATGGCCAAATGCTCCAGTGGTGAGAGAAATGTATTTAGCATGAATTTGCATGAATTATAACCTGACTCAAGCTAACAGCACACTGAAACGGGTTGTTTGGAGCACACACACTTCCTTTGGCCCTTCAGCTCTGTCAGTTGGAAATCCTTAACATACTCATCTTCAGCGTATCCTCATCTCCCTCGTCTTCCTCAGCAACGTTTTTGAGACTGTTAGTCTTTCCAAAACGACTCCAGCTGTAACTCCCAGCTGAACTCATCTTCAAACAAGCTATGGATAGCAGATATAAAACAGATACTGCTGCTGAAGTAATTCACAGAGCAGTAACGTATTGGTGAAAGTGTAAGCTAAAACATAGACAGATGATTGGCCCTAAACCTAACACCATGTTGATCCAGTTTGGTTGTTGTGACAGGATGGCTTTTTACGTCGCTATGGAGGAATTTTCAGCCTCTCTTATTTGGAAACTTATTTTCAATTCAACCTCACTGGAGGTTTTTATTTTATTTTTTTTACATGGACGTCTTGTCAAAGGTTATGTCATAGCAGCTCAGTTGGATTTAAGTCCAAACTTTGACTAGACAACTTTTTTTATGTGAGCTTGTATTACTTAAGCGTGAATTTAGTCTCAAAGTGAGGTCTGGATGTTGTCCTTCTGGATTTCAGAGATTTTTTCTTTTTGATTCCTTCTATTACAGCAAGTCATCCAGGTCCTAAAGACATGGAACAGTCCCAGGCCATCACACCACCACCACCATGTTTAGCAACATGTGGAATTTTCATCTTTCTTTTTTTTTTTTTTTCTTTTTTGTTTAGCACATGTGAAATGACCCAGTGTGGTCTCTTTGGTCACCAGTAGTTTTGGACATGGATCTCTAATATTGATGGAGATATACTGTTAAATGATGACCTTTGACCTGCAGGTGACACTTGTGAGGCCTGCAGTGCTTCTGGATGTTTTGGCCAAGGGAGTGTTTTTGAGAACTTCACCTCCATGTTTTCTTCATTTGGGCCTAACGGCTCTCACTGTTGTTCACTGGAGTCTCAGAGACTTTGAAAATGGTTTTGTAGCTTTTTCTAGACTGATAGATTCCAATGTCTTTGTGTTTCATCTGTTCTCTAAATTTTTTAAATGGACACGTAACACCATCAACCTAAAGCTTCTTATTTAATGGAAACACCACAAATATGAAATTGTGCTTTTCTTTTTACACTTGTGGAATACAGATAAAGATTTACATATGTTTGTAATGGAAACGCAACTGCTGTCTCATTCAGTCACCAGCAAACAAAAGCATGCCACCATTACGGCTTTGCATCTTCTGTCACCACATAGAATTTTGATTTTGCCTATAAACTCACACCTCACAGAATAGTTTTCTGGATAATTCACAGTTTTACATCTACTGACATTTACTGGCAACAAAATATGTTTGATATCCAAAAGTGTTCAATAAGCTCCAGGGTCACCTGTCCCAGTACAGTGATATACAGAATCACGATGCTACCAATACAGAGCCAATTCCACACTAAGTATTGACTGATAGACTGGTGATAAATCTACCCTTTAATTGTTTAAGTGATGTGGAATTTCCTTTGACTAGACTTCCTTGTGTTTTGACAAAGAACCCTTCCGGCTGAATTCTGTTGTGGGATTGTTCCTCAGTGGAGTGGCTTTACTAAGAACACAGTCATGGATAAATAGCAAGATCAAAACATTTATGAAAGAAAACTTCTTCCAACAATTTGTGAATTTTTAAAAATGGCTGGTTGGTGACATGCTAACACAAACGGCAGAACATTCGATGCTGTAAACATTGGCTCTTCCCATAAAGTATTAAACCACCTTCTTCTTTCTGTCTGTTGCTTTTTTAGCAGTAACTCTAAGAAAAGGTTTTCTTCAAACACCAAAGTTGAACAACATCCTCTTCGCAGTTCCTCTGTGTCCGTCTCATCACACGTTTCCTGATCTGTGATCATAATAACTAGCTCTGGTCTTTTCCCTAACTCTCTTCTCTCTCTTTCTCTGTTTCCTGCTCCTCTGATTCTCAATCT
The DNA here is from genome assembly GCF_003331165.1 of Xiphophorus hellerii. Taxonomy (NCBI): domain Eukaryota; kingdom Metazoa; phylum Chordata; class Actinopteri; order Cyprinodontiformes; family Poeciliidae; genus Xiphophorus; species Xiphophorus hellerii. The sequence goes on from NC_045684.1 coordinate 27,947,509, forward strand.
TCTTGCCATCTTAGATTCGGATAAACAGGGAAGTAAGTACCTTGCTTCTCTTCTCTTTCCTCATCCCTCCATCCCTCTCCACTGCTTCTTCCTGGCAGCAGCAGATTTTCTTGTCCTTGTTTGGTTTGAGCTCCTAAGCCTTTTCACCTACGACACTCACTTTTTAGCATGTCTGTGGCTGCAGTTGTCTCTGTCTCTACCATCTTCTGCTGATGGCGACGTGCTCACCCAGAGGTCCTTTAAGATTGCAGAAAGTGCAGCAAAAGAGGAGAAAATCTTAGGTCAAGTCAACGCTCGTGTTCAGACATGCACTGAGTCACACAAGGCACCGTAAATATCGTCAGTGATGCTGGATGTTGGAAGAACAGAAAATGAAGGATTTAGCCAGGTTTAGGGTCCAAAACCGTCAAATGTTATCATGAGAAATGGGAGCTGGAGTTCTGACTACCCACAGGATCCTCACCCCCGCCTGTTTGGGTAACCGGGGTTTTATTGACAGTTGTGAGTTAAATCAGCATCAATGGCTCACCAGTCTGAGCATTTTAGCTAATAAAAATATGAAATTATAATATCGGTTAACTCCAAAACAGTTTTCATCAGTGTGGATGCATGTCTCAGACCAACGGTCTGAAACCTTTAGGATCCAAAGATCCTTCATATTGTAATACGATTTGTGAAAACAAATATTTATCTAAGAAGTGTTAATATCTTTCTACTTTGGGCTCATTCCAAACTATGAAGCTGCTGGGACATAAACTGGGCTCATTGGCTCCATCTCATCTCAGGTTGGTTTAGATGAGATTTAAAATTAGATGCCACCACTTTATCATCATTTTTCATTGATGAAAAATGATGATAAATAATTTGAGAAAAGCACATGGGTTTCATCCTAATGTCACACAAAATAAACTGTGGGATTATTGTCATATTCTTGTTGTGGTTCTTACTTGAAAGCTGTTTTATTTCCTTTAAACATAAAAACATTGCTCAGTTTCATAACTTTACTCCTCAAAATGATTAAGAACTACCATACAAACTATGCATGTTTTGGGCCATGCATTGTGATTAAAACTATTTTCTCAACCTCTGAATGTAGATTTCATGTAACGACAAAGAAGGAACAAAGAATTTGATAGTCAGCTAATATGTGACCTCCTTATATGTAAGCTGGGAATATTCTGAAATCTATATATAGCTTCTAATATCACTCTTTTTCAGACCAGTTTGATTATGGGGTGTACTAAATGTTCTACATGTCAATGGAGCCTCCAATCTGAGCCCTCTGTTTTTACAGTTTGTCTGAAGGCAAAGTCATGCTAAGCTAGTTTAGCAAGATAGCACGGGTTCCTTCAGAAAGTACTCAGAACATCAAACTGATTTTATTACGGCACAAAGTTTCTCTCAGGCTAAGAAAGAGTAGCTTTATGAATCCTAACCAGCTGGAGGCTCATGGAGAACACAACCAGATCTAACACTTAACCCTTTTTCTGTTTTAACTCTACTCTATTTGAAATGAGATGAAAACGTTAAAAACATTATTAATTAGCTGGCGTATCAGTGGGTAAACGTGAGGTGATTTTTATTTTTTTCAGATTTTCCTGCTGTTTGTTTTATCATTTCTTGTCACGTAGGTGTTGGGTTTGTGCTGTTTAAACTACATCTACAAATACTAGCTTCTTTATAAACACTAGCTTTGTTTCCATCAAAAATGTGCACAAATCTTTGTCCAAAAAACAGAATTCAGTCTTGGGGCTAACGCTTATCATCGTTCAGCCGATCAGAGGAGACGTTGGCATTTCATTCAGGCGTTGGAGGAACAAGCCCCGCCTACTATGTATGCAGCATTTTGGGAAAATTTTCCAGAAGATTTATGGATTCAACACGTTGGAATGACACAACTTTTTCTGAACTGTGATGCTGTGAGAGCTCTGAAGGAGCCAGCTGTACATTTTCCCAAAAAACCATCTTCCTCCTACTACTTCCTGTCGTCTTCTTTGTGGTTTCTGTCAGTAGTAACAGCTGGCTGTTGATCATGTGACTTGTGCTTCCATTACAGTTTTGCAAAAATACATTATTTCAAGACTGAAAAAAAGCCCACCTCACCAAGTGCAAAAACTATTTGATTGAAAACATGAGATTTTTGAATTGGACATGTTTTAGTTAAATTTATTTTCGGAATTTCAATTTGCGCACTTTTATGGTTGATGGAAACGCAGCTACTGTCCCTGTTTCTACCTCTGCCACTGAGGGATTCTAGTAATACCAGACTGCAATAAAAAATTTGGCACTTGTAAATTAGGATGGCAATGTTACAAAAGATAGTTGTATCAATAATATGACTAAAACATGATACGTTTGAGTGCAGAAACATATCACATAAGGACTGTGGACGTTGGTTTCTGTGTTAATTCCAAGACTGTTTCCACTCTGTGTATTAATGCATACTAAGGTATAGTTGGTGTTTGAACTATTAACCTAGACAGTTATTAGAGTCTTTAGAGGGAGTCTGATATGGTCACAGATTTCAGGACCAGGGGTCTGCAGCGTGTCCAAACCAGGAGTCACATTAACCAAATATGTTCCATCTTTGATGGGGTTTATAAATGGTGACAGAAAAATTTGACCGTCATCCGTCAGTTTGACAGATTACACACACCTGAAGAATTGGTTCAGACAGTTCCAACTTAACGTACACAGAACATAGAGGAGGTCACTAAATCAATCAATATGAGAAAAACATCCGTCAGAGTTTCATCTCTGATCTGGACACTGAGAGCTGATAGTGAGCTCTGGGCTGCTGAACCGCTGTGGCGGGATGATCCTCCCACTGAGGGCAGGGTTTGCACAATCAGGTTACGATCAGAGTCTTGCCAACTCTTGCTTGAAATGTTCCCTGATTTCAAAACTTTTCTCAGTGCAGAGAAAATGTTAAGTATACTCAGCTTGATGATGACACAATGTGGATTATCTGCTCAGCTTCTTGAATTTTAAGCAAACAGAATGAAAATGAAAAACAATTAAATGTAATTTCAAAAACAGATGTGTAAGAATAGATGATAGAATTTTGTTTGACGCCGTTAGTCCAAACGACGGACCGCATAAAGGTTCAGCGCGATCTCTGCGATCAAACTATTGAAAGCTAGTTTCACTTGATGAAAGACGTTTCCTGTTACTTGCGCCATGAAATCTCTAAGGAAATGTGAAGTCATGTTTCATATTCTGTCTTTGTGACGGGGAACAGATGCTGTATAATAGTCAAAGCTGTGTAGACATTTAAACTACAACAAATTTTTTTGGGTGAATTTTCTAACAGAATTCTTGATGAGGTGTAATTCTCTCCATGCACACAAACATCTCCCCAGGAGGCCCTTTTAGTTTAATAACAATAAATAATTTAGGTGTATTGGAAACTGAAAACAAGTATCAATAAGCTTGGACATAATAGGTGTGTGTATTTGTGGGGAGATTTCCTTGTAGTGTGTCCTTCAGCTCCGGCGGTCTTTCATGTCTGCTGTCGCTGTTTCTGTGGATCTGTTTAAACTCGGAGCGCTGCGTTGGACCCCGCAGGTGTTCTCCCATTTAGTTCTGCTCAGAATAAGAGACGTTAGAACTCTGCCTGAAGTTCTCCTGTGCTCTCAGTGAAAACGACTCAGATTTCTCCAGGTACCCGAGTTGTTCTGCGGTAATGAGAGCCTATCAAGCTGCTGCAGCCAGACCACCTGATCACCAAGCTAAGAAAGATATATTTTTTTTAATTTAGTTTCTCTTTCACTTTTTTACTTTTTTTTTTGCGTTCACCATATACCATGCTTTACCTCTTATCCTCATCAATCTATTGGAAATTCTTTATTGTTGCTTCATCAACTTGTATGCTGTTGGAAAATATGGTTGCCACGGTGACAGGCAGGAGACCGATCACCTCTGAGAAACTCCGAGGCGAGAGATGCCCCGTGGGAATAGAGAGAGCTGCACTCCTTCACAAAGACGCCGATCAGTCTGCTCTTCTTTCCCCGGCATGGCGCTGATGGAATGTCATTTGCGATGCGGTGTGGTGGAGATGTGCACATGGGTTTCTGAGAATGCCTTTTAATTATTAATAGAGACGGTGCTGCTATCTGGACATGAGGGATCCAGCTCTGCATTTGCCACACGGAACACACCTGCTGTTTTCCTTGCATACTGTATCATAATTTCAGTAATGTGAAGTGGGGCAGGGAGGAGACAGCCCAATCAGTCAGTGCCATTCAGGTGGAGTTAGTCCCCAGGCTGAAGATCCCTCACTTGTCAGTGGCGCTCTAATCAGCAGCTCCGGCGAGACTTGGCACACTTTAGAGATGCATCTCACCCTCTGCATACGTTATGACCCGAGGCGGAGAATGATGCACTGTTTTTTTGAAATCTGAAGAGCGGAGATGGAATTACAAGTATTTGCATTTCATGCTGGTGGTTTATAACCAGGCTGTGAGTTTGACTTTCAAAATGCGCAAAGAAGAAACGGAAGGGAGAGACAAAACAGACGCAGCAGTCAAATTACTGAGAGCTGCTTTTAAACTCAGGACTGTCCATTATCTCAACAGAAGTTTGGGACAATATCCTTAAAAAGGATCGATCCTTAAAAACGGATCCTTAAAAACGATTACTTCCTGGAGGCGTGGCCTCTGTGAAAGTTTTACATTTTACCTAATCTCTAACATTTGTACACGATGTGCGTAATGTGTGAGATCCACGCTGTGAAGCTTACCAGAAATGGCCTGCACTGTAAACAACCACCCTCCTCTGAAGAGGGAAGTCCTGATCCAAACGAGACGACAGTTAATGTTAAGTCAAGGTTTGGAAGTGTGACCAACACTGACTGAACGGCTTCATTCACTTCCTCTGCTGCCATTGTTAAAACTACAGGCAGACTATCATTTTAAAACATTGCAGAAATTCACAACTTCTCCTTCGGTTCACTGATTGGCCTGTTAAAAATTGACCAGAGAAAATCCAGGTAAAGGCTTAGTGTTAGGGTAAGGCTCTAGTGGTCTTTATTTATCAGTGAATAGACAGGAAATAGAGAGGAGAGAGAAGGAGAAGACATGCAGTAAATGGTCAGAAATCGGAAATCAAACTAAATACAACCACATCAAGGTCTACTCGTCTGCACACGCTCCGCCAACTGAGCCACCCAGTTTCCAATCACATTATTACAAAAAAGTCAAAACGAAACAACCTGTGCCGAACTGATGGCACCCCTGTCTTACACATATTTTTTGACTGAGGGTCCTCATCTACGTAGACCTCAGGTCCAGACTGTACATTCTCTCGATTTCCCAACATCGAGAGAATGTAGGGACCTCCATCGTCCCTCCAGTAGGGAGGCGTCCATCCTTCCATTGTCTACACCTGCTTATCTGACCAGGTTTGTGACAGAGATGGTGACTATCTCCAGTGGCCATTGGGGGTAAGAGACGAGGGACCCTCTGGAAAGGCCAGCAGTCCAAACCAGGGCAGCTTAGAGACACACAACCCTCCAAACTCACATTTATATGTACAGGTAAATGGTGAAATTGTACCTACAGAGAATCCACGCATGAACAAGAACATGCAGAAAGACTCCAGGCTAGGATTCAAACCCTGCTAGGCAACGGTGCTACCAAAAACCTCACTACCGTACATCATAGGCAAATTCTACAGGATACTACTCACCATAAAGTCCTTTTTTAAACAGTTTTACTTCTGTTTTTAGGGACTAGTTTGGCTTACAGACTTAAACTTTACACCATCTGCTAAAAAATAAACCTTAATGTAGTTTTAAATAAGTTATCATCTGTATTCATGTACTCCTGTTGCTCCTGTTTCTTCATTTGGCATTTTTAAGCTCTACTTAACATCCGGTTTCAAACCACCAGCTTGACATTGAAAATCTTTCTACTTTTTTTTGTCCCCCAGTCTTGAGATTTTGATCAGGTGTCTACTTGAATTAATGACATTTCTCTGTGCATTACAATTCAAGTGCGATCGCTCATCCAGAGCCGCAGCATTAAAGGTCGTCCAGAGTAATTCTGGTGGGTCAGACGTCCTTGTGCAGTTGATAGAGTAGATTAGTTCCAACAGGCGGCCTGCCGGTGAGAGGCAGAACATGAACATGAACAGATCAGCAAACTCAAGTTCTGCCGTGAGATTATCAACCAATGACCAAAACCTCATTATATACTGTAGTAATTATTACCTTTTTTTCCCCACACAGGGTTACCAGCGATCCAACCACTTCATTGCCACTCAAGGTGAGTACTCAGCTCAAGAGCTGTTGTTTTCTGATTCGAGAAAATGAGTTTTTGGAATAATTAAGTCATGAGCAACACGCTGTCTTTTGTTGCATCACACAAAACATCCGGGTTTCAACTGTAAACAGTCAATTTCCCACGACTACGAGAAGAACTCCCCCTAGAATCTTTCAGAGACTGTACGGGCGTCAGCTGTCGCCGTCTGCGAAGCTTCGCTTTCACCTCTCTCCTCCCCTCCATCTGCATGTGCAGCGCAGAAGACTTTCTGATGTCAGGCTGATACGGCGCACCGGTCCAATTCCCCCGAGCCGCGCCGAGACAGGAAAGACAGCAAGACGCGCCCTTTATTCTCTGCTAGCTCTGATCGTGTTTACTCGGGGAGCTTGGGATTTTTAGTTTTTTCTCCTGCTCTGTAATCTTCCCTCTGATTTCTTCCCGTCTTTCACTTTGGTCTCAGTTCTGTCACTTCCCAAAAGGAACCTCGGCAAAACCACGCGCCTCGTTCCAGGTCTTTGCTCTCACGGCGCAGAGGAAGGAGATAAAGAACCTGTTAGCTTTCTCACAGAGGAAACCAACGCAATTACTAAACAGCAGAAGGATTCTGATGTAGGACAGGACAAGTCCGGTGGAGCGATCAGCGGTGCAATGTCCGATGGTCAGGTAGAGAACAGGTTAGATGGACACCAAGAGAGGAGGAATAAAGTTACCAACCAACTCACAATGCAAACAGCTCTCATGTAGACCTCAGCAGCATGCTGACGACGCTGTGGTGTGTGTGGGGTGTGTGTAGAACCTCATAGTTTTAATGTGACTGTACACCAGGTGCTTGTGGTAAACAGCATCATCAGCTTCAGCCTGCTGTCTCTTTCTTTTCCTGGATCTAGGAAAACGTTTAAAACGCAGCGGAAGCACACGTCGATCGTATAGACCTCATATCAGCAGCAACACACCTTGCAGTCACACCGAGTAGAAAAAACAGAAGATGTTAGGAATACATATCTGCCGTTATGATAAATTACACCCATGAAACTCTCCGTCTTCATGGTTGTTTACGAAGATGCAATGTTTAAAAAAAGACAGGATGCTGATGTAGCAACCAGAATCCAGCAGCTCTGAAACCGGGAGGAGAATTTTTAAACATTCCTGTCACTAAAATCGCCAAATGGATTTCACAATCCTAGAAAGCACGTGAAAGCTTCATAAAATGGTCGGTGTCTTCAAACCCAGATTACAGATTGTGCATCTGCCATTTTCCTTGGCATGTGCTCAGCTTTTAGTAAATGGTGCTCAATCATCTCTCTGTGGATTTCACAGTGTCGGAAACACAGCTTGATCTCTAAAAAGGTTTTTGATTAATGTCATTTTTAAGCCTTATAACTCTGAGACGTCGTATGTTAAACAAAGTGTTGAAGACTGACGTTTGTTCTTCTCATGTTTCACTGAGAATACTCTCTGTCTGCACTAATGAAGATTCTCTTCTTTTATCATGTGTGAAGCTCCAACCGATGGACTCATGTACTCAGCAGCAACTATAACATTCATTTGCATAAAGTATAAAAAATTTGTCTTGATCTCATTAGGTATGAAAAAAGTCCCTAAAATTTCCATTACAAATGCACATAAAACTTTGTAGATATTCAGCCAATGTTGAAAAAACACAATTTAGCAATAGCAGTGTTTCAATAAGGTAAGAAATACAGTTAAAATCACTTTAATAAATTTGTTCATGTGATAAATCATAAATAAAACACACCATGTTATCCTCCTCCTACCACTTCCTTTTGTTTTGTCATTTCTGCCAGTAGTAACATCTGGCTGTTGACCATTTGAAAAAAGTCTTTCCATTGCAGTTTTGTGAAATACACTAATTTTGATAACAGCTGAAAAACCACCTCCACCTAGCGCAAACATTTTGTTTATGGGAAAAACTAATTTGCTTCATTCCAATTTGTGCGATTTTAAATTCAGTGGAAAGGCAGCTAGTGACATAATTCCTGTCATTTCTGATAGCATGCTCCTTAACAAATATAATAAGTTACAATGTAGCTGAAATCCTGATAAAAGGGTTATTCATTTAGTTTTATTATGTTTAACAACAAGAAAAGCTGAAATAGTTTGTGTAAACCAGCCAACTCCCCCTAAGCTTGGAAGTGTCTCAGGCAAGACCGTTTAAAACACGTAGACCATCACATGGTCCAGATGTGTATGTATTTATTTAGTGGGTACAGTATTAACCTCTAATGCACTATACTTTAAACAACATAGATAGAGAATTATAGACAGACAACAAATTAGAGCTCTGGTTTTTTTCTGGCACTCTACTTAAGTGAAATGAAGTGAAGCTGCTGATCCATTTTTTGTCCTTTTAGATATATTTCTAATTAAAAAAAAGAAACTTCATGCCAATAACTAGAATGGTAAACAGCTAGACCCAAATAAGATGGCAGTCTGTAGAATCTAGATGGATTCTTTTCTCCAAAATGTGGCCATAGTTTGGTCCTTCACAGCCACCGTTCCCTCCGCAAACTGTGTTTAACGTTGTTGAAATGAGCCGCAGTCAGTTCACGCTCCACAATTAAAGGTGTGTTTAAATATTAACTCAATTTCCAACAGTTTAAACAGAGTCATCCAGAACCCTGATGATTTTATCCTGAAGGATTTAGGAACGGCGCCAGCATTCTGGTGTCTGACAGGAACCAGCAGTGATCAGATCTGTGTCGTAATGTACAAAGCATCTCTGAACAAAGCCGTACGTCTTTGGCCTCCGAGTCTCCGGTGTTTGTGTAGCGTTGCAACATGCAGCTAAACACAAGAGTGTTATTAAGCAGGAGCTTAGCCAAGACTTTTCAAATCCTGACAAGTTGTAAAACCAGAACAGAGAAACAGAACTGATTTCTGTCAGAGGGGGAACAGAGAACGGAGATGCGTTCTGCTCAGGGATGTTATTAAAAGTGTCTGTCCAGCAGAGATAAGGTTACAGGAGTTTTTTTTTTTTTCTTTCTCCTGCTCTCGTTCACACAGGGCATGCTTTTCACATGTCTCGATTTTCTGGGAGTTTTTCATCATTTAATTCAGCCCTGCCTGCACCGCTCTCCCTCTCCATGCAGACATGCCCGCAGGTTTATTAGACCGGTTGTGATCCGAGAACTTTAATAACGGCCAGGGTCCTAAGCTGAGGCCGGGTTGACAGGATTTACCTAAACAAAGCAAGAAAACGGCTGCTGGTGAACTCATTTGATGTCAGAGTGGCTTTGCAACACTTAGCAATACGAGAAAGGTTTCATGCAAAATGCAAAGATGGATCACTGGGAGGCTGGAGGCTCTGCTAAGCATGCAGCTGGCTACCGCAACATTTCTAAGAGGAGTCCTCTAGTAGTACTGCCAGTTACAAAGAGATGTGAGGCAGTGTGCGCCCCCACTTAAATGTTTGAGATGCTCAAACCAAGTTTGCTTCAATACATAGACAACCTGAGTGAATATACTCTGTAGTTTTCAAGCACTGATTTTATTTATCAGGGGAAAACTGTCCCCATTTTAAAAATCTGAAAACTGTTTTTGCCAAAAAGTATTTATGACAGACTGTCAGTACAATGTTCGCTTGTCTATGAAGTCTGATTCTTTCGGAGAGGTGTGAATGTGTCATCAAACTCTGATTTGGATCAAAAGATTGAACTCCACAAACTCAGTAGGTTTCTCTGTCGTTTGCTTTGGTGGTTCGTTGTGCAGCGCCCCCACAGGTGAGGAGGGGAACAGATTGCTAGAAGGGTTCAGTTCACTTGACAGTTCAGTGTGACAGAGAACCGCAGCAGCTGAAAATGGAACAAATGTTGCAACTTTGCTCTCCAGTCAAAAAGAGTCTACTAGAGTACCAGGTGTGAAAACAGCCATAAAATACATAAATACATACCATGTGCAACAGCAGCCACACCTTCTGAAAGATTTCACATTTGTCAGAGAATATTTACCAAATATTCTGTGGACTAACAAGACAAATGTGAATAGTTGATAAATGTTGAATATTTGATAGTTGCTAGTTTAAAACCCATAGGACCACATAGAGATGAGTTGAACTGTGCTGAGTAGGCAATAATGAAAAGTTCTTAGTCAACTTTATGTCGTTACACAGGTTCCATATTGATGTCTTGACTAGGAACACATGTTCCTAGTCAAGGAAGGCGTGTGTGTGTGTGTGTCACACTAATAGTATTTCAGTATTTTGTCTGTGTATTCCAGTAGCCAAGCAACATCATTTCCTTTGTGCAAGGACAATAAAGTCTAAGTTTAGATTTTTTTTTTTTCCTTCGTAAATAAACTCACAGCTTGTGAAATGTTGTTTGTATTTGTCCGGGTTATGTTTCTCACCTAGTTTCATTTTTAGTTTTAGTTCACATGACATAAAAAGTCGAAAACAAGAAATCTGTTAGCGCCTTTTCACGCCACCGTGTTTGCCAAACGTCTTTGTACTTTCTTTCCTCTCTTTTTCTCCCATGTACCACAAAAGCACACGCTTCCTGCACAGCGTCATAAAGCTGTCGTCGACCCCTCGCTTGCTCTCTCTCTTTTTCTTCATCCCTGATATGATTCAGAATTCTTTGCATACGCGTACGGTGAGCTCCAGGTGGTCGGCTTTTGGCGGCGGGTTCAGCTTGATTTGTTGCATCATGGATGAGCCCTCGGCCAGCTTTGGGCAGCAGGTGCTCTGGGCCGACCCACTATTATGTCCAGAGATGAGGCAGAGGAGGTGTGAATGAGAGCGGCTCAGTCTCTGAGGGAGGAGAGAAGCCGCCCGGTGCCCTGCATACTGATTCACCCAGCTGCATGCCAGAGTTGCACTTCGCCATCCGTCTTCCAGCTCGCTTCGCCGTCCCTCTGGCAAGTGCATTTGTGCTTTTCTCCCCCTGTTGAAAAATTAACAAACCATACGCTAATACACATGGAATCTGCTGCATTGAGAACGAGCTGGAGAAATAACAACCAGATCACTGCGTTGGCCCGTCCCTGGTTGCTTTCAGCCAATGCAGACTGAGCTCTGATTGGTTCATAAAGACAGATTAATGTTCCTTGCTTTGTGAATGTCATGTCACCCCCTCTTGTTGTCCTTGTACAGGTCCATGCAGAACTATTTATGCTCATTAGATGAGAACCAACCAAGGGCATTTTATTGGGATTTTCTGAGTTTGAGCAAAAAATATATTCCTTTAAGTCCAATTAACAAATCTAACAGTAGTTTAAATTCTGATTAAATTCAGGTATTTTGTTTGTAGGAGAACATCAGCATCGTAAAAAACAAAGAGCACAGCAGGCAAGTCAAGGATGAAGTTTGAAACAGCTGGACCAAATGGGAACCATGACGACATCGGTGTCGTCATGGTTCGTTAGAAGTGACTTCAGGTTGACAGTTAACCGATAACTAAAGCAGATTCAGGAAGCATAAGCAGCAATGCCAAAAATATATCCAATACCCGGTTTCAACATTAGGCAGCTAAATAATGATAGTAAAAAAAGTTTAGACATTAACCTGCATAACCATAACAACACAGAGCAACGTACAACAGTCTTAGCCACACAAACAGATCTTTAATTTAAAGTTCAAACTCTGCTCTGTCCAACAATATCAGCTTCTAAAATTCACTGACCCAGCAGCTGACGATGAAGCTCATTTCACCAAGCCAAAAACATAAATTCAGTCTTACCTTTAACATGGATTATGACCATAAAATATCAGAGAAAATATTTCCACTTGGCTCAGTAATCTGTTTTTCTGGATGTTCTCCGTTGGCTTCGTGATTTTTGTAAATCCCACTGATTCTTTTGGTTCTGATGGTTTTGGGAATTCCCCATGTGAAGCAGTTTGCCCGTCCGCATGGACTAATGATAATACTAAAATGTCTAATAATTTATTAATTAGTTTTTTTAACATCTGATATGCTGATTAATTGCTTTTATGAGCATGCAATAATCATTATTTAAAATATAATCAATCTTTATTAGCCTGATCTCTCACTGTTTTTAAATTTGTCATACAACTATTCTGCGATGTAAGCTGATTAATTCAGATTAGAGAATGTGTATCAATGTGTGGTTGCATTTAATAGCTTAAATATTAGCTTAATATGACCAGTTTATGACTAAGAAGTAGTTTTGGTTGCGTATTTAAGAGTTTTTCTTTATTAATTTTGTGGTGTATAAAAGACAATGTCTTTATATTTCAAATATTTGTTGAAGTTCTAAGAAGAGTCTGTCTTTACTCCATCCCTGGTTTATATTTGCTTATATATCATCATCATCATCATCATCATCCTGACCACTTCAGCGCTGTACACTACTGTTCATTGCTCTGTCACATAAACTCATGATAAGATCCAGTAAAATTTATGGCAATACCATATGGGGATGTGAATACCGTTGCTAGGCATTGTTGAGGTTTGTACATGCAGTTCAGGAAAGAAGAAGCTTGTTGTTTTCTTTGACTTGGCTAGAAGAAGAAGAGGAAGAAGCAGAAGAAGAAGAAGAAGAAGGCAGTTTGTTTCTGACAAGTCTGCTTCATACATAGAGAGGATCTGAAGACGTCTTATTCTCCTGCCACTGCAGCGTGTCTCACTGCCTACTTCAAGTTTCTGACCAGATACACAATAGTTGTTGATCACAACACTAGAAGAATTTCAGCCTGAACAAAGCAACTTCCACAGCGGGGCTTAGAAAACAGAACGGTGGAGTTTTGTTCTGGCGGTCCTGAGAGAGGACAAGTCTCTGGAAAACACAACCTGTTTGTAGAAATGAATGGATACAATGTGGGCTATGTGTGTGTGTTCGTGTGTGTTATGTTTGGCAGAACAGTCGACATGACGGAGTAGCCTGAGATATTACAGAAGCCGTGGCGTAATGAAATCAATGGAAGTGTGGTCTTCTCTGGGTGGGTGTGATTTGTGGCGAGCGGCCGGCAGCAGGAGACGCCGACACGCGAGGCTGTTTGTACGCCGCCTGTGGATTTGTGGCTGCATTAAAGTGGCATTCCTCCCCACAGCGGAAGTCGAGCAGAGAGCCGCCGATAGTTCATGAATGATACATTGTTGCTCCGCTGGCTGGCGTGGATTACACTCTCTGCCTCTGCGCTGATGGTTATTGCTGCGATTTCCTCTGACTTATGTCTTATCTCTCCACCTCCCTCATCCTGCTCCATCACTTCCTCTCTTTGTTGTGTTTTTCTCCCTCCCGCTCCGCCTCTGCCACCTGCATTTCCACCTGCCCGCCGCCTCACCTCTGCAGGCCCCAAGCAGGAGATGATCTATGATTTCTGGCGGATGGTTTGGCAGGAGAATTGCTTCAGTATTGTCATGCTCACCAAGCTGGTGGAAGTGGGCCGGGTACGTTTCCTTGACCTCTGACATTGATCAGGGCGTCTGAACAGCCTTAAAATGTCTTACGTTCATTTATCTAAAATTAGGACCTTAAAACTTTTTAAATTCATTGAAAGTTCTTAAATTTTGTCTCGGCATTATGGAAGTTAAGGTTTTGGACGGCGATATACAGCAGGAGCCTCCAAACATTGCCTACTTTTATTGATTTTTTTTTCTGTCAAAGTTGCATTCAACAGGTCTTAAAAAGTCTTAAATGTGACCTTGTTAAATCTATATATACTCTGTCATTAGATACTGTAACTAGTCTACAAGATTCTAGTATTGTTTCCCAAATGCATTGAAATAATTTTGAACTGTCCAGATGAAATGTTTCAAGTACTGGCCTGAAGACACTGAGCTGTACGGCGACATTAAGATAACGCTACTGAAGACGGAAACCCTGGCAGAGTACACAGTCCGCACCTTCGCCATGGAGCGGGTGAATCATGCTCATTATTTTTAATAGAAACTCTCATCATGTCTGCTGAGTCCGATCGCTATGCTAGTGTAATGCTAGACTAACTGGTTTCAATGTGAGAACATTTCTTTACCTGCTGCATTACATGACTGGTTTCCAGAGAGGCTACCCTTCTAAGCATGAGGTGTGCCAGTTCCACTTGACCTCCTGGCCTGAGCATGGCGTGCCGTACCACGCCACGGGCCTGCTGGCCTTCCTGCGCCGGGTCAAGGCCTCCACACCCCCCGACGCTGGACCTGTGGTCGTCCACTGCAGGTACGTCTGCCTTCATGTTTCAGTTCCAACTCATCGAACAAATATGGTCAAAATAACCTCAGTCAATAAACGATGCAGTTTTCACCTGCTGGTATCATTGATGGGGGTTTCATCGTGGACCCTCGGTAACACCAAACACACCTTAATATGCATTAATACGAACAATGGAAACTGTGTTAGTACTACAGCAGAAGCTAGCATCTACAGTCTTTTGTGTCTCCACTCTTGGAGTTACGGCCAATCAGTGGCAAGGGAAATGAATGGTGCTCCTGGATTGGCTGCTTTGCAAAAGCCAGCCAATAGTTTGCTGAGTAGCACTGCACCGGAGTACTTCAGTTCCCCAAGTTGCATTTTCTTCACACGGAACATTCAGCAAAAAGGAAAATTATCCACAAATAACTTAGAGCTACAATCCACAGAAAGCGCCATAAATTAGGTGGTCTGATGGTTAGCACAGCTTTTCAGGGAAAACACTTTCACCTGTTCCCCCTCTTACCTGTGGTGGCGCTGCACCGATGCTCACTGAAGGAAACAACATAAAAACCTCTGAAGAAGACACTGATCATGACTTCCTTCTTCCCAAAATATAAAGAAACACGGAGTGGAGAGTTAGGCGTTTATATGATTTCTCTTTTGTCTTAAAAAAAAACACAAACCATTTCTAATTTCTCCTGCTAGTACTAGACTCACACAGTTGTTTTGATTGTATTTACCCAGAATGCCCTGCGCTATAGTCCACTTCCTGCTTTTAGAGCGGTCCCCCGTCCACTTGGTGTTCACATATGGATTTAAACTCACACACATACACGCCTACACACACACAGCTAAAGCTTTTTCCTCAAGAGCTGTGAAATCAATCAGTCCACCTTCCATCCTCTCTGCCCCCCTGCAGACACACACACACCCTCATGCTGATGACTGATTAAGACTTTATTTATTCATCTGTTTATCAGTGAGGGTACCACTGTGATTTCATTATGTTCTAGAAACATAATGACAAATAAAAATCGTATGTCTTAGATTGTGGAAGAACAGAGACTGTCTGAGTTTAATATAGGATGAGGGAACTGAATTAACGCACTTTTAAAATCATTTTTGTTCTAAACTTTCGATTTTACATCAGATATCAAGTCTTTTCAATTTCACATGTTTAAGTCCAAGTCAAGTCATAACTGAAAATGTTTTCAAGTCAAGACCAAAGTCATAATTAATAGTAACAGTAATGACACTTTCTATTAGTGAGTAATAATAGTAGTGACTTATAATAGTAATGACTTGTGTCTACACCTCTGATTTTAAGCTGTTAGCATGTTATACCACTGATGAGTCTGTCATACAGTAACAGTAGTCAGTCAGAGGCCTTTTTAGATTCGTTGTGAGACTGACTGCTACTGGAGATCCTTCCTGCCCACAACATCTCCATACATAACGACTATTTGAAGTTACATTAAATTTCCCCCTTGGGATAAATAAAGTATATTTGAATTGAATTGCTTCGAATTTAAACTCTGTTCCTATATATTTTTTTTATCATTTTTTATGACTTTCCACTTGTCTATTAAACCTTCTTTTGTCTTGATCTATCACAGAGATCCCCTAAATAAGACATTTAAGCTGCTGGTTGTAACATGATGCCTGCGAATAAAAATAAATAAACTTAAAAAATCAGAAAAAGTGAAAGCTAAGCTGCTATAAACTCCCCCTGCCAATTGTGAGTTGTTCAGGGGAGCCATCTCGTAATAAGCCATCTTCATGAGTAATATACTCAATGTTCATGCAAATCATTTTCTCACACAGAAGCCGACAGTTCATAAAGTCTGCAACAAAAAAAAGAGTAGGATTTAGAGATTCTGCAGTTGTACTCCTTAGCAGAACAACAGGCCCGTTTTCTCCACGTCTTACACCAACAGAGCGCCATGACCCGCTGTCTGAGTTACATCCATGTAGCACTAATGACACAGCATGACAGTCAGACGTGACAGTCAGACATGGATCTGACAGTCTGCATAGCAAACAGTGGGTGTGATGAAGGGTTCAGCATCGGGTGGATGATCTGACGCACAAGAACCTGGAAACGGTCGGAGGCAGCAGCCACTCATCATCATCATCATCAGTAAGTGGCTTTACGTGGAGACGTGATCTTCATCACGTCAGCTGAGAGCTGCTGGAGGCTGGCAGGTGGCTCAAAGGAACAGCAGCAGCTTGGTGTTTCCCTTTTGGGTCCAACTGAAACTAAACCAGGTTTCTCTGTGTTTATGACCTAAAATTCATCGTCCGTCTGCCCATGTTACACATTACCTGGAGTAAGAAGAGAAAAAATTAGCTTGCAGAAAACATGAAATGTACATTGTACTTATTTAAATTATTATTGCTTTTTTGTCTTGATTTAAAAACACCAGCATCAGGATTTTATGTCTTTGATTTTTGATTAATGTGCTTATTTATTGTTTATGTGAATATTTAAAGATGTCAACAAGTAAACCACAAAGTGTTTAAAAATGAAAATATCTATAGCTGAAACCAGATGTTTACTTCCACCGACTAAAAAGACACACACATTTTTTCCTCTCTGTATGAAGTTAAATCAGATCAAACTTCTAGTTTTAACTTGGTTGGAATTACCAAAATTGATTTTTATTTGCTAAATGCCAGAAAACTTTCAATATTTTTCTTTGCATTGTTTTTAGAGATTTTTTTGTAGCTTTCCTTGAATTCAAACGTTTTCATACATTCCATACTGGTCGGCCTCCTGTTAACTCACATGTCTCTGTTAATCTGCACAAAGTTTGAGGAAGGAAACACAAAAGCTTTGACAGTCATACGGTTTAAAAAACAATTATTTGTGGTGCTGACCAAAATGTATGTAAACTTTTGAACTGGAGGAAAGTGACCAAAAATAATCTCAAACAAAATATTCACAGCAGGTTTTCTGGCATTTAGCAAATATAAATTATTTGGTAATTCTAAATAAACCAAGACAAAAAAGGTCTGGTCTGATTTACCTTCATACAGTCATTAAAAACTAAAAGTCTTTTTTTTCAAGGTATGTAAATGTCTGGTTTCAACTGTACATAGAATTAAAAAACAAATTTGAAACATAAAGACAAAAATAATTCCTCCCCCCAAAATAGGAAACATCTTTGACTCTAAATAAATATGATTTATTTATTTATTTATTATGCAACTTATTAAAGTATTAAAAATATAACTTAGGGTTTTATTTCTGTTAAAGTTGATAAAAATATTGGTGTTTTTTGTCTTTATTTTCATATTTTTAAAAAATTTAATAGTCTTAGATTGTATGGCTGATCTTTTCCTTCATAAATATTTTGTTTTGTAAGATTCTCTCACTTTGAACAGTGTGCAGCTGCTCATGTCCGTCCTCTCCTCTCCTCTGCCCGGTAACAGCATGGGCGCCGGCCGGACTGGCTGCTACATCGTGCTGGACGTCATGCTGGATATGGCCGAATGTGAAGGAGTGGTGGACATCTACAACTGCGTGAAGACGCTGTGCTCCCGTCGGATCAACATGATCCAGACTGAAGTGAGTGGGACGGCGGGGACGCTTTAGGACGGGCCCTGCTGACAGGTTTGATCCTGAAAATATGAAGCAACTGCAGAAACACGCTGGGGAATTTCTCACGCTTCCACTTCAATGATCTTTATGCTCATGAAAAGCTTTGGAAACAGCGTTCAGCTGTGTATGAGTAAGCAGAAGTTTTTTTTTTTTTAAATTGGCTAGAATCTCATGTCAATATGTGACTAATTTTTGTTCATAGACTCATTGGTAGGTTGATGTTAAAGCACAATAATAAATACGGGGATAAAAACCATACAATAACACAACAAGAACAACAAGAAAGTGGATAAAACCATGTTAAAATCAATACATATTTGATATAATCGATCTTTACATGCTTGACTTTCCCAGAGCCAGTTTCTAAGATTTTTTTTTCATGAAATGAGAAGTGAAAGGTCCCTCATGTTACTCTGAATTTATTCCAACTATGGAAAGTAAAACAGGAAGAAGTAGCTTGAAATATTTTATAAACTGAGACAAAGTCTTGATATTTTTACAGTGTTTGCTCCAAGTTAGCCATTTATATTTTTGGACTATCTGGCAATGATGGTTTGGGATTTTAATTTATTAATCCCAGAGGAAAACTCATATTAGAAGTTATTTCAACTGGCTTTACGATTCTTCTGGAAGCCGATGACCAATTTGTCATATGAGTCATATGAGAGGTAATCATGTCACCAGAATATAACATGGCGCTTTCTACAGTTTAACTCAGAAAGAGTTCAGAAATCAATATTTGGTGAAATAACAGTGAGGCTTTCAGTTGGGTTCAGTACAGTGGGCTCTTCATTTTTTATATATTGAAGAGCAAGAAAATGCTCTTCAATATCTTTTGCCTATGTTTGTTTCTCCACTATTAGCACAAGGTTAATTGACAGCACTGAGCTCCTCCTCCTGGCTCCGATTGGTTGTTTTTAGTGCACTTCCTCATAAGGTAATCGATCTTTTCACAGATTATTTGTCTCATATCATACATGGTGAGAGTTTTAACAAATATGTTAAAACATTGTTTATACAAGTTACACACTGCAGCTTTAACAGGCCTGGAAAACAGCCTGATAAAACCCAAAACATTTACAATTTGTTTTCTATTAAACATGTATTTGAGCTGCAGCTCCGTCCATGTTTGTGCAGACACATGAAAGCAGATGAATCCGGTGAATGAGGTCCGTTGCTGTGAATGTTTCCCTGCCTTTGTTTGTCCCAGCCTCCTGGTTAATTGCCCGGCTCTTGACGTTATTGAAACGGCGCCTGTAGGCAGCATGTGGCTTTTCTGATACGAGTCCTGCAGATTTTTGTTTTCTGAGGGTTTTTTACTGACAGTTCTGTGCTTGGAAGTAAAGCGTAGGCACGGGGAATGTGAGGAGTTTTCTGACAGTTGACAACTATTCATCAACATTCGGCGGTAGTAATTAAATTGGCCATTGTTCACGGCGAGTGGGCCTCGCTGCGGCGAGCAGGGAGGGGCTGAACCTCTGTCTGTCTGTCTGTCTGTCAGGAGCAGTACGTCTTCATCCACGATGCCATCCTGGAGGCCTGCCTGTGTGGAGAAACCGGCATCCCCGTGTCTGAGTTTGCTCCTGCCTACAAGGAAATGCTGAAAGTGGATTCTCAGAGCAACACCTCACAGCTCAGAGAGGAGTTTCAGGTGACACAGCCCTTCCCTGTGCAAACCAAATGGATTTGTTTTCTGTTTTTTGGACGTTTTTACCTGATTTCACTTGTTGCAACTCTTATATAATCCTTCATCATGGCAACATTTTCTAAGCGGAAGTAAAATAACATTAGAGGGGTTAGTGTTATGTGAAATTGACTTTTTTGAGCTGTACGTCATGTTCTAATATTATTCTCTCACCAAAACCAAACCTGGAGTGTCGCTTTGATTCTTTCATGCATGTTTGAGAAATTTTTTAATCTCCCTGGCAACCATTCCGCTGTGGGTGGACATAGCTCCGCCTTTGAGACGCAGCTCCTCCTCTCACAGAGCAGTTCTCCTTCACTCAGCTCCTTCAGACTAGCCAGCAGCAATCAGCAACACCTGGCGGAGCTGCGTGTCTGCAGAGCTCATTATAGGAGCTACTCCTCAGTGAAACGCTGGCAAAAACCTTGTTAAAGGGTTAATAGAAGAACCATGTTATGATGATTTCCTGAAGGTGGAGTTTCAGGAAGAGCAAGAGTTTTTAAAGAGACAGGGGCCCAATTTCAAGGTATTAAATTACAAAGTTAAATTTCTTTTAAGTCATATTTGATATACAAAGCATTTGTATAACAACAGATACTAACATAGTTGATTGTGCTTTCAAATGGAACTGTGTGCCTGGAAAATACATAATACTGCCCCTTTAACAAGATTTCCTGATTAAAGTATCACAGGTTTGCATTTTACACACTGAACGTGTTGATGTGCTGCTTTTAATGGGATTTGGAAAACAGGATAATTAAAAATGTTATTCTTGGCAAGAAAACTCTGTGCTGCAGTGGGATTTCTGAGCCATAGAATTTGAACTTCATGTCACTGCCAGTTAACACGAAGCCTTTATTAAGTCTCAAAAAGGAGGTTCTTCTACTGATTTTAAGGATAGATTTAATACACACCCTCATTTATTACGTATGTGCTTAAATAACTGCTTATCGATTTATTTTAATCTTGTATCAAAATCTTGATAAGTCAAAATCTTAAGTGAAAAAATAAGTAACTTTTTTCAATTATTTATTTATTTAATTCATTCATTTCAGTTTAAATTGAACACACGTTGTCACATGTTGATATAAACAAGTTTTGAATGAAAAGAATTTGGTGGAAGAGAAAAAAATCTCACATAGTATGTATACCTCTTCTCTCTTACTGCACCATAAGCAGCTAAGCATCAGTCATCCATATTGATGCATCTTTAAAAACAGAACGGCCAATGTATGAATGGAATTGCACTGTGAAGACTTCCAATACGTTTCTGTTTATTTTGGCGTCTGAAAATGGACAGAAAAAGACTGAAGAGTAAATTAAACAACTGACCTGGTGGTAGATACACGCAACCAAACTAAACTAGAGCAGACTATGAGTTAAATGATTAAAACATGACTTTAAATGCTGAAGGCAATGTATGCATACATTGTCAATAAAAAACACTTTCTTTTAGATGACTTCATTTGTTACCCAAAAATCTCTGTAGTAAAACAACCAGAGCTACAAACGTATGAAATGACCATAAAACGTCTTAGTGGACTTTTCTATTCATTAACTTTATAAGCTTTGTGTTAGTGACCTTTACATTGACCCCTGATTGTAATATTCTGTTGACACTCCATGACTGATCCAAACATGAAGGCCATTGGTTTAAAACCTCACTTTTTTTATGTTGTTTTATTTTTTAAAAGAAAGAAAAGTATAAAATATTCAGACTAAACAGATTTTTTTTCTTAGTTTATTTTTTGCTGCTCCGAAACTGTCTTAGCTAGAACTAACACTTACACCTTTGATTCCAAATCAGAGGAATGGAATCGAAATAATAATTTTCATTATTTATTATTGTCCAACATAGTAGTTTTTTTGTTTTTTTTAAAGTGATAGAAAAACACTTATGTTTTAATACAACTAAGCAATTTTCTACTTAAAAAACTGCAACACTTTAGCGTTTTCCAGACAGCAGCATGGATGATACACATTACATTCTACTAATACATTAACATCAAGGTTATTTATCACAGGAATGAGTTATCCTTGACTCTATTTCTAACACATTTGCTCTTTTTCTCTGTTGCTCATCAGTGACTACGAATGCTTTTCTGGTTGTATGATTTAAGTTTGACTCATCTGGTCTTAAAGAGACAGTGCATCATTCACATTATCTTTTTAACCTGAATCTGGAACTTTATCATTTCATGTAAAACGTACAGGCGTTCACCGAAAACAAACGCGGCCTTCTTAATGACCTCTCCTCCTCTCCCTCTCCCTCTCCCTGCTCGTTTGTCTCCAGACCCTGAACTCGGTGACTCCTCACCTGGACGTGGAGGAGTGCAGCGTCTCCCTGATGCCCAGGAACCGGGAGAAGAACCGGAGTATGGACGTTCTGCCGCCGGACCGCTCCCTGGCCTTCCTCGTCACCACCGAGGGCGAGAGCAGCAACTACATCAACGCAGCGCTGGCCGACAGCTTCCTCCGACCCGCTGCCTTCGTGGTGACGCCGCACCCGCTGCCCGGCACCACCACCGACTTCTGGAGGCTCATATACGACTACAGCTGCACCTCGGTGGTGATGCTGAACCAGCTCAACCAGTCCAACTCTGCCTGGGTAAGATCAACTACTGACCTTAACTCAGTGTTTTACCCGCGTGTGTATCTATTTAAAGAAGCGATTATTTTAGTAATCGAGTAATCTATCAGTTGTTATGGTTATTCGTCGAGTAATCGGATAAAAAATTTCCCCGGTTCTGCAGTGGCTGCTTAAGCTAGTAAAAGACATAATGAAAGAATAAATGCTAGTAAAAAGCAACTCAGTTCCTTTTTTATTTATCGCTTAAACTGCAATATGATTCAGACATCACTTTTAGTCTCCTGGTTGAAATATGACAAACTTTTGTTAAAGTGCAAAAACAGATGAGAAATGAAAGATTTCACATTAACGTTTAAAAATTCAAAAGCAAACTTAAATTGAGGCATTAGTAAAACTCAGCCTTTTATATTACACTTTACTTTCATTAAATAAGAATTGAAATTAAAATCATGTGAATAAGTTTGTTCTTACAATAAGTCATTAAAACTATGTTGCGTCATCATCCTCCAACTACTTCCTGTTGTCTTCTTCTTTGTGGTTTGTGCCAGTGGCAACTTCCTGTTGTTGATCGTATGATGCATAAAACGTGTTTTCATTGTAGTTCTGCTAAATAAACCAATTTTTATGTGGCCAAAAAAGCACCTCATGCTAGCACCAAAACATTTTATCAAAAAACAAGAGTTTTTGGGAAATGATGAGCTCCATAAAGTGAATTCATTTTTGAAATGTCAAATTGTTTAATTATACTGTATTTTTCAATGAAAACACAGCTACTGAAGTTACTGATGTTGAATCTCCTCCAGCACCACTGCCTCCAGCTATCCGAGGTTAAGTATACAGTTCAGACCAAAAGTTTGGACACACCTTCTCATTGAATTCAATGAGAAAGTGTGTCCAAACTTTTGGTCTGTGCTGTACATCAATTCTAAAAAATTTTTGTGAAATCTGGTTATTTATGGATTTTTTTTTTTTATCCAAAATATTTTTTAAAAATGCAGTTGGGGAAACTGAAATACCCATGCACATGCTACTTTTCACTCTATTGGCTCATGTTTGTAAATCAGCCAAACCAGGAACTTCTTCTTCTTCTTCTTGCCTCCAATAGGCTAGGAACGTTGATAAGGAAACTGTAGCTATTAGCTTCTGTGTTCAAACTACGATGATTTCCACAGTACGTCTTATTGCATCTTAAGGTATATGTTGTGTTTGAGCAGTTCGTAAAGTTTTTAGAGTGCGGTTCTCTGGTATTCACAGATTTTAGCTAGTCGCCTGGGTTATTGTCCTTAAACTCCATGAATATAAAGTGAAACCAGCTGTCGCATGTCAGGACAGACGGGTTAGACTACGTGAAGGAACAAGGAAACCTTCTCCTGGTTTAGGTTAACCTAAAGAGCTGCCGCCCTACGTGACTCACAGCTCAGTCATCAGACGCTGCCCTCTCGTTGTTCTCCACTCTGCATTAAGGCCCCCCGTGTTTAATTTGCCTTCACACCATCGACGCGCTCTCCTTCCTCCATGTTGGCTCTCGGGAAGGTTTGTTCAGGCGTCTCCCTATCGCCGCCCTGTCAGCGTGTCATGTCTCATCGCTGCTCAACATTTCCACCATGCCTGTCAGCTGCAGCCTGCCCTCCTTCCACTGTCACTCCCTTCTCGTCTCCTTCCCTCCGCCTGCCCGTGGATTACCAGTTTGCCCCTCAAATATTAGCTCTCTGGCTCAGTTTGTCCTCCTGAGTTGGTGGGAGACTGGCGGGTGGAGGGAACACGGCTGTCTGTCTCCTGCCTGGATGTATAAATATTTATCTCTCTTTCTGCTCAATGTCACCTGCTAATACCCTTCTGTCACCGCGTCACCGCTATCACTTCCTACTCCAGGGGTCCTGAGCTCATCCCAGAAGTCAATGCAGAACATGTCAGCGGTTCGGCGGCGGCGCTGTTGTTGTTGTTCCTTTGTGAGGTGGGAAGTGTTTTTGAAGCAGGGGGGTGATGGGGGAGTCGCGTTTGGAGTCGATCCAGATTCTGAGCTGGCTCCTCGTCTCTCCTGGGAACAGTCAAGGTCTCCCACTTCATTAATTTATAATGTACTAATGGTAATGATTGGAACTCATGAATAATTCAGACCTGGAGGCTGATGCCGATGTGAAGAATTGTTCCCATCGTGAGTGCTTCTTTTTTTTTTTTTTTTTTTTCTCGTTTAATTTACAGCGTCTGTTTGCAGGTAATCATTGTCATTTAGGCTAATTGTATCTGTTGTCAATACTCAGGTGTCTTGTAAGTGGCTTCCCCATCACTTGACGCTGACATAATGATTTGTTTTGTGGGCTAATGACCTGCTGCCTTCCCTCCCCGCCTCGCCTCCCTTGTCCTGCTAGCCCTGCCTGCAGTACTGGCCGGAGCCTGGGATCCAGCAGTTCGGCCCCATGACTGTGGAGCTCCTGTCCAGGACTGCAGATGATGACGTCATCATCCGACTCTTCCGGATTCAGAATATCACACGGGTAACTTCAATTAGGACTCAGATCTTTATTCCATTTAGTTTTAGTCATTTCTTAGACTCTTTATGTCGTGGTTTCCTTTGTTTCTTATTGACTGTTAATACTGACTGTATTTGTTGTGTGTATTGACAAAATTTGTGCAGTTAAGTCATCTTAACCTTGTTTGTGTAATCTTTGTTTTTAGCTAGATAAATGACTTATTGTCCAGGGACAACAGATCAAAAACAGCCATTTGGCTAAATCTGGCACATTTGCAAAAATTTTAAATTAATGTGCATTGTCCCCACCTAATCAGTTTCCTTTAATTTGGGATATCAGTAGAAGCAAAATGTAGGGCATGCTCGCATGTGCAAAGAGTGTTGGGAAATGTAGTATCCTAAAATCAAGCTACACTGCCTGACCAGAAAAACTTTGGAAACTTTGTGAATCCTGAGTGACTGTGATCGGCGAACTGAAGAAAAACAACAGGACAACTCCAGGTTGTAAGGTGAGAGTGTTTCCACATGAACGATATGACGGAAACCCAAAGTATTGTGGGACTGAACGGCTTTGTTGCTATAAGAAAACCACTAATCCGAGAGAAAGACTCTTCAATCTGCCAGGGAGCAGAAGATTGGATAGTCTAACCATGAATTTGTTCTTTGCTGATGACATGAGAATATTCCGAGATGACAGGATTCACACTGAGAAAGACTCAGGCTCCAGGGAGCATGAGACGTCATTTTCACACATGGATGGAGCCTGTAGGGAGTTCTGTGGCCGGACTCCCCCATCATCAGTACAAGTTCTTGGTGAAAAATTAAAAATGCAACACTGGATGTAAAAATATTTCCTAATCCTCTCAGTAATCTTCGAGCATACTCGATTACTAATAGGAGAAATGTCGAACAAAACACTAAATGAAAACGGAGACATGTCAGTATTGTTCATGGTGTTACATCAAGAACATTTCAGCATTCTTTGCCATTTCCAGGTATCTCTCATCTAGTCTCTTATCTCCAACAGTCAGCCGTCCCTTAGAGTGGCGAATCCTGACATAGACATAATTTTTTTTTTCCACTTCAGAGAGTTTGAGCCACATGGGTATGCTTCTGGAAAACTCCTCAGAACAGCTTTCTATGTTTTTTTTAATTTATTTTTTTACATTGGTTAATTACCTTTTACAAAAGCCAGTGATTTCCTCTGTGACCTGACATATGCTAACAATGCTGATCAGGGAATAAAATGATGGTAGTTAACACCACGCAGTCATTTTAAAGACTGGCCTACTCAGCCTTCCAGTTCTTATGCCAAGAAGGGTAATATGACCTTTACAGTATTTCTTATATGAAGTGTCCAGTACTAACTATACCAAAGTATTTATCTGCATGATATGGAGTGTTTGATACTCTGATCAAACACTTTTTAATGGCTTTGAAAAATAAGCTGCAGTAGGAAAAGAACCGTCCAGCATCACTTTTTTATGTATCTGATACTGTAACATAAATACAGTTACATTACATAAATATTGAGATTAAAAATATTTTTTATGAATAAACATTTTGCACTACAATGTTTACAACTGAATAATCTAGGTGCCATCAGAAGTGCGAATGCATTGTGAAACTATCATTATGTTTTAAATATGCAGTTGCAGTATTGGACTTTGTGGTCCAGTTCCCTGCGACAGACTGGCGACCTGTCCAGGGTGACCCCGCCTATCGCCCAGAACGTTAGCTGGAGATAGACACCAGCAGCCCTAATGACCCCACTAGGGAAAAGGGTGTTAGAAAATGGAGGGAAAGAAGGAGGGAGGGATGGATGGAGTGAGTTCCAGTTAATTTTTCTAATTTGGACCAGGAGATATCTGCCTTCAGAGCATAAATGGCACACAGCTTCGGTGAGAATATGGACAAGATTAGCTGTGTTAGCATCTTTAGGACTGTCTATGGATGCATCATCATGGCTAGCTTTCCTCAAAACTAGTTTATCTTACAACTAGCTTTCCACAAAGCTAGCTTCTGTGAAATTTCTGACGTCAGGGTAGCTCTTCTGAAATATCTTCATTTTCACTACAGCACTATAAGAACTCTAGATATTTGTGTTGATCTGCCAGCAGAACTTGCTATTGACTAGCCTACTTGTACAGTCTCTGGCTCTGCATATGTCTGTAGCACCAAACCATTTTGTGTTAGATGTACGGTCAGCTGGGATGCTGCAGATTATTACTCGGTTATAGCAAAGCTAAGAGGTTTCAAAAATTAGTAATGATGCGTGACTTCAGTAAGTTTTATTTTCTTTGTAGTCAGGAAGAAAGAAGTTGCGGATCTGAAGTGTAAATTAAAGGCATCACTTGATATGTCAGCCTGACAGTGTCAACTGCTAAAGCTGCTGTTTAAATGTTCATGTTCTCTGAGTTCAATAACGGTTTCAGTCAAAAGATCATTTCAAGTTTTGCCTTCGGAAATCAACTACTCCAGCTCCTTGCTGCTGTGGGAGGAATTTAATTTGATTTCATTTAATTTCTGAGAGACCTAATGACACCGGTTGACGGTGAAATAAACCGCCTTGTGACCCGGATCCCATCTTGCATTTGTTCCTCTCGGCCGCTGGAATGGTTTCCAGCATAATAATCCTACAAAATAATTGTGAACTGCTTTTCTTTTAGCATTGACTTGAAATAAATATAATTTTCAGTTTCAAGCTCTTAAAGTTATGACATTTTTACTGAATGGGATATTTAAAACTGACTAGAATATTTGCTTGCCTGTATGGCTGGTTTTGTCTTAATAAAGTTAGTTCAAGTTGTCGCGTGTATTGTCCCAGTAGTGATTAGGGTGGAGCAGAACAGGCATGCCTGTTTATGCAAATATAAGGTTTATTTCAGTATGGTTCTGTAAAATTTCTGAAGCCGAACCCAGTCTGACCCGCCGGGTTCAAACCTACAGGCCTCGACGTTAGAACACATCATAGAGAGGATTCTGAATAAACATATCGAGGCTGATTTTTGAAATTTTGCTGAATTGGAATATTACCCACATGTAAACATTGTTCATGAGCTGGCCACAAATTTAAACTGGACATAATTCAGAAACCTAAAGAAACCCTGAAATAATCTTTGTGCCCTAGGTTTTAAATTGTGAAGCAGTGTATTGGCTTTGGCTACTATCCAACTCTAGGGGGCGCCATGATGGAGAGATTACCTTGGAAAAAAGTTGATCTGGCTAAAGTTGGTAGAGGACACAAAAAAATAAATGCTTGAACAAGGAAAGAGAAAAAATTAACAGACAGACATGCCTCCTTGACAACAAAACTACTGTTGGTGGGCAGGCCCAACGTCATTGTTGCCATACCAACAGAGACCGCTGTGTTCTGCATGATCTACACTTAGAATAATAGAGCCATGCTTGATAATGGAACCCTCACCCAGACTGCACATATCCTCCGTGTTCTGGTTCATTTTTGTACTTGCTTAGTGGCTTCTCATGGGGACATGGTGAGAGTCCCGATGCTCATCTTTATTAGTTTATGAAGGGTGCAGCTTTTACGATGTGGGACTTCAAGGAAAGAACTGATTTCTCACTCTTGCCCCCCCCTCCTCTTTTCCTGACTTGTGTAGCTTCAGGAGGGTCAGCTGGTGGTGCGCCACTTCCAGTTCCTGCGCTGGTCCCCGTACCGAGACGTTCCCGACTCCAAGAAAGCGTTCCTCAGCCTTCTGGCTCAGGTCCACAACTGGCAGCGGGAATGTGGCGAGGGACGCACCATCGTCCACTGCCTGTGAGTTCTGCTGGTTCTCAGAACCGCCGGTTATTTTCTCCCAAGATGCATTACCTTCATAAAGACTGGTCACAACAACACATACTCTGTTCCCTGATCTCATCAGCAAAAAGTAACTCAGAGTACTTCACTCTGCAGGCCAGGATGTCTCTCAGATTCCATCCCACCTCCTGTATTTAAATGAGAGATTTTCATTCATCTTCAAAGTCTGCCGTCTGGCCTTTTTTTCTGACAGCATCCATGATCCGCGCTCAGTCAAACTGTGACATTCCCTTCTGATTTTTAGGGCACCTTTTTTTTTAGGTCACTCATTGCTCTTTGCTGCTGTGTCTATGTCTGATCGTTTCGGAGCAGGAACGGCGGCGGTCGCAGTGGCACTTTCTGCGCATGCACCATGATCCTGGAGATGATACAACATCACAGCATGGTGGACGTGTTCTTCGCTGCCAAGACGCTGCGCAACTCCAAGCCAAACATGGTGGAGACCATGGTAAACCAGCATGAGTCTTTGTCGTCCATCGCTGTTAGCTGATGTGGCTTGTGCGTCAGATTTATGGCTGTACCAGAAACACGTAACAAAGGTTCTGTCTTGGGACATTTGTATGTAAAAAAAAAAAAAAAAAAAAAGGAATTAATTACTAACAATTACTAACACTTTGACATCGCTGTAATTAATTCATTAAAATGAATGGGTTAATGTCCCACCTCTAATATATACCTATACATATATATTCTATACATTGTGATAATGCACCAACTTTTCATACACTCATCGTCATTAATGTCATACTGATTATGGCTTTAATTTTTCTTCTTAGAAACATTCGTTTTTTGAAAGGTGTATTGATGAGAAAACATAAATTCAACTAACTTTAGAAACAAGTTGTGGGCTAACAAGCTTGAATTCATGTTGTGTAATCCAAATGATCTCAAATATGATGCAGCTGAAACCAAAATACCACTATAGAAATCATTCTGATGATTCTGACTGACCTAAAAGCAGAGACGTTTGGTCTGATTTAACTTCAGACTGAGGAGATAAGATGTAAACTTCTGGTTTCAGCTGCATGGTGGCCATTCAGAGCGAAGCCTGATGATGTGTTCTGCTTCCAGGAGCAGTACCGTTTCTGCTACGAGCTGGTCCAGGAGTACCTGGACTGTCTGGAGGTCAGATAGCGCCAGCTGCTTCCACTGCGTCCCTTCTCAAGGAAACGGCCTGGATCTGGGATCCCGCTGCCTGGATCTTTGCCTCATTAGTCCCTAACATACTGCTCTGGTTGGATCCTTCGCTATGCCTGGATGAAAACATTATCAACCCTACAGACCTTGAGAGAAAACTCACAAGTTCTAACATACCACTCAAGACAACTTCATCCTCGCCCCCTGATCCAAGCCGGCCTCTTCCGTGCCATGTAACATCTGCCAAACCAGAGGACTTTAACCGGAGAGCTGACTCCGTCTTCTACTCCTTACAGGATCTAAAGAGCGCCTCTGTATCCTGCCTTACTCTGAACAAACACTGAAAAAAGGAACAACAGTTGACGCCATTCGCTGGGTGATATTTTGTGTTTGTAACACTGTAAATGGTGCAATCTGCTGTTGGTGAACATCCAATGTCGTTCTGTACTGTATTTGAATTTCAATGTGGATGAAGCTGACGACCTGAGATTGGCATATGGAGAAAAGGGAAGCCGACTTTTATCTGATGGACGTTTGTGTTCGGTGGATCAGTCTCTGGCCTAATTTCTCTTTATTTATTTGTGTATATCGATGTTTTATTTTTCCTCCATCAGATATTTCTAGATGTTTCCAATGTCTTAATCACTGTGCCATTCTCTCTCTCTCTCTGTCTGTCTGTTACTGGGTTAGGGTTCAGCATCTGCATGCCCGGTCTTAACTGTCTCATTGCAACGTGTGACCCAAGTCTGCTGTAAGAGAAGAATTTGTCGCTTTTTAGGTTTGTATTTATTCAATGTGTTTGATTTTCTAAATAGTGTAAAAAAGAGCAGGAGAAGAAATAAAATATGCTCCTAGCAGCAATGCATCTCAAGAAGTTTCTCCTAATTTTAGAGTACCCTCTGAAACTTCAGGAAGTTGTGATTGCAACCATTGGAGCAAATTCACTCATCATTCTCAACTGTTGCACAGACCTGCAATTTTCACCAGTTATGGCAACTTTTTGCTGAATCTGACCAATAACCTTAACACTTTCTATATTTCCTTCTCTCTGACCAATCACTGCAACTCGTCTGAATTTTGACCAATCATCTTAGCCTCTTTCTAATTTTACTTCCTATTTCATGACTTTCTTGAAAGTCGAACCCACATGATAAAAGCATGGTTAAAAAAATCATGCTAAATGATAGTAGCCTCTTTTTTTTTTTTTTTGCAAATACCATTTTCAGATGTTCTTTAGGATCTGCTCTTATTCAATTATATTTAATTTTCATTTGGTTTCATTGACATTCCACAAGCTGTACAGAGAATCCACATTGTGCAGTCACACATCAAGCAGCTTTTCCTCTACAGTGACTGTGGCCCCAAGAACTACATATAAACAATTAAAATATCATGATTAAGATATGATCATGGACCATTTATATATTAACCTGAAAGCTGAATCCATTCTCTGCAGCCAAGCTGGAAACTGGAATTACTAGCAGCACTTTATGCAGAGTTTTGAAATTGGGGAACATTTCTCAAATTGAGTGAATCAGAAGTCAACAGGACTCTCTGAACGAGTCAGAGACTCTACACTAGTCAGAGCCCAGGGTAGAGATGATATTCAGATGGGAATTTTGAAATTTATTTTTCATTGATTGATTGATTGAGCCACCTCCGTGATGTACTCATGTGCTCATAAAGTTGCAAATATCTGCACCAAGTAGTCAAGTGTGTGAATTGTAATCTTTTAACATGACGGATGGCCGTCAGATTGTCCCGTCGCCGTTGTTTAAAAATCCAGCCTTTAACGCGACCCCTCGCTTTTATCGAATTTTATGGAATTTTGCTTCCATCAACATTTTCTAATATGATACTTCAATCTGCACGTAAAAAAAACCTTGTTGGAATTACGACTAGTGTTTTGTTGTATTTACTAAAAAAAAAAACGCTAATTAAGATTTATCTACCTTCATCTCAGATTTTTGCCTAAGTGGACAGATTTGGTGAGTCAACCAACAGGGAGCAACCTCACCTTTAACAGATAGTGAAGCAGTAAATGGAGCAGAGCAGGAAAAACTCAGTAGCTATCCATGTCTATGCAACATATATCTATATGAAGATAGCAGCTGGTGTTTAAATATCATCCAGAGAACGACAGAGATGACAGGAGAACAGCTTAATAGCAGCCAGTGTTATCATCTGATATTAAAGATTGCATAATTGGTATGAAAAACACGACACCATCATGGGAATTGCATTCTGGAGGTAAAGGCAGTTCAGTAGATTATCAACATTTTTTCTGTTGCACTGGAAAGGAAAAACCTTCACAAAACAAAACACTTCATAACTGAGGACCGTCGGAAATTTCAAGTTGATGGATTCGTTGTCGCTTTTCTCGTGCAGCCACTGGAAAGATAAAAGTGGGAAGAAATCAGACGGCGGAAACATGTTGCTTAGGTTCATTTTATGGAAAGAATCAAACATAGAAAACATTATGACCAAGTTGCTGTTTGGATGTTTGTCCCTCCTTTTGCTGCCAGACAGCTCTGACTCATGAAGGCATGGCCTCCAGCAGAGCGCTGAGGATCCTGTGGTCCCAAGATGTTATCAATCAATCAATCAATCAATCAATCAATCAAAGTCTATTTCTATAGCACATTTCAGCAACAACGCAGTTCAAAGTGCTTTACGTCATAAAAATACAAAAATACAAAATCATAGAACACAGTCAGCAATTGAAACATTACATTTTATCAGGTGCTGTCATTAAGCATCAGAGTGATGATTAATGTTTCAATGATGGTTCAAAATCAACTCTAAACAGCTTCAGTCTCGATTTAAAGGAACTCAGTGTTTCAGCTGTTTTGCAGTTTTATAGAATTTTGTTCCAGATTTGTGGTGCGTAGAAGCTGAATGCTGCTTCTCCATGTTTGGTTCTGGTTCTGATGCAGAGCAGAACCAGAAAACCTGAGAGGTCTGGAAGGTTGCTATGACAAAAGCAGATCTTTAATGTTTTGTATAAATCAATTTATAAACTAATAGTATTTTAAAGAAAAGCTAACTGTTGTTAGATTATAAATCACAGAGAAGCAGTTTCATAAGTGTGTGTATATACAGTATATATATATCTACATACTGTATATATATATATATCACTACTGAATGGCCCCTCTTATCTCTTTTGACTTGGGTGTTAATTTTTATGCTTATCATTTAATTACCGATTTAATGAACTCTAGTTTTTTATCCCCCTGCCCTCCCTACTCTAGACAGAGGCTCAGCCAGCCCTTTAATTGGATGGAGTCTTGATGATCCATCGATTGAGTCCGCAGCTCCGTTAATCTGCACACACTGCTTTACAAAGCGTGTCGCATCTTGTTAATGTGTTTTATGAGCTGCTGATGAGCTCTGCTGATTCTCCGCTTGACCCCTTCCAGCTCCCATAGCGATGGCTCTTATCCGTAAACCTTACTGTCCTCCCCCTGCTGCCTGGGCTCGTTTTGAACCAGGTGGAGCAGGTCGGCCGATGATTCAAGGTTTCTGCTCCGTCTGGATTTTCCTTTCATTAATAGTAAACAGGTGTGTATGAATCTTTTCTAATCATTCTGATTAGCACTTCACATTAGAGACACATTTATTTAATTGCACATTCATACACTGATCCATACATCACAAGGTAACTTGGGGTTCAGTGCCTTCCTTTCTTTCTTAATGTTTCTTATTTCAAGGACATTTGGCACATTATGCCATATTTCCCCCTTTTTTGGTATTTATCACTCACCAATATTTTACAAAAGACTCAGAACAAAAAATAAATTGCTAAGGTCAAAGGTGCCGTTGGGTCATGTTGTGATGTTGGCGTTGTTATCGTTCATCACTCTGTATGTTACCGAGCTGCTCTTTCTCCTGCTACAACATGATGAAAAGCCTCATAACACCAGCGGATGAAAAGCTAATTTGCTGTTGTGCGTTGAGCACAAAAGGATTGTGGGAAGACGGATTCCTCCCAGCATCTGTTTATGTCAGATTACACAAACCTGGGGTTTTTCCCCCCTCTTTCATGTGACTGGAGAGAAAACGAAGGTCTTCAGAGGCTTCTTTGCCACCGCTGCCGTTTCCTCTTTTTTTTTTTTGAAGTCGATCCGAACGCTTCAGAGAACAACGTAGAGCTCATTGTTCCAACGGCGCTG
Organism: Xiphophorus hellerii; assembly: GCF_003331165.1. Lineage (NCBI taxonomy): Eukaryota > Metazoa > Chordata > Actinopteri > Cyprinodontiformes > Poeciliidae > Xiphophorus > Xiphophorus hellerii. The sequence continues at coordinate 27,981,358 of NC_045684.1, forward strand.
TCTGTAATTACCCCAGGGCTATTGTTTCCCTCTGAAAGGCTCGTGTTCAAGTGCTGGAACTGAGACTTCAGGAGACGAATGAGCGGAGAGCAAAGGGGGTGAACATGAGTATCAGAGGCTGCTTGCTTAGGAAATGTTCATGGTGGGACGTTTTCACTCAGGAAGTCACCAGTATGTTCATGATTTTCAGGCAATCAATAAAAACAGAAAGATGACTTGATTAGCAGCTGAGTTAGGGTTTAGACCTAAGGCTTGTCATTTTTATCATGACAAAAAAAAAATTGTTGTGTTTCAGGTGATATACCAACCAGTCTCGGACTCGACCACATTGGGTCTCGGTCTTGTCTCGGTCTCGGGCGCTGAGGACTCGGGATTTTATTTCAAGACCAGTCAAGACCGCAACTGTGGAAATATCACTAAACTTACAGCAAACTGTCCAGTTTATTTGTCAACATGTTTGTTTTTACTGGATGCAAACCATACCGATTAAAATCCAAGCAATAACGTGACTTACCAATTACGTGTTTCTGTTACTCCCCCCAACCCCTCCCCACCTTTCACTCGCACGCGGCGCTCCAAGACATGAGCAGTGGTTTTCTGTGAGCGGCAGAAGATGTCTGTCTAATCCCATGCAATCCCATGCCACACTTTTCAGTTTTTAATTAATAAAAGAGAACGTATCATTTTCCTTTCATCTTATAATTATGTACCATATTGTTTTGGCCTTTTAAAAATGCATTCAAATCAGGTTCTAAAGTGACCATGGTTGGACTTCCATTTCACTAGAGAACTATGCAAACTGCATGTCCCAGCATTCATAGTGAGACACAGATGTTGTTGACCGCACAAAAGTTATAGAAGTCTGAACATGGATGTCAAAATCCCCGTGGAAACAGAACCAGTGGGGTCAGCTGCTGTTTTCTGACCTGCTGGTCAGGAAACGAGACTTTTAAAACCTTTGTCCTGCTAACTGGAGAAATATGGAGAAAGCTGTTGGTGTATCCGGCTCAAAGTTCCCTGGAGGCGTTAAAAATCAGCTCCCGTCGGCCTACAGAAGCCTGTGGAAGTGGCTCTTGTCCGTCTGTATGACAGTCCACTTCTTTTTGGGTTTGGATCCCAACGGGATCACTGGATTCCCACCTAGCGTGTGCCAGCCTCCCTGCTGGACCAGAACATTTATTAGAGTTTGGGTTGAAATACTTAGGTACATAAGACGATTTATTTGTCTTGATTTTCTATGTTTGATGATGGTTTGCTGGTTATATGCTGGTATTCTTGTTGCTGTGCTGATGTTAGAGGCTGTCTGCATCCTGCAGTTTGAATCCAGCGCCTGCCTCTCTCTCTCTCTCTGGTCTTTTCCATCAGTAGCTACACTGCATGTCGGTAGTTAGAGACAAAGGTTATTTATGGGATAATTCAGCTGTGAAGTTGGGCTGTTTTGTTAATAAATTCTCAGACTTAATTGGAAATTAGCGTGTCCGTGATTAGTCCTTGTTGTGTGAAGCGACTTCTCCTGTCCAGCAGTTCTGAATTCATTCCTTCACTAGGAGCTAACCATTTAGACTTGTGATTCCAGACAAACTGGAAACTTTACCAACAATTCTATAAATGATTGTTTTATTAATAATAAATTATCAATCATAAAATCCAAACATTGAAGCAAATTTTGATTCTCAACAACACACTGTGGGAAAGGTGAAGGTTTTGTGAATACTTTAAGATGCTGTAAATCCATATCGGTGAGCAGACGGTGTAGACTGTGATGAAGAGCTCCAGTGGACATCAGATCCTCCGGCTCTGGGGTTCAGCTGCTCTTTGAAAGCCTCCAGTAGGCTCAGCAAAAACAGCCTTTCCCTGTTAAAAACTGTTCCCAGACTTTGTTTTTCCATCTTTGATGAGTCAGGATGTTTTCTTTTCTATCTTAAGGTTACAAATGAGGGACAGTGCGCCAACGAGCTCATGGAGAAGCAGTGAGTCAAACAGGAAGTCCGTCACATCCCACCTGCTGGCCTCACATTTAAGCTCCTGTCCTGCAACATTAAGCTGTGTGAGTTCATTAAAATCTTCTTTATACCAGGACAGAATCAGACGTTGAGTAAAGATGCTTCACTACCGCCATCAGCTGATGGATTCATCTTATCTCTGACACAATTCTACATTAAATGAGATTGTTGTCAGCATTAATGTGGACAAGAAGCTCCTCTGAACACTTTAGATGGTAAAATTTAATCATTTTCAAAAGGTCTTCAAACGTATTTCAAGCCAGAGTAGCCGGTTGTGTTTTGTAAGGAAATGTCTCATTCAGTATAGTAACCAGCAATGATCGTATCAGGATGTGATGAAGGAATGACCACAACATGAGGCTAGAATATTATTTTGGGAAAACTATTGAAAATGTTCCCCGACCAGCAGGAAAATCTCCATGACTTTTTATTTTTTGTTTTGTTTTTACTTTGAAGCAGTTCTCATATTTTGGGTTCTCTGCATCATCTTTAATTTTGCTGAAATGAAGTCAGTTTATTCCACCTGTCTGTCCCTCGTGAGGCTTCAGTCTGCCGTGTGGGGCTTTTTCTTCACACCTTACAGAAGAACAATTTTTCCCACTTAATTAAAATCAGCAGCAAACTAGAAAAGAAAACATTCCCCTAAAAGGATTTCTGTACATTCATATTCATGTCCTCATTAAAAAAAGAGACAGAGAAAAAAATAATAATATTGTAAAAACTAATTAAAATCATTGGACAACTAAAACACACTTTAATTACTATTTTACAACTGGGATTACAGAAAGGAAATTGGAATGAAATTCTTTTACGTTATCATCACACTGACTAAACAGCTGCAGAGGACAGTAAGGCCTCCTCTGCTGACCTGAACACTGTCACAATCCTTATTATACGTATATCTACAACGTGAATTATGTTTGTTTAATCAAATTGCAGTAATTCCTTTCCAGTAGTGATGCTTCCTTCCATGTCTGTGGATTCTCCTTGTTTTGTCCAATCAGATTTCAGTCTCTTTGTGCTGCCAGGGGCAGTCTATTTTTTTAACCAATCAGCTTTCAAATTCACCACACTGGGTCCGCTAGAACAGTGGTCCCCAACCTTTTTAGTCGCGCGGACCGGTCAGCCCTTCGCAATTTTGCTGCGGACCGGGGGTGGGGGGTCAGGGGCAGCAGTACTCCGATGTTGTTTTGTTACTCATTCTGCTGCAAGTTGGCTCAATGGGCTCTTTGCACCTGCCGCGCTGACGTCACAACCGCATGCGCAAATGCGGCTCTCTTTTTTCCGCTTTGAGTTACCATGACAGCTAGAAAAGACAAAGTCTTATTTCAGACTCAAATAAAACAATACTATGAACATTGCTGTCTTCCTAATATAATGGGCTTTTAAGTTTTCATGGATTTCCAAACGTCCTGAATTAAGAAGAAGTGGCTTGTAAATATTCCTCGCTACCAGTTAAAGCTAACGCGCACAGCAAAGTTTACAGCCTTCACTTCACTCCGGATCAACTTCTTCAGCCTAAAGAAGAAGGTAAAGGAGCCTCCTGTGTTATTTCCATGGAATCACTTCTGTATTGAGCCTGAAAGAGAGTTTATGGGAACCAGAGAGCAGACCAGAGCCAGACAGCCGAGCTACTGATCCGCCTGTACACACTGCTGTAAACACCGTCCTGCTTCACAAGAAACATGCAAAACTAATAAAGTGAAATAACACGGAGACCTTAAGGAACACGGCCATATTTTTCTAAAAGCAACAACTTTGAACCTGAACAGTCAGCTGAACTAGAACTCTGACACCAGAGCTGCTCTACTGTTAAGCTATGGGCTTGTTGTTCCTCAGGCTTCAGAAGCAAAAAGCCTGAACCGTAAAATCCCCCGTTACTTGGTCTCTGACACTAACGACAATAAACCACGTAATATACTTGAACATAAGGTAAAAACATTGTCCGTTAATGAATGATGAAAAATGTTTAGATACTTACACATTTTTTTACAAGAAAAATGTCTAGCATAAGCTAAAGCTAATGTTAGCCACAAAGTTTAAAGAAAGTAAAACTCACCTTCCTATCTGTGTATAACGAGGCGAACATCTTAAAACCTTTCTCCAGCTTACTTGTTGGGGCATCGAATCGATGTTCATCATTAATTGTTACCGTGGACAAGCCCTGCAAACACCCAGTGGAAAGAGCCTTTTTCAATAGATCGGAAACGATTGAGCCGCTTTTCCCCGAACGCGGAAGCTGAGGTGCAAAGAGCCCATTTTGATGCGCAAGAGGTAACCGGTAAAATCCGGTTTAGGATTTTCAAAATAAAAGATCCGGAAGTAGTTCATTATTTCTTGCCCGGCCGGTACTAATTGGTCTGCGGCCGGTGGTTGGGGACCACTGCGCCAGAAGGCCCACAGTGACGTCAGATATTTTCCATCCTCTGATTGGACAGTCAGAGCAAGGCTTGCCCCCCCCCATGTTTTGCTAGCATAATAACATGTCCTCACTGATCTTTGCACATTAATACTTGTGATATTTTTAAATTTTATTTTATGCCCACAGAGGCTGACAGAGAAGGAGAAACTCATTTGGTCTCAGGAATGATTAAAAATCAACTTTCTAGGCAGATTTTTTTCAGAAAAACGGAGAGGCTAGCTGGCTAACCCCATCACTAGCCAGCTTGTCAACTACAATGCTATAACACAACTTCCCTCTCGCAAAAACTACAAGTGGCTGATTTATTGTGAACAAAGTCAGTCTCTGTTCTGGTTTGGTATTTGGATCGGTGGTTAGTGTTGGGCCTCGGGCTTGGAAGACTGGAAACACATTCACCAAAGGAAAGTAGAACACGAAAAAGTGAGACACACGGATGCTAACATGTGCAGATGCTAACTTTCTGAATGTACAAAAGGCAGATTTGAAAGCTTATTGACTGGCAACCAAATGTCTGTGTGCTGAACGACTGAAACAGAACCAATGATGGGGTGCTTAGTGGATGTTATTAAAGTTAAATTTAGCCAAGGAAAAAGTGTTTAGCTATAAGGAAGACCATAAAACATTGCTGCTAGTCATAGAAAAGTTTTCAAACTGATTCTACTCAATATTCACCTGCAGCAGCATGTAAACGCTTGCTTGGGAAACAGGAAGAAGCAGCATGAAAATGGTACAAAAGGCAGAGGATCTTTAGTTAGCGCTGTGAAATGAGACATTCAGACAACTTGTGGATATCATCAGTCAGCTGATAGAGGCTGTTATTTCCAAAGTGCTGGGAAATCCACAACTTCCTGTTTACAAGAAACCTTCCGTTTGTTTTGCTTGTCGCTCACCTCCTCATTTAACCTTTCTATGTCATGATTTGTTTATTTTGTAAGCTTAGTGTCGAAATCTTATTTCATAGGTCAAAAATACACAAAATATTTAAGGAGATTTTGCGTATATCTTTAAAAATACACAAAATATCAAAATGTACGCAAAGGTATCATTACAGGTAAAAACCTGTAACGTGCAGCTGATAATAGATAAGCGACTGTCTATCCAATTAATTAAGTTTGTAGAGTGCAGCTCTTTTGTTTATGTGTTGAATATATAAATACACTGCAGAAGTCTTTTTTTACTTAATGTTAGAGAATAGCAACCCAAATCTGTCCTCCACCAGTGTTACAAGAAGTGTAACATTTAGACAGCACTGATATTTCAACTTCATTTAGGCATTAAATTATGTTAAATTATCCAGTAAAGTGTGAAAACCCTCCAACCGTTGGAATATGAGTGCTCATCACTGTGAATGCAAATTATACAGTTACTTCCTTTGAAGTTGCAGGAGACCTTTCTTCACTTATCAGTTATTTTCACAGCAGAATAACAACATAACAGTCTGTTCAGTTTTTATTTCTCAAACCTACAAGGCGTGAAGAATTGTCCTCCTAAAGAGACGTTGCAGGCTGGTATCAGATAACCAGTTTCCAAAACTTTGGAAATTTTGGAGATTTCGCGCATCTTATGGGATGTTAGAGAGCGAGACACATGAATGGCTTCTCTGGAAGTTCTTCAGTTGACACTTTGAAGGTTTTTAAAAAGTCCTCCTCCCTTGCCAGCAAATTTTAAAAAAAAAAACGCAAAACCAAACCCACATTAAGTACTCAATGTTACAGTGTCCTGAAAGATTCCTAAATATTTGGCTCACTGAAATGTAGTAGATCTATAAGGAAGCTATTTAAAATAACTGCATGTTAACCCCAACAGACTGATGATGTAACTAAACTAAAAAGCCAGAAACAAATGACCACTCCAAGGTATCACTGCTGAAGGAGGTTCAACAAGCTGTTTAGTTCATCCTCCCATCCATGGTCTGTCTTCAACTCCAGTCCTGAAGATCCGGTCCTGCTGCTTTTAGACGGGTCCCCGGTCCAGCTGACCTGACTCAATAAGGAGACCTGTTCTCCAGAGAACTGGGTCTGAAGACCCCTGCTCTAAACCCCCTAATGTCTTCAGAGTCACTGGTGACCAGGGTCAATCTCCAGCAGCCACTGGGCGAGAGTGTCATGGTTTGAGTTTTTCTGTGTATTAATTTTGAGTTTCCTCTGTTTCTGAGTCTTCGTGTTGTCCTGTCTCCCCTTGATTAGTTCCCAGGTGTGTCTCGTTCCCTGATTACCTCCTGTGTATTTAGTGTCACCTGTGTCTCTGTTGGGTCCTTGTTGTGTGTTGTAGTTTGTCCTTCGTATGTCCTGTTGCTACCAGTGCTGAGCCTCTGCCTTCCGCTCTGCTGTGCTGCCAGGATTTTGGACTGTTTTTGGATTTGTTTGCACCTCGTTCTCATCATTAAATCACCATAATCATTTCATCCTGGGTCTGCTGCGTCTGCCTCACCATTCACACCACCGCACTTCATGACAGAGAGGTGTGGTACACCATGAAAAGGCTGCCGGTCCATCAGACGTTGAGTCCAGAGGTTTGCATTGCCTCTGTCTGTTTGGAGTTTTATGAAAAGATTCTTTTTTTTCCCAATGACTTTAAAAAAAAAAAGAAAGAAATCAGCCAGGAAACAGACAAACTCATTTGTTATGAAAAAGACATCACTTTTCTGATCTCTCAAAGGTTGTTTTTTTTTTTTCCTTTTCTAAAACATTTCTCGCTAAGAACATCTTGTTTGCATTGAAAGATAACTCTGGCGTTTATATGATTTGCATAAAATAGTTAAGACTGACATCCTTCGCCTCAAGAGAGCCGGACCCTTTGTGCAAATAAAGAGCATTAGATAAACAACACCAGAAGACAGGAATCATCACCAAGTTGTTTGACTGACAAGCCGAGCGACGAGGGATAAAAATCCAGGCGAAGCGCGGCGCAGCTTCGTCTAACTTTCTGCCCTTTTCCTTTCAGTTAGTTTTGCTCGGTGGCAGATGAAAGGCCTCCGTCACTCGTTTCATTTCTCGCTGTCATTCAGACGGAAACGGAGGACGGCATGCAAATAACCTGGCCCCGTCTGTTCCATGAATACAAATACCGCATTACTATTCATCATACTTACAGGAACTCCATTGTTACTTTTGGTCATACTTTTGATGCCAGTGAATAGACTTGGCAGAGGTGACGGCGCTGTACGTAATTAGAAAATAACGTCGCTCTGAGCAACAGGGCAGAGAAACATCCAGCGGGTCTCGGTTCTAATCGGCTACATGTCACGGCTGTTCGTCAATTATTGAGCTGGACGCCATGCAGTGAAACGCCGTCACGAGTGAACATGACAGGACAGCCGATGGTCTTCAGGTTAGGACTCCTTCCTGGGTAATGGTGGCAGACATAAAATGGCAACTGTCTCTATTGGGTGGAAACCACATCCTAATCTTCTACTCCGATGGAAAATCAATACCCAATAGCCTTCAGTTCTCCATTTCCTATTTCCATGAAGAAGAAAAAAAAGATGTGCTGCAGATTAAATGTTCTTGAGAAGTCACTTTTCATATAATTTATATTTCAGGATTTTTTCTTTTGGTCTTATTGTTTAGTCATGCACAAATTCTTTTAAATTGTTTTGCCCGTGTAAATGACCTGAGGCTCGGGCCGTGAATAACACTCAGCTCCTGTGAACACACTGAAGTATGATCAATAGTTCCTTTTGTTTAGCGAGCAGTTTGAAAGGACGGAGCTGTGAGTCCGGCGCTCAGATGATGGGAGCGATAAGGAAACAAAGCAGTGGCTCTAATTATCATTCTCCAACATGCCGCTCTGTGTATCAAATAGAAATGAGCCGTTCCCACCTTTCATGTGAGATTATTAGTTTTCTTTCATTATATTTATCCATCTTTAATTAACCTGGAAAGTTTAGTACAACTCAATCTGTCCGTGGCCATTCGTGAGACGAACAAAGTTTTTAACCTTCTGAACTATCACCAACAATGTGGACAATGTCTCCATGTGGACACGGTGTCCTCATGGCTGCTGAGAGTGTTTGACTCACTGCTTAACAAACATGCTTCTCAGCTGAGGAAATGTCATTGAATGTGACTGGTTTGTGTATTTCTGCTGTTCTTCTTCGTGCCTCTTCTTGCTTCTCTTTCGCCTGTCAGTCCAGGTGGACGGCATCCTGGTAAGAAACCTGTCAGGAAGGTGCATTGTTGTGTCATTTTCAGTGTCCACTTGATTTCAGCTGTTTAATCCGTTGCTAACACGTTGTGACCTGTTTTTCCGAGCTGCCTTTGAACGCAACATGAGTGCTCTGAGCAGGCCCAGCTCAGGTGCAGAGCTTCACAGGTGTGTGTTTGAATCATGGCAGCAAACCAGCAAAACGCAAAGAACTTTGCAGTTTTTCCCCAAATGAGCAAACTGAGTTGAGTAATGCTGTTGGATGCAGGTAATGTTTGCTAAAAGATGAGTAGCTACAGCACCTTAAGCTTGTTAACAAGTAGCTTATAGGCTACTGATGTTGTTTATGTTCAACAGTGGGTAGTACTTGTTACATTCACTTGAGTAACTTTTTTGGAAAAAAGGTACTTATAAGAGTAGATTTTACTGCATTTTACCTTTTTCTTTTACTTGAGTAATATTATTATTGCTACGTAGATTCATTTTGCCCTCTGTCCCCCCAAAAATAAGCCGATGCCCCGTTAAACTCGTCTGGAGCCGGGGTTGTTTCCTGACAGTTTTTGCTTCTCTGGAAGATTTTTCACTTTGTGGTTTTTGTCTCAGGCTTGTTTGGTCGTCCCATCTGAGCTGGATTTCCTCGTTCTGATCTGGATGATCTATTATCCACTGAAGGAATGCTGTTATTGAATTTTTTACAATGAAAAGTTTGTTTTGTTTTTAAAGAAAGGAATTATTTATTTTATGTTTTATCCCTGCACCATTGCGAAACACCACAAAAAACACACAAACAATTCACCCCCGGCCCCACACACACTTTTCCATGGAACCTATGAATGATGTCTGGACCCCCGGGGAAGTATTTGTCCAAACACCCAGGAGAGGACACAGAAAAGACAGGTGAGTCACTCCATCTTAGCACCTCCACACAGATCATACACAAACATTTGCTCAGTTTTACCCACCAGTAGCTCATTGCTCTGAGTAACAATCATCCTCCCTTCACAGGAAACCGCCTCACTTCTCAATGAGGAGCAGCTGTGCAGAGCCCAGAACTAAAGGCTACTGTACATGCTCTTTATTAAAATGCTCAGTAAATGGTTAAAACTTCTTCTTGTGTGCAAATTGGTATTGATGTGCAAATCTATGCTTAGAGTGCAGTGCTATTAAAGTGCTTGTTAATAAAGTGCTTCTAAAGTGCTATGCAGTGACTTAAGTAAAAATAGTTCCAGTAATGAAGATTTCTTCATTACAGTAGGAAAAAGACTTGAGAGAACAAAGCAGATTAATCATCAGACTAATAATCAATTACTAAAACAGTAAGCGTGTGGTAATTGTTTTATTCACATTAGGACAGGTTAGTTTGCATAACGTTTCTCTTCTCTCCCTCTTTTCTTCTCCCTCTATTTTCACTTCCTTTTTGTTACATTTTAGTGACACAAAGGAAAAGTAGAACTCTGTAAAAGGGGAAAATACTTTTTCACAGCACTGTGAAAGGCAGCTCTCCAGTCTGAAAACATTCCATCCATTTCATCTTCCTCCAGACTGCTAACCATAACATGTGCTGAACTAATATTGAAAACCTCTGTGCTGGGGGAAGGTCATGCATTCCACAGGTTTTTGTTCTCGCTTCACAAGGTAATGTGTGTCTGCTCGTTCATTTCCAAACAGTCTCATTGTGTTCATGTAGTCCTAGGATAAAGTGTTTGCATTTTCAGACTGCCTCAGAAAGCCTCGGTCAGATCGATGGAAAGTGCTGCCCAGCTCCGCTTGTTGTCCAAAGATTCAATAACATCAATAGCTACTTTTAAGGCCAGTTTGGTTGTTCTTAGCTTTTTTCTAACGTCTGATAACATGCTTGGTAGCCAAAATGTCCAATGAGAGATTCTGCAAGCTGACTTGAGGTGCATTCTACCAGTCCCGTTAGGTCCGCTTTAATCCAACTCTGGTTCTTCTGCTAAGAAAGTCCGGTTCGTTTGGGGAGGTGTGAATGCGTAACTGAACTCTGATGTGGATTAAAAGAGTGAACTCTGGTCCGCCTACAAACCTGCGTCTGCGTTCGGGTGAAGTGAACTTCTGGCGCAGTTCTAAAAAATAAATGGATTTCAAAAAGCAGGAAGCAGACTATAGCGCAAGGCATTCTGGGTAAATACAAACAAAACAAATGTGAGAGTCTACCGCTAGCAAAAGAAATGGCTCATGGTCTTTTAGTAAAGACAAAAAATAAATCCTACAACTGCTCAAATCTGACGCCACTCCACGTCTGTTTCAATATGATGAAGAAGGAAGTTGGGCTCAGTGTCTTCAGTGGTTTTTGTGTCATTTCCTTTGCCCAGGTCTCTCCTCAGAACATAATTTTTATTTGCATTATAAACGCTATTTCAAGAAGGTACTTCAAAATTTTACTTCTATGTTGAATGTTAACTGTTAAAATCCTGTCTTTTAACCAACTCTGACCTTTGGTTACATGAAGAAATTAAAACCTTTTTGTAAAACCATGTCATAGCAGAAATAAAGCTTAAAAAATATTTGTAACTTTAATGAAAAGTTTTTGGCTGCAAAAATGGAACAGCAAGGCATCCACTGGCCTTCCTAAGCAGGAAAATCTCTGGTCTTTGGGCATGGTTGCTGTCAATGACTCCCAAAGGTTGACAGGCGTCAACCTTTGACACCCGTCTCTGTCTCCAGCACTCAATGGACCTAGATGCTCCTACAGCTGTGCTTCTCAATTCCAGTCCTCAGGAATCACTGTCCTGCATGTTTTAGATGTGTCTCTGTTCCAGAACATCTAATTCAAAAGATCGCAGGACCTCCTCTGCAGACATCAGAAGCCTGTTAATCACCCAGTTATACAAGTCAGGTCTGTGGCAGAAGGGAAACACCTACAGGGGTCTCAAGCTCCAGTCCTCGAGGGCCGCTGTTCTGCAGTTTTTAGATGTGCCACAGGTACAAAACACTGGAGTGAAATGGCTTAATTACCTCCTCCTTGTGTAGATCAGTTCTCCAGAGCCTTAATGACCTAATTATTCTATTCAGGTGGTGCAGCAGAGGCACATCTAAAAGTTGCAGGACTGCGGCCCTCAAGGACTGGAGTTTGAGACCCTGACCAAGAACATGCAGTGCAGTGGTCCCCGAGGACCAGGATAGACAAACCCTGCAGTAGAGCGTCAAAAAAGGCCGACGGTGCAGTGAGAGGAACGGGACGTGGTGACGGTCAACTCCAGGAAGCAAGACTCTCTGGAAAGGTACAGAATAAGATGGGGAGTCTTACAAGTCAATGAACTGAAAGTATAGCCGTCTGTAGTGTTAATGTTATCAGACAAATAGCTGTTACTACCAATGTTTTTGTCAGTTCTAATTCATGAATGTGATCTCAGAGTCGAGCCAAGTTGCTTAACGGCCTCGTCTTCCACAGACGGTACACTTTAGCCAAAGTACAGCGTAGTGAAAATACTCTTAAAAGTACTTTTTTCCCCCAAAACATAACTGAGTAAATGTTACTACCCAACTTTGACCTATGGTAGCTAATCCTGACAAGTGTCTGCCTGTATTTCTCACTTCCTGTCGGCTTCATCCATGGAAGAGTTGCTAGTAGCTTTACTGCTTTGTGATGTTTCATGATTTCTAGACTGCAATAGTCTAGTGAAATTACACACAGCTCTCTCATGAAATGGGATTAATCAGTTAATTCTTGATTCAGCAAAGTTGAATACTTTTTAAAAATTTTTACATGAAGCCAGGGTGGCTTAGATTTGTCTTAGTACGTAAAATCACTACTGGAGATCACTGATAACTGCATTTTTCATTCACTCAAGCCATCATTATCTAAAATGAAAATTTGTTAGAAAATCTAAAATAATATTTCAGTGTGATAATAAAAACAAGAAGAAATACCATAAACCATCACCGCTCTATAAACTATGGAACTGTGTCTGCATCAGATTGAATTTTTTAAGATACCATTTTTTAATCTGCATCATTATTGAATTGCCTCTCCTGCTGATGCATTGATCTGATTATTTTTTTTCTACTATGGTTGTTATCTTTCTGTAGAAGACGTGTCTCCTCATGTTACCTTAAGACTCATTTTCTTTCGATTTTTTTTTTTTTTATTTTAAAAAAATGTGTGCAATTGGAAAGCACTTCCTGGCCCTGAAGGACTGTAATGTTCTAAGACGTTCCTAATCATGAACAGCACAGGTTCATTAAGAACGCCGAGCATTTCTGACCTGCCTCCATTCCAATTAGTCTGTTTGGGCCGGTTACATGAAGAGCCTGAGGCCGTCAACAGACTGCGCTGCTTTGTTCTCTCCACTCTGAGAAATATGCAAAAAGGACCTGCAAGCTCTATATAAGAGGAGCTTGTTGATTTTTTCTGGATACAGTATTAATTGGTTGAACTCACATATTCAATGAAAGTAAGTGAATAAATTCCATATGTTATTATTCATTTAGATGAAAGAGCAAATAAAATCTGTGTTCTGTATGCTGGAGATCCATTTGGATGCTCTAAGCACGATGCCCCTCTGTATTCCAACATTCTGTTTCCGATAATGTTTTTAGGAGTTTGCATCAAACAGGTCTGACTTTACAGAGGAGGCTTGACTCACAATTCTGAAAAGCTTTGTTTTCCTGAGGAAGATCAAACCGGCGGAGATTATAAGGACAAGAAAATCCTCAAAGTCTGCAAAACGTCTTCACCTAAAGTTAAATTCTTTCAGATTAACAGACTTTAACTCCGCCGTTCAGATGAAAGCAATTTAAAATACTGTTGTATACCTGTAATAATAATAATAATAATGCATTTTATTTCAGTGCCTTTCAAAACACAGGACACTTTACAACACTAAAAACACAAAAACATAGCTATAAAGACACAAAACCACTAAATAATAAAAGTTCAAGTGAGAAGGCTAACTTGAACACATGAGTTTTGAGTTGTGCTTTAAAGCCATCCATAACTCCTCTCTCCCTTTCCTTTCTCTTCCTCCTGCACATCTCCTCTACTTCCTGATCTGTCTGGTTGTTCCTGAGCTCGGCCTCCACACCGTGGAGATCAGAGTCTTTTCTCTCTCTGATCCACAACTCTGGAGCTCTTTGCTTCCAGATACCAGCAACATTGACTCTGTTCTTGCTTTCAAATAAAAATGCATCTATTCAAGTTGACCTTTTCATTGTAACCTTAATTCTTTTCCCCTTCCACATCAGTTCTTATTTTTAGTCTGTTCTTGTATAGATTTTTCCTTGTACAGTGTTCTATCCATCCATCCATCCATCCATATTCTTACACCCTTATTCCTTACAGGGGTCAGGAGGTGCTGGTGTCCATCTCCAGCTAACGTTCCGGGCGAGAGGCGGAGTCACCCTGGACAGGTCACCAGTCTGTCGCAGGGCAACACAGAGACAGACAGGACACACAACCATACACACACACACTGACACCTAGGGAGAATTTTGAGAGACCAATTAACTTGACAGTCATGTTTTTGGACTGTGGGAGGAAACCAGAGAACCTGGAGAGAACCCAGCATGCACAGGGAAAACATGCAAACTCCGTGCAGAAAGACCCCGGGCCGGGAATCAAACCCAGAACCTTCTTGCTGCAAGGCAACAGTGTTCTAGTAGACTGTAAAATAAATTACTGTATAGATGACAGATGGCTGGATTCAAAGTTAATAACATTCCTGCCTTGTTTGCAACCTGAATGTACCTTGTTTTCGACTCACTAATCTAAATTTTTCATGTACCTGGGCTACATATTCAACTCACACTGTCACTTTTTCAGTCATTTCTGAGAATGAAGCTCATATGACACATTAAAGGCATCTCCACATGAAAAATAGATTTATGTGATTTAAACTGAAGCCTATAGAAAATGTATCTTGTTAAGAAACCCAGAGGAACACAAAAGCCTGTTCTCCTGGGTGACAAGTGATGGAAGACACTTCTCTAAACACCCTCCACCAGGATTAGCTTTTAGTGCGTTAGGAGGATTTTAAACCACCATTAATGACTGTCAGACAGAGACGGGTTTTATGGCTGCAGGCTTTGGAATTACTCCCACCGCTCCACAACGTCAGAAGCATATTTCAGCCTCCAGCTGTGTCTTTGAAAGTGCCCTCAGATCCTGCTGGCTTCAGAGGCTATGTGGAAGTTAAAATGTAGGCTTGCCTAAATTGGTCTGAGAATTTACATCGCAGCAAATGTACAACGATTTAGCATCATATTTCTGACCGTTTTTAAGAAGGCAGGTATTAATTTAGCAGTAATCTTGGAGGAATGATGTCAAATAGGAGCTGAAGATTCGCTATTTGCTTTGAAATTCATGCCTGGAGGATGTGGGAGCAAAGGCTGCCCTGGGTAGTCTGATCTGAAGGAAGGCCCGCTGCAGCTGGAGCTGCTGGTAGACAGCTGCATGCTGAACATCTGGGGAATGTTAAAGACACACAATTACAAATAAACATTTGTATGAAACACAGTTGAAGCCATGTTACTAAGAGACTACCTTGTGACTAATGTCACACGATCAGGCTATACTTGCGTACTAATGCTAACTAGCCTTAGCATTCATAACAGGCTCTCCTAGCTGGAGTGGGAGGTTCATGACCAAAGGTTCAGAACACTATTCTGTCTGTTCCTTGTCATGTTTGATGCAAGGAGGGGACCTAAATGCCGACACCCAGATGAGACATGGTGACCGTAAGTATTAATGAGACAAAAACACGGGTAGAGGACAGACCATGAGGAACGCAATGAGGAACTCAAATAGTGGATGGAGAACCGGTGGCTGATGGAGTGGCGAGCTGCAGCTGAGAGATGAGACTGAGGAGAGAGAGCATGTGGCACAAGGGGGCCACACGCTCCCTTGGGGAGAAGAAGGAAACTAGGAAAATGAAACTGAAGCAAATAACTAAACACAGGGTCTAAATGGGACAACTAAGACTGAACAGAATAAGGCTGAGCAAATTACAAAAGGAATAAACTAGATCGGCAAGACATACTGAGTGGAAAGCAAACCCCAAACCTACAAACTAAAGAATAAACTAGCCCTGGGAGGAGTAGGGGTGGGGGAGTTATTGGAAATAAGAACAACAAAAGCTGAAGGATACAATCGGATGGGATACGACATTTCCGTAGTGATTTTGACCCATACAACGGACTTGTACCGCACAATTTATGGTCGCCTTCAGCTCAGTTCATAGGATGATGGTGTGGTTAGGGTGGAGCTGTTGGTGTCACTCAACACCCTCCCTTGACTGAGGGACAGAAGAATGCCACTGTATGCATCAAGCATGGACAGACTAGTGCATCATGTTTGTCAATGTTCTGCTGCGACGCGGTGTTTGGGTTTAACACCGTCTGGCCAGCGAGAGTACAGCCAGTGGTGAGTATGCTCAACCATTGAATACCAGACCAAGGCTGGTATTCAATGGTTGAGCATATTCACTTTGGCTTTGGATAACCAGGCTATCCAAAGCCTCAACCAGGCTTTGGATAGCCTGGTTGAGATTTTTCTGAAACATTCATGGCTTGCCTCACTGAGGTATGAAATAATAAACTGTTTGAAAAGCATTTCTCACACAGCCAGCGAGAGATTAATATGTAGAACAGTGCACGTGCTTCTGTTTATATCTGATAATAAGTCAGGAGTGAACAATAAAGATTAGTAGAATGTTAAATATCTCTCAGACTTTCCACCTGTGGCCTGGAGGAATAGGAGGGTGGAGATGTAACCCCAACAAAACTGCTTGATGGTCAGCCAGCGCCATAGGTACTGAACTAAGCTTCACTCTCGCCTTTATTATTTATCAGATCAAGGAACTCATATCTGAAGATATCCCTCAGCTCTGAATTGCTTTATCAAAGCAGCAGCTCTCAGTCTGAGCAGCTGGTAGTCATCTGGAGAGAGTTAGAGAGAGAGCATGTGAGCTTGCCCGAAGGCACGAATTCAGACTTATCTGCTAAGCTGATTCTGCTGGGAGCGCGTCAGGCTACGTTCGCAGCCATGGAGGGGCGTCTCTGCGGACACACTTGGCCGTCGCTCCTGGTGCATGTGCAATGAGGAGAAGGCTTGAGATGCTTTTCGCCTTTTTGACTCAGGAATGTGAGGGCAAGGTGTCCTGAGAGCATGACGAGTTGCTGTAAAATGGCTCCAGATCATTTGGAATCAGTGACCGGTCAGTGATATAACCCCGTCTGATGCCCACCCATCTGACTCGTATCGGTTTATGCTTGTGCTTAGCTTAGCAGATATTTGATGGACTTCCATTGTTTGAACCTGAGGACTTACTGTGCACATTTTTCAGAAACAACAATGGCACCAACAGAATTAAATTACAGTCAGTTTTTTTATCAGAAGCAAATGTCTTTCATTTTATAAAATATTTGCATGGGACACTGAAAAAAAGAAACCTGCTCCCGACTAAAGTCCTTCAGTAACGTACAAAAAGGTCCTTTAATAAATCGTTGCCAATGAGTTACGTGAGTATTTACTCAGCATTGACCCAGTTAAAGAGTTGAAGTGAAACTTTCACTTCACAGCACTACTGAAAAGTTGATCACAATATTCTCTTAGAAATTCTAAAAAAAAAAGAAAAAAAAAGAAACGGATGGAGGAATCAGCAGCAGGCTGGTTTAGATCATCCTTTCCAGATAGAGTTTACTTAATGATGGAGCTTTATGTATCATTGCTTGGGGCAGGTGCATTCATTCAGTGGAGTACAAAACGTCTTAGTCAATTCTTCTCAATTCAGTTGGCTGCTAATATTAATGTCAAGAACCTTGGCAAAGGCATTTCAGCAAGAAGGCAGTTCAGAGTGCTTTACACTATGAAAACATAAAACAGTAACCAGTTATGAAACAGCAATAAACATTACATTTTGTCAAATGCCATCTTCAAAATTATGCACATCAAATATCTTGATTAATCTACCAGTCAATCGTGAAGGTACTGTGGGTAGATCACGTGACAAAAAAAAAAGACGTCAGCCTATCGCATAATTGATACACAGGGCAGATAGACAGATGGCATTTGACAATGTAGTCCACACTCCTTGCCAGTTGGTGGCAGTAATGCTTCCTTTAATTGTTTGCTAACTGCCGTTATAACAAAGAAGAAGAAGGGACTCGTTCTGGTCACCACGCATGCGCAAACAGCTGAGCTAAGTGCTGCAGAACTAGCTCGCTTTTTCTTGAGAAAAGTTTGTAAAAATGAGTGAGGGAGCTGGACTGTTAAGAAAAATGATTATTTTTTGGTGTTTAATATAGCCAATATACGACATGTGTAACAGTTATATACAATACTTCTATTTGGAACAGGTCTCGTCTGAGATGCGGAAAGCAGACAAAGCAGGGCCTGTTTTCCTTCCCCTTTTGACAGACACAGCAATAAAATTTACATTCCGATAGGAGTTACAGACTCTTTGGCGCCTCTCCCGTATCAGGCGGAGAGGGACACGGAGCGGCCCCCCTTTCGCTTGTACAAAAAGCAGATCACCTTGGAAGCTGAGCTGTGGGAAGGGGAGTTTCCGGGGTTCTCTGGGGGGCCGAGACAGGGCTCTGATTGGTCGGACAACGGAATGCCTTCTTTGCATATATTAAATGGGGAAACGCCTCTTTGGTTAAAATTTCAGGTCACCACCGGAGAGTGGCAGAGTTTTTTTCCATCTTTTTACTCCACGTGGGCGCCTTTGTATGTCTCTGTGTTTCGTGTTGTCTGTTTCCCCTTGTCTGTATAACATGTATATCTCTGTTCCTCTGCAGCTTTGTTGTCGATTGCTTTGTATGAGATTAAACTCTGTGATTTGTGACGTCAACACGTTTTGTTGTTGTTTCGTTTTAGCAGCACGCCGTCGCTCCACGTCGCCCACTGAGAACGTCACTCGTCGAAGATCCCGGGCAAAATTAAAAGAGGAAGCAGGAGCCAAACGTTTTGTCCAAAGCTAGCATTAAATGATCCCCAGTAAAAAACACAAAAACATCACTACCATACGGAATGGGAGGACTTTTGTTTCACGGTGACAATTTTGAAGTGTGTTTGTCTTATCTGCCTGTGTGCCCTCACAATACCAAAGAGGGGAAACGTGGAGCGGCATTTTCGGACCGTTCATAGAGAATACGACACCAACTTCCCGCCAAAACGCGAGCTGAGAAAGAGAAAGCGAACGAACTGAAATGCCAGTTGTCTGTACAACAGTCATTTTTCTCACAACATTCTTCAAAAGCAAAACCCACCACCGAAGTATCGTTTCAGGTGAGTCACCTCCTCATTAATAAGAAGTCCTAACAAGACAGAGAGATGGTCAAAGGGGCGTCTGTTGAAGCAGCTGACCTTGAAAATGAGGCAGAAATGTTAGCTTTGATCAAAGCTCTCCAGCTGTCTAGAAGTACTGTCACATGGAGCAATGAAGCCATGGCCGAGGATTTGACTAGCAACTTTGGAAGGACATTGCAGATTGCGGGTGTTTCTCACTGCAGTTGGACAAATCTACGGATGTAAGCAGGGGCCCCGCCAGGAATCTTGGGCCCCATGACAAAACATTTTATTGCCCCTGCCTCCTCCACGCAGCTGCTGTTACAGTTTCTTGAGTCTATCTGACCCATCAGAAGCTTCACAACTTTAAAGGCTTGCAAGTGCCTTGCTTTCTTTGGTTCAATACTGATACTAACAAAATACTTACTGCTCGTGAATTTTACATGGAACAGTCTGCATTCAGTTTGCAAGTAGGTTGCTTAAATTTTTTCTGTTAGTTTTAGATTACTGAGATGTCTCTATTTCTTGTGTCAAATCTTCATTTTCTCCTTCATGACTCTTCTTACCACCATAACTCCTGCTAATGTTCACATTTTGGTCAATGTCAACCAGAATGTGCGACAGAAAAAGCCCAGCATGAATCCAGCGTATGCTCTCATCCTCTGACGCTCCAGCCAGTCCATCTGTAACAACATTTCATCAGTTGACTAGGAGCCCATTTAGTTGTTTTTTTTTTTTTGCTGAACTTTATTCTGTTCTGGAAAGGGTGACTACATCCATTTAGCAGCACTGACCTCCTTTAATAGAGGTGCACTGATTTGGAGATGCTGAATACTTCATGACAGCTCTGTGGATAAATGGGACATAAAAGGCATTAGATACTAATCTTGTGAAAACTCCACTTGTGGAAAACAATAGGGACGAGTGCACATCATGTGGCATCTAAATCTAAAAGGAACAGTTTGTCTAATGAAACGTCTCTCCTGAAGGGCAGCGGGTCAGGTTCTGTCATAACAGTCTCTTCCTCCGGTTCAGATTGCTGCTCTTCTCTCGGCACAGTCCACTCCTCATCCTGAGATAATGTTTCCTCACTGATTGCTACAGATTGATTTAAATACTTTGTCAAGAAACACCCCCCCACCAATTGACCCTCTGGACTTCACTCTGAAATTCAGCAATATATATAAAAATGCTTTGGCATTTGAATTTGGATTATAAAACTGTGCGCCCTGTTGTGTCAGTTAGAAAACGTGACGTGATTTGCACAGAATTCATGTCATTTATCAGAATACTGTAATGGGAAGCTGATGTAGGAAGCCACGGGGAAATCATGTCAGGTTCAACTCTCTTTTGCAGATTCATATGTTCTGAAATCCTCTGGAAATCATAAAAGAATTCATGGGAACCGTTCAAATCTGTTTTGGTAGCTGAGTTTCATGACAGTCAGATCCAGTCTGGGCCGCTCACATTTAACCGGTACTAACAGAGCCTATTTGAAGAAGCACATTTCAGCAACAAGGCAGGTCAAAGTGCTTTACAAATAAAAAAATCCAAAGTCATAAAAGACATCATACAGTCAACAATTGAGAAAACCAGTAAATATTACATTTTAATGAGTACAATCACCCAAATCAAATATGTTGGTCTGTGTTTCATTTATTATGGTTCAAAATCAACTCTAAACAGCTTCGGTCTCGATTTAAAGGAACTCAGTGTTTCAGCTGTTTTGCAGTTTTATAGAAGTTTGTTCCAGATTTGTGGTGCATAGAAGCTGAATGCTGCTTCTCCATGTTTGGTTCTGGTTCTGATGCAGAGCAGAACCAGAAGTTCTGGAAGGTTGATCCAACAACAGCAGCTCTTTAATGTATCGTGGTGCTAAACTGCTCAGTGATTTATAAACTAACATTTTAAAGTAAATTCTCTGAGCTACAGGGAACCAGTGGGGCGAGTTACAGAAACCAGTTTCAGGTATTATAACAAAGGATAAACTGAATAAAGATCCATTTTTTTCATAGGAATGTAGATTTGACGTTGATCAGAATAACAGTGAAATTAAAATCCAAATTTTGTTAAATTAGAGCCCCCTTTTAAAAACATTAAAAAAGCCTTTTAATGTTATTAAAAGCTTAAGAATATTAAAGATATTTTAATGCTTTCAAAATGATTTTCTCTCTCAAGCGGAATTAATTTGTATAAATATGACTTAAGCTAGTACTGTATTTCTGCAAGGAAAGAAGGCTTGGAGATTGCTCTAAAACGTTTATTTTTTATTTTTTCACAATTCCTTAAAATTTCTTTTTAGGACTCGGGTTCAACCAGTGTGAAAAAAATTACGATCCCTTGATAATTGAGAAATACTGGTCTAGCATGAGAGGGAGAAATGATTTGTGGTCTTTAGCCAAAGACAAAAGATAAATCCTCAAACCGCTAAAATCTGATGCCGCTCCATCTTTGCTTACATTTTGTGAAGAAGGAAGTTGCACTCAGCGTCTTCCTCAGAGGTTTTCAAGTTGTTTCCTTCAGTGGTTCTTGGTGCAGCGCCACCACAGGCCAGGGTCAAGCATGTTGCTCAAAGGTTTGGCTTGTTTGACACTTTGCAGTGCAAAAGAGAATCTCAGCAGCTGAAAATGGAACGTGTTATGAATTTGGTCCGAAATCAAAAAGAGTCTATTGGACTGTCAGGTGTGAAAAGACCAAAAATCTCAGACAGTAATATAATAAAGCTGTTCTTTTTAAACAGGATATGTGCAATTCTCGTTCTGGTTCTTTTTTTCCCCCCTGTAAGGTCTTTTTTTTCAAAAGAGTGACGGCAATCATTAACTCATTTTGTTAAGCCGGTCAAAAGTAACAATCACATCAGTGGGGTGAAAATCTTGTACACATGTTGCAAAGAAAAAAAGCCTCAGCAGGTGTGGAACATTCACTGATCCTCCAGGCAGCATGATGAGGAAACGGCAGAAAGCGGCGCAGGGATTAAGCAGGAACTCCAAACGAGGCGCCTTTCTCCTTCCCTCCCAACCGCAGCGGCTCAGGCTGAGAATGGGACATTATGCGGTCTTAAGTGGGATCGATTTGGCATGAAAATTAATAGCACATTGCAGCACTCAAGCGGCAGGTATGTTATTGTCTACCATCAGAGGCTATTCAGAACAGGTGACAGACTATTTCAAGGATAATTACGGAGTCTGCTGTGGGCTTTTGTGCTCAGTGGGCAGTTATACAAGTTGACGCCAAGTCAGAGCGTCTGCACAGACACAAAGTACAATCTGGAAGAAAGAAATAGATTAAAAGCCATCAGGCAAAACTTAAATGATGTAGAATATCACAAAGCGCTCTTTACATGATACGCTGAGAGAGAGAGGGCCTCGCTTGGCTGCGATGGCGGCTGTGATGCGGTGCAGCACTATCTCTATTGACAGCGCATTTATCACACTTTGTCTTTGATTGCAGCCATTTGCATGGGCTTGTCTCCAGTACTGTTGCTAGAAGTTGGCGTGACTGTGTCCTCGTTTTTGTCCTAAAGCCACACAAACATTTTTTTCCCTTTCCAAACACGAAGGCTGATAAAAGAAGAAAAAAAAACCAAGCATCCCTCATTGCTTAATTTTACCCATTTATTTTGGGAAACTGTTTTCCATGCATTGTCACATAGGTTTACATCATGGCCAACAGCAAATATAGGAGCAACACTGCACTGCTTTGATTACAGACATGTTCTTTCTGCAAAAG
The DNA here is from genome assembly GCF_003331165.1 of Xiphophorus hellerii. Lineage (NCBI taxonomy): Eukaryota > Metazoa > Chordata > Actinopteri > Cyprinodontiformes > Poeciliidae > Xiphophorus > Xiphophorus hellerii. The sequence goes on from NC_045684.1 coordinate 28,003,907, forward strand.
AACTGTGCAATTGTTTGAACTTTTTTTTTTTAACGGTAAAACCACGTTGAACCATGTGCGGCCCAATAAAACCTGATCCATCAGATCAAATCATTCTTTCTGTAGGGCAGCAGTGCTGCCACCTGCTCCACCATAGTCCAGTATTGATCTATTATGATGTAACTGTACTATTCCAAAACATCATGTTGACTATTTGTAACTATGTCGCTTAATCACGTGAGGCGCCATGATGGATGTTGGAATTGAGGGACGGGGCTGTTGAATGGGATGACTGTAGCTGCCTTTTCATTAATCATAAAATTGTACAAATTGGAATTACATAACTAAATTTGCTGAATGGAAACATTCAATATTCAGAAAACCCACGTTTTTTTTGCTAAAATGGTATCGCGCTAGGATGAGGTGTTTTTTTTTAATCTGTCATGTTGGAGTTTGTTTATTTTGCAAAACTGCAACGGAAACACTATTCTTGCATCACGAGTCGCATGATCAACATGTTACTACTGACGGAAAAGACGAAGAAGATGACAGGAAGTGGTAGCAGGATGATGTTATTTAATGACTTATCGCATGAACAAACTTATTCATGTGTGTTTACAATTGTGCTTCATCTTTCATGGAAATATGGCAAATGAAAAAAGTTTTTTTTTTCATTAGCAAATTACTGAAAAAGTTTCATGCACATTTATAATGGAAACAACTTGTTTTGCCAGTATAACCATGTCTTTGACTTATTCAGGTTTAGCTAATTAGCCTGTGGAATTAGCACCTAGCTGGGGCTCACAGACAGCAGTGTTTACAAAAGTTGGAAATAGCTAGCTTAGAAACCGACCCAAACCTTCTCCCTCCTGAAATGTTTGTTGATTTGATCAAATCGCTGACCTTGCCTGAATTCACACCACATAATTTATTCCACTATGTCATAAACAGCGTTTCCCATGACAACAGAGAAGACTTAAATGCTTATGAAAGTCTATATGTTAACCAATGTTTTTTTGTACATGCTAGGCTACATGGTGGGGAATTCTCTCTATGCTTACTGATGGTTAGACATGTTCCTTCTCCATAATGCAATATTTGATTGTATCTTACTAATCTTACTTAGATGATATCAGGCTACTAGCTCCGTGTTTTGACTAGCAGTACAAGAGTTGATGTGTTTTGGTTGTTTTGACGTCCGTCATAGTGGAGCCGACCACTTTCTGAAGAGCGTGATGTGACGTAGAAAGGGTCAATACAGAAACATGAAAATTCTGCTCAACATCTGGCACACAAAGACACCCAAGATACTTGTATGGTACTGGAGCAGCATAACTTCTCATGGAAAAAAAGGAAAAGAAAAATGTAACCTTCCCTTTAAATGCATTTGTCCAGTGGAGAAACAAAACCACACTTGACTATTTTTTTCTCAGTGGTATAAGTATTACCTGACACATGGACCCATTTCTTATAGCCACTGGCAACTAGACTGAAAGAGGACTCGTATTTTTCTTCCATCCTTGCAAAGTGGGGAAAAAAAAAAGACTTTCACTCCATTGTTGAAACTGCAGCAAAAAGCAGCATTTTAGGGTCATCAAGATGGATGTTTTCTATATCAAACATGAAGCTTTTACTGGGAAGTAAAGGCTTATATAAAAAAGTATCTGATGTTGTGTATGTTGGTCCCTGAGAATCCTGCTGGACTGGCTGCCATCGACAACTATGAAATACAACACCTGAAATAAAAACCTGGAGGTCTCCAAAGCTAAAAATTGTTTTTCATCCAAACATAAGGCATATACAGTACATCCATTACAGAAATGATTCTACAGACTTTAAATCAACCTCCCTCCACGGGCAGCTCACTTCCCACCTCTAAACCTTTTGCGGGAGCAGAATAATGGACCCTGGACTCTGAACAACCTGGAGCTGAACAGCAGGGGGCCAATTTCAGTTTGAGATTATAATAGTGCACTGAAGGATGAATTTATTAAGGCTTAAGGCTTTTTACACATCTGTAACAGAGTCGTTGATAAATGCGTTCACCTCTGTGCATGCTGTCCAATAAAACTCAGCAAATTCACAACCCTGACAATCCTAAAAACTCCTTTGTGTTACATCATGGCCTCCGTCAGGTTTTACTTTGAGAAAACCAGAGTCTTCAGCTGTTCTCTTGCTTGGCACTTGAAATGGTCTTAAGCAAAACCCCTTCAGACTTTATAAAGATCTTTCTGCTACTCAGAAGAAACCTCTGCAGGTTTTGAAAGCTTTTTTCAAATTCAACTTATTTTGTTTTCTTTCTTTTTTTATTCTATTTTTCAAACTGAATGGCAGAAAACAACAACTAAAATTTGGGGAACAACTATCAGAATGAGCAACTCTGTTAAACAGTCAATAGAAGACCTAATGACTTATACTATGTACAAACAAATGACAAAGTATTCATTATTTCAATAAATGGCAAGAAGTTTAATTTATAAAGGGCCAATTCATAGCAGATGCCGTATCAAGGTAAATTGCAAAAACAATTTCAATTCTAACACACATACGATACATCCTAGTTATCAAACAATTCATCGTTATGACAGTTATCACCTCTGCAGACCCCACACATGCTGGACACAATCTATGTGAACTTTTACTTGTGAGTGCTTTGAGTGAACAGTATGACTAGAAAAGTCTAAATATATTAGTGTATCTGTCACTCGATGAAACATTTTTATCAGATTAATCACACTAGTGCAGTGATTAATCACTAGGCTTAACATTGCAAGCTTGAAATGTAAACATTTTTAAGAAAATGTTTTATTGTCTCAAATCAAACATCTCAGATTTCTATGTTTTCCTATTCAGGAAAGAAGTTATTTTCTTTAGAAATGTTAACTGTAAACTGGACGTAGTTTGGTGGAAGGATAGTTCAGCGTTGCTCAGCAGACTACACACCACGCTGGTTTTATCCAAATGTCCATTGTGGACTTTTTGTGACATTAATGTAAAAGTGGCAGAGAAGGCGGCAAAGACATGTGGAAAAAGGAACTTTTGAGGATTTGAGGGCTGTCGGCTCTAACCGCAGTGGTTCACCAGTCTGACTCTCCTCGCTCATCTTTTCACTCATGTTTGCGATGCTACGTTTTTGACCGTAGCATCAAAAATGTAGCATGTAACGCGCTACTGCTAGCTAGGTAACCCTCCGCGGGAGAAAGGCTTTTGGGTCAAAACAGGTCATGCGATTCATCTGCTTTATGTAATATTAACACGTTAAACATTTCAGATGAATCACACGTGTTAGCAAATTAAGAGCCCCAGTTTATTTACAATTCATGACCTCTTTATTCTGTTTTCTGAGAAGGACTTTAGCGACGAGAACCAAAGCCGCCACAGTGGCACTCACTGCTTTTCTTAGGTTCTTCTGAATAGTACTGCGATTATGTTGTATGTCAATGTTCTTAAAAAAAAATTTAAAAATTAACTTGAAAACACAGCAAGGCTTTAAGGTGCGTGTTGTAAAATGTAAATGTTGCACCAGAGAGAATAATCACTAACTGCTGCGAGGCTCGCAGTCTCAGTGCAAAGGCTGTCAGTGTGCAGGGTGTGTGTCTGAACACACACTTATTTCCAAGTGTGTTTTGTCTGCAACATCCACAGGGAGGCTTTACTCAACTAATCACTTCTCTCCCCTGAGTCAGGCATGCTAATTAGGTCTAAAATATACATCACAGCCTCCACCATCTCTTTAATTAAAAGTTGATGGTCGTTCTTCAGCTATCAAGTGATATGACACGTTTTTCATGCTTTGAAAAATGTAAAAAAAAAAAAAAGAAAAAAAAATTAAAAACTAAATAAATAGAGTAGCTTAAGTGCCAGCATGAAGACAAGAGCCTCAGAGTGTGTAGTGGAATGCTTTATGCCTTTTTATGTGCTCCCAAAGTGCAGCATCATTGCCTTTTCAGCCGAGTGTACAACTGAAGAAACGGCTACGAAACTGAAAATGAGGAAATCGTTCACAGAAAGGAGATCTTGCGCTGGCGTAATTATCTCAGGCAAGAAGCGGAGTGCAATTCCACGTTGTTTGGCTTTGCATTTAAATCAGCTGGTGCGTGGTGGCGGGGCTGTTCGCTGCGCCACTCTCACTCTAAAAGCCCACTAATGAAAGGGATGAGGAGGTGAGCTTCCCAGGCCTGGAACCAGACACGATGTTATAGACGGGAAGTTGGATCTGCTCAATTTGCATTCATCATCCCACCGTTAGGCTAAAAGGGATTTTTATCTCGTCGTGAATGAGTATTGAAGTAGAACTCTCTGTGATGATGTGTTAATATTCAGATTAATCATTCAGATGTAAACATGCAGAAATAAGACGATGCACAACTGCTGTGTTTTCTTCAATAACTAATGGATTTGCTTTTTTTGAGTTTCAACATTTCCAACGGTCGCCACGTGAGACGTTTGTGGGATAAAACACCTCAATGGGGAGCCGTAGGAATCAGAAGGCTGTTACTGACTTGTCTTCTTTCATCAAAGCAATTACCCCATTATGGCTGCATAAGGAGCTGTTCACACTCGCGGACTTAAACGCTGTTGGACCGCTGTGTACGTCGATGACCTTTTTACCTCTGCAGATAGACCTGAAAAGGTGCCAAGACAAACTACTGACCAGAGTTGCAGAAACATAACTGCAACTTGTGCTTTCTACCTTATCTGACATGAAGAGAGCAAATAAATGTGTTTTGAACTTTCTGTTGGAGTGGCCCTCTCCGTTGCCACTCCAACAGAAAGGGCAAGTAAATTTCTCGGCACCACAAAGCCCAAAGAGTAGTGTATGACTCATCGGTCAGCAAATGAGATTTGCTTTATATGTTTTTATGATTTGTTGCTATCCGCGCCGGTCTGTGGGTTCTGAGGGATCCGTTGCCAGCGATGTCATGAATGAGTTACTTAGTAACTCGCTACTCTGAGTAACGAATAATTTGACGCACTACCGTTTCCAATCCAGCTATCAGATTAAGGCTGTTTTCACACCTGATATTCCTGTAGACTTGGTTGGATTGGAGACCAAAGTTGCAACATTTGTTCCATCTCCAGCTGCTGCTGTTCGCTTTCACACTGCACTGTGTCAAACGATCCAAACTAATTGAAAAACCTCTTCCCCCTCTCTCCTGTGGGGGCGCTGCAGCAAGAACTACTGAAGGAATCAACGCAAAACCTCTGAAGCAGACACTGAGCGCAACTTCCTTCTTCACAAAATGTAAATTAAATTAAGTGCTATCAGATTTTAGCGGTTGTAAGAAGAAAGCCGTTGTTAAAAGAAAAGCATAAGCAGAGCCATTTCCATGTTGGTCTTCCACAGCAAACGTGGAAGAAGGTGCTTTGGTCAGAAAATTAAACATTTTAAATAAGATTCTAAAAGCTGTACAACAATCTGAACACACCATCCCGTTATCAAATACGGTGGTGGCAGCATCATGCTGTGGGGATGCTTCTCTTCAGCAGACAGGAAGACGGTCAGATTTGATGTGAAGATGGATGGACCCAAATACAGAGCAATGTTGGAAGAAAACCTGTTGGAGTTGATACTGGAGTGGAGCCCTAAACATAAAGCCAGGGATACCATGGAATGTTTTACAACAAAACATATTCATGTGTTAGAATGGTCCAGTCAAAGTCTAGATTTAAACCCAGTCCAAATGCTCTGCATCTAATCTGACTGAACTTCAGCTGCTTGGAAAAGATGAATGGGGGATAAATCTGTCACTACATTAGCAAAGCTGGTAAAGACAAACCCTAAAGACTAGCAGCTGCAACGACAAAGTACTGACTCGAGGGGGCGGAGTACTTTTGCACACCGCACTCTTCAGCTTTCTCTTTGTAAAATACTTTTGTACCACTTTGGTCACATTAATTTCCAGTGAAATGTATTTATGTTTGTGGTTATAACGTGACAAAATAAGAAAAAGTTCAAGGGGTGTGAATACTTTTGCAAGCCACTATAACTTTTATTTTTTTTTAAATCTTGACTTATTGTTTTATTATTTTTAATACAGGGATGCTTGTATTTCCTTTTGATTTTCTGATTTCTTGAATCATGTGGCTGCTGCGTCACTGTTTTGAGCTCAGCAGTTTGGTCTTAACTGTGAATAAAGTTCTGTATAAATAAAGCTGGGACAGTTTGATGTGTGTCTGAACAGCTTGGTCTGAAATTTTGTCCCAATTGTTTTGTGCAGTTCTGGACAGTTTCAGCACATGACCATGTATGTCTTGCTCTAAGCTGCTCCATTATGTCGTCATTCTTCTTCTGGAAGGTGAACCTCCAGTATTTACCCAGCATGCTGTTGGTCTTTCACAGAGTGAAAGCTAATGAGACTCTGAACAAAGGGCAGTGGGCTGGAAATGTGCAGTGACCCTTTAAAATCATTTCCTGGTCAGTTGAAAAGCTATTATTTATGTTAACCAATGCAAGACAAACACTCCCACAGCATATTCCATCTTATTAAGGTTTATTTTTCTGAAGAAGGTGAAAATGAATGACCAAGCCTGGTTGTTAGTTCGGAGTGTGACCTCCACTGAATGTAGCCTGGGGCTCTACAGAAGGCTCTGTGTGGTTTATGTTCCCAGATCCCATCAAACCTCTTCCCATCTCATGTCAGCCTAACCGGAGACTCACTCACGTTCAAACTCTGCAGCCAGACATAATGGATGGGCCAATTGTGCAGCAAGCAACCAATGGCGTTACGCCTCATCAGACAGATTCAGGGGCAACGGGGCGTTGCTTTAGGGCCAGAGACTGCAGGTATCTGATCAGTGGTTCAAGTGGAAAAACCTTTAAAAAGCAAAGCATGCATTTCCAGTTGTGGGGTCAATTTCTCCATCTTTCTTAGATCAGCTCATATAAGGATCCCCATTAGTCTGTAATTACAATAAGATTACAAAGAAAGATCTCATGTAATAGCTCAGAATAACCTGAGTGAAGTCCCCCCCCCCCACATTCTTCAAATTAGACAAAATTGGTGTCAAATGTTTGTGCTTCATCTGTGCAGCAAAAATGTTCATTTCATTTTAAAGATTTTAAGAAATGTTTCGAGAGGTCATGAAACGTCAACCAGCCTCCTCACCTTGTACAAATCAGACAAAATTGGTGTCAGTCAACTCGACTACGTTTGTGCTGCTTTGGCTTTGAAGATATTAATGGAAGTTTAAAAGTCAGCCAGCCCCCGGACTTTTACTAAATCAAAATGACCTAAATCAAAATTGTTGTTTGCGGCACAAACAAAAATTCTTGCTGCACAAGTTGAGTTGATTGACACCAATTTAGTATGATGTAAAGAAGGGGGGGGAACAACTTCACTCAAATCTCAGACCACACAAACAAAATCAAGACAAAAAAATACAAATCAACCACCTCAACATGGCACAGCATCCGTGGGAAAACACTCTGAAGGATATGAAAACTCCCATTTATCTTAAGCCTAACCCAGCCACTGACTGAAAGCAGAATCTGGACCTGGTGTGTGATAGATGAACCGTTTTGGCTCACTGATCCAAAGTAAAAAAGTAGCTGAAAGCAAACTGGAGTGCTTATCTTGCTTCATGTGACATGAACTGTCTGTGAACGGGGTTCACAGGGTTCACAGGTCAACGTCAGCAGCTGGGTCCGCTTCTGGACCTGTTAGGTGTGTTCTGGTGATGTTAGCTACACTTGTGTTTCTCCAGTAGTTTGTTTCACCATGTCGATTAGAACAAATGGCAGACAGAAGTCACAACTTCTCAGCGTTAAGTACTGTGCCTAACGGCTGCTTGGACACTTAGTGCAGCATGGAGCAGTAAGTGTAATTTAAAACCACATTCGTTCAGCAGAGTTTGTCGATTGTCCTGTTCATACTGCTAGCTCAGCTGACCAGGACAGATGGGCTCAGCCACCTATGTGTTATTACCACGGCAACCTCCATCTGAGAGGACTCATTAAGTTCCAGTTTCTCAGTCTGACTGGTGAGTGATGTGTATGAATACTTTAAAGTTTGGTCAAAGAGAAACTCTTGTTTGTGACAGGCTTAAAGAAGAACCTTCAACTGAGGGAGGGACACTTTCTATCTTTCTCCAGTGGCATAGAAAGACGTAATGCTGCAGTAAAAAAAAATGCTCCTCATCATCTCACTACATAGTTTAAGATGATGTATTTTAAAGTTAAACACACATAATTTAACCAACCTGTCAATTGTTTCTTTTTTTCCATTCATACAGACACGTTGCATGTTGTTTTTGAACATACGCACAACGTTGGAGGGTCAAAAGGATGATTGCTTTACATGCCATCTGAAGCCGCGCCACTGCAGTAGAACAATCCTGGTAAAAAACGCAACTCAAAAAAACCTGTTAAAGAATAACTCAAAGTCACTCAGGGTTTCTCTCGCTTTGTGTCGGCCCGTCGCCACAGCAACCGACTAACCACTAGTGTATCAGGATTCAACACTGAAAAACACGCAAACATTTCCCACATAAACAGAACATTCATTCTATTACAGTATCATGTTTTGATGTTTATCAAAAAGTGATTGTCTGAACATCAGCGATGTTAGAAAAACTCATTTAAACACCTGCTCTACAGATGATCTTCAGGTGTGAGGGTTGCTTTTTTCTTTTTAGCTGAACAGAAAAACACAGAATTCCACAGCACATCTACATGTTACAGTTTTCAAAGTCAAGCTAGCATAACTGAGCTACTTTGTTTGTTTGTTTTTAATAAAACTTTTCACTGACCTGTTGAATATGATACCCTTGGACCTTGTTATCTTCTTGTCATACTGTTGACAATTAATAGCAAAGCCCCCCCCGCTTTTAAAGATGGGGGCGGGGTCTTGTGACGTCATGCTGCAACGTGCTTATACAAATTATTAATCTATATCTGCACAAACACTCAGCCTTTACTTTTTTGTGACTGAGTTTTTTATTTAAAAAAGGGGTTTATTTGCTCTAATAAGGCTTTTACTTTTATTGAAAAAACTGCAGATTTGTCTTTGCTTACGTTTCTTTTTTCCAAATTAATCAAAACTATTTTTTACTCATAAATGTTCTGCAATGCTGTGATTATAAATACCTGCACACATCCTGCCTGGATGATCCTTCAGGACAGTTTTAGTCCAGATGACACACTGATTGCTTGGGAAAGCAGTATTGATAGAACCCCCCTCCACCTCCAGCCCTTCCTCAGGCATTCAGTAGATCACCGATAACATCAATTCAAGATTCGTATAGAGAGAAGTGTTCTGGTCAGCAGATCCAAGGGGAGAATGCTGAACTTTTTAACTACCGGACTGATGTGAAAACACACTAGGCGTTTGAGGTCAGAGCAGTCATGTTGCATTTTTCTGACTTTTATGTCATTGACATGAGTCATAATTCTGCCTCAGAAGCCAGATACAGTAAATCCGGACATCAACAATGGTTAAAAACTCAGAACTTAAGAGAGACGTCTGTGACGCTGAAGTGCATCACATTGTGACGATACCACCGGCTCCCATTGCTGAAGAAACTTTAAAATTCACTCGTAGATAGAACTGTCCAAAACTGCTTCCATGAAAAGTTTGTTGCTGTGATGCCAACTGTTCATACACACAAGTCTGACTGCAGCTGCATTTAGTAACATGAATGAGCATGCAGAAAAAATAATAATAAATCAGATATCAGCAAAAATTTTAAAGTGAGTATCAAGACCTGCTGTGTGATCGTAGTCACTGACACGTGACACAAACTGGGAAAATACTGTAACTATCATTGAAGAGATATTTTTTCATGCTGGCCAAAAATTATAAAAAGTTATCCTCTCTTGGTAACATCTTTAAAATTACAGATCACAATATTTACAGTATAGACCTTGATTACATAAGTCTGCAAAAATCAGTGAGCAAAAATGTTAAGCGTTCCTTGACATTTTGCTTCCAACTACTGACCTACCTGAATACCAATTAAGCAGACTTCCTGTTCATCTGCCTGAAGAGTCGGCCAAAGGTTCACCTCTGTTCTTCGTCCATTTTTCAGTGTGGCTCATGTCCAGCTTCACACAGGTGTTCAGACGCAGCCCATTGTTCACATATTTAAAAATAGCCGTTTGTATCCGGCTCCCTGGAGTTCAGTAGCCTTCATAGAGTTTAACTATGAGTTTAACGGGGGGATTAAATGCATGCTGAACGATGCATTTAATCCCCCGAAAGGCAAAAAGGCAGGCGATCCAAACAGAAATGGCTTATTTTAATAAGCCAACGTTTTGCCACTTGTTTGTGTTTTATTGCTCCTTCAAGTGATCCGTCTGTGTTGAGGTTGCTGATCTCCAGCCCACTTAGTTTACGGGGTTTCAGGCCAATCCTCCAGCAGGAAATCCACCTCATTTTTCTGTAAGCCAGAAACAAACAGCTGGGGGGCGGGTGTGTGTCTGCAGCAGTCCGCAGTCCGCCCTGGACCGGGTAAAGAAAGTACTATCAATGAACCTTGGGGGACTCTACATTTTATTAGAGTTCCCCATTTCATAGCATTATAAATCATTTTGTGTTAGTCAAGTAATTACTCAACCAGTTATATTGTCATTGCAATATTCTCTTAATATCATGCAGCCCTACACAGTACACCCCACCATGTATGCACACTCTCTTACCTGAGGACAATTTAACCAATTAACTAACAGACACAACAGTTCTGCAAAACACCACAATGTTCAACCTACAATTAAGATCTAATAGAAAAATGTTACTCAACATTTTTCTGAAGTCCATTACAGCAAAATATTAAAACAATACTCAACTAGATGGCCATGAAGATTCCCCTCTGTATTAAAAAGACAAATTAAAATTTCCTTGTACCAGATGAGCTGAAGAGTGTGGGTGCGGGGGCAATTTTCCTTATTTTCCTGTTATGCCAAACAGTTGAAGTACCTTAAATACTCACAACACAAATAAACCGACAGCACAGAGGAGCTTTTTTGAGTGCTTGTTGTGGCTCGGGCTTCTCTGTGGACGGTCCAGCAGCAGCTGAGCCTCCCAGATAAGCTCCCAGCCAGAGAGAGGACGTGGGAGCAAAAAGACGACTGAAATCAAAAATAAAGAGCACCGTGTGACCGAGAGAGGCTCCATTTCACAGTAAGAGCAGGTGGAAGAGGGAGAAGGTCGGATTCAACAGACCCCAAATGGAGGAGTATTAGTGGTGTGTGTGTGTGTGTGTGGTGTTGTTGGAGGCGTGTTTGTGTGCTAGCATTAGGATACAGCCTGTGGGAGCTTTTGGGGGTGGAAGAAAGTTGTGAGAGCATGTCGGTCACTGCAACCTTCATTGCTGCACTGCAGGGAAAGTGAATTTGGTCGATCTCCCTCTAATGGAATTGACAGCGAGCGCTGAATGCTGAGCTGCTCTCTCTGTCTGTTTGCTTTTCAGTCCTATGCGTTGACCCCCCGTGAACGTTTCTCTAGTTCTCTGCATGTCGCACAAAAATAACAGGAAAAAAAACATCCGTCGGGAACCAGCAACATATGGTGCATTTTAAAATGAGTATTTCATGTAAACAAAATCGTTAAGTGTAATAGCGAGTACATGTACAGGCATAACGGACATTTTTCTTTCTTGACATGTGATCAGCTATGCATGTCCAGGTTGACCACCCTCCTCCAGGGTCCGGTTGAAGGTTCAGAGTGTTTTCTCTGATTCATTTCTTATTTACCTGGTAGTTTCTCCCCTGAATTGTTTCCCTTTGTTTCTCTGCTGCCTGTTAGTTATGGAGTTCCACAGGGATTAATCGTGGGGCCTAAATGTTTCCTTTGGGTAAAGTCTTGCACAAATACGACATGTATATCCACTGTCATGTCGAAAACAGACAGATTCACATGCTTATGAGTGTCACTGTGTTCTACCTGGTGTCAGTTTTATTAAGTAGATAAAATGCTGGATGGCTAGAAACTGTCTTTAAATACAGACTGGCATTAATTTGTTTCGGTTCTTCAAATAAATCGGCAACTCTTGCAGACCATTTGGTCATTGTCATTTGATTTTAAAGCTCAACCACGTAGCTTACCTGTAATCTTTGATAAGTCTACAAAAATCTGATAACCCTTGATGAGCTTATGGGGCGAAGAGCCGTTTCCTGCTGCTGAGAAAAATTTCTAAGCTCAGATCAATCTTATCTATTGACAACATGAAGAAAGTTCTCACCAGATTAATCATTTCCAGACTAGAATGTTGTAAATCTTTCTTTATCTTGATGTCGATGAACCACTGGCTGCCTGTGAAGTAAAGAGTAAAATGTTTCACTCTCTTGTTTCTGTGTGTCACGGTGCGTCTTGCTATCAGAAGTCGTCTGTTTCTACTCTAATTCTAAATCTTTTCGATCGTCTGAACGGCTCCTCGTGGATCTTCAGCATCCTGGATTGGTCATTAAAGGAAAATCGTGTCTTTGCTGAAATACTCTGGAATAACCTGTCAAACTGTCCCATCTATTAACTTATTTGGTAACACTATTTGAAGGGGTGTGCATATGACGGACATTACGCTGACATAAACAGGATATAACAGTCGTGTCCATGAAGGAATCTTCATAAATGTTTGTGTTTTGGTAAAAAATTACACTTTTAATGCAAATCTTCATTAAAAGTGCATTAAAAATGTCAACTAATTATTATTTGGTAAATAATTACATTTCAGTGCATTCAAGTTGCATTAAAACCTACATTAAAAGTCCATTAAAATTGCTATTTACCTAATGACACTTCATGACAACAGTCATAAACATTCATAAAGACTCCTTCATGTTTATGACAGGTGTTATGTCATGTTTATGACAGTGTAACGTCAGTCTTATGCACACCCCTTCAAATAAATTGTTACCACTTATTTAAATCATAATAAGACCCTTGTTTCCATTTATTTTAGCTACAAATAAAAATATTGCATTTTATTTTCATGTCAAAATGTTTATCATAATTTACTTATTATTTTTATTTGTTCGTAGGGCTCGGCAATAAAACAATACTTATTGCATTAGACGTGAACAATATTAATAGGAAGTACAGCCGACAGAGTTCTGATCATTTCACTGAACTCTGATCCCGGGTTCACTTTGCTCTCTGAAGGTCCGCCTGACTCAAACCGGACGACTGAACAAAAACATTTTTACCACCACAGACGCGTACTCGGTGTCTCGCTGACCTGCAAGTTCTCTGCAGAAAACGGTCTTCACATCAAACTCTGTGGGATGTGACACTGAGCTGATCATGCTGAATAAGCGCAAGCAGTCACAAGAACGCGCGGTGCGAGTTATTTTGGTAGAATGGAGTTGATCTGGTCTCATGTGTAGCTGCTGTAGAGGTTCCTCTTGAACTTCTGTATATTAACCATCTGTCCTAATGACTTTGCGCCAAAACACAAAACAGCACCTTTCATCGACTTGTTTATGCTGCAAGCCAGGAGAGTAATCACTTTGAGATCAATCAATCAATCAAATTTTATTTGTATAGCACATTTCAGCAGCAAGGCATTTCAAAGAGCTTTACATCATATCAAACACAGAAACACAATGCAACATAGAATCAACAGTCAAAACACGACATTAAGTCAAGTTCCATCAATAAATTTGGAATTGATTACGTTTCAAATACAATCCTAATCAGGTGGGTTTTTAGTGGAGATGGAAAAGTATGAGGTTAATCTATTTCTCCATGATTCTTCTACATTATCTACAACTGCAATGTGATACAGGAAATGTCTCCCTGCCTGGCTGTGGAGAAATGAACATACAAGGTTAAAGGAAAGACCAGCAAGTTCACGGAAATATGGGACGCCTTTATGCAATTTTTGGAAAGGAACCAAATAATGGAACAGCAACTGATAATACTGATATTCATATAACTAATATTTATTAACAAGAGAGTGACACTATTAGAGCTGGATGACTGAAACTTGATTTTATTTATCGGTATATTTATATGTGTATTTACTTTTAGGCATGTCTACTTTTTATCCCTTTATTTTTAATATGTGGTTTTTAAATTACTTTATTATTAATACTACCATTTTATTTTTTATTAAACAATTTTTTTGTTGCATCTTATTTTATTTTATACCCTGAGTGTTGATGGTGGGCGGAGCTTTTTCAATGTTTGTTTGAATGTATGTTTTCTATATTTCATATAAGCAAAAACTTAATAAATATATTGTTTAAAAAAAAAGAACGCACGGCACCGGCATGTGCAGGGCTAGGTGCCTAACTAGCTGACCTAATTAGTTAGTAACCATTTAGATTGTGGGAAATGAAGGACTTTGTTACAAGAAATGTAGGCAATTGCTACGCTCAATTGGCCAGTGCTCCATTACCAGATGAGTCTAATTGATAGATAATATAGAAGAATCATGGAGAAATAGATTAACCTCAGGAAAGTTTCAGATTACTGAAACCGTGAAATAATCCGAGTAGGAGGAGAGGAGCTGTGATCCCAAGGACTCTGGGATCAAAGACACCACAGAGCATTCCTCCATACGACAAAACCAGCCTTCCCTTTGTTGGGACGACACCTCTTTGGCTAAAGCACCTCAAAGACCAACAGTGCATGACGTGCTTTAACTGTCCACTAACCAGGGCATCAGTCAATCCCAAACGTTAACGGTTTGCCACGAGTCTTAAAGGAGCAGAAAATATGATGCTTTTTTCAGGCACATAGTACCATTTTATAGTGCAATCAAGCAACTGTGTTACCTTTAGTTATTATAATAATGCTATGTACAAATATATTAAATATGACGTAAAGCTCAAAAAGTTGGTTTTACATGGTAGTGTCCCTTTAAGAAAACGGTCAAACGGGCTTCGTTAAAAATAGTTTTAAAATGTTGATGAGTCTCCATTAATGTTCCTGAGAAGTTCATCAATGGATCTGATCAGGGTTGCATTTGTTCCCATGATACTACAGCTCTTGTTTCTCAGCTGAATGAGGAATAATTCGCCTGCAGGTTTGCGGGATGAGTCATAAAGCAAACCTTCGCTGCTTCAATATACTTTATTAGAAAACCAAATAAAGCTCCGGTATGTGGGCGGTTTCACATGGAGAAGACAGCATGGCGTTTTGTTTGAGAGGAACAGATGGGACGTAAGGCGAAGTCAAACGTGTGCTTAGCGGAGACAGATGAGAGATGCAGAAGTGGACTATTCTGCATTTAGGATGGTAAAAAATGCTCCTCCATTTTGACTAGTTCTCTCCCGACTTTGATGGCAGGACTGTTGTCAGATAGACGGGTTGGGAAGTTGCCTCAAGCACATTTCTCCTGAGCTTTCTGAGCCGTTGATTGGAATGTTAATGCGGAGTTTTGAGATCCGTGTGGATCTAAAAACAAAAATAATCTCCACCACTGCACATCCTGTCAGCTCCACAGCATCGGTTCATCTGACCTACAGCATACTGCCCTCAATAAACATCTGGCACAAACAGACATGAAAACACATACATCACTTTGGGCCTACAGATGCAATTATTACAAATATGAAAGCTTTGATAGGCATTTAATAAGCTGATCCTGCATACAAACAAACAAATAATAACACTAACTGACTGTGGCAGCGACATTAACCCTCTTTATCTCCCAACATGAAGTCTGTTATCTCTCTGGCTCTTTCTCAAACCAGGTACAACACGCTGTCTTTGCTGATCTGTAAACACGCGGCTACAATGAAGTGAGCACCGGTAAACAAAAGGACATTCCAGGATTAGATTTTCCTCCCAAGTATTAATAATCTGTTTGCGGGAGATAAATTTAGGCCGTTTTCTTTACAGAGCAGGCAAACTGGCAGGCACGTTTCACAGGAACAATGGAAACTTTATCTGTTATCGGCTGCTAATTGCGAGGAGAAGTTGTGCCGGAGCCACTTTGTGAAAACGTCAGACACGCATCCAGAGAGGGAGGCCAGGAGCAAAGAACTGTTACAATCTGATTCCTTATCAGGGGATGACAAAACTCAAACTAAGGGCTGTTTTTGTTTTTTGTTTATTTGAAAGATTAATGGAAAAATAATTGTTACATGAATATCGCCTTGCTGAAAACCTCTGATGGGGTCGGAAGGCTGAAAAACACACAATATGTTCCTCCAAGTAAACAACTGAGTGGAGTTGGCTAATATGATTTTAATCGAGTTTGGACATCAAGAACAAAATAAGCTCTAGATCATTTTTATGCTTTTCTTTTTCTCCTGAAATCAAACAGAAAATAAAAACAACTGATCCTGAAATGAAAGTAGTTGTCTTTTTGTCTACTTACTTATTTGTCTGCATGGTGCCATTATTTTTCTTATTGTTTTATCAGTGAGTAGGAAAACTCAAGTAAACATGGCTGATGTATTTCATAAGTCCCTCTCCCTTTTTTCTTTGTACAGTGGAGTGATGAATATTTATGAAGGTCACAAATCTGAGTTGTGGCCACAGAGCGTGTAAGCATGAAATGCAGATATGCCAACTATAGAGAGAATCTGCACAGCAGTAAGGTCTGAATATTGAGAGCATGTGGAAGTGAGGTCACTGTACCAGCGGAGTGACAAGCAAATTACAGAGCAGGAAGTTGGTCTTCATTCACATCAGCACCATCCTTCATAAAGCTTCTGTTCCGCTACTTAGGGGGGCATGTTTCACAGAGGTGGCAGCCGTCAGCTTGACTGATTTACGCAAATAATAAAGGCCGAGTTCAGGGTCAGTGGAGAATGTCAGATTAAAGAGAGGACACTACAATCACTGAGCTCACACCGGACGGATCTTTTAAACTATGCACACCGGTTAAACTTTCCCAAATTTGGTCCCATAGAAACTAAAACCCTTGTGTTTGCTTTTCATGAGAACTAGAAGGTCACATTTTTACACATAAAAATCCGGAAGGTGCGGCCTGGATTCTGAAACTCTGAAACAAAATCCAGGGGAATATATTTCTTTTAATATCTAATTAACATCTAATATCTAATTAACAAGCAGTTCAGCCGTCTGTCACAGAATTGCAGTAAAGATTTAGCTGAAAGTTTGCAGTAAGGATTCTGGGGGGGGGGGAAATGAGCGAAGAGCTGACTGAAGGACCCAAACACACTCCGGATTGATATGTGTGGACGTCTGCTGGACACGTCCGTGGATACATTTTTTCAGCTGCATACGCATAGTTTGAGTTGCACTGTTAGCTATTCACATCCAACTGTTTGGTATGCGATATGGAGCTTAGTGGAAGGTTTAAAGAGGCAGTCTTAAATAAAATTGACATTTTTGAGCTTTCCATCAGGCTACAATGTTATTTCCCCATCGAAAACAAACCTGGAGTGTTGCTTTGATTCTTTCATGCATGTTTGAGAAATCCTTAAATCTCCATGGCAACCATTCATCTGTGCAAAACGCCTGGATGGACCTAGCCCCGCCTTCAAGGACGCAGCTCCTACCCCACTCAGATCCTTCAGACTAGTCAGCAGAAATCAGCAACACCTGGTGGAGCTGCTCATCTGTTGATCTCATTATAGGAGCTACTGCTCAGTGCAACACTGGTAAAAAAAAAAAAAAGAGTTAACATGTTAGTTGTTGTTATGACTTCCTGAAGGCAGAGTTTCAGAAAGAACAACATTTTTTAAAGAGACAGAGGCCCAATTTGAAGGTGTTAAATTACAAAGTAAAATTTATTTTAAGCCATATTTGATATTTGTAGCAATATTAAACTGAAGGAGAAGAGTGCATTAGAATGGCCTATTTAAAGACCAAGCCAAACCACTGAAACTCTCCTTCTCTGTAAAATTTGACTGAGCTTGTCAGACCTGCTACTGTACAGTCCGACAAGACGTTGAGCTGCAGTGAAAAATGCTTCTACAAAATCTGGACATGTTGGGGGATGGAACATAAAACTAGCCCCGCAGTTCAGATTTCCATTTAAATAATACTCTGGATTTTCCCACTTTTCTACGTTTTGCTGATGTGTCGCATGAAATCCCAATGAGACACTTTCAATCTGTGTGGTTGTAATGTGACAAAGTGCAGCAGCTCAATGTTGTGAATATTTTTGTAAGGCTCTGTACGTTGAAGCATGAAAGCACAAACAAAAACAGGTTTATAAACTCATATTTTTCTCTCTTTTGCTTATTCTGAGAGCTCATGTACCAACGTCACAAATCGCTGCTGAACAGTGAGCCGAGACAATTCTGCTCCAAAATGACAGTAACTGGTTTTGGTGTTTATAGCAAATGTCAGCGTAATGACTATTTTCTGACATTTTGAGAGCTCCACGTTTCTATAACTCACTGCTTTGTTCTGCTCATACACTTTTCCAACAATATGCTATGTTTTCTTCCACTTCTTTTTATCTCTAAGAGAAAACGGTGGGCCCAAATTAAAGACCGACGTCATTGTGCTGCGCTCAATTTTACCAAAACATTTAAGACAAAAGAAGAAACGTCTGGCACGTCAGAAAGCAAAATGGCCTGCGCCAGCTGTCAACTTTCTTCAAAATAAGAAAGAAGAAGAAGAAAAAAAAGCCAGCCTGGAAACAATTGGTCATTTCATCCAGGTTGTCATCCTGAACGCATTCAACGGAGTTCATGAACAGTAATTGGTTTTTATCTCTGTTTACCCGGCAATCTCATCACAATAGCTGGAGAAGTTGCTGTGAATTTTAATATGCCGCTGATGAGCTTCAGCAGACAGACGCCTGTGGACGTTCTGAGCTTTACAGCCTGGAAATGGCTCACATCAATAGGGTCTTTTATACAGTCAGATAAATAATGCTGAGTGAAGTTAATTGTTTACCTCTGTTCAAGCTGTGTTATGCTTTATGAGTGGAAGCTTTTCATGAAGAAGTCTGTCGAAACAAGAAGGAATAGAAATGTGGCAACAGAAGACGGGTGGACGACCTTTTCATCAGCAGTGCATGCAGACAGTACAGACACATGCCAGTAATCTACTGAGTCCTGAAAGGGACATGGAGGGGAAAAAATGGATCCCATCCTGTGAAATGCTTAAACAATCCACAGATGTCTTTTGTTGAAAGGATTGTGTTTGTGGAGTTTCTGCAACTCGCCGTGCTGGTGATTCATCAGTTTGCGTTTCTCTGTCGATGTGATACAAGTAGGTATGTCTGCAGATAAAGTAGAGATTTCTAAAGGACCCCACCTGATTGGACAAACAAAAACAAAGTGCTTCTCAAAGATTACACCTGATTGGACAAAATTAACATCTGTTATTTGCCCTTTTCTTATTCTAAAATGTTGCTATCTTATTTCTCTTCCATCTGACTTTCATTTATTCATTTAGTTTCATGAGCTAGCTGGTGTCACAGAGGGTATCACAGACTTAGTAAGCATTTACATATAACGGTAGGCAGATTGGGTTAGCCAGTCCGACATTAGCAACATCAACATAACTTCTCCTCTCTTTAACACAGGGCGTCTGGTTACATATCAAAATAAGAGCATAAACATAAATCACTGTTTTAATAACTAACTGTAGCGATTTATTTTCAGAGATGTGTATAAGTAGGGAGGCCTGAATGTTGAAATGCTGTCATTACAATAAAGAGCAAAATCAGTTTTGGTTACTGACATAAATACTTAATGATAATTTATGATAATCATAAATTATCATT
Source organism: Xiphophorus hellerii (assembly GCF_003331165.1). Classification (NCBI taxonomy): domain Eukaryota; kingdom Metazoa; phylum Chordata; class Actinopteri; order Cyprinodontiformes; family Poeciliidae; genus Xiphophorus; species Xiphophorus hellerii. Next base: position 28,023,488 of record NC_045684.1, read on the forward strand.
CAAACAATAATATTACTTAAACTGGTCCAGAGGTATACAGTTGGTTATAATGAATTCAAACTGAAACTTCCCAACCAGAGTTTGTGTTGAGTGTGTCCCTATGTATGAGGCTCCATTAGTGCCAAAAAATATGTCCAGGTGTGTATGCAGGGTGTATATGCAGCACATGTGCCCACTACATATGCAGCTTACATCTGCACATCGCCATATCACATTACATAACCATGCTATATACATACCTTACATAGACACCTGGTCATAATTTTGGCACTAATGGAACCCATACCCATGTGATCTGATAGGTCTTCAGCCGTTTCATGGCAGTGATGATGAATCTTATGAGAAATACAGTTTTTGGAGACAAAATGGTTCTGCTAAAATCCTTATCAAGTTCTCAAGTTTTTACGTCAGGCCATTCCTTCCAGCCTTTTGTTGTGAACATTAGCGGCTGCAGCATAAATATTTGAGCCTTGTGCTGCGTTAATGTTTTACACCATCATGCAGCTAATTAAGTTTGATCTATGCAGGCCGTGTCAGCTTTCCAACGAGCATTAAAATGGCTAATCATGATCATAGACTATTAGCATTTCCATTTAGGTTAATATGACTCATCTTGTTGTCCAATTTATGTGAATGCACCAGGGATTCGATCATTATATTTCTGGAGTGTTCCAAAAGATTTTTTTGTTTTTGTTTTTACAAAGCAGTGTTTTAAGAGGCCGGCTTAAGATTTTTGTTTTTCTTTCTTTATATTCTGAAGAAGTCTCGTTTTCTAAGTCTCATCATCTATGAAAGACAAACATGTCCTCTTGCGTTTGTGGTCAGTTCCGGACTTAAAAAAAAAAAAAATTAAGACAGCAGGAATAAGCTTGGTTCAGAGGGAAATTACACTATAGTGATGAAGCTTCAGCAAATTTCTATTTTAGCTAAAGGACTGACTGGCTGTTTGCGTGTCATGATTGATTTTCCAAAGTTATGAAGAAGAATGATCAGCCCTGTGAATATGCACCCTTGAAAGGAAGTTGATGGGCGCTCCGGCATCCTGCCGCAGTCTAAAATCAGGACTGTTAGGCTAATTGGTCTCTAAAATCTTCTTAGGTGTGAATAAAAAATACATTTCAGAAATAAAACATCAGTGCAGTGTTTAACTTTTATAAAGAATATGTTTTTTTTAACATATTTGTTAAACTGTCACCATGTCCTGACAGCAGATCATCTGTGAAAGAGAATCGAGCTCCTCTGCCTCCTCCCTCTGGAGGCCATCTGCAGAGATACAAGGCTCGGTCAGAAATGACCAATCAGAGCCAGGAGGAGGGTCTTAGAGCAGTCAATCAACTTTGTGTATGTGCAAGATTACATAAGAGTGTGACAGCAGCATTAGCAACAACATTTTGATGTGCAAGAGGGAGATCCACTTTCATCAGAATCTATAGATGTTCTCATGGAGCCAACAAATGAATCAACATATGGTTGCCATGGTTATAAATGTGGCGTTGGGTTCCTGTGCTGCCCTTCGGTTTTGTTCAGCTACAGGGGGAAACGTAAGGCAGCTATTCAAGAAAAAAAACATCTGACCTTTGGCTGCTTTACTAAATGCAGTAGTGAGAGAAATGACAGAGTAAAATCTACAGTTTCTTTTTAAATTTTACACATTCAGGACAAAAGTTACAAAAAAAAAAAACAACATTGAGCTTTAAAACCATTACAAGTTAAATAGGTATAGGACTTATTAGATTTCCTTTTGCTATTTTAATGTTCAGCATAACACAGTAGGGGTGGGTGAAAGCTTCACTTAGTTACTTTTTTCTGCTTAAACCATCCACTTTGGGCCTATATGATACTTTACATGAATGGCGTCAGCGACCTTGAGAACTGATCTTCCATAAACAAAAGGCCTCTCACAGAGCAAACTGCGCTGAAACACATGGGAATATCAATCCATGCAGGTTAAATGAGAAAGAATTAGAGCTGCATCTTCATTTTTACAGGTTGAAAAATGAAGGTTCTAATTATGGCTAGAAGAACATTTAGACATTCAGTAAACTCCACTGCAACAGATGGAGGAGGTGTGTAAAAAATATCATTTCTTCTTTCATTGATCTGTTGTTTTTAAATCAGGGTCAATAAGTAGCCAAGTCTGTGCATGTCAATTTATGTTTTGTGATCACAAAAAAAAAAAGGAATTAAGCAAAACTACAAAGCAGGTATCCAAAAAAAATAAAATAAAAACATACCTTAGCTATCAGAACAAACCACTTTAATATTGCAGTTAAGGTGAAAAACAATGTTTTCAACTTTGCTCATAAGAATAAAGCGTTTTAATATCACCAGCTGCTGTTGAAAGAATTGCTGCTTTCAAGAGTTAATCAACTTTACCCCTGGTATTCACAATGTTTAAGAACCACAAAAATCAAAAATAACTTAAATCCAAAAATACTTGAGACCCCTCTACAACATTATAACTGGCTATTTTAATAATTCAAACAAAAATGTACCTTCATATAAATTAAGAAAGTGAAGACTGTCTTTGCTAAACCACAGATGGATGACGTCAATAGATGTCTTTATTTGCACTCTTAGGGGGAACAGCCAATCAGCAACCCTTAAAATTAACGGCACTCCTGGATTGGCTGCTTTACAAATGCCAGCCAATAGTGTGTCACGTAGAATTTTGCTGAGGTAATTTAGCTTTTGGAGTTCCTTTCAAATATCTTACATATTCTCGAAAAACAATCTTCCAATGGGTAAATTTTCTGTGAATAATTTGAAGTTACAGTTCTAAAAAAAAAACAAACAAACCCAAAAATTCTGAACCACAAATAGACGGTGGTCTACTGTGGTCCTGCTGGTCACCTACACTCTTAAGGATAAACCTTAGTGAATTTTTTGATTAAAGTATCTTAATTGGAAGGTTGAATTATTTTTAATAAACTCTTGTGTTAGAAGGAAATGATTTATTCCGTACATGTTTAGATTTTGCTGTTCTGAAATGTCAGTGCTGAACTAAATCCTTCACCTATTATTTTTAAACCTGAAGCCTTACCAGGCAGGCACTAATAAACAATAACAATAACTTGAGACTGAGAACTAATTGCATATTACTTCCTGATAATCAGGTGGTGCCTCGACTTAAGTCATTTATTCATACTTTTTCATAGACTGTATGGTTGCACAAAAGCCCAAGTCTGCCTTGAAACTGTTAATTTTTGTTAACTAAACCAAACCACAGCATGTGTACCGATTAAATCCGTACAGTATTATGGACTGAAAAAGTATAACATACAATAACTGGACTTACAAATCTCGAGTTTCTGAACAATAACCATTAGTCAGTGGTTAGTATTATTGCCGAGCACAGTGGTAAAGTCACTTCATCTGTCCAACACTCTTAGCATTTGATTAAATGTAATTAGCTGATTACTCACTCCAGAATCAGAACCTTTATTTAACCCTTCACACAACAAACACCAACTCTCATCAGGCTCACCTTAACACATCATTCTACAATGAGCCAAAAGCAACAGAAAAAGAGAAAGTGGAGCAGAGTGAGAAGTGCAGCTTGAGTCTCATAAAGTAGCAGAAATGGGAATGTCTGAAGCTGTAAGGATCATAAACTGCTTAAATGAAGCAGTGCATTATGGACTTTTCCATTATGTATGTAAAGGCATGCATAATAGTGAGGTTCAATCAAAGGAGGTTTTTCTCTTTAATGAACAGGGGAGACTGAACAGCGGCAAACTATTTGATTTTTCATGCAGTCATGATAACTCCTTTACTGGAGATAGAAATCTCCTCCATCTCAAAGATGAGCTCTCATTTTCCACCAAAAATCCTCTTTTAGCTTCTTGGGAGGTCATCTTATCTGAGATAAGATTGATCTAATTCAAACTTTTCAGAGCTTTCCCAATCTAATCAGCAGTGGTGTTTGGTGTTCTAGTTCCAATAAAAACAGCAAGGAGGAGAATAAACCACCTTAAATAAACTTAAAGTCCTACAGAACATCGCTTTGGGCCGTTACCTTAAGTTCACACACCAGGTCTTAATTATCAATTCAGTATTTTTTTTTTCCCCACACAATCCAAACGTTTCTTCTTTGTTATTCGTACCACCAATTAAACCCGACCCGCAATCAGACGTCTGTGTTAACGGTTTGCGTTCCGAAGCGACCCGCATGCGCAGGAAAATATCGCTGACGGCTTCTTATGGATCGATTTTAAAGTTTAATCGGGAGCCGTCAGTTTCATAAACAGTTCATAAGACAGCGGAAAGTACTAAAAAGAAAACAACTAACAGTGATGGTCTTTGTGGACTGCAACTTCCATGGAGAAGCTTGTTTGGATGAGTAGTCAGAGCAATGAGTCATCTGATTTTTATGAAATTATGAAGGAAGTCTGACGCTGAACCGAGTGAGTATAATTTTCAGTCATCATTTATGTCCTGATTTTCCACATCGTGCTTCTGGTGCAGAATTATGACGCGTGTCTCACCTCAGTGACATAAAAGTTTGATAAAACGTGACATGACCGTTCAGACAGCAGACGCTCTCAAAACAATGTGATGTCTGACTCAGTACTACATGTGGGAGTGGCTCAAATGGGCTCCTTAGTGTCAACTAACGGCTGGGTCACTTCCGGTCTATTGAACATGGCATGTTATGTATGCTAGGTGTTTGCAGCTCGCCCAAGCTGACCATTAATGATGTCCACCGCATCTGTAAGTAAGTCATCGTCCAACGCATCAACGAGCAAGAGAGAGAAAGACTTTTGACATTAACTGATATGAAGGTGAGTCTTACTGACCTTAAACTTCGTGGTTAGCGTTAGCTTTAGCTCGTGCTAGTAGGTAATATTCTTGGACATTCTTAGAATAAAAATGTGTTATTTAAGTGTATGAACATTCTCATTCATTCTAGTGGATAATTTATTACATTATTTTGAATCTATTTTTAAGTACATATTGTTTTAATGTGTTTGTTTTTCGTGTCAAACAGAGAGGGAGAGGTTGCGGTCCAGGCTTTCTGCTTCAGAAGCATGACAAACCTCATAGTTTAAAAGTAAGGCAGCACTGATAATTTGTCAGAGTTCGAGTTCAGCTAACTTTTCATGTTCAAACTTATTGCATATAGAAAAATTTGTGTTATTTTATTTTCTTATTTTTGCATGCGGTTTGTTTATGAAGAGCTCCAATGGGGTTGTGTTTACAGCCCGCTCCCATTTTTTATCAGTTTTTTATCATGATAGTTAAAACAAGGCCAGTTGTAAAAGACCAGAGTTCCTCACTTCATGTACAGTCATATTCAATGAATGTATTATTTTTGGGGTGAAAAGTTCGAAATTGTGCTGATAAGACTGCTGTGAAAAAGTCGGACACAGGTTGCGTATGGGGAAAAAAAACCCCCAAAACAAAACAAAAAACGTTGGCCGAGTTCTGCACACAAACCTTTTGCTTGTGTTCTGGTAGAAAACAACGTGGTGGTTTGGTGCACATGCGTACACTGCTGCTAGGCGTATCGCTGTCTGTTCTGTACGCTAAATATGGAAACGCAGCAGTTAACAGGGATGTATGTTTTACAGAATAGTTCAGATTCATTTTAGGCTTATGTATTTAAAACAAACTTCATCATTGCTCAGTATACCATTCATCAGAAACCCAGCCCATGTTTATCCTCATGATGCTGAAGAAAAAAAAAACTAAATACAGAAATGGCTGACAAGCCAGCAATGCATATTTCTGTTTATTTCATAACAGAGTTTTGTGGCGTTCTGCCAGATGAGTCCAGCAGTACTTTGTATAAAGAAATCCATCAACTGAACAATTCCCTGAGAGAAAGCGCTTTCTGACAATAGGGGTGGTGAAAAAAAGGTTTGACAGAACCAGATGGTTGTAAGGGATAAATATCCGCTGTTATTAGCAAATTTACACAGAGCAACACAGTTTCAAGTCCTCAACACAATCATTCCTCGCAGGCCGTTATTTGAAGGCAGAATGGAATTCATCAAATTAACTGAGTACTTGTTAGGAAACATCAATTTTACTGTTCACTTTATCAACGTAGTTAAAATCTAAAAGCAGGGTTGAATTTCAAAAAACTTTTTCTTTATCCTAAACACATTTCCCATCACTTGTGGTAATGTGGCTGATTTATTCATGACCACTCTCAATGCATAAACATTCATTGATTCATGGGGAGATGTTGCTAGTCTTATAGTTGATGGAAACTGTATTTTCCATGACTGAGTTTCAGTGGTGTGGTGTTATATTTAATGGCTAAATTATTGTTCACTCTTTAGCTAAACTTAGCCTGGCAAAAACCAGCTTCTTGGTCTCTGGACGACGTACATGTCAGTTTGACTCAACAAAGATTACTGGAAATTGGCTGAGCAGTAAGCAACCATCCTCCACTACAAAAAGAGACGTGCCGATCCGAACTAGGCGGCTGTTCATGTTAATTCAATGTTTAGAAGCGAAGCAAACACAAAATTAGCAGCTTCGCTCACTTCCTCTGCTGCCATTGCTAGACTACAGGCAGACTATGGTTCTAAAACAGAGCAGAACGTAAACGTCATCATTCACGTCTGCTTCTGTTCGCTGATTGACAGTCGAAAATCTCCCAGAGGAATCCCAAGTGAATGGGAGAAAACCCAGACTGTGTCTGTGAAGTGAGATTTGAATCAAGACAATTGATTCAAATCTCAATTTAATAGCCAGGTTAAATTATACCAGCACTCTATATGTTTTTGATTGACAATTTTTGTGTTTTTAACCCCTGCTGGTTGAAACAGTGGAGTTTAGTGCCATGCTCTCTAGTTCAATACTAATTGTTGGTGTGTTGTCTTTATTGTCATTTGTAGTAAAAATGAATTGCCCATTGGGATGTAACCTGGTTGTATTTCTCTTTTGTTGTAATTACACAAAATGTCCCTTTCTTTGGTTATTTGTATTGTTTCTTACCTGACTGAAACACCTCTAAAAAAAATCAGTCATTGTTTTAACCGTGCTACTTGAAGAGCAGAAGCCCTTCCTTTTAATTTCTTCTTCTGTGGTATTGTCTTTAAATTGTTTGTGCCCCTTAGATCCTCCCCTTTTGTCACGTTGTCCTGCAGGAGAGGACTTGGAGCAGGCGGCCTGTAACACGGTTGTTTCCTGATGTTGTTCTCGTCAGAATAAATCAAGAAACCATGCTTTTTAAAGACAAACTGTGTCACGGCCTGAATACTCAATAAAACTAGCACAACGCAGAAAGGATCCGGTTACAGGGACACGAATGAAGATCTGGATTATAATCCGGTTTAAGATTTCGTTACATTTAATGCATTCCCTTGTGATGAAATCTTCTCCTTTTTCTTTTTGCATTTCCGTTGCTCATGTCAGATCTTTCCCTTTGTATTTAGCTCTGCTCTCTCTTGTGTTCTCCTCGCCTCCTTCCTTCTCACCACTGAATCCCTCTGCAGCCCTCAGATTATCCTCACCAGGTTTCAATGTCATCCTCAGTATTTAAGCTCCTTGGTTTTTATTGTTCTCCCCTGGTGTCTACTCTCGTCAAGTTCCTTCTCCGCATCTGGGTCCGGATGAAACCATTAAACGGGACAGATGAAACCAGCCATCAGGACCCAGCAGACCCTTTCGCTAAAGGAGCTTTTAAAAAGCTGAACTGGTCTGTTGCGGTGTGTTCTGACACCGTGGCTAAGCCCTGCGCACCATGGAGCCTGCAAGTGTGTCTGCTGACTGCAAATGTCTGATGAGGCATTGCTTTCCCATGCTTCTTTTTCTGGGCTTTGTGGGGCTGTTAAAGAACCTTCAGAGAGGCCATCAGAAGGGCCCACAGAGTGGCCCTCAGTGGGGCCTTGAGAGCGCTCCAGTTGAAAGTTTTCATAACATACCTCACCTGCCGCTTCAACCCGATCCTGTCCTACTGTGTAGCAGATCCTACTACATGATGTGCGTTCCTGTCGTCTTAACGGTGACTTGGAATTAATTATCAGTTGCACTTTGGGAATGCAAGACAGAGGCTGTGGAAAAAATTGTGCTGAAATTGATGAGACATCTTGAACCCAACTCAGAGAAACCCTGTCGCTGCCTGTTGCCGTTTCCGACGCTGAGTCTGTTGCTGAACTCTCAGCTGTTGAGGCGATTGCTTCCTGGAGTCGAACAGTTGGACGTATGCTAACGTTTTCCCAATGTTACCTAATCTCTAATGTTTGTCTGTGTATGTAACAGTTTGACGTACTGAAGCTTCCCGGAAATTGCCTGCACTGACAAACATCATCCTCCACTGTGAAGAGAGAAGCACCAAGCCAAGCCAGATGGCTGCTGATGCTGATTCAGTATTTAGAAGTGTGGCCAACACGGAGGCCAGCTTCCTTTGCTGCCATCGCTAAAACTACAATTCCAAAATAGAGTAGATAATGTCATCGTTCACTACTTCTCAGTTTGTTCGCTGATTGGCCTGGTTGAAATTTTACTAGAGAAATCCAGGTCAAGAGAAGAAAGTCCCAGGAGAGCACTGAAGGGAGATGAAATTGAATAAAAATTGTGTAAGAAGGCAATGGCCAGGCTAAAATGATTCAACTAAGGAGCACTAAATTGCTTGTGCAAAAAAAAAAAATTACACCTGCAATTAGTAGGCGTGTTATGCGCGATCTATAAAGATTGAGTGCGTGGTTGACTACAGGCACTAAGGCGTTGCAGACGGCCATCTTTAAATTAGGATTTTGTGTGTGCTGCTGGCTGTTATCATGGAGTTTAGGAGAAGAAAGATGAAGCTGAAAGCCATGATATTGGAGGTATTACATGATGATAATAATAAAACCTTTCATTCAAACCGTCAAGTATCTCAAAGTGGTAAAACGTTAAAAAAAAAATCTAAATAAAGCTGTACACCGCTGTATTTATCTCCATAGGTCAACTACCTCCAACACAAACTTTTTAAGGGTCAGGGCCATGGAATCAAAATACATACACCCTTACTAATACTTGGGCAATTTTATATAGACAACACTTTGTAACAATTAATGAACTGGTGACATAATTCTCATTATGGATTTAGTGACTTATTAGAAACAGTTCTTTTTATTTTAGGCATATTTACACATTTCCAACAGTATTCAGGCCGAAGTCACCCACATAATAGAAACTACAGGATAAAGGTGGATTTTCATTCTGTACATGCCCTTTAAGCTTACAGTATACGGGCCCATTTTTACTGGTTTTAACCAGTACATTGTCGGTGTTGTATATCATCAGTATTCTGTTTGAACGCCAATGTGCAGAATGAGAAAGGTACACACAGCTGCTATGAAATCCATGTGTGAAAAAAAGCAATCAGGTTCTTTTTCAAATGCAAATTCTTCTCCCCGCTTCTGGCGCACAGTCAGTCAGATGAAGATCTCCCAGATGCTGCTAAAACACCTGAGATCAGTCAGGATTGAGCATAGCTCTCAGCTAAATTCATCCAATCTGTTTTGAGCTGTCAGATGGAATTGACAGCTTGAATTGGTGTTTAGTATTCCACAGTTTTCCAGCTGCCGGTTTGGGCATCACTCAGTGGCTGCTTTTTGGCTCTGTGGTTCCCAAACGTGGCAAGTTCTTGGATAGTTTCTCATTTCTCTGCATCTCATACAGGCAGTTCTGATCCTGTTGCACTTCTCTCAGAAAGTTTTTGTCATGTGGGTGTGGCTGTTTATGTGCGGTCGGGTTTCGACAATCCTAAAGGAAATAAACTCTGACAGACCTAAGAGGCTGAATGCAACCACACTGTTCAAAAATATTAGTGTACAGTCGACCCCCGTTGGTTCGCAGAGTTTTGTATTTGTAGATTTTTTTTGCAGAGCATATCTAAAATATTCTAAAGAAAATGCGGTGTGGGAAGCTGACTAAATGCTGAGCTACCGGACACGCTGTTTGCAAAGCAGTAATCCAGGAGCTCCATTCATTTTCCTCTCAATTTGTTTGACTTTACCCCAGAGATAAACAAATGTAGACGTTAGCTTCTGCGGCAGGGTTTCCACTTTGGGTATTAATGTACATTACTGCATATTTGGTGTTTGAACCTTAGTTTTCGGGCTGCCCTCAGAGTTACTGTTTGAGTTCTAGTTTGTCCTACAAGGCTCCTGTAGACTAGGCTTTACTGCAGTCATAAACCTGATCTTTTGTGCCCTCTGGACTGGCTGGAAACATGTGACTGAATGTTGTGTTGTTATAGTGTCTTGCTGCTCAGGCCGCATGTTAGTTTAAGTTGATTATATGCATATTTTTGAGATGTATCAATGCTAATGTAGCTTTGTTGTAACTTGAATGTGATGCTTTTTTGTAACTATAAAACACATCCATTCATTTGTTCTGCCATCTAAGAAGTGTGAATTTTATTTCTTTTTTCTTATAAACCCCTAACACAACCCCACAACCAAATCTACCAACAATTAATCAAAGACCTGCCAGCTTTCGAAGCCTCCGGCGATCGCTCAGCGCCCAATCACTACTTGGTGGCCTCGATCGTCCAGCAACCTCCCAGCTCTCGATCCTTTGGCGCTCGCTTAGCTCTCAAAGCTCCAGCAATCGCTCAATGCCGGAATCCTCCAGCGCTCGATTCTCCAGCAATCGCTCAGCGCTTGTTCCTCCGCAGTCGGTGTTACTCAGGGTCTCGACCTCCTGCGATTCCCAACGCTCAGTCCTCTGCCCTTGTCACCAGCTCTGGCGAGCTTCACCCGCCTCCCAGCTGTGCACGATCCACTGAGTCCACGTCTCCTGGATTAGATGCACTTTACGTCATCGGTGGCAACCCCAGCCTCGAAACAAATATACACAATAGACATAATCGTTTTGAGATTAAACTACAAAATTTGAGTTTGAAAAGTAAAAAATTGTCGACTTGTAAAACGTAGATATTTCTGCATTTTTTTCAAAAGAATTTAAGCTTTTGTCCTCGTAAATTCTTCATTTTTGGAGCTTTCTAATTTCCAAGCTATTTTCTACAAAATTTCTAAAATGAATCTCAAAATTTCAGTTTCTTTTCTATACCTACAATAACAATGTAGCCAAATAAAAGAGTTAACTTTTTATTATTAGTATGAGATGATGCTAATGTGATTAAAAACCCAGAATTGTTTTTAATTCTGGGTTTTACAACTAAGAGTAAAATTAAATGTCGTTAAGCTTTTTTTAAACTCTGAACCAGAAGGGCCCCGGGGCCACAACCCGACATCAGAGTGTCATTCAGAGTGTGGAGCAACAAGTTACTGGTTTTACAGTCAACTCTGACTTTCTGCTAGTTAAACCTCAAATATAGCGCCCCCTAGAGAATCAGTGAAGTTACCAAGTTGGAAGCAGAAAACAGGATAGTGTCTAAATTTATTCATTGAAAATGAAAAGAAAAATACATTTTACTGCCACATATCCAAACTATGAATTCCAAGGTGAATTAAAATCTGAAAACTCTTTTTTTTTCTATTTAACTTTTGCATTTATTTTGTACTGTTTTATGCAAAACTCTTTGGTACAGCTCTCCTTGCTATCGCCTTTGGTCTGCGGCTGCTTCCGGTGAATAGTGCAGGCGGAGGCTGAGAGATCCTTTATGCACAGAGTGCTCAGATTCCCTGCAGATGAAAGCTTTTCTGACTTTGGCGTCTATATGTTAATAAAGTGAACCTGAATGAATTTGGGGTTCTGTCATGAAGCCATTAAGCTGGCAAACACTTCCCTGTTTGATATTCCACACAGACCCCTCCCCAGCCCACTTGGCTTATCGCCCTGCTTCGGATCAGCCCCTCAGGGACAGGCAGGACTTCGCTTTTCAAGTCTGCTTTGCATTGTCACAGTCAGTCAAAGTGCGTTTTATTCAAGCTGCTCTTATCAGCGCTCACAATTTAAACACTTTCACTCTTTTCGGAGGAGACGTTCTGCAGCTCTGAGCTCAAATGAAACGCTGATCGTTGTTTTTTCAACCTGTGAAATGTATTAGAGCACAAATAATTACTTCTGATTAATCCCCACACCTTAGTAAATTTAAACTGATCATCGGTGAAAAAGCATAGTAAAATTGGCCTGTGTAACTCCACCTTAGGTTGTAAAGTTAGCATATGCTCTTGTTTTAAAGGAGGGAAATGCCAAGGGCATTATCAGAAGGTACAGCTCCATTCAGACACCAGCCAGCAAAACAATGTAGAAAACCAATATTTAAAAATACTTTATTAATCCCAAAAGGAAATTAAATGTTATTGTAACTCATTAATTTATATTCTTCAAAGAGGTTTTGAAGATGCTGATGGCAGGAAAGATTTTCTGCAGTCAGTCACACACTCAGTCAAGACACTGAAGTTATCTCCATGTGGCTGGCAGAGAGTAGTCCAATCAGTTTCTTCAAAACAAGCCTGCAGGGCCTCTTCTGCTTCCTGTGACCACTTCCAAGCAACGGCAATAAAGGAAACATACAAGAAAAAAAAAAACTGACATTTATGTAAAGGTCGCAGAGAACAGTTTCAGTTGGAGAAATTTCTAAAACCAGCTGACTCACACACCGCCTCATGTTCTGTATAAAAGCTGCCAGTATCCATCCATCAGTTCATTTCAATACCACTTCAATCCGTATTGAATGTAGAGCACTTGACTGTATCTGCGTTTCCATTACGAAACTTTGTCGATATTCCGCTGTTGAAAAGAAATACAATTTCGCAATTGTCAGGGAATCTTTTATGTTTACATTAAATACAAAACGGAGCTGAAAATCCGCTTTGTTCCAATAAGTTTGTTGGAACTGTCCATCATTAAAAAGACGCCATGCCATCTTCCTCCTACCACTTCTTCTTCCTTTCCGCTAGCAGTAACACCCGGCTGTTGATGATGTGATTCGTGATGCTAAAAGCAGTGATTCCATTGCAGTTTTGCAAAGTAAACCCATTTTAATATGGCCAAAAGAAAAAGAAAACATGTCAAACTAACGAGAAAACACTTTTTTCAAATCAAAAAATTATTTTTTTCAAAATTGCCGTTTTTATTAAGCAAATGTATTTTTGTAACTCAAATTAGTGCCAATTACATGTTTAATGGAGACGCAGCTAGAGATGAGCCGTTGATAGTTTGGACTGAACCAGCTCTCTGATCCTGACTGATTTCAGCTGGGGTCTTGGTTTCCCATCCCTTTCTGCATGTTTTCAATACTTTCTGTGTCATTCCACATAACTTAATCTCTGAAGTAATTTGTTTTGGCTACTGTCTATGTAGATCACTTGGGTTATTTTATGTCAGTATATTTACTATGAAAAATGGTTCAATACTTATTTTACCTGCTGTCTAATCTTTTTTCCTCTCAGATCTGTTGTAATCAACAAAAAGATGTTGTCTGTAACATATTAATTGATTAAATACATAGATTTTAATACGTTAAAACCTTTAATCACATTTTTCTTTACATTCAAAAGTCCAGAGCCAGACTCTACCGGATTGTTCCAGATGTAATTTTAAATCATTTGACTTTTCCTGGGTTTGCTTTCAACTCATCTTGAAAATTAGCAAGCAAACTAAAGTTCCCGGCCTGCAGCTTTCCTATTTCCCTAAGAAGCAGAGAATCAGAGCAAAGTGATGGTATTGACTGCTGTGCCTGAAGCTGGACACAAAGGGCTTTTTAAAAGCTCACTGATTGCATTCACAGAAGCCTTAAATGCAAACACGTTCTTGTTTGTGCTGCTTCTCACTTTTCCAGACGAGTACAAAACAAATGCTGTTCTTCCAGCTTCCAATCGTTTAATCCAAAGGATCAGCAGATGAGGTTGCTGGTAAATGAGGCTAATTCCAAAAAGCTCAGAGAGAACGGAGGGAAGAGGAGCAAGCATTTAAAGTGAAGGCCGTAAGCTGATGTAGTTTACTTTTATGTCCAACTTTGTGGAAACAACAACAAACTGGTAATAGATAAAAGCAGAGCAAAACTATTAAACATAAAGACTTAGTGCAGTCATGGGAATCATTCTGTTCTGATATTTGCTTTTCTGTCTCTTCTAAACTCTGCTAGCATTTGACTTTAATTAGTTTGCTGGAAATGGACTTCTCACTGCATTCTCAGTATTTTTATGTAGGTTTTTATTTGTCTTAGAAAAAATATTTTTGAACAATTTAGTTTATCATTGTATTAGCGGACTCCAACACAGCCCTTCATTTGATTTGCCGTTCAAGGTGTGGTATGTGTAATGACTCTTCTGTTTCAGTGAGGTGCATCTGTTTGTCTTGGAACCGACTGTTTTTACAAATCTGCATATTCCTTTGCACATCTGAGTAAACCTTTTAAGAATGTAAACTTATTATCTAACCCTTTCAAGAAAAACCCCAGCTGTAAGGCATCAAGATTTTAAACATGAGCGAAAACCATCATCACTTTCAGCTTCATTCTCCACAGACAGCAGCTGCAATAGAGAACAAAACCAGCAGTTTGTCAAACACATCCTGGGCGGTTCTAGTTAAAAGAAGAACTGAGGAACTGAAAAATAGCAACAACCAGGAGTTAGAGGGGTCATTTGTGTTCTGGGGACATTTTTGAAAACATAACTGTAATATGTAACGCTGATGGGCCTCTAGGCTAGATGTCCTACAAAAAGGAGACTTTATCTCAAGACTGTCCACTCTGTCCATGGAATACTGATTGCCTACAGCAGGTCCCCAACCTTTGTATCACCGCGGACAGGGTTTATGCCGAGAATTGCATGCCCTGTCGTGGGAGCGTGCATCGCTCTAAACTCTCGCATATTGATGAGAAAACGGACTGAAATATGACTGAAGAGGAAACTTTTAAAGATATTTGTAACATTATCACGTTTCTTAACCATGTAAGCCCTAAAACGGTGGGTTTTATTTCGCAGATTCATTTAAATAAATACGGTTTTTACAGCTTTATTGAGACATATGAGTCGAATGTTTTTCAGTCAGTGATGAAAATGACTGAAATGTCATGAAATGGTTTTAAATGTCATGATTTTTCTTTTAATACCATAATAGCTTGGAAGCATTTTACGGCAAAGCCTATTATTAGCCTGCCGATATCTGCATGCCCTCTCTATTTTCCTCAAATATTATCCTATTGATATAAAACTCATACCAATAGTTGATAGAACTACTCTGATTATGTAGAAAAGGAGAAATCCCTCTTAACTCTTTATTTCTCCATGTTAGCAGGGATGCATTTTACGGAAAGCTCACTTCATTATTCCACAATACATGTGAGAATGTGCTGAAATTGATAAATGTTCTGAAAATAAAGTCTGCGAAGGAAGTATGAAATGTTTCTTTTCTACAAGCGAAATTTTCATGTGACTTGAAAAACCACACTGTTTTTCTTCAATGCATCATTTTCAATATAAATTTGAAACACAAAAGTTATATATATAATACAAATGCAAACTTGAGCATAAAGAGATCCGTGGAACACAAAGGAGGCGGGGCTTAATTACCCAATTAAGAGCATAGTTAACCATAGTGGAGCATATCAAACTATTCAGTTTGACTGTTCATTCTGGTTGGTCTTGGTGGTCGGTATTATCTTCATTAGAAAATATGGATCCTAAGCTTTTTGAAACAATCTTTCAATATAAAGTTCATGGTTCTTACGAGAGTGGTTTGTCAAAGGCTCAAAAAACTGAAATTCGTTGAAAAGCAAACAACTACGAAGTTGAAGGTGAGTATTATTTTTGAAGTCTTCTGTAATTTTATTTGTTCTTCTTTGTCTGAATGTATTACTTTAAATACATTCCTATTGTTTTTGTTATGTGAATGGAATGTCAACAGTACAGTCTACAATGTATTAAAAAAGAGTATCATCTTATGCTAGCGTTGGACAAAACGTTTGGCTCTTTTCCTCTTTAATCTTGCCCGGGATCTTCCGAGTCCTTGGCGAGTGACGCTCTCCGTGCAGCGACGTGCAGCGACCGCGTGCTGGCAAAACGAAACAACAACAAAACGTGTTGACGTCACAGATCACAGAGTTTAATCTCATACAAAGCAATCGACAACAAAGCTGCAGAGGAACAGAGATATGCATTTTTCTCATAAACATAAAGACACACAAGGGGGAAGACAGACAGACACAAAACAAAGACAAACAAAAAGCAAAGACGTCTTTGGAGAGAGAGCCAATGCAAAAAGCAAAAAAGTGGCAACTCTCTGCAAATTCAGTGGTGACACTAAATTTTATACTGAGTGGGTGTTTTTCTATTTAATTTATGCATTCTAGGCGTTCCTCTTGTTGACCAACTGGAAGCTCCCAAAAAAACTTGGAACTCCCCTCAATCTACGGCCAAGATCAAAGGGCCATCTGCCTTCTACCGAAACAAAAGAGCGGATAGCTGGCCCTGACCCCCTGTGGCTCCCACGGTCATTCTGAGTACAGAACGACCTGAGATAAGACCTCACAGATACCTGAGAAATCTAAAGTCTCTGTCTCCCAAGGAAAATGCTAATTTTATGGCTTCGGCTGTGGCCTGGCCTCACAGTGGGGGTCCCATTGAGAGATCTCCCTTAATCAGCATTTGGTTCCTGTGTCTCTGACTGTTTACCCCTCTGGTTTAGTTTTAAATGCTTAACACAAACCTGTTCAAAATAAGAGTGTTCCATATATCTTTTAAGATTAACTGTATTAAGCATTAAAATAATCATATTTCCTTAACAAATGTTATCTTTGTTTTTAAAACTACTGAAAACATTTGTTACTAAGGGGAGAAATTTAACTGAATTATAAGGCTTGTTAGTTGTAATTGTACAAACCAAATGAAATTTTTGAAATGACATTAATTGCAGCATTAAAGTTAAATGGATATGTCTGTCTAAGTCTATATTTTGTTTTGAATACCAATCTGTTACTTTGATATGGCATATAAATATAGTCTGGGCTGAAAATGGAATGTTTTTCAAAAACGTTTTGAACAGACTTTACATACAACATTGTTCCAAAATAAGTGTTTTCTGTTACTAATTTGTTGGTGGTAGGACAAGAACTGTTCTACTTGAAAAACCAGGGAAGAGATACAAAATTAATAATTGTCTGTGGTGCCAAAAAAGCCAATGAGATTTTCTTGGATTTCCATGCAAGCGCCTCAGGAGGTCACCCTGGCCAAAAGAAAACACGAGATGCCATTTCTCGACGTTTCTACTGGCCTCGAATGACTGGAGACATAGATAAATGGGTAAAAACACATATAAAATAATTGAATATACGCATAAATCAAATTTGTATACCTATGTGTGTAACTTTTCAAATGCTATCACTTCTGCAGGTATCAGAGTGTGCTGTTTGCCAGTCTGCAGGACATAAAATAAAGGACACCAGTGAGCATACCCCAATAAAGGTATTGATAATGAAAACAATTAGAAGACTATAGTATGCTGACAACCGTAACATAAAGCTGAATTAAATGTTTAGATCCAATCTGTTATTGTATAAGTTTTTTTCCTCTTTCCTTATAGGTTTCACAACCGTTTGAGCTTGTTGGAATGGACCCAATAGGAAAACTGAAAACCACAGAAAGTGGAAATCAGTACATCTGCGTGATGACAGACTATTACACAAAATGGACACAGGCATACCTGATTACCTCTAAATCTGCAGAAGAGGTCACTAAACAAAAACTTCAATTTGTTTTTCAATTTGAAGCCCCCAAAAGAATTTTGACAGACCAAGGAACAAAGTTTGTCAATTTGGTAAAGTTGTATTTCATCAACATTTTTTTTTTTTTAAATATGGCATGCAGTTTTTTACTTATCAATTGGTTATGGTTGTGACAGATAAATAAGAATGTCTGTGAAAAGTTGGAGAAAATTTTTAAAAAGTAAACACTAAGTGATACTTTCTTTTACCATAAATCCCAGAAATACCTTAAATACATGTGTTTCAATTCATGATTAGACAGACACTATGTGAGCCTGCCTAATATGCCAATATGAGGTGCAGTTGCTTATGGTCCTAGAATTTGTTTTACCTCCATACATGTCAGAAACATGCTGTCATCTCCTTAAATATTGAGCTACCAAACATATATTGATGATTAAGAAGAAGCTTTATGTTGACAAAACCCAATATCACCTTCAGTAAACAGATAAGGAACTAAAAACATTCTTTATGTTGTTATTTGACCAATTTAATTTTTTTATTTACAGATCGCATGTGACAGATGCAACTGGTGGTACCACCAAGGCTGCGTTAAGTTCCCACAAACCGACAGACTACTGCTGTGCAATGTGTTTGTAGATTTTATGTTTGCACCAATCTGCTTCTTTAATGACTGCAGTTCAGTGCATTTGCAGTTTTTACATATGACATAATTTTCCTTGACGTAATTGGTTTTCCGAATATTCTTTTGTTGAAATTAATAAAAAAGTGATTTAATTTTTATGTTAAATCAAAATGAAAATTGTTTGTACATGCTTTACATTTAGCAAGGTTGCATTGTCAGATTTATTTCCTTCAGTATCTTTGCAATAGCGATAATAAAGAAATAACTTTTTCTACTTAATCACACTTGTTCTATGAACTGCTGGTATGAGATTTATATCAATAGGATAATATTTGAGGAAAGTAGAGAGCGCATGCAGATATCGGCAGGCTAATAATAGGCTTTGCTGTGAAATGCATCCCTGCTAACATGGGGAAATTAAGAGTTAAGAGGGATTTCACCTTTTCTACAGTTCTATGAACTGCTGGTATAAGTTTTATATCAATAAAATAATATTTGGGGAAAATATTTAGGGCCTGCATATATTGGCAAGCTAATAATTTGCTATGCCAAAAAATGCATCCCCCTGCTAACTTGAAGAAATTAAGAGTTAAGAGGGATTTCACCTTTTCTATGTAATGATACTTGTTCTCTGAGCTACTGCTATAAGTTTCACATCAACAGGACAATAGACGGGACGCAAACATTGGCAGGCTCAGAAATTAAAATGCATCCCCCTACATTAATAGACTAGACAGTTAAAAATGATATAAAATGTTCTACATCAGGGGTGTCAAATTCCAGTCCTCAAGGGCCGCTGTCCTGCAGTTTTTAGATGTGCCACAGGTACAAAACCCTGGAATTAGTAATGTTACGTGATGTGCCGAGGCTTCGAGGCGTGTGTCGAGTAATGGAGGGGGCGTTTCCGTAAAGCGCGTATCGAAGCTTGTTTCATTTAGGGGAGGAGCCGAAAACG
Source organism: Xiphophorus hellerii (assembly GCF_003331165.1). Lineage (NCBI taxonomy): Eukaryota > Metazoa > Chordata > Actinopteri > Cyprinodontiformes > Poeciliidae > Xiphophorus > Xiphophorus hellerii. Next base: position 28,042,646 of record NC_045684.1, read on the forward strand.
ATGACGTCCGAAGCCTCGCTGCCCGGCTGTACCACGTGACTGCTTCGGGAAGTGGCTCAGAGTTTGGCGCGGGGTTTGACAGCTTTAGAAACCCCACAGGCTCCATTCAAAATGTGGGTTGTTGTAGGCGAGTTGCGGTCAGTTGAGAGAGTGGATAGAGTTTTGATAGTTTGGATAGTGGTTATTTAGTTTGAGACAGTTAGTTTGGTGTTTGGAGAGTTTAGGAGATAGATAGATAGATAGAGATTTAGGAGCGCGAGGACAGGATAGGAGTAGGATGGAGCCAGCGAGAAAGAGGAGGATTTCCCCTATGTGGTATTAAAAAAGAGGTAATTTAATGCTAGCTTTGGATAAAACGTTTGGCTCCTTCTTCCTCTTTTAATTTTGCCCGGGATCGGCGAGTGACGTTCTCCGTGGGCGACGTGCAGCGACGGCGTGCTGCTAAAACGAAACAACAACAAAGCGTGTTGACGTCACAGATCACAGAGTTTAATCTCATACAAAGCAATCGACAACAAAGCTGCAGAGGAACAGAGATATGCACTTTTCATAAAAATAAAAACACACAAAGGGGAAGACAGACGAACACAAAGACAGACAAAGGCGCCCACGTGGAGAAAAGATGGAAAAAAACCCTCTGTTGGCTTGCTGACCTGTACTTTTAAATGAAAGAGGTGTTTCCCTATTTAATGTATGCAAAGAAGGCGTTCTGTTGTTCGACCACTCAGAGACCTGTTCGGCCCCCCAAAGAAACTTGGAAACTCCCCTCATTACAGCTCAGATGTCTGGTTTTTATCTGAGTAAGAGGGCGGACCACTTCGTGCCCATCGCTGCCTGATACGGAAGATCCCTGGCGCCAAACGTCCTAAGATGAGATTTCACAGACACCTCCGAAGTCCCTTCTCCCATTGGAATTTAAATTTTATTGCTGTGGTGTCAGCGGGGAGGAAAAAGGGCCCTGCTTTGTCTGCTTACCGCATCTCAGACGAGACCTGTTCCAAATAAGAGTATTATACATAACTGTTACACATGTCGTAGATTAACTGTATTCAAGCAGTAAAATTAATCCTTTTTCTTAACAGTGGGAACATTTCGATTTGATAAGCCATTTGCAGATGCATTAGGTTTGCTTATGAGGAACTGTATTTTTCACTGTTTCTTATTTTCTGTAAAGGTGAGGTGTTTATTGTGCTCCAAGGAGTTGGGGTACAATAATAACACCTCATCCATGTAGTGTCAAAAAAGAGAAATCGTTTGAAACCAAAAACTGTGGAGAAATTGTTGTTTCTTAATAAAAATGCATGAAATCATCCAAGTTACACAAGCATTAGCCTATTCACTACCCCCTCCCTAGTTCCACAAGCACTTTCACTGTCCTCTGCCTGATTAAGCCCATGCCATTTTTCTAGAGTCACAGAAAAACATTATTACACAACATGCCATATCACATGACACTACTATTTTGGGAATAATTACACACAGAGAATACATTCAAACAATATTTTATTATACACATATGTGTATACATAATTTATGTAGACAAATGATTTCGTCCTACACCTTTTGTGAAGTCATTCCCAAGAGCCATAATAGACAAAAATTCAATGCATCACACGTGTTAAGATACAGCTGGCTGTGATTATACACCTGGCCAGTAGGTGGTTTCGTGTGCACATGAAGCTTCAAGAAATGAACCCTTTCTCGAACTAGTTGGCTCAAGTGGTTCAATGCCTCATGAGGCTTCATCTCACCATCACTACCTGGAATTAAATGGCTTAATTACCTCCTCCTTGTGTAGATCAGTTCTCCAGAGTCTTGCTAATGACCTAATTATTCTACTCAGGTGTGGTGCAGCAGAGGCACATCTAAAAGTTGCAGGGCAGTGGCCCTCCAGGACTGGAGTTTGACACCTGTGTTCTACATAATGAGCTTCTGTTTTGTAATGCTTTAAGCTATTATGGTGTTAAAAGAAAAATCGGGGAATTTCAAACCATCTGCGGAGGACATTTTCATCAGACACTGACTGAAAAACGTTTGACTCATATGTCTCAATAAAGCTGTAAAAACCACATTTATTTCAATGAATCTGCAAAATAAAACCCACCGTTTTATGGCTTACATGGTTAAGAAACGTGATAATGTTACAAATATCTTTAAAAGTTTCCTCTTCAGTCATATTTCAGTCTGTTTTCTCATCAATATGTGAGAGTTTAGAGCAATGCGCGCTCCCGCGACATAGCATGCAATTCTCGGCAGGCATGCGTTTCTCGGCATAACACCTGTTAAGTCTTGACAATTTTACTGCGGCCCGGGGGGCTCTCTTGACACAATTTTTAATTTTTTGCCCTGATTTTCCCCTTCTGACAATCTTAGAACGTTCCGACTTGCTGTGTGGTGTGTTATGTAGAACGTCAGGACCAATCCTGTCTAAAATCGGGCATATTCAACATGTTGGATTGTCTTGGCCCTTTTATCGCAGCCTGTGGGGTTTTCCCTGATTGGGCTCGAGAACGCAGCCTGTTGAATGTAGCAGGTAGCCAATCAGAAAGTGCAGTGAGGTAAGGAGGGGAATCCCAAACAGCTGACATCTTGCAAAGAGCCTGGTTTAGTACATAGTGCAGCAAATAGAGCAGCTGCTCCCACAGTCTTTTATCCAACGTTTTTTTCTTTTTGTTACGTCTTTTATCACTTAACGTGAGTCCACAAACTATCACTATTGCTTGTACATCGTCGGACATGTTTGTTACTCTAAATTGACGTATGGTATGTTGGGGGGGTTTATGGGATTTTCTTCAGGAATGGCGATGCTTGTGAGTGAAATCGGTTCGTGCCGTGTGGCTGGACACATGAACTGAACCTGTTGTACGTTTATCAGCTCCTGTGGTCACAGAGGTTTGGAAAAATGGACGACAACTCTTAAATTGTGTTTTGTGAACCAGACTTAAAACTCACAAGCTGTACTCCTTTCGTCTCGACCAATGCCCTAATGCTCTTTGACTCTGGTCTCAATGGTAATGTTTACATATCCCTTCAAAAAAAGATACAGATGCACCACAAAAACGAACATTTCACTTTCATGAAAATTTTATCTCACGATAACGACAAATCAATGGGAGCTCTGATCTTGTTTCTCTACTAAGAGACGGTCCCATCTGTGAGTGATAAGAGACAATGACACCCGAAGTGTTGCTTATGCACAGGGTGCTTGGTCTCGATGTAGCGAAGCAGTTTGAAGGTTTCATTAAGGAGCCGGTCACCATATCATGCAGAGCTTGGAATATGGGAATCACATACTGGGTTAAATCCATTCTCCTGTCTCTTCTCTGGCCTTTTCCCTTCACAAAGAAACTTTCCAATGACATCTGATCTGTTTCTGGCTCATTTTGCTGCTTGTAAGCTCAAGACGTAACCGAGAGAATCCGGTTTTCAAAATAAAAGATCCTCCAGATTCAAATAATACATAAAACGGAAATATTTACTTATTTCTTGTGTTGCCCTGTACCAATTGGTCTGGGGGTTGGGGACGATTGGTCTACAGTACTCAGGACAAATTCTTTCATTTCCCACAGAATCTGAAGGACACTAGAAGGTTTGATGAGCTTTATCTGAAAATGTACTTATTGATCCCTAAGCGTTTAAGTGTGACAAAAAACAAATACTTAAATCTTTAAATTATCATATTTTTTCTTGGATTGTTACAACAATGAGAATTACAACAAAATAGCTTGTCTTTTATTTCTATGCTGCTTGTTATAAACTACATGAAGTTCAACTCTTTATTTTTTCTTGTAGCTTTTTTTCCCTTGAGATGCACAAACGATTCCTCTGAGCCAACCCAGTATGAGGCAGGTTATGAGAATAAATGGACAGATGATTCATAGGTCAGTTTTAAGTGCCGTAATAAATAACAAATCTCCTAAAACAGGACAGCACAAGGACTGAGTGAGACAAAATACTGTGAACAGCGTTCCTTATCCTATTCATCATGGAAAGGTGAAGGCGAGGTGCTTTTTTCTGTTTGGGAGATTTGTTAAGCATTTTGTTTCAGATTTCCAGAATGTAATGCTGTAGTGCCTAAAAAACCCTCAGCTATTATACCGTCCCCAACCCAATGTTCCTCGTTGTGACGAACGTCTAACCGCTGACTATCAAATGCCCGTAAAAAAGAAAACTGAACCTTCATAAGTAATGTTTCAATGGAGTATATATTTATACATATATATAAAGGACTGTGTATGTATATATATATAAAACATAAATCAAGTGCAGCTGTAATCAGCAGTCATGTCGAGAATGAAAAACAGAGACCAGTTTCCAAAGCCTGCCATCACCAGTGTGACCACAAAGCTCAATTTCAGTTCTGAACATATGAATTTGGTCCCTTTTTCCCTTTTTTTCCAAGCAGACCACACAATACGTGTAATGAGCCGATATTGCAGGGGCTCTCCAGATTTCACATCCATTCATTTGCTCTACCAGAATGTAGATTGCAGCTTGGCCACCTCCTGCCCAAATCATATCCACTGTCATTTGGGGACCTTTAATCAGTGAGGGCAGACTATAGAGTATGTCCATGAGTGGAAACTTCAATTGCCTGTGTATGCTAATTATGAGCCTTTGTTCTGTCTGCCTAGATATGCTCTTCCATTTAGCATTTGAACATTTTATTTAAAAATAAAAAATCATTTGTTTTAAGTTGATAATGCTTTATCCAGATGATTTTAAAGTGAGAATTAGCCTGGTAGAATCCAGCCTGGTGTTCTACGCTTTCCTTCGTTCAGAAGGTCTGGACCCTCCAGTATTGGCCATGGCCTCTGTTGAGGTTTTAAATTCCACCAACGCATGTAATGCTCCAGTTCCACGCTATTACTGGAAATTGCTTGTGTTATAAACAACTATCCTCCACTGCAAATAGGTTAGAACCAATCTGAACGTTAATTTAATATTTGGAAGCGTGACCAACACGGACTGAACGGCTTGGATCACTTCGTCCGCTGGCATTGCTAAAACTACTGGCAGACTAGGGTAGCTTCAATGCATTTTGTAGATATAGTTGATGTTGTTTAATATGGTTTGGTAGACGTTTTAAAGATACATCTACATCAGATCTTTAGAAACTGTCAATCGCTTGGCCTAAGATAAACCATCAGAGAACAGAGACCTTGCTGCTATGTTACAGGTTTTAGTATGGATCGCCATATTCCACATCTGCACTGATTTGACATAAACAGGACCTTGTATGTTGTTGCTTACATATGCAGACACAGCTTTTGCAAAAATAAAGATTTTGCTTAAGCTAAAAATGTTTGCCCTACCTGTAGTTGAATTTTGTCCCTCAAGCAGGGGAAAACAGTGACTCCGTCTGTTCTAGAGAGGAAGCAGGGAATCCAGCTCTAAAGTCAAATCCAATGGCTCCCTCTAAAGTTGTGACAGCCCCATCTGTGCTGCTTTGTTACGTGCGCCATTATAATATTGGCAAGACAAGAAGTCTAAAGACATATTCTTTGAAGAGAGCAACACAGGGACCACAGGTGTCTGACAGGCGGCTAAATGCATCGCTAGGTTCAGCTTACAGCTGCAGGAGGAAGGTGGGCGGCACGGCGTCGTTTGATACACAGATATGGTGACAACCTTTTTTCTTACTGTGGAAAAAAAACCCTGACAAATACAGCATTGAGCCGGGTATTTTTCAACGTTATCTGTATAGTAGATGTAGTCCACATGTTTGAAAAATGTATTTAAATATATTATTTTAAAGAATAATTTGCTCCACTTTTAACTTTTGCAGCTAATTCAAATTTGAACTACAAATTAGTCAAGCTTCAGTACGGTCTCCATTATTAGCTTTTGCCTTTCGAAATCAGTTACTGTGTGTCAGGTAGTACTCTGAGGAACTGAACGTTCACTGAACATGTTCTAACAAAGAAAATGATTTAATATGTTTTAGCACACAATTTACAAAAGAAAAACAGAAATTGGAGTGTGTCATGCATAATAATAAAAATAGTGTTTGTTATAAAACAGTAAATTCATCCACCCATCCTGCAGGGTTGAGGAGGATGGTGATAATTAGATCACCCTGGACAGGTTGAGAGTCATCACAGATACACACCATCCACACACACACTTATTACTATGCTGTAAAGGGCTATTTATAGAGAACACACATCCACAGGTAGAACATGCAGACCTTCCTTTGACAAGGCAACACACCTGTCAACCACAATGCCGTGCTCTGTGAAAGATCTTCAATTGAACTTTAAGCTTTTATGAGCGTCTATAAACTTTTATGGAGTGTGTCCATAAAACACACTCTATAATCTGCCTGTATGACACTGGCAGATTACAGGCGGTGTCATACAACAATCATACAACTACATGCTCTTTTTTGAGAAGATTAACAATAAGAGAAGTGGAAAAAGAGGAACCTAGATCAGTCATGCCTTTGAACATTCTTGTAAGGAGATTTTTGGTTTCTTTTTATGTGACTTATTTGACTACCGTCTGTCTGGCTATTGAACTGCAGCGTGTTCCTCTGAAGATTCTTTTATTCTTTGAGGTTATGAATCTGAAATCTAATTTGATGGGTTAAAAATGCAGCAATTCTCCCTTGACTTTGTCCTATTTTTACCTGTGAACATTTCTCATTTTACCACCTGCAGTGCATTTATTATTATTTTTTTAAAGGTCGTAGTGGCAAATTTTATTTTTTTTATATCTCATGCGTTTCTTTTTGTACAAAGATGAAGATTTTTCGGAACCCGACAGATGATATATAACAGCACGGTTTTACTGTGATTGCAGCAGCTAAAAAGATTGTCAGGCTTTCAACTAGACAGATTTTCTTAAGTATATTTTTGCTTTTATATTTGTGTCTGTGGCACCCTCAAGGATTTACGCATAATGTAGAATCAAAAAACAGGGTTAATTCTGGTGTTGACAACCCGTGAGAATTGCTCACGTTTTATTCAATTTGCTTAGTGCCACGACAGAAAGTCAGTAGATGAAGATACTGTTGTCACAATGCAAGAATAGCCTGTTAGAACGAAATGGAGCATAAGTGGACATTAATAAATATTCTTTGTAATGACACACTGCATAAGCTGAAATCGTAATCAGATTAAACGTCTTCAATTAAGTTGATTTTTTTTCTTGTTTTTTTTTTTTGGTAAAATATTTTTTCTTACCATAAGTTGTTTCTGTTAGAATTTTTTTCTTATTTTAAGTTTTTTTTCTTAAATATCTCAACATTTTAAAGCTTGATGTTGACAAATTTTTACTTATTACAAATAAATGCACGTTTGAAACTAGAATATCAGTACTTTGCATAACACGTTTTAAAAGTAAAAATGTCTTATTTCAAGAAAAAAATAGACTTCATGATTAACATTGAATCTCTAATAAAATCGACTACCACCAGATGAATTCTATTGTTTTATTGCTGAAGAAACAAGAACTTGCATAGTTTTACAGTTGGTAGAGCAGTGTGAATTGACATTCGATAATGATAGAAATTGTTCATCATTTTAGATTCATAAAATATCACTGCATTCCACATCATCAAAATAAAGTGATCAGAACATGGCTTGGTAACACTCACTGGATTATTTTTCACTGTTGTACAATTCAATTATATCCCCCAGATAGTATTTCACCAGTACAAAGGTGTTGATCTTGCTGCTGACTGTAATAAGAGGTCAAATCCACCAGTTTTTCTGCATCAGTAGCCTGTGCGAGGTGTGGGACCTCAACCTGATAAGCCATGATATTTCTGTCAAAGTATACAGTTTGAAAAGGTTGGTATTCCAAGCATTAGAATGTAGAAAAAAACAAATGTATGTTTTTGATCAGTCTAAATTCTGTCAAATTACTATTCGCTACTTTTGCAGCAATCAGAAACTACTCTGTGATGTACCTATTGCCATTTATCACAACCCATTATAATTATTAACGGCCACTGGATGTCAGACAAAAAAAAACCCATAGGCATCTATTTAATTGCCTCCTGTCATTTCAACATTGTGCTGCCAGGTGAGTCTTAAACATTTAATTTCCTTTTTACTTTAAAACTGGGAAATGTTATTCAGTTCGATGACTTCCTTTTAATTCTCCAGAAGTTATAAAAGATTCCTCTGGAGACGGGAACAGGCCACCGTGTGCTACAGACGACCTCCATGTGAAACGTAGAGCAGAACAAAGTGTAGGGAGGATTTGTCCAGCTAATTGTGTGATAGGCGGAGAAATAAAAAGTATTCAAGCAGTGACATTACTATAGTGCCTGAATCTTCCCTGCAGATATTGTGGGTGGATATACACTCCTCCAAGAGGATAATTGAACTCTGTTGCAATGCCAGGGAATTTAAACCATACGCTTTTATATGAATATGTGTTTAATACAATGTGACAATGATGTACAGGTTCATAAAATAATGTTTGCATAAACCATTGAGACATTTTTACAAATATAGCATTTCCATGCCTTGTCATGTATGTTGGCTTAGCTAAAAATATGTTTTATGGGTCTAAACATGAAGGAAAAATATAAAACACAAAATGAAGGTTTACTCACTGCAGGTAGGATATTTATATAAGATTTCATCTAAACATTTCTTTAGAAGTTCAGAATTATCATTTTAACGTAAATCTTTCCCACAATAAGTCCAGGGTTGTGGCAGTTCATCCGTAAGAAGAACTTGTTTTCAATTCTGTCTATGTAAGGTTCAACAGTTGTCTTTGCTCATATAAACTATTTTATAATATCACAATTTACAATATAGCAGCTCTCAATTAATACACATTAAATTGCCTTTATCTAAAATTTTACTGTAAAGAAGTATGTTTAGATTGCATTTATAATAGTGATCACTCTTAAGTCATGTGACTTAAATAGAATCCACTTGTGGTAAATTCAGCTGAAATCCCAGGTGTGTGATTTGGAAAGGCACACATCTGTCTAAGTAAGGTCCAACAGTTTACAGTGCAGGTCATATGTCAAACACCAAGCATCAAGCCAAAGAAATTGTGTGTAGACCTTCAAGGCACAATTGTTTTGAAGCACAAATCTGGGGGAAGGATCCCGGAAAATTTCTGCTGCTGGTCAATGTGGAACCAATAGGTCGAGTCTTCCAGAGCGTCATGACCTCAGGCTGAATTCAGCAGGACAGCTGATCACATGATCCGCATCTGAAAGGCTTCAGAACCAATCTGTGAACGTCCTGGAGGGGCTAAACCAGAGTCCAGACATGAATCTGATTGGACATCTCTGGAGAGAGGTGAACATGGCTGACAGACGTCTCCATCCAACCTGGTGGAGAAGAACGGAGCAAACTGCCTGAAGAGAGGAGGGCTGAGCTGGAGCTGCAGGTTGAGACTGGAGGCTGTTAAAGCTGCCAGAGGAGATCAACAAAGCATTAAGCAAAGTCTGTGAATACTTACGTAAACATGATTTGCAAAAAAGGTTTCCACATTGTCATATTGAAGTATTTGTGTGTAGAATTTTGAGCAAAGAGATTAATTTAACACAATTTGGTATCCCTAAATCCTCCTTAGGCATGGGTGTGTGATTGTGTGTTTACATGGTTGTTTGTTCAGTCTGTCTCTGTGTTGCCTTGGGATGGACTGGCGACCTGTCCAGGGTGACCCCACCTCTCACCCGATGACCTCTGGAGATTGGCACTAGCTTCCCTCGTGATCCTGCAGAAATAATAGCAATCGGATGGATGAAATTTGGTTTCTATATGTGACATACGGGCCTCCATATGGTTAAAGTTCTCCCATCTGTTCATTTTCTATTTCCAAACAGAGTTCTGGTTGCCTTCTCAAATCTTTAGAGGCAACAAGTAGAGTTAACACATGAAGCTATCTGCCTTCATTCATTGGTCAGTTTTCTTATTAGTCCCATTGAAACCCAGTCTGTAGATTACAGCCTTCAAAGTGAAAATGATATGAACTCAGCCTGCCTCAAAGCTATCATCAAATATTAATATACTACTGACACTTAGTTATGGTTTAGCAATGAAGAGGAAGTGGCGCTGTGGAATACACATGATGCAGGATCACGGGGCCCGTCGCTCATCAGAGTCCAGAGAAGATGTGTTGATAAAGACAGCAGGATGACAGTCATAAAAATTGTAGCCTTCATGTAAATCTGTAAGAACTCACGTGACACTTTGCTAGCCCTCAAAATGGATTCTGCTGGCCCCAGCACTAGATGCCTTTTATGGTGTTTTGATCTTGAGACCTGTGGAAATGAAATGAGAGATGGATAAACAAATCTTGGGTTAACTGCTCAGTCGCATATTCAACTATTTTCAGAAGAAAGCAGAATTTTAGAAACATTTCGGTCTGGTTTTAGATGCTGGCATAGAACTGCTTCAGTAAGAGTTCATAATGACATTGCTCAGCCAGGTGACTCTGGTGCTTCTTGACCTTTCAGTGACCTTTAACACAGTGGGCCACTCTGTCCTTTAGTTTTGCCTTCATGATTTTGTCAGTAGCCGTTGCACTGTGTTAAAGTGTCTGACAGAACCTTTCTGTCCCACTCAATGCCTCCTCTTCCTCTACTGCAACTTCTTCTATGTGAGGTTCCCCAGGGCTCCATACGGGGCCCTCTGCTTTCCTCCTTCTACATGCTGTCATTTGTATCTATTATAAACCGACACAATATTAGCTTACAAATTTACTTATCAATATGGTAAGAAGCTTTGATAGGATACAGTAACACACTGCTTTCTCACCTTGACAGAATCTCAGTTAAACACTGGTTTAACCAGAACTGTAAATGAACAAAAAATCAGAATGGACCTTATTTGGAGAAAGCTGCTACTGCTCTTGGAAATGTGACCGTAGTGTCAAAAGCTCTCTACAGTTGACAAGACTCTACAATTTGACAAACTAATCTCTTTATTTTTTAGTCCAGTTTTTATTATTTACGACTTCTGAACAAAGTCAAGCCTTTTGTAAACCTTTGTGACCTGGAAAAGGCTGTGACATGAAGAGCCACGCAGCTTATTGATCAGAATTAGGTGGTTTTTCAGCCATATTGAAATAGATGTATTTCGCAAAATTACAATGGAAACACTTTTTTCACATGACACAAGTCACATGATGAACAGCCAAATGTTACTACTGGTGGAAACAACAAAGAAGATGCAAGGCAGTAGGAGGATGATGGTTCCCTCTCCACCCTCTCAACAGCGTACAGCTGGTTCCAACAGAGTTCTCACAGCATCAAAGTTAATAAAAATGTGTCATTCCAACATGTTGTATCTATAATTCTTCTGTAAAATCACCAACTACAATTTCCCCAAATCGCTGCATATGTAGCCGCTACCAAGTAGGCGGGGCTTGTTGTTCCAGTGCCTGAATAAAACGCAGACGTCTCCTCTGATTGGCTGACAGATGATGAGCACTAGCACCATGACGAATTATGAATATATCTGATGTAACTGTTTACATCTGTTGCTGCCATGATTTTTAATGACTTGTTGTGCAAACTTGTGATTTTAATTTTATTTAATGGAAACACTACAGTTGCAATCTTCTGTGTCTTCAACATTAGCAGGACATGGACACAGATTTGTGCACATTTGTAATGGAAACGCAGCTAATGAAGATATAAAACTGACATTGAATAACAACCCATATGGAAAAACCTTTTGGCATGTAAAAACAGGTCCATTATGAAAAACAATTTAAATGTTGACATATGATTAAAAATATATATATCAGCATAGGAATCCAAGAGAATCAGAGAAGAAAGGAATCACTTGTCGGTCTATGTTAAATATTTGAAATTTAAGGAAAGGATTTATCATAAATGTTTTAAAAGGCCATTTTTAAAACGTATAATAATGAGTTTCTAGGCATAGTGAGAGAGGTGGTCAAATTTCTGGTATGACTCCTCAGGCAATTTTCACCCAGACTGAGCATCATTCTAACCTTGTCTGACTGTGGCTTTTAATGAATAGAGTTTCACAGCAGAGTCCCAAAGACCTTAGCCACAGCACACAGAAAACTCAAGAGATGTAACATTATTATCTGGGCTGACTGGCAGTTTCCTTGGAGTGGCACAAAATGATTCGGTGTTAAAAAAACAACAAAAAAAACTTTATTGTAAAATTAAATAGTTGACTCAAAAACTTTTACGCTCAGCTGAGGCACAAGGGAAGAAAGATTTGTCTTTCAAAATCTTCAAGACTTTTTATCATCACCAATACAAAACGCTCATGACTATAAAATCTTTATTAATGATGATAACATTCAGGCAAATTGCTGTTGTTTAGTCAACTTCTCTCAGCCTGTGATGTTTCTGTCATAACACTGTTCCATCCACAGCTCAACCTCTCGTTAAAACACTTACAATCACTCATGTCCCACACAGATGTGAGCTTTTATAAATTCGGCTTTGCATGGGCTGAAGTGGAAATCAGTGACGTTTGATGTCCGTCAAAACCTCCCACCTCTACTCCGACTTCAACTCCAGAGTGCGTCAATGGCTGGAATTATGCTTACTGCATGTTTAGCTCGCTGTTTTTGACTTTGCATTTTATGTAGGGCTGCAACTAATGCAACTCTTTTAGTAAATCAATATCCTGTCAGTTTTTCTGAGGATTAATAGAATTAGAAAAAATTGGCACCTTCTGCAGACTGTTATTTTAACCACTTAAGCTTATTTTATACAATATTATAAAAAAACCCAACTTTTTTATAAACCGTGGTAATTAATGTAATAAAATATAATTTGGTTTATCTGTCAGCTCCTCTTTAAAAATACAAAATAAATATTGTATTGCTTAAAATGCAACAACAGCATCCCTTTAGTGAACGCTTGATCATTTGTAGCAAAGGTTGCATCTGAAGCTAAATAAATCCTTCTAACATCAACATGTGAAATGTTGATGTTTCAACATCAACATTTGAACTGAGCATTTCAGTCCAGAAAGAACTGAAATGCTCAGTTCTTTCTGCTGGACTGAACATCAATACAGTGAAGGGCTGATCTGTTTTTTTGGTGTTTTTATAAACCATAGTTCCTCCAGGTGTTTGCTATTTGTTGTTGCTCTGTGAGACTGCAGATCAGAGGAGGAGCTTTGTGGAAATAGGCGGGGCTTTGTGAGACCAAGCATTTAATCTCTCCCTGAGTGGCTGCCACTCAGGGAGAGATTGAAAATTTTTTCAAACATGCATGAAGGAATCAAGGCAACACTCCACATATGTTTGAGGGAATAACATTGTAACACGATATGAGCTCAAAAGCTGATTTTCCATAATACCTCCACCTTTAAATTAAGAAATTGTCTTCACATAACAAGACATAAACTGATTACAACTTCTTAAAAAGATGTAAAGGTGCTCCCTCTGACTCCTCATCCTCTTACTCTGCATGTTTGAAAAAGAAATGTTTCTTTTTCAAACATGCAGCAACGTGTTGCCGTTTTATTGCTATGACCTTTCTCATTTAAATGAAAAGATATTTTGGTTTTGACGAGATACAGAATTCTTTAACACGATGCTTAATGCTCCTGAGTTGATTTCCTATCCCTGGCAGCTAAAGGTTTCCATAGAAACCACTGAACAGTTGCGTATTTACTTAGATTGAAATGTGAACACAGATGGACTCTGTTGACTGACGAGTTAACTCCTGGTACTAGTGGGATTTTTTAAAAGGGCAAAATACAGGGGCATAAAACAGCTTTTCAGTGAGAAAAATGAAATCTTCACAACACTTTCTTGATCTCACAAAAAAACAATAAAGACATTGAGATCTGTAATCTCAACATGAAAAATGTAAACAAAATATAAGGGGTTAGAGTAATCTGGCAAAACACTATATCCATTGGATATTTAGAAGTTTGAAGAAGGTTGGCTTTTCTCTGCCTGTGTCATGAAGTGCGGGTGTGGTGAGTGGTGAGGCAGACGCAGCAGACCCAGGTTGAAGTAAATGAGTGATTTTTAATGAGGAATGTCCAGCAACACAGTCCAAACAACGGGCAGCACGGCCGAGCGGAAGCCAGGGCTCGACGCCGGTAGCAACCGTTAAAACGACTGGATAACACGGAGGACAGAACGCACATTAGACTGCAAGACAAGGACCCGACAGAGACACAGGTGACACTAAATACACACGGGGTAATTAGGGAACGAGAAACACCTGGGAGTAATCGAGGGGAGAACAGGACAACACGGAGACACAGAAAACTCGAAATTAACACACAGAAAACACAGATCACAACAACCTGATGTAATGAATTTACCTAACACACGTTTAACTGGCTTCATATTAAAAAAGCTGGTGGAGAAAAAGACAAAAAAAAGAGATGAAAACTTATTGAACAAGTTGATCCAAGCCTGTTTCACCTTCTTCATGGCTGTCTACATACGTACTTTCTGCATTGAACAGAAAATTTGCCTTTTCTTTTTCATTTCTAATTTAGCTCTTTCATGGAAACACTGTCTTTTGTATTTCAAAAGAGACAAACAGCCACCATGTTTTTTGCGGTTGATTCAAATTGTACGACTTCTTTTTTTTTTTTGTAACACTAAGTTTGCCTTCTGCACAAAGGAAAGCAATTTGAAGTATTTTGTTTGTCCTAGAAAGACATAAAAAAAACAATTCCCTCCTGATGTAAGATTTTAATTGCTTTATTTCTCCTCTACAGGCAAAATAATGGAAATATGTTAAAGTTCTACACAACAAAGGAAAGCGTTTAAGTCCGATGCCAAGACTCGTCTTTCAGTTGTGAATCTCAGGACAGAGTTAAGGATCTTCTAATTTCTTAGCATTTTGTGAAGCTGCTGTTAAAGAAGCATTTTTGAGTTTTAATTATAGAGAAATGTTACAAACAGATGAAGACTTGACTGTCAACAAAGTTAAAATTCAACCTTGAAGCAAGGCTATGTCAGAATTCTTATGAAAGGCAGTCAAGTGCTTTACAGAAAAAAAGAAGTGTGTTATAAGAAGAAAAGAATACTTTGAAAACAATTAAACATTTATATCAGCTGACACAAAGTTTTTATATTTTGTCCTACAGCTTTCAGGTGCGTCCCTGGTCCAACATGTCTTAATGAAATAGCTGAATTACCTGTTCAGTATGCGATCAAGTTCTTTAGTTTTCTATGACCTGGTTAGTTGACTCTGGTGTGTTGAAGCAGAGATGCCTCTAAAAGTGGCAGGACACACCGGTCCTACAGGCCTGGATTGACCTAACACCGTTTACAACTTATTAGTTCAAATGACTTTATGGTTCAGCGCCATGCTTCCCGTCTTCAGTCCTTTTCATTGATACAAAACAACAAGTCAGTTTGTTTGCTACTGAGACGAGGAGTACATTTCTGTTTTTATTACACTTTGTGCAGGTTCGAAGAAGGACTACAAACGCTTGGTGTTTTGGATCCTGTTAAGTCAAACAGTGTTTGGTCTTTGCTCAGCCACGAACCCCAGAGTTTAACTGCTGCCTTGATGGATGACCTTTTGAACCCTCGGCTTGCTCCCAGAGGAAGTAACAGGAGAAGGGTTGAAGAGGCAGCCATTCTTTTGTGGAGAGATTATCTGCAGGGTGCAGAAGCTATTTAGCAAATATTCTCGGCTTTATCTATTATAGACAACTGATAAAGTGCGACAGGATCTCTAAATAACCATAAGTGATCCAAATATAAAACTTGTAGCTCTAAATAGGCAGAGAGGTATTGCAATTGGAAGATTTGGGGTTTGATAGGGAGAGAAAAAAATATTTCTTAATGACTAAAAGTACTTTTATTCATACAATGGACACCCATCTTTCCCAGGGTATGCTGATAAATATGAAGTTACACAATTATGAAGAAATAAATCAAATTAATTGCAAATGAGGTCAGACAGAGTCTACTGTCTCACTGCACTCTTAGAAATAGTACGTGGGTGGATTAACTGAAAAGTGTATATTTTTATATGTCCATCAGAAACAACCAATTGACATGTCATCCTGGAGCAAACACAACCTGCAGATAATGATTTCCAACATTTTTATTTTCCCCTTTCTCCTCTTTCAGGCAAAAACTTCAATCCTTATCTATAAAAATTGATTCCTGTCACATGGAAAGAAACATCTGGTGGTGAGCTGAAGGTCACAAATTCCAGACAGATTCTTGCATGTCTCTCTTTCTCTCTTTTTTCCCCTCTCTCCTCTGCAGGCAGTATTGATTTGTTGCAGGCCTATTAATCCTGACAAGATTGTTGCGTACTGAAAATGCATCTCGAAATGCGACCTCGCTGAAGGAAGAGAAAAGGCTGAGCTGCACAAAACACGGCGCAGTAAACTTACAGAGGTAGGTTGTTGCGGTTGGATAAGCTTCAGGTTTATGAATGCTAAGCCTATTTCTGTACACAACATTTTATTAAAAAGTAAGTTAAATAAAAACTACATATGAAGTGGCAATGTTTAAATACCATTTTACAGCCTGTAACTTGCATGTTAACCTAATCACTGATCCTGCATGTTTAAGTTATTTCCCTGGTTCAGCACACCTGAATTTAATGATTATTCATTAGCACAACATTATGATGTACTGAAGAAGCAGTTGGACCACTTCACTCTGATGCTTCTGAAAAATGGCAGGACTGCTGGTTTATTTTACTGGGTTGGATGTCAGATGCGCCATTGCTTTGCACTGAGTCAGGAACATCAGTGGTCGGAAAAATGACACAATCATGCCAAGAATCAGAAAAAAGGATGCGATCATCACTAAGACAGCTGGATGACAAGGTCCAACCAGATCACATTTAACAGGTCTGTAAAAAGTTTTAATCTTAAAAGAATAACAATGTAGTGGGAAGGAGGTAGGCTATGCTAGCTTGACTTTGACAACCTTAACATGCGGATGTGCTGCGGAATTCGGCGTGTTTCGGTTTAGTTAGACATAATCAGTAAGATTATCAATAGAGCAGGTGTTTAAACTCGCTAATCAACACCGGTAGTGTTCATCTGACCACTTATCAATAAGCTCAAAATGAGCAGTAAGCTTGAAAACATGAATCGGTAACCTGGCTGAATTCTCTGTTTGTGGGTTTTATGTTCTGTTCTTTGTGTAGAAAATGTTTTGCGTGTTTGGTGTATAATTTCTGCTCTGTCTGGTGGTGGAGCTGTTGTCGGTCGGTTGGCACGACAACGGGGTGTGCGGCATAAAACTGACAAAGTGAGAAAAAAGCAGAGTATGAGTAGTTTTGAGTTGTTCATCTGTTTTTCACTGTTATTTTCCCTCTTACTGCTGCAGCCGCTGTAGTTTCTGAAAGTCCAATAAATGACAAAAACTGGATTAACTACCTTATTCCTTTATCATAATATTCATAATATTCACATCAGTCATACAATAGGATAAAATGTTTCATAATGTATACAACAATGTAAAATTAAATTGTCAAACAAAAACAAAATTGTGTAAAGTCCACTGTTGCATCTCTACAGAGCTGACAAATCAAACTGTTTATAGATTTATATCTTGGGAAAATATATAGTGTACATATCCAAACATAGGGAGTTTTCTCATTCTTAAATTATGCCAGATTTTGTAGAAATCGGTTAAGATTAAAAGGGCTCCTGCTCATCCCACATCACAACGATATGGTTTGGCGCATGTCACTAGCATTAGCGGCTAACAGACTCTGTCCAATCCAGCAGAATACATCTGATTCGTACGATAGCATCAGACTGTTAATCACAAGAAAACTTCTAAAGCATGTCAGTGGTGCCTGAGGATCAGGACTGAGAAACTTTCTTGTGTCGCATCACTAGCGAGCATCTACGTATCTGAGCTTGAAATGTTCAAAACCATGAATTTCGCCGGTCACTGTGCTGAAAGAGGAAGTTGTAGAGGATAACGGCGACACAGGAAGTCATCATGTCAGGATGGAAGATGGTGGTAGAGGAAACGAAGAAGACTTTAATGGAGAAGGAGTAAAAAAGACAAAGAGGGGAAAAAACACAGATCAGCAGAAGATAACTTCAAACCTAGAACAAATAGCAAGTTGAAAATTCACCCTGGAAACAAAATGAAAGATATAGTGTTCAAACTAATCCAGAGGAAGACTCTTCTGATGAGTGGAATCCATTGAACCTAACTCAAACAATAAACAAATTGGAGGTTTGCTTGGTGGAGCAGTGCTAGTGCTGAATCAGACCAGAAGTGACAAAAAGGGAGATTCCTCTAAAGACTGCATCCTGTAATCACCTCTCTTCATTTCCCAGCATTAGAAAAAAAACAACAACTGAGCCAGCCAACAAATAACGAGCAGCTGAGTGATTATCTTCAAGTTAAACAGATGGGATGTTCTGAAAGGCTTTACAATTTGGAAATTCTAAAAAGGTAACAACCCATTTCCTCTGCTCCACCTGCGCTGCGAGGAGGACTGATTGGTATACAGTCTCTAAATTTCTCAAAGGTGAAAAAACGAATTGAAGGAAAAGCACACAACATCTGTTGCTCCCGCAGCCACTCTGCGTACATGACCTTCTTCTGTTCCTCATCTCATTTTTGGATTAATCTCACCTGGGACTGTGTGGCTCACAAACAAAATTTCCTAAATAAATGATCAGTTAAAGAGGCTTGGAGATTGAAGCGATGAATAGATATTCGGTGGTGCTCTGAATTGCTAACTCCAGTTTCAGTTTGAGAGACTTTCACCTGATTTCCCTGCTACTGTCAGTGTTAACATGTTAAAAAGCCGCCCGCTCAGAGCTGCTTCTGAACCATAATAAATGAAACATTGACCAACATTTTGTCGTGCATACACTTTGATGAGTACTCTCACCAAAATCAATGTTTGTTCCACTGTTAACTGCATGCTGTTTTCTGAAAAAGTTTGTAATTTTGTGTTTTTATCATGTAAAGCACCTTGAACCGCCTGGCTGCTGAAACAAGCTGTACAAATAAACTGGATTGATTGATTGATTAATATGCAAAATTTGAAGGAAAAATCTTTTTTTAAAAAGTGCCCATTACAATCAATGCTGAAGATTTGAATTTGTTACATTGGGTGTACTGAAACACCTAACATAAGGTGGATTCATTTCAGCTGGCTTCACATAGTAAACAGTCTATTATTAGCCTTAGCATTAGGAAATTATTTACTTTTTATACTTTTCAAGACTTCTGTCAAACTGAACCAAATGTGCACTTAACGCTTTTAGCTTCCTTCAGCTACTTTTTAAAGCATAAAAACTGAGCTCCTCAGTAATATGGGCCGCATGTCTTAGTATATTATCTCCATGTAGTTCTTCTCATATACGGCCTAATTTTCTGACAGGAATCATTTAAGTTTCACATTATTCTTCAACTGCCTCTTATCTTAACAGGTCTTGACTTTTCCTGATTGCAGTACCCAGAAGTCTGTTCCGTCTAATGTAAGTTCCCTGAGCTCGGTGTGTGGGAGAGTATTTTAGGCACTCGCAGACAAGCAAATCGTACTTGAGCTGACAAAGAGATTTTTACACCTGATGATGATGAAAGCAGGCAAATTATAAAGGATTTATTGACGTAAATGTAGAATGACAAGGCAGCAGTGGAGGGGATAAAACTCATAATCCCTTTGTCTACCCATCCCCTACATAAAATCTGTATTATGGCACCTTTTTCTTAAATGAAGAAGTCTCAGGAAAGGTTTCGGGGTTATAGATCACATAACGTAATAAAGACAGGAGTTCAAATCCAAATGTTCATCCGAGGGATTTTTAGGATATTCTTCTCTCCAGTGACATTGCTGTAAATACACCATAATAGACTTCTGGAGTCAGACTCCCCTGGTGACCTGAAAGGATTAAGCTGGTATGTAAAAACGGAAGGATGGAAGTAAGTAAGTAAAGCTCCAACACCAAAACAACATCGCCCTTCAGCATGGCAGCTTAATTAACTACAAAAGTACCAATGTTGCAAATTGTATCTTTTAATCCAATCAGAAAAAGAACCAGAACTCCATACCTCGCTCGTCTTATTTCCAATATTCTTTAAAAATGGTGCATGAAACTTCAGGCTTTAGTATTATTTGATTATTTTGCAAGCAGAACTAACGTGTAGCCTTCCAGGGTTGCAACCCCCTGCTGTTAGGCTCTAGTAGAAACTTCCAGAGTGGAAGGAGTTTGTTTCTTTGAAGGTTTTGTAATGAAAAGTATGGAGTGAAAAGTATGCTGACAACATATATTTATTCATTTTTGTTTTTAACAACAAAACACAACACAAAATAAAAGCTCAGGATCAAGGTCTGAAGGAGAAACCAAATAAAGTTAAGGAGCTCACATATTTTCATTCCTTTATAGACATGCTGCATGTTATTGTGTACGTTGGCAAATTTTGCATATGAGCACAAAGGCTGGAGGGTAAATAAAATGAAACCCAGAGATTTAGGTTCTATTAATTTAATGCAGTGCACCACGGCAAAGGGGAAAATAACACAGAAAACCACTCATATTCTTCTTTTTTCTCAATCTCTGTGTTACGCTATACACAGAGCTATTGCCATGGCAACTGACAACAACGTCACTAATTCAACACCAAAAAACATGCAAACATTCCCCACTCAAAGAACAGAACATTCAGTCTATTACAGTTTTATGTTTTCAGGCTTGATGTTTATTTTGCGATTATTAATGCCATTATTAACAAGGGATCGCTGTACATTAGCTACCGCTGTGGTAACTAGCCTAACACAGTGGTGGTTGATTATCTAATTTAAACACCTGCTCTACTGATGATCTGTCAGACATTGGGTGTGTGGGTCGCCTATATTTTTGTTCTTAACTGAACCAAAACACACAGACTTCCACAGCACATCTACATGTTAAGGTTGTCAAAGTCAAGCTAGCATAACTGAACTACTTCCCTCTCACTCGCTATTTTTTTCTTAATTAAAACGTTTGCTTGATCTTATGTTACTGTTGTAGTGTTGACAATTAGTAGCAAATCACTGCGTCCCTTTTTCTTTTCTATATCACATTTAAGATTTAGCCTATTGACAACAGCTGAAACTAATGGTGGTCATCGACGGTAGGCAGGTTTTGCCCTCCAGCAGCGAGGTGGGGACAGGATCCTACACTTCTATAGTCCAAGTCTAAGAGTAAATAAATGCTTGAGAAAAGATGATGGGCACGTGTCCTTCAGTATAATCTCAGAAAGGTTTCCATATGCTTCCAAAGATATAGTCTTAGAGTGAACTAGGCGAGAGAGCTATATAGGCATCCTTATGACACAATTTAATTGGTGGAGTGATTTATGACCCTAATCATTAATTGCTTTTAATTTCCGGTGACAGGATGTGCCCCCCACCCACCCCCCACCCCCCACCTAAAATAAACATTCCTTCGACATCTGTTAGTCCCATCTTTGTGACACTTTGTTTTGGTAAACTCCTTCTGACCTCTGAGTGTTAAGAGTAATACAATTAAAGTATGAAAAACAATAAGTGTTAGATAATCAAGAATAATATATATATCGCATATACTATATGTAACCTAGTGTTTAGAAACACTAGACATTATTGTAGAATAATGTCTTATTCTACAATAAGAGTTAAAAAGTAATAAAGTTAAAAATAAGTTAATAAATATTTTCATAAATATAGATAAAAAGTGCTAAAAATCTGTAAAAACTGTGAAATATGCCTTTAGTGATTGCTTTTAGTGACTGATTAAACAACCAATAGCTGGCACAGTCTGATTTCACATCAGCCAATAAGGTTGATTGTCCCGCCCCTTTAACTGCTGTGCTGCGAATTTTCTCAGATTAGTCTGACACACTTGAGAGCTCAGAGCTGACGGTTGTTTCCGTTACCTAATAGCCTGGAATAGACTGGACTGTCGAATTTGATAAAGAATCTTGAAAATCGGTAAGAAAAAAACAATATTAAAGTAGTTTCGCAAAATACATAAGTCAAAATAATAAATCCGTTTTTATTAAATCTCGGAAAGCTTCCTTGAGAGCGGCTGAAGCCCGGAAAAATCCGTTGGTAGCGTCGGAGCATCGGTGAGTGGTCGCGCGCGCTCGGCAGTTGGCTCAGTAAATTCGCTGAAAATTGGCTAAAATACCTAGTAACTGATCAAATTTAATAAAAATGAAATTGTATTATAAGATTTATTATTATTATTGTTGTGTATGTTGTATTTTTTCTAAGTAGTTGCACTTATTTTCCTATTAGCACAAGTTCTAATATTTCAACGGTACTAATTCATGGTGCTGTAATGTGCTTTTCTGTTGGCATTGCTTAGGAACTTTCTGTTCTTAGTAGGTCAGAGCTAATGTGAGCTTCTAATCCACATTCTGATAATAAATATAGTGTTATAGATGTACTTTATTAGCACTTTTAGATTGAAATGTATGTATGTACAGTACAGACCAAAAGTTTGGACACAACTGTGTATCCAAACTTTTGGTCTGTACTCAATACAGACCAAACGTTTGGACACACTTTCTCATTGAATTCAATGAGAAGGTGTGTCCAAACTTTTGGTCTGTACTGTATATGTGTATATGTATGTGTGTGTATATATATATATATGTCATACCAATTAACCCCCTCGTTTTTGGCGGCGGTTACATTCCAAAAAGAACCCGTGATAGGCGAAATCCGCCAAGTAGTAACCTTTATTTTTTTACAATTATTATACAATGAAATATTCCATAATACATTGAAACCAAAGAACAAAACCTTTTTACAGGCCCAAACATTTGTTTAACAAATAAAAGTACTGTATAAACTTTTTTTTTTTTTTAACAAATAACTACTGTACTGTAAAATAATTTTAATAGGAACTGAAAGCGGATTCCCGTGCCCGAATTGCGGAGATCAGCGCCGCCCCACCGTGACCTGAGTCATTGGATTAGAAAGGGAGAAAATAAAAAATTATTATGAAAAAACAAAGTAGGCCTACAGTAGCACAAATAGTGACTCACGTGTATTTCACTGCTCTTCTGACTGAGCCGCTGCATCTGACTCCGCTCTGTAGCGTTTTTTTTTTCTTCTTCTAAAGCCCGCAGTGCAGGTGTGTTTTTTCGAGAGAAGAACATAGTTATCGGTAGCTGTTGTCGCTCTTTTTTCTTCTGGGCAAAAAGATTCTTATAAACCTACATGCCACCATCGATTATGTTAAATTTGGCAAGTTGTTTTACGTACGTGTACATATTAAAGGGCATCGTTGTTGACACACAGGTAGAGAACAAGCGGGGAGACTGTTTAGCCAATCAGAATGCAGAACACAATGCACGATGCAAATCCACGAAGCAGCGAGACCGCGAAATGGCGACGGTTCACTGTACTCCGATGTTGTTTTGTTACTCATTCTGCTGCAAGTTGGCTCAATTTTGACTCGCAAGACATAACCGGTAAAATCCGGTTTAGGATTTTCATAATAAAAGATCCGGAAGTAGTTCATTATTTCTTGCGCGGCCCGGTACCAATTGGTCCGTGGACCGGTACCGGTCCGCGGCCCGGTGGTTGGGGACCACTGCGTTACGATATCAAGTTTCCAGGCTTGATATTTATTTCTCGATCATTAATCAACGCTTCCCTGAACACAGCGATGGATGATTGACTAGCTGTACTTGGTGCTAGAGTGGCTAACACGAGTAACAGTTTTGTCCAAAGCCTTTTCTGCTAAAATAAAATCTTTAGTGTATGTCAGATACAGTACACGTTGGATATTGATCTGTTTAGCTAATGTAAGACTGTGTAGCAGACAGGCTTCAAGGTGTAGAAGTTGTATCAGTACTGCAATTATACTTAGCTAACGGGAAGCATGTGTTTGTGAGATGGCCATGCACGTGACCATGTAGAATGGGCATCAGCCAATGAAAAGCAGCCCCTCTGGTAAGGTCCATTGTATCTTATAAAGACACAGTTCTATAGAAATTTACCCACTTTTCACTGTGCGGATTTGCGGATTGAAAACATTGTTTTGAGCAAAACCTGTTTGAATAAACCAGAATGCAGAAACCAATGGTCTATCACCTCAACAATGTATGAATCATCATGTGCCGAGTTAAATGCTGTTTTTGAAGAAAACTTTTTCCACAGCTCACACAAGAAAACAGCTTTTCACCAGTGTGAGTCATGATGTGCCGAATTAAATTCTGTTTTCGAATAAAACTTTTTCTACAGGTCACACATGAAAATGGCCTTTTAACAGTCTTTGACATCTTTCAGCAGGAGATCAAGGAGCTGCACCAAGATGTTGCGGCCATTACGATGGAGAAATTCAACACAGAACGCTACTATGAAGACCTTGTCTCAGAAGAGAGGAAGGAGAAGCAGGCCTTGCTTCTGGAAATTTAGGAGCTTAAGGAGAAGCTGGAGAAAGCTGAATCCAAGAACCAAGGCCTGGTGGGCAGAGATGAGACAACGTGCTGCCCCACAATACAGAAACTCCAACAAGAAATAAAGGAGATGCAAAAGAAACACCGTCAGGAAATTGAGATGCTCACCATTGAGCTTGAAATTGATCTCGCGGTGGCTCAGAAAGAGATAAAGAAGCTCCAGGAAAAGCTGAAGCATGAAACAAAATCTTGGTGCAGAAAGGGATCCAGCGAAAAGGGAAGCCAACAAAATTCCCCTACAATTCTCTAGCCACAAGATCCAACTGGAACTCCAACAGCTGGAGAAAACCATCCAAGAAGAAAAAGCACTAAGGATCCAGGCAGAAAATTTCTTAGAAATATTGGACCAAGAACTGAAAACAGAACAAGAACTTAGAGCCCAAATTGAGGCAGACAAACAGGAAGCTGTGGAGATTACAGAGCAACTAATTAAAAAGCTTGAGGACATGGAGAAAACATCCAAGGAGGCTCCATCTGAGAACAAATTTGAACTGGAACTCCTAGAGAAAATGCTCCAAGAGGAGAAAAGACTAAGGGTTCAAGGAGAGATTATAAATGCTTCTTTCTTGAAAACTGTAGAGTTTCTTCGGCAGGAAACGGACAAAGAACGGCCGAAACCATTGGTCTATCACCTCAACAATGAGCTCTTTGACATCTTTCAGCAGGAGATCAAGGAGCTGCACCAAGATGTTGCGGCCATTACGACGGAGAAATTCAACACTAAACGTTACTATGAAGACCTTGTCTCAGAAGAAGCGAAGGAGAAGCAGGCCTTGCTTCTGGAAATTGAGGAGCTTAAGGAGAAGCTGGAGAATGAAAAAAATCCTGGTGCAAAAAGGGAGTCAGCGAAAAGGGATGCCATCAAGATTCCACTACAATTCTCTAGCCACTGTGAAGGATTGAAGAAAGTCTCCACCGAACATTCAACAGAAATCAAAGTTCGAGATGAGGACATTCCGTATCTTGATGTCCAACAGCTTCAAGAAATGCTCCAGAGAGAGAGAAAGCTGAGGATTCAGGCTGAAAATGAGAATCTGGATCAATTTAAATGTGCTGAGGCATTCTTTGAAATGATGGAGCAAGAGCTGAAAACCAAACGAGAACTTAGAGCCCAAATTGAGGTAGACAAACAGGAAGCTGGGGAGATCGCAAAGCAACTGATTAAAAAAATTGAGGACGTGGAGAAAACGTCCAAGGAGGCTCCATCTGAAATCACCTTGGATGATCAGAACAAAATTCAACTGGAACTCCAACAGCTGGAAAAAACCACCCAAGAGGAAAAAGCACTGAGGATCCAAGCAGAGAATTTGTTAGAAATACTGGACCAAGAACTGAAAACAGAACAAGAACCTAAAGCCCAAATTGAGGCAGACAAACAGGAAGCTGTGGAGATTGCAGAGCAACTAATTAAAAAGCTTGAGGATGTGGAGAAGACGTCCAAGGAGGCTCCATCTGAGATAATTTTGGATGATCAGAACAAATTTGAACTGGAACTCCAAAAGCTGGAGAAAATGCTCCAAGAGGAGAAAAGACTAAGGGTCCAAGGAGAGATTGAAAATGCTTCTCTCTTGAAAACGGTAGAGTTTCTTCGGCAGGAAACAAAGAACTGCAGAAAGAAAGGGCTCTGAGAGAAGAGGCAGAAAGAGGTAAGCTGGAGTTGGAAAAGGTAAGTGATAAACTTTACCAGGGTTTTGAGAAAGCCTGTAAGATGACAGAGATGCTCTCAGCTGAGACCGAACTCCTTACCAACAAGCTTCAGGCAGACAACAAGAAACAGATCTCTGCTCAAAGATATCCAGGAACTCACCCTCGTGCTGGAAAAGGAAAAAACCCTTAGAATCAAGGCAGAGAACTATGAGATGGAGGCCATAGAGATTGTAGAAGCGTTGCAGAAGGAAGCAAAATATAGAACCCGGAAGAACAAAGATTTGAAAAAGAAACGTCATCTCATCAATGTTCAACCTTTTTAAATTTATGTGAATAGCTCCTTGTTGTTAATTATTAGTGCTTTAATTCATGTAAAAATAACTCTGGTATGTGTTTCTGTTTCACCACACCTGATTCAAATGACTGCATGACCTCCTCTGCAGCCACCAAATACTCCAAAAGTCTGTCAATCAGCCATTCATTTGAGCAGGAGAAGGAGACCCCTAAAACATGTAGGGCATGGGTACTTGAGGACTACGGTTGGGAATCACTGCGATGGCGGTCTTTTCCCGGTCTGTCCACCCTTTGCCGTTTGTTTTCCCACTTCACCCACCTTACCTACTGGTGTTGGTCAGAAAGGCCGATGGCGCAAAAATTTGCAGCCTCACTTCTGCCAGCCTGTAGCTACAATCCAGTAGCTTGCCATCAGCAGAGTGTGAATGAGTCCTTTGAGATAAGCCCTTTTTCCACAGCAGGGTCGGCCCTGACCCAGCCCGGCTCTGTTCGACCCGGTTCTGTAGCCCTGGTCGTTTTGCATTAAGCGGGATCGTCACGTAAATCAAATTCTTGCTAAAGCTACTGAGGCGATCTCCCCAGCGACCACAGAAAAGTTTCCTTCTTGGTTCTCCCGTCCCGCTCTTTCTGAATGCGCTCATGAGTGAGGAAGCTAAGGGAAACACTTACCTCAGCTTTACATTTAATGTCGTCTCTGAGCTGGACTTGCAGCCAGCTGGACTACCGCTGTGGGTGGTGGGATTTCCCCTCTGGAGCGACTTTCGTTCACAGCTTTTATGACTTCTGATCGGTTCAGTAGGAGAAATGTTATTTACATTTACCATTAAAATCTTTGGCTGAAGAGGCGATTGTAATCCCAGTGTAGGGTAAGAATAGATTATGACGAGAATTTATTGATGCAGCATATTGAAATGACGGCCATCGAGAAAGTCTAGTGCTCCTCTGATCCAGAGATCTGATCTTTGTCCCGCCCCCGCAGCCAATGAACCAATCAACAGCTAACTCCAAACCGGCCCGGTCTGGCCGGCCCGATTGGAACCACAGCTCTCGTGGTTCCAGGGAGCTGGGTGGTACCGGGCTGGAAGTGCTAATGCAAAAATGATCAGCCCTGCTTTTAAGCTAGACCGGGTCAGCCCGGGTCTGGTCAGCCCGGGTCTGATCAACTCGGGTCTGGCTGTGCAGTACAAAAGAGGCTATAGACACATTCACTCCGTTCAGATACATGAAGTGGCCTGAAACACGCCATACAGTGTCATTTTGTTTTAAATGTTGCAAGTTTTAAGTCAATGTTTCATTTTTATTGTATGCTTATTTAAAAAGAATAAATGCTTTAAAACAAACAACAACATAAAAGGAAAGGACAGTTTTTTTGTTTGTTTTTTTTTACTTGGGATTCAACCTCTTAACTGTAATATAAATAGCTCCTTATTGTGTTTGTTTCTGTTTGAAATGTTGAACGTTTTACATCATCGTTGTATGTATTCAAACTTGTAATGTAATGTAAATAGCTGTTGATGGTGTTTGTCTTTCTTTTAAATGTTGCAGGTTCTGTGTCAATGTTGCATTTTTATTATGTCCTCCTTTTTGTACAAACAAATGCTAAGAAACAAACAACAGAAAAACAACTAAGCAAAAATGGAAAGGTTGGATCTATTCCACCTCTTTACAGTAATGTAAATGGCTTCCTGTGTTTGTTTCTGTCTTAAGTTGAAAGTCTTACATCATCATTCTATGTATTCAAACTTTAATGTAATGTAAATAGCTGTTGATGTGTTTGTCTTTGTTTTAAATGTTGCAGATAAGTTGCATTTTTGTATGTCTTTTTATTATAAAAGAATTGCAAAACAATTCTTCTTTTATTTTTTCTAAGTAAAAGAAGAAAGTGTTTTATTTGATTTGAATGTAATATAAATTTCTGTTGATGTGTTTCCCTTTCTTTTAAGTGTTGCAGGTTCTACATTTTTATTATGTCTTTTTATCTAAAAAATGCTCAAAAACAAAACAAGCAAAATAAAGGAGGACATTTTTTTTATTTGATTTTGGATCAAATAAAAAATCCAAAATTTTCAAATAAAAAATTGGAATAGATCCAAAATCTAATTTTTTATTTGATTTTGGATCTATTCCACCTCTTTGCAGTAATGTAAATAACTTCTTATGTTTGTTTCTGTTTCAATGATGAAAGTCTTACATCATCATTCTATGTATTCAAACTTTAATGTAATATTAATAGCTGTTGATGTGTTTGTCTTTGTTTTAAATGTTGCAGGTATGTTGCATTTTTATTTTTAAAAAATTGCTAAAAAAAATTTTAAAAAGGTATTTTTTTGTTTTCTTTAATTTTATTTATGTGCATTTCTACATAATTTCAACCACCTCTGGTTTTAGGTGGTAATGTTACCAGATTTGTATTGCAGACAATGTCTGATTCCCAACCCTCTACCTCGTGATTTCAATCAAGTATCACATGCGTGGAATGAAGTTCAAGGTAACCTCATAAATCCTTGGGGGCTTCAAAATGCCAGCACGTCTTCTGAGGTTTCAGTAGAAAAACGTGGTTCTGTAACCTCTGCGCTGTTGTTTGCTCCTCAGTACATTTCGGAGTGTGTGGCCTTAAAGCTTCTATCAGGTGGTGAGGCTGGAACCTGGAACCTTTGTGATAACAATATCTGCACTGAGGTACCGTCTGTCTTACCTCTAACCCCCTGACATATCTACAGGAGGGTATTCACTTGGTTATCCCATCTGTGGCTACAGACGCAGATGTACATGATGAATCCTTGACAGTTCCCTTCTATATTCACAGAATACCTGTATGGCATTATACATTGACTTCACTGAAATAAATGTTTGTATTTGTTACATTATTGTGTAAATGCATCTTCTAACAAACATACACATGCAAACGTTATGTGAATCTTGACTCCTTACTCAAACTCTTAACTAGAGATATGCAGTGCTGAAAAAAAAATTAAAATAATCCAATGAGTAATTATCACCATAGCAACCCAGCTTCTAAAATTGCATTTGCTTTGTGACGTCAGCCGTGCAAGATTCCGCGTTTTACTTATCAATGGGATATGGGTTAGCACGACCCATGTTTGGAGGCCTTGAGTCTTCGACGCGGCCGTCAAGGGTTCGACTCCCGGACCCGACAATATTTGCCGCATGTCTTCCCCCCTCTCCCTCCCCATTTCCTGTCAGCCTACTTTCATATAAGGGACACTAGAGCCCACAAAAAGACCCCTGGAGGGGGAAAAAAAGATGTTAAACTTTTACCACCCAAAATCCTCACTACTTTCAAATAGTTCACTTTTTATTTTATTTTAGTTGTTGCATGGACTCAACTTAAATATATTAACTTATAAAGCTTTTTTTTTTTTATCCAAACGTTCCTCCTCCTAGTTGATAATTAAGTGATGTTCACTTGAATTTTTAAGTCTAATGTTTCATATTACAGTGAGGAAGGCCGGAGTCTAGCTTTAGCAGATGGCTGGAAGCATCTGATCCACACTTCAAACTCAGTACCTGTTTGCTTTACAGCAAAACTGTGGTAAGGTTAAATTCAGTCGGCTAAAGAAAGTCAGACGGTTCATTCTCCAATGTGAGAAATCCCTTGAGGTAGTCAAGTTTCTTGTTTGATCAGGTCTTGTTAGTGAGTATGATTACTAATTAACAGTTGATTCTTTTGTGTCTAGATGCAATGTAATCATTCAATTCACAATTGAAGTTTTATTATGGGATTCTACAAATTAAATATTTCATAGTATATTTCACTGATTCCTTTCATACAGTCTCTAGGCTGTAGACTGTATCAAATTCTGAATTGTAGCTTCCAGACCTTCTTAGAGGTTGGAAGGAGTTTAACAAAACAAAGTTTCACAAAGTTGGTGAGCAAATGTCCTGACCATCCTGAGGGGCTTTTACCCCCCCGCTGCCCCCCACACACACACCCAGATGGCATGATGAGCAGGGTTGGGGTCAGTCCTCTCCCTCCTTCACACTGTGTATCAGGAAGACCTTCTGTTTAAAACCAGAGGTAAATACAACATCCGAATCTATTTAAACTTCTCTGGGTATAGTATATGCGATACAATATATATATTATTCTTGATTATCTAACACTTATTGTTTTTCATATTTTAATTGTATTACTCTTAAAACTCAGAGGTCAGAAGGAGTTTACCAAAACAAAGTGTCGCAATGATCGGATTAACAGATCATTGCGACACTAACAGATGTCGAAGAAATGTTTATTTTGGGGGATGGGATGTTTATTTAAGGGGGGCACATCCTGTCACCGGAAATTAAAAGCAATTAATGATTAGGGTCATCAATCACTCCACCGATTAAATTTTGACAGAAGGGTGCCTATATATCTCTCTTAGGCGTGTTAAAAAGTCAAGTGGAATATATTCTAAGATGGTCTTCCTCCACCCACAGACACTAGGCAACTTACTGGAAATCCATTACAGTAAAATAATCTTTCGAGTACAAAAAAATTCAATATGATACAACTCACCGATAGCACACATTCAAGCTTATTTAGTGATAATGATAGTATGCTTGACCTGTTATGTCATACAAAGACATACTGAAAAGACAAGTCAAATATTTCCATGCAGACATAAGGAGACATCGCTGTCTATCAGAGAAAAGACGATGAAAACGAGAGAGAGACATTTCCAACTGTCTCTCTGACAACGTTCTTCACTGAACAGCTGCGGCTGATTTCTGTGTTTACAAAATGTTCCGATCAAGGTGAAATAGGGCGCACAAATTAGACAGCCTTGCTGAAAACGAAACAAAAGAAGCTTTTACATTCACTCTTCCAAAGAGGCATAAAGTTAATCTCTTTACAAATGTTGATGAGAGTTGCTATTCAGCTGACCAAATGAACGGTGTGTATCAGATGTACAATGACTCCAATGAAGATTTGGAGGTTTTATTTTTTATTTTTTTAAAGGTTGCATAAATATTAAAAACTAAATAGCTGATGGCTCTGGGTTTGTTTTTGTTGTTTTTTTGTTTTTTGTTTTGCTTTACAGCCCCAGTCACACTGTCATGAAACGAGGACCAATTCATGGTGTGCCTGGACTGGCACATGTCCACAGGTGGGGTAATACATACTGAGAGATTTTAGAAATACTGAAAATGTGTGTTTGAAAATTCTCTTTTTCTTTACAAGGTAATTACCCTCACCCTGAGAGGAGTGTAATTACATAGGTGGACTGACATTATTCAAATGAAACACAGTTTGGCAAAATAGTTCTGTTTTTGTGACTGTGATTTATTTCAGGCAAAGGAGTAAAATAGAAAAAAAAATCCATTCCAGTGGAAATTACATTTTTATTAGTTGTTAGGGGAGAACATGTTTTCCCAGAACTTTTTTAGTATACAGTAATTGAATATTCACAAAAAAAGTAAAATCTATATAATTATACATATGTACCTCAAAACATGAGACCTTCCATCCAGTTTCTGTGAAGTACAAAGAACTTCGCAGAAGTTAGTGAACTGCATGTGCCAATAATCCGGAGAGCAAGAAATTCTGATATTAGACACAAAGAATCACAGCAGGCATGTGGAAGAAGGTCCAAGGTTATTTTTTGTAACAAAAACTAGAAGTATAACATAATTTTAATGAAGTGAGATAAAAATATAAACCGGACTTTGTAGCAGTTTGCAAAATTAACTGAAATTATATATACAGTACAGACCAAAAGTTTGGACACACCTTCTAATTCAATGGGTTTTCTTTATTTTCATGACTATTTATAAGGCAAGAAATCCCACTTATTAACCTGACAGGGCACACCTATGAAGTGAAACCATTTCAGGTGACTACCTGTTGAAGCTCATCAAGAAAATGCAGAGTGTGTGCAAAGCAGTAATCACAGCAAAAGGTTGCTACTTTGAAGAAACTAGAATATAAGGGCTATTTTCAGTTGTTTTACACTTTTTTGTTTAGTGCATATTTCCACATGTGTTATTCATAGTTTTGATGCCTTCAGTGTGAATCTACAATGTCAATAGTCATGAAAATAAAGGAAACTCATTGAATTAAAAGGTGTGTCCAAACGTTTGGTCTGTACTGTACGTATATATACTGTATATGTATATATATATACAGTATATATAGTATATATATACTATATATATATACAGTATATATAGGTATATATACTGTATATATATATATATTCATTTTCTTCTGTTTTCAGTAGTTAGGACTTACATTTCGGCTTTAGAAATTATATCAGTGTTTTGTTTTGTTCTATCGACCAGAAAATGAATTCTGAAAATAATGCATAATTAGTAAGACTATTAGTAGCGGCGCAAATTACTCATTAAAAATCTAATGTTTATTGTGAAATCATTCCATTTTTGTAAACATAAATTTGTGGAAGAATTACATCTTGTTCCATAAGAACGTGGGCAACAGTTTTGTGTTCTCTGACTGACAGAAAAAACACACACACACAGATTGAAGAGAAACTAATTACTCTCGCCGAAGAAGACTCGGCTCTTCTGCTTCTCAACACAAAGGTGAAATTGTCAGGAAGAAAGCAGTAACGTCAGCGCCAGGTTTAGGTAAAATGGTAAGCGGCAAGCTGAGACAACTTAAAAGCAGCACATATAGAAGGCATCTTATGGATTTGTTAAGTGCTGGTGGCAGGGCGAGAAGTGTTTTCATCCCATCTACTACCTTCACACAGAGGAGAGAGGCTGAGCATGGTAAACACATAAATATTAATTTACTCAAGAGACATGTAAAGTCTCACATGTGAATTTCAAGTCCATCATCAGACATGCATAAGGTGCCTCCTCTACTTAGTGTTACTACGGCTAGAAAAGAAGCTTGTATTACCAGCAGTTGTCCTGTTCGACAAAATATTTAATAATTGTTTAGGTTCTTCTTTTTGTATTTTCAGGAGAATGGTAGATAGGAAGGGTAAAAAAAAGCTCTGGAAAATGAGCTTTTTGCAGCCACAAAGAAAGCAAAGGATTTAGATAGAAAGTACTTCTAACATTGCAACATTCACCAACATTACTTTGAACAAGGTAGAAAAATTCATGTATTTCTTTAACACTTTTTATTAGAGCATTTGGAAAGAATCATTATGTAGAGATACTGCACTGTTTCACACAGGGGTGGAAATTAAAAAATTTCTCGAGAATTTTTTTTACCGGCCACTCAGACATTTCACCAGCCACTGATTTTTTCTTTTGATTACAAACCCCACCTGTACCAGCAAATTATATAAAATATACGACTTATTCTTAACTCTATGAAAACTGATTTACTTACAATAAGTTTACCATAAATATGTACATATACAGACTAATTTAACATAACAAAGAATGGACACCTTAACTGAGGTGTAAAGCAGTAAGTAATTACTAACAGCAAACTTTAACTACACAACCCTAAAATGATTGCAGTCATTTCCTATGTTGAACGTTTCCACATTTTGGCTACAACTCCCCCAGATAGTACTACAGTACATTAAGATGTGTCAAGTGATTTTTTAAACATTTTGAAATGGTTTCAATAGCTGTTTTCTAACTATCCTATTTGTTTTTCCTCACTTACTATGTTTTTTATTGAAATTCACAATTCTTTTTTTTACTAAAGACATGTCAGAACGTGTTCATTATTAATTCCATGGCCGTGATTATTCCTGTGTTATCCCATTGTTTTTCAGTCTGCCTGCTAGCTTAGTGTTAGCTTTCCCCACTCACTCAAACCTGCCCTCCTGCCTCTTTGTGTGCCTCCTTTTTACCAGGCAGCAGCAGCTAATCTGGACTCTTCCTCAATCTGTCCCTCGTCACGTCTCTCTCATCATCCTCCTCCAACGATAACAAATCCCCTGAATCGCTAATTCTCCCTCCTTCTCTGCTCCTCAATCTGCTCCAGCGGTCAAAAATTGTGTGGTAAACTTATCGGTTAGTTTGACATTTTTTTCTGAATGGGCTTATGCGCTTTTTAGCTTATGTTAATGTAGTTTTTGTGACCCGCCTGGTCTCTTATCCGCTCATTTTGCTCGGACTCCGGTTAGCTGAAATAACCCTATTTATAAACTTAGACTGGAGGGGCGGACCAAGGAGGACTTAGGGATTTCATTGGACAAGCTCAATGTCTGTCAATAACGGACAGCTGTCGCCGTCGATAAAGATTATATTTCATGTACTTTTGTTAAATTATGACAGTCTAGGGCCGCCCCATAGACAGTATGTGCATTAGTCTGTATCCCAGACGGTCAGTCCTCCCCTGGACAGAAGTTCAAACTGAATGGAGCTTTTGTTTTTTTTTTCTGTTCAAACTGTCAACCCGCCACAGTGGCTGGTGCGTTGGTCCAACTTACACGCCACTACATACTTTTACCCGCATTTGGCCAGTGGCAGGTGCTAATTTCCACCCCTGGTTTCACATTCAGATTGATTTAGGAAAAATTCAGAATTGTTAAAGATAAAACTGAGGAGTCCAACATCTGAAATAGTTATTTTTTTTTACAAACAAAATGTTTTTTTTATTACTTGCAGAAAACAGTTTGTGGTTCTATATTCCTGTATTACTTACTGAGCGTTAGGACTGTTTTGTACTGGGCCAAAGATGTGCTGACGGAGAAATTATCCAGGCGGAACTGAGGAACTTGACATAAGAAATTTGGAATGTCATAAAATGTCATATTTTTATGTTTCATCTATCAAATGTCCAAGGATCAAAGTGTCAGAAGGTTCATTATTGACCCAATCAGTGGAAGCTCAGCTTTCTGTCAGACTGACAGCCATCTGAAACTCATCTTACTGTAACACAATTCATCAGTAACTATGACTCGCAAAGCAAAGTCATTTATTTATGAAGCCGGAAACATTTAAGCTCCAATTATCAACCAGACATGGTCATCAACGTGAGATAGCAAGCTAGCGTTAGTCTCCTGTTTCTGTGAATTTCTTCCTCAGAAGAGATCCTGGAGATTAGGTGTCAAAGTTACAAATCTTTTTAAGCTTTATTTTTGCCACAGCATCATCTTACAAAGTTTAAATTGCTGCACATGAATTACCAAGAAGACAAGATTTTAACGTAGTTAATATTTATAGTGCAAACAACACTCCTACTCTTTTTAAAGTAGCACCTTACTACAAATCAAGTCATGCCCTGAGGAAAGGTCAAAGTGCAAAAGTAGAATCCCATAATGGTCATTCAAGTTAACATGAACTGTTTATACAGTAGAAACAAATCACACAGAACATCTCAGAATAGTTTTTGCAAAAAAAAAAAAAAAAAACATTTTTTCAGAGTCGTATGATTTCATCTTGCGGTTCGACTTTCGAGAGACTTTGTGAAACAGGAAGTTAAATTAGAAGGAGGCTGAAGGGAACGGTCAAATTTCAGCTGAGTTCAATGATTGGTCAAATGCCTGTGCAAAATTTGCGAATGACGAGTGAATTTACATTAATAGTTACCATCACATAACTTCCTGTTGCGACTGATACCAGACCAAGTTAAAGCAAAAGTAACCTGGCTTTATGTGTAACTCAATTGGACCCTAAAAACATCATGAAGGATGACAGATAGTTATGAATTAGTGTTTAAGTGCAAATATGAG
This sequence comes from Xiphophorus hellerii, assembly GCF_003331165.1. Lineage (NCBI taxonomy): Eukaryota > Metazoa > Chordata > Actinopteri > Cyprinodontiformes > Poeciliidae > Xiphophorus > Xiphophorus hellerii. Next base: position 28,078,534 of record NC_045684.1, read on the forward strand.
TGAAACAACGAGGAGTGAAGAAAACCAAAAGTTGAACAACAAGCTGTGTAGAGGGATGAGAGATTCCTCTGAACCCATGAGAGACCAGGCTGTTCCAGGGACAGCAGAGCCTGAATGCTCTGTTGACCCTGGTGACCCTGGTGACCATGGTGACCATGGTGACCCAGCCACGCCACTGAGCAACTGCAATAGAGAACACAAACAAAAGACTCAAAAGCAGCACTCAAGAGAAGTGGATTCATCACAACACAACCCTGTTATTTCCTTCCTGTTATTTCAAGAAGAAGAAAAAAAAACCATCAACTGTTTGTTGTTTCTTTGTCAACATATAGAAACATACTGTAAGTTGAAACTGCAGTGAGTGCAAAATTAAGCTGTTCCCTCAGCTTTTACCAACTGAATAACAGAAACAAGGCAGTTCAAAGTGCTTTACACCATAACAACACAAAAATAAAGTCATTGAACACAGTCAGTTATTGAAGCATCACATTTTGTTGAGTAAAATCCTAACAGCTCAGCCAGTCGTACCGATCACTTGTACTAAGTTTTGAATGAAATTATTACCATTATTAATTAGAACTTTACAGCAGTAATGTTAGTATTTTTGACTTCAGTCACCAAATCAAATTGCTGTTGTTCAAAGCAAACATGTCTGAAAAGAAAAACCTTGTGTATCAGTTAGATTACCTTCAGCAAAAAGCTTAGAAAAATTTGAAACAATAAAGTTGATTCCTAGAATAACTAAAATAACCTGTTGAGATGATGGCAGCAACCTTGCTCGAGATAAAAATAAAGGAAAATCAAAATACATGCAGCATTTTCTTTGGAATATATTTTTCTTTTCTTTTTCTTTTTCAAATCTAACAAACACCGCCCTGCTCTAGCACCTTTCACTTACTCAAAAAAAAAAAAAAAAAAAATGATATTTGGAAACGCCTAAATTAATGTGGGCCCATAAACTCAACAAATGGATAAAAAGTCAACATTGAGCAGGTAATATTGACTTCACAGAAACAGATGTGAGTTTATAAGTTGATAAAACCCTCCACAGTTCACTGCAGTCCTTTGGCTAAAATAGCAGCGACCGACACCACCAAGTGCTCGTAGCTCTTTTCACCAATCACCATGGAAACACTGATGTGATGCCAAAACAAGTCATAGCACTGAAAAACTACACATTAGCTCCACTTCAAAATATTAAACAATAAATAACCAGGCAGGTTGAAGTGGATAAAGTTTATAGTTAAGGCTGGCTATAGGAGCCGTGTTCCTCACTCTGCCTCCTTCACTTCACTTTTGTATTATTTGCTGTTTCAGGTTTTAACTTGATGTTCTCTCCGTTTTTCAGTCTTTGTGGAAGCTACGTCCGGCCTGCTGTTCTGTTTAGTGGTGGCACTTCTGGAGGGGCCATTAGCTGATATAATGCTGCCAACAACTTCTATAAAAACTCTCCTTTTACAGATGATCCAGCTGGTCCTCTCTCCTAGACAGAGCTGCTGACTGAGCTTCTTCTGAAACTGAAGACTTTAAAACTGGCTCAATGACTCCATGTGATCTACTGCAGCGGTCCCCAACCTTTTTAGTTGGTCACCCCTTCGCAATTTTGCTGCGGACGGGGGTAGGAGGGTGCGCCGCAGTACTCCGATGTTGTTTTATTACTCATTCTGCTGCAAGTTGGCTAAATTTTGACGCGCAAGACGTAACTGGTTTAGGATTTTCAAAATAAAAGATCCGTAAGTAGTTCATTATTTCTTGCGCGGCCCGGTACCAATTGGTCCGCGGCCCGGTGGTTGGGGACCACTGATCTACTGGGTTTCCTTGGATTGAAAACTTTAATTTGAATGTTAAACTGAACTTGATCCATTGTTTGATAACAAGGATCAATTGGAATGTGTGTATGATTGAATTGTGTGGGGAGGTTTTGTAATGTGCTTTCAGCAATGTAACCACTTACTTAAAAGAATAATGTTGTCATGACACCACACTCCACACTTTTAGAATCACCGGACTCATTTTTGTACTTCTTACTTATAATAACGTTTTGAACTCAGTAAACATTGTTGCTTAGCATCCTACAATAAAAGCTTACTTGTATTGTTACAATCTGTGTATTTATGGTAAAAACAGAAACTACAGTGAGCTGCTTATGAAGATATAATTATCATGGTTTAAGTCTTTCAGGCCTAATTAGCTCTACAATAATTAAGATTAGCTCTGACTAATTAAAATGTGGTATGTGTCCAAACTACCAGTTTACGATGCAAAGCAGCTCAGCAAACACAAAACAATATTTTGACAAATGTTTCTTCAATTTTGCTAAACTAGAAATCAATAACCCTTTTGGACAATTGATTCTTGGTTTATAGATCTGTCACAGCAGTGATAAAACTAATTCAGTGTTTTTGAAAACCAACATGGCTTAAACTGACAAATAACAGGAGATGGCTATGATTAGCACTGAAATACCTTTCAACCCAGTAGCCACCTTAGTTTAGCTGGCAATAAACATTTGAGAAAATGGAACAAGTATTTCATACAGTATCTTTAAGTGGCAAGAAAGGGAAGAAAAAATACCCATAAAGTAGACAAGTTCACGTTACGAGATTACCAGTGATGAAACCACTTATTGGAATAAAGTTTGAATTACTGCTAGTTCAGCTGTAGCTTGCTATTAGATATTCTCTGTTTGCAACAGTTTCAAGCATTGATATAGCAAAACACAATGACATACACAATATAACTTTACTTAAATTGTCAATTCGACACTTATTTTGTCATGACTTGTGCTCGTTTGGTGAGGACTGGACGCGGCTGTAGTAGTGAGAGATGATGGTTTTAATGACGATAACATCTCTGCCCAGACAATCTCTTACTGGAGTCATCTACCAGAATCATGAACAACGAGGTAAGCTTAGCCGAGTGGTCAGCGGGGGTTTCTGGGTAACAGTTAGCCGCTCGGCTAGTAGCTTTCAGCGTGTGTACCCGGCTAGTACACGTTAGCATGGAGCGTCCTCTTAGCTCCGGACCGAGAAATAGATCTGTAAACAACAATCACCTTGGAAACTCGCTCTTTATTTAATCACATGCAGTGAAACTCCTCCCCTTGCTGCTGAACCTGAAAGTAGCTTAATGCAGTGCATTGTGGGATTTATAGTTCTATTACCAACCTTCTGTAGTTCAGTCCTTCATGGCTGGACAGCCCAACGCTTTATTAATTTTACCTTACATTTTATTTTGTGAAGCCTGTCAGTCAACTTAGGGTTTTTTTTATTTTATTTTTTATGTGCTGCATATGTAAATGAAATTGACCTTGACATGGAAACAAGGTGAGACAAATTAATAAAATTGTTGCTTTGGAGGAAAATATCGTAAAGAAACTTTGATTCTATTAAAACGTAGAATAATAAATGTGCTAATCTATGGCATCTTAAAGATGTTGTAGAATTGAAGTAGCAAATACAGTCAAAAGTAACACAACAGCCTCCAGTGTTCTGCAGTTCTGCAGTGTTTATTATCCTGTAAACACCAAGATGATAAAAACTGGATGCCTTTTCCAGGTGTGTGCTAAAAGCCAAATACCCTGCAGTTCCAACCTAATCCAGGGCCTCATACAAATAATTAGGAATTTGTACTTAAGTCCAGCTGAGGACTGCTGTGCACCAGAAAAACAACAGCATCAGCAGATAACCGTTAGCAGCAGCCACCTACCGTCACTGAAGCATGGACCCATGTATCCTTCTAATTGGTGTTTGTTCCATTATGGCCTCTTAGCACTTTGGGAAACGGGGATTGCAGAAAATTAATTACCTTTGCTTTGCTGTGACCAACAGACCAGTTTCACGTTTAATTCTTCCTTTGAACAAACCAATATGTAGGACTGGCCTGTGCAAACCGCTGATAAACCCTCACCGCTTTGAGATGACGAGGCGTCCATCTTTCAGTCATTAGTATTTTGTGTTGAACTCAGAGCGGTGTTGTAACCTCCCGAAATATTCTCTGCTCAAACTTCCCAGGGTGGATTCAGTTAGTACAAAGCCTGCTAGTCTCTGCTTTAACATGGTGTAATAAGCAGCCTATTGCAGATCCAACATACCTGCCTTATGAGGGAATATTTTAGGTTTCCTGTGAAGTTACAGGCTTTAATGTGGCGGGTGAATTATGACACGTAAAGAAAAAAAGAAAAAATCTGCAGATGGATTTTAAAGCTGTGTGAGAGACATCACTCCTGCGCAGAATTGCTGCGGTACCGTTGAACTATATCAGCCCGCAGCAGTTTAAGTGGTGATTAACGCTAACTAGCACCACTCAGTCGGAGTCCATTAGATACTCCAGGAACGTATAGCGTTTATCTACAATTCTCAGAACATTTTACTTTCAAAATTAGAACTTTTAATGCAACGTTTTCTCAACAAGTGGTTGCTGGAATGAGTTAAAAAGATAGAAAAACTGAAAAAAAAGAGATCTAATCCCAGGTTTATTGCTTGTTGATAACATATTAAAACCTGAAGCTCATCTTTAAAAACTTGATATTTAGTGTTGGATGTTCCATAAGTCGTCCTGCACCAGAATGCCTTGCGTTTTCACCATGCCCTGCACACATTCAAGACACCTAGTTCATTGCTTAATTCTGAGAAAATGTGATTATTATACTTGTCAGTTTCAATAATAATAATAATAATAAAGGTACCAACATTTTTGTCAATGTGTGTTCATATATCTATTTTTCTCGGTGTTCTGACCTGGTCTATTCAAGTTCTGAGTCTTTGATCATTTTTCTGTTATTTTCCAGTGCTGTCAGTCCCTCTACCGTTAATAAAACAAGTTGTAGAAGGAGCCTTTCAGAGCCTCCTCTCTGTGTAACTGGAGACAAACGAGGGATCTGCCCTGAACATGAAAGGTAAGATGATCTAATTCACTTCCTTTTGCTTCGGTGCCATTGAGTGCTGGCGCTGACATTTGCCGGGTCGTGTTCTGCAAATGCTGGAAAGGTTATCTCATTTTCAGCAAAACGTCTCGGGTTCAAAGATTATTATATAGATTATATATAGAAATGATTCCGTTTCCATTGACGCCGAAATTAGCATATCCAAAAGGCAGGCGGAGGAAGGAGGGAGTCGGTGATGTTTTACTTCTGGGTTATCCTTTGCAGGTCAGGGAAAATAATTTTTCAGTCCTCGACAGAAACCTGTGTTTCGTTTGCGGCGGAGACGTCACCGTGTGGTAAATCTAAAATGATGCCAAAGATAATGCTACGTTGTTATGTGATTAACTGGAATTACTGTCTGAGAGTGCAGCGGCAAGGTGACACCAGAAAGCCGATGCTGGGCAGACGTGCTCATGTACGGCATCCTAACATGGACAGAAATACCAGAATGATCATGATCTCCTCGTCCTGCTGGCTGCTGGAAACTGAACCAACACAGTAATCTGCCTGTCTTCTTATCTTGCTTTCCGCTGGAGTTGTCAACTTGCCAATCAATTATTCAGCACAGCAAAGCATATTTACAGTTCACTAGAGTTGCAGTATGTAACTTTTAAAAACAATATTCTTTATGTATATTTGTTAAAACTGTCACTGTGTCGAGACAGTAGAACATGAGACATATAATCTGAAAATAAAAAATCGAGCTCCTCCCTGCACTGCTCACAGTCGAAAACAACTTAGCGCTGTCAATCACTCTCCTGTACTTGCTGCTCCATGTGTTAACGGTGAGGAAACAAGTTACCATTCCAAAAAAGCCATTTATCCGCTGTCAGCGGTGGCCGTATTAACTAGCCTGAGCTTTCATGGCAGGCTAGCATGTGTGTTGGACTAGCACAGCAGAGAGCAAAGGGGAGGGTGTGAGAAACGCGTGCACAAGAGTGATTAACAGTGCTAAGACGTCTCCATTCTGCCATATATTTGAATTTAAATCTGCCGTATTGGAAAAAAGATCAATCTAAAAGATGTAGGGTAGTGGTTCTTGAGCTACTCTTTGAGCGGTTAGTGTGACTAGAAAAGTTCCAGTTCATTTCAAGGCTTTAACTTACTAAGATGTACATGTATTGGTTTTACAGAATCTATTGTCTTCATGTTGGGTAACATTAAATAAAATTGCTTCCCTCAAGGAAACGTTTGGCATTGGAATATTTACCTGTGATATTAGCAACTTATCTAAATAAAGTGTAAAGAGATTCAACAAAAAGCCCTGTGAATAGCTGTGTTTCCACTGAGCAAATAATTTTGCAGTTTGATGTTTCAAAAATAAATTCATTTAATGGGAATGCTGCAATTTCAGAAAAAAAAAGAAAGAAAAAACACAAGCTTTCGTTAAGTCTTTGTGTTAGGACCAGGAGTTTTTTTTTTTGGTTGTATCAACTAGTTTATTTCACAAAACTGCATCACGAGTCACATGATCCACAACTAGATGTTACTACTGGCAGAAACGAAGAAGAAGACGACAGGAAGAGGAGTATCGTGGCACTGGATGTTTTTCAATGTCTTTATCACGTGAACAAACGTATTCATGTATGATATGAATTGTATGTCTTATTTAATGGAAACATCCCAATTGCGAAGTTGTATTCTGCCATATTAGAATATCTACAAAGTTTTGCATACATTTGTAATGGAAATGCAGCTGTGTGTGTCTCATGACATGCAGGCTCCATAAGGAGTTCATATTTGGTTCAATATAACAAAGTCAGTGCTGTCAGGCTTAATTGATTAAACATCAAACCTTTTTTTAAAAAAATGAACTAACCGCAGATGAGATTAGGGACGTGCCGCTATCGGAGTACAGTATCTGCAGACATAATCATTTATTCAAAAGCAAAATTGATTTGGTTACACACTGCTTTGAGTCTGGGGATGAGCAGCGGTTGAGGGTGGAGGAGTGAGGGTCATAACGGATTAAAAACAGTCATTTACAGTCAGCCAGGTTACTGGAGCGCAGGGTGGATGTCATTTATCAATGGAATGATTAAGCTTTGACTAGGACCTCTGACTAGAACCAGTCAAGCTGAGGCGCAGCGGGTTGCAGACAGTGGATGTCCTGGGTATGAGGTTGTCCATCAGCTGCAAAGCACAGCCTGCCAGCATCTTAGTGCCAGAGAGTTCATGACATCGCTATAGAACCCAGACAGAGCAGCATTCAGCTTCTATGCACCACTAATCTGGAAGAAACATCCAGAAAAGTGCAAAACAGCTGAAACACTGAGCTCACACCTGGTTACAGTTGCCTTTGATTAGTACCTGGAACATCAATCAACATTTTGATGTGTGTTTGCTTGATTACTTAAATTGTGTGATGTTTTTACAGTGTAAAGCACTTTGAGCTTTATCTTTAACTCTGAACTTCAACTTCATCTACAATAACTCTTTGAAGAATTTGAATGAATAAGTTACATTTAATTTAATTTCCCTATGCGATCAATCAAGTGTTTTTGAATTTGAAATGAATTTGCTGAAATGTTCTGTACGAATAAACCTGACTGGACGGGCCGGCACTCACTTGGTCACTTCCAGCCTGAAGAAGACAGAGGAGTTTGTTGTGAATCTAGTTTATGTAATACGGTACTTTTGATTGCAATCCATCACATTTATAGCAAAAGTATGTCATAAAATTGCAGTTATTTATGAAAGTATTCATGATCACAGTTTGCTACGTCTTCTATGGAGAGCCAGGCGATTTATTCTCTACATTTGTTTGCTTTTGGTTGGCTGTTCAAACGAGTGCTTATGTGGAAAACATGAGATTTTCTATAGTAAGTAAATGCATCATGGCGTGCTGCCCCGCCCCCCAACCACATGCTGAAACAGTCACTGTTTATTAATGGTGCTACATGATTAAACAGCCTGTCCAGCAAACTGAAATGGTGTTTATAAATATTACAGCACTAGTATTTCAAAAAAACAAAAAATAAGAAGCTGTAATATAATTGCTGTAATTGAAGCTATTCTTCAACTTCCTGTCCAAACCTCAAGGCAGAAAATATTCTGCATTATTTTTTTTTTTTTCATCTTTAGGTTTATTTGATAGAGACAGACACACATTACAACAAACTGAATTAAACAGCAGTCCCATGCTGGTATCATGGTGCTAATAGCATAAGCTAATTTGCTCCTAGATGAGCTTTACTTTTCCAAACAGTGTCTAAAAATGATCAGCAAGTGAAATAGTAATAACAATTAAAAGATAAAAAGACATGATATTGACAACATATGCAAATCCTACGTATAAAACAAAGAAATTAAAAACATGTCAATAAAAATAAATATCAGGTATGAATATGATGTTCTGCATTGTTTGTTTTTTAACATGTTCAATCTGGCAATAGACAGCAACACACTATTTCTCCAGCCGTTCCTGAACCTTATTTTTATGTCTGGAAAAACTTTTCATTTTAAAACCATTGAAGGAACTATGGAGCTTTGTGGTATGAAAGAAAAAACCCTAAAGAGGATTTTAATCCTTACATTTAGTATTATGTGTTTTCCAGGCTCATAGAGTCATTTTATAGAACAATCAAGCAACTGTTACCTTCAGTTGTGAAAATAAATGCTATATATTTCAAATTTGTCTTTGTAATTTAATATCTTTTATTTGGGCCTCTGTTTTGTTTTTTTAACTCCTGTTCTTTCTGAAACTCCGTCTTCAGGAAGTCATCACAACATGGCTCCTCTATTAACCCTTTAACGTTTTTACAAAGTGTGTTTTTACCAAGAAGAAGCTCCTATGATGAGCTCAGCAGATGTGCAGTTCCACTAGGTGTTGCTAATTGCTGCTGGCTAGTCTGAAGGAGCTGAGTGGAGGAGTTGATGGGGAGGGCTGCTCTGTCAGGAGGAAGCTCAGAAGCTTGGAAACTGCAGCTCTTAGGAGGATCTGCGCCTTGAAGGCGGGGCTACGTCCACCCAGGCGTTTTGGACAGCTAAATAGTTGCCATGGAAATTAAATGATTTCTCAAATGTGAAAGACTCAAGGCAACACTCCAGGTATGATTTTGATGAGGGAATAACATTATAACATGATGTAAAGCTAAAAATATGTATATATTTTACAAAATACTGCCCCTTTAAGGCGCTCCTCCTGGCACTGATTGTCATATTATGCTGTCACAAAATCCTGCCAGCTTTAACAATGTAAAGAACCAAATTGTTATAAAAGCTCATCTTTTTGAAGATCTATAATCCTGAAGAATCTTTATATTGATACAAGTAATCATGGCTTCACAAGTCCAAATATAACGGATGTTGACCTGATGCTTCACAAAGTTGTGGTTTTGATAGAAAGACTGATTGACCTAGGATCAGCGCTGCTTCCTCTGCACTGAGGAGGAGACAATGGGACACCCTGACATGAATACTAATGAGCTTTCAGGTGCCAGCTGTAATACGCATACTGTGAGTTGATCAATGTTCGTTTTGGTACGCCTGATTATCTACCCTGAAAGACTCAAGTTCACGCTGACTGTAATACAAAGCAGCATGTATTCAATATCTCACAATACACTCGTGTTCAACTCAATTCAGTTCATTCCAACAGAGCTGGATCAGTTCAAGTCATCCCCACTTCACTTCACCAAACAATGTGTTACAATGGGCGGGTGTTAATTAAACCGAATTAAACTCACTCAATTAATTTCTGTCATATGGGTCCTACTCTCACAGTCCAACAACAAAGAGCTCAGTTTGACCCAAACACTGAGCTTTGGGACAGTCGATCTATGTCAGGGATCGGGGTGTTTTGGGGTTTCCTTGTTGCATCTAGGTGTGTCCACCAGGAGGCATCAAGACTCTTTGTTTTACCTGGGAGAGCCTGTTGCGGCTCAGCTCACCTGAACCCAATTACCTCATCCTACTGGGAGTACAAGAGGAGATGACCGCCAGTACCTCTTCGCTTGAGTGTTAGCCAGTTACGGTACCTCTGAGCCTCCTAGAGAATTTTCCTTCTCTGAGCCTTCCTCGTAGATCGTCCTGAGTAATTTGTTCGCTGTCTTTCCTGCCTTCAAGGTTTATCTTCCTGTGACGCTCAAGATCCTCCACAGACGATCTCCACTGGTGATTTCTGGAAACCTCCTCCTCGCGACGCCGCGGGTCTTACCCGCTGGTTGCCCGAGTCCACTCTCACTTCCTCCGTCGATCGCTGATGGTCCTGGACTCCTTCCCCGCTGGTGATCTTCGGTCTCCTGGTGCTCCCTCTCTTACCTGTCCGTCCTCCCCCCCACGTCTACCCACCTCCGTGCAGATCCGCTACGGCTGTAGCCTCTGCTTCCTGGAACACGGACTGTCAGCCTACGTAAGCCCCGACTCCTCAGCCGAACCCCTTCCCTGGATTGGCCGTCTGCCTCACAAGTAAGATCAGCCCTGCTCCGTCGATCACTACCTTTTCCCATTTTTCCCTGAACTCATCATCTCCTTTGACTGTCTCGTAGTGAGCCGACTGTTCCGTGGGTCCATCCTGAGGTGTTCCTCCCCTCTATTCCACATTATCCACCCTTGTTATAATAAACATCTTTAACTGATTCTATGATCTCCTGTAGTGTTCTGCATGTGGGCTAAGACAGTTGACTCCACCATGACAATCTAAGGAAATATCCGATTGGAGGAAATCTTTTTCTTATATTTATTTGAGCTCCACAGCAAGTAGAGGGTGAGAATATATATATTTTTTCCTTTGAACACGATGGAGCTTGAAGTGGATCCAGACCTGGGGTGTACTGCCAAGAGAAAGAAGAACAGCAAAGTTAGTGATTACAGGGTTTAGAAAGGAATCCTGGAGTTGAATTTACTACCTACAATATAATTACTGACACAAAATGGAGCAGCAGGCTTTTTGAGGGGGCAGCGGTGGACTCAGCACTGAGCCAGGTACCATGATGGACCAGGTAAGACAAAACTTCATCCCACTTACTTCAAGGTGTATTGCCCCCTCCAAGACCTGGACTCCATTTACATAGGCCGGGTCAAGAAGAGAGCTGGATCCATAGCCATGGATTCCAGCCACCCGGGCCACAGACTGTTTGTGCCGCTGCCATCAGGCAAGCGGTACAGGAATATATGGACTACAACAAATAGAATGAGAAACAGTTTCTTCCCCACAGCCGTCAGAGCCATTACTCCCTGCCGCCCCCCCCTCCCACACATATCATAACCTCGCAGTGACACATATATCCCCCATCCCCACACAGCCATATTGTTCTGCACTTTGCACTGTCACATTATCCGTACTTTGCCATAATTGGACCTGCTGCTACTTCTTTGGATGGTTGAGTGCCTTTAGTTAATTTAGTTGTATATATTGTTATTATTATTATTATTGTGTTTATTTTTACTGTATATATTTGACCTTTTGCACCGGAGCTGCAATGGAAATTTCGTTGAATTCTGTCCAATGACAATAAATGCTATCTATTTGTGTTGACTAAGACCTCACACAAAATATATTTCCAGAAGACTATTTGTTCGTGTTTTAAGAATATAAACAAAATGAAATTAGTCAACCTCCAGGAGTCCATGATTTACTCGCAATAGAATATTGATAACCTGGCAAACATTTAAATCAGGAAAGCAAGTAAGGTCTTACAAATGGGACTCTGTCGATGTTTTGTCGTCCCTGAGGGCAAATCTTTCTGCTTGTGTCAAAAAAAACACAATTTTGCAATTTAATTCCATTAAATGAGAAATGAAAATCACAGGCGAATAAGCTTACGTTATTAAAAATCATGGCATTCACTGATGTAAACAGTTACATGAGATATATTCATAATTCATCATGATGATAGCGCTCATCATCTATCAGCCAATCAGAGGAGACATCAGCATCTTATTCTGGCGTTGGACCAACAAGCCCCGCCTACTTGGGAGTGGCTACATAAGCAGCATTTTGGGTAAACTATTGTTGTTGATTTTACAGAAGAGTGATGGATTCAACAAGTTGGAATGACACACAACTTTTTATGAACTGTGATGCTGTGACAGCTCTGTTTTCGCCACTAAGAAAGTTTTAACCAATAAGAACAAAATAAGGTTTGTCCAAAAAACGTGTTGGTTCTAAAAGGATCTCTGCCAATTTGACCAATTAGGACAAATCAAAGTTAATTTGGCAACTTGACATCATCAGGGGATTTTTTGTGATGATGCCAATTGGGCAACACTGATACAAAGGAATCATGAAAAGAATGTCTTCACAGTAAATAAAACAAGGACATAAAAACTCGCTGTGCTTGAATGTGGAGCGGTCTCATACGAAGCGGTCTGAGGTCGGATGAAGAGCGCTGGAAGCGACAGCACACATAATACGACTGTGAGCTAGTATTGATTGTTTTGCCTGTTGACCAGATTAAATCCAGGAGTTGCGCTTTGAAATTATTAAAAGACTTGGTACTTATTTCACATGAGTAAAAAAAATCAATAACTGGTTTGGGCAAACACTGTTAACATATCCTTTTTGAAATATAGCAGCTTGCCTGGAGATATTCTTTAACGTCTTGCAATTTAATTTTTTTTTCTTTTAGGGATTTTGTGGGCCACCATGCATTAGAACATAAATCTGTTGCAGTTATCACAAATCCGATTCAGACTGGCATGAAGGGCTATTTGTCCTCTTACACATTTCTTCTGTTTATGATTTATTGGTCCATCCATCATTTATGCCCACTTATTATTGTAGAGGCTTCTCCAAAACGATGGGGGGAGAGGCAGTCTGGACGGGTCGCCAGTCAACACAGGCAATTCTCATACTTAAATGTTTCATATCATAAAAAAGTTAATATCAGGCAAAAATAGTAAAAGTAGATTTTAAAAAAATGCAGTTTGCAAATGATTATTTCATTTAGTAAAATAAGAAAGCTATCCAAAGCAAACTGGTTGAGTGTAAAAAAGTAAAACCCCCTCAAACCTTATAACAACCTTAGCCAACCTTGGTGGCAACAACGACTATCAAGCAAATCTAGCTCTGTGTTTTATACATTGCTGTGTCGGCTTTATTGCCTCCATTTTGCAATGGAGTAATTGCAATTGTTAGTAATTCACTCAATTGTTGACTGTATGGTGTTTTTATGACTTTGTGTTTTTATGAAGTAAAGCACGTTGAACTGCCTTGTTGCTGGAATGTGCTATAAAAATAAATTTAATCGAACTTGATTGATTGATTGCCGCCCAGAACCAACCAGCTCAGTGCTCCAGTTTTCCTGCCTGACAGAACAAGTTTCCCCCAGCCAGCGTTTTGCCAGACCCCTGGACGTCATTTTGACCTGAGCGACCAGCATCAACGCACAGTAAGACATTTATTGTTATTGTTTATTGCTTGTTATTTGATGCTTCATGATCTGGGAAGTTATCGTCACACATTTTAACAACTGTTGTCAGAAAGTATGTCATAGAATGATTTACCAAGGGGGACAATTATAATCTTGCCTCGGGGTCAGGTTGGCTTGGATGGATTTTTTTCTCATTAATAAATAAAATCATCCTATGAGAACCACATTTTAAATGTTTTAGGTTATCTTTGACATCAAAATGTGTCTGGTAAAACATTTAAGTGCATCAAAAAAGAAGTAATCTGTAAGGGACTGAATAGTTTTTCACAGAACTCTTATTTCCACTTTAATTGAATTAGTCTGGAGGATTGACAGCGATTAGGTTTTAGTAAGACTAAAAATTCAGCAGCAAAGTTTAAATGAAATAAAACATTCATGATTGGTGGTGCACTTTGAGTGGTTCATTAACACTGAACGCAGACATTAAGCAGACAACAAAGAGAATATATAGCAGGACTTGGTTTCTCATGAACGGAAAATGACAGGCTTAGATGGTCGTTTGAAGTTGCGGCATGACTGAGTCTTTTCCACAGAACGAAGAGCTCAAACATACCATTAAAGTTTACAGAAAGTTTACAGTGCACGTGGCTGCCTTGTTACACCACATCTAACAATGATTCTTCATGAGCCATTACCCCATACGCCTGCAGAGCCGCCTCACATCACCAAAAATACCAAATGTTCTTTTCATTCACTCTGTCGTATTAATGTCCGAGTTTCCTGTAACGCATTCAGGCTCCAAACTTTCTGTCGGCAAAAAAAAAACAAACCTGTAATTTTAAAGCCATTGTCCCGTGTCTGGAATCATTCTGATATGGTAGACCTTCATCCAGCTGGAGAGTTTTTTGACAAAGGCAATGGAGGCAATCTTCCAGTCCAGCCACTGTGTTAAGAACCGCTGTGTTATACACACACACGCAAACACACCCACACACACAGCAGATTTTTACAAAAAACTAGACAAACTTATCCAAGCACATCAGCATGTTTCGTCTTTTTCTCTTTTCTTTCTTTGTTTCTGTTGCTTGACACCAAGAAGAATGGTGGTCATCGCACTCTGAATCCATTCTGTTCCTCCCTCCAGGCCTGTGTGTGTGTGCGTTTGTTTCTAATACCTTGTGGGGACCATTTTCCTGACATATACTACGTTGTGGGGACACACTGCTCCTTGTGGGGACCGAAGCCTGGTCCCCAGAAGGGGAAATGCTGTTTTTGGGTCCGGGGTCAGATTTAGGACTAAGGTGTGAATTGAATTTTGGTTAGGGTTAGGTATGTAATGGTTAGGGTTAGGATAAGGGTAAGGTTTAGGCTGTAGAAATGAATGGAAGTCAATGGATAGTCCCTGCAAAGATAGCTGCGCAAACATGTGTGATCAGGCTGGACCAAAACACAGATTCATGCTTGAAATGAACAGACACGACACATGAAAAAAGAATCACAACTAACTAAGAGAAACTCAACAATGATGATCTAGAAGAAGATAAATGTAGAGAACCAAAAACAACATAAACTGGGCAGGTGGAGGTGGCAAGAAAACAAAAACAGCCAGAGTTGTTCAGCTGTCATCCCGGAATGGTGCAAAGTTCCAGTGGAAGATCAGGAGCTTTTCTTGAGATGACACTCAGAGGTTGTAGAGGACAGCTATGAGGCCGATGCAGTCTGGGATGATCCTCTGAAGGTTGGCCGCGCGTCAAGTGGAACCCACGAAGATGATAGGTTGGTGAGCTGGTTCTGACGCACGAGAGCCTAGAGGCTATGTGCTGGTAGCAGCACCGAACACTTAGGAGATCTGGGAGACTGTGGCAATGAAGACCTGGAAGGCTAGAGTGCTAGAAACCTTAGATCTAACCGTCAGCTTTCACTTTGAGAAGAGTTCGTAGAGATGTCTTTTTCTGCCAAACCAAGGAAGCACATTACTATGGCAGTTATGTTTATGAAATGTAAGACTGACCCCGCTTCATAAAAATATTTAGAGAAACAATTTTTTAAGAATTATGTATGTGTTCTTAAAAGAACATTACTTTTCTTCTACTGTGGAATTCCATTCCAGAGTTGGTGTTGAAATCTCGTCCCTGAACTGCCACCAACTAACACCAACATGGTGAAATATGGTGGATTCCCATTATCCTGTGGGAACACTGTTTTCTTCAGTATTACCAATATGACTCTGATATACAGCATGTCAAACAGCTTGTATGTGTAAAACCTTTAGACTGAACATTTTTATGGAGTATTGGATTTAAGCTCATTACCTTGAGGGGCTGGGATAAACAAGACATAAGATGGTTCTGACAAATGAGTTCTGGAATGCTGCCAAGTATTTATTTTGCTTAAAGTGCTGAAAAGCTCTTGAGTTTATATCATTTCAAGTTTGCTCTGTCACTTCTTTTCTGAGAGACTTTCTTGCTTTGTAGAGAGACGAGACGGAAGATACAAGTTGCTACCTGATTCCTTGGAGAGACTGATATTCAGCAAACACGGCTATGAAACACTAGACAGAAAAGCTTGGCTCAGTCCAAGCTGAACTGCACTGTGTAAACATCTGCTGTCACTTGTATCTGCAGGCTATGTCCCAACTTCGAGAGCTTCTTGATATGGGTTTCTGAAAGAAATCCACCAAAGCTTAAATAAGTCTTTGTAGGTTTTAGGTTTGTGCCAGGTGTTTAGATATCGTTTCATCCCAGGGTCTCAGAGGTGTGCATGTTTAATGCAGAAAGTTAAGTCTGAAGCAGCAGATCTACCTGCTAAAACAGGAAGCATACCCTGGTATGAAATTAGGCAGACAGTTGGACTGAAATCTCATTTACAACAGACTGAGTAAAACAAAATCGCAAAGCACAATAAATAGCAGTTGTCCCCTTCCCCCCTTTCTATTTACAAAACCAAGTCTTTGCTTTATTACTTAAATGAATACCCAATCCCAGCCACTTTCAGATGAATAATAAATAGAGATTTATTGGATGATGCCATTCAATGAATGCTCACGTTTCCTCACTTGTTCCCTTAAGTTCTAATAATAAAAAAAAAATGTAAACATTTGAATTGTAAAAATTTTGTACACTTCTCACCGTTGATGTGTGTGGTTCTTCAATCACATCTACATGAAGAACAGTTGATTGATGATGGTTTCTAAAACCCTTGTCCTTAGTGGGGTCAGGAGGTTTTGGTGTCTATCTCCAGCTAACGTTTCG
This sequence comes from Xiphophorus hellerii, assembly GCF_003331165.1. Taxonomy (NCBI): domain Eukaryota; kingdom Metazoa; phylum Chordata; class Actinopteri; order Cyprinodontiformes; family Poeciliidae; genus Xiphophorus; species Xiphophorus hellerii. The sequence goes on from NC_045684.1 coordinate 28,095,024, forward strand.
GGCGAGAGGCGGGGTCACCCTGGACAGGTCGCCAGTCTGTCGCAGGGCAACACAGAGACAGACAGGACACACAACCATACATACACACACTCACACCGAGGGAGAATTTAGAGAGACCAATTAACCTGGCATGTTTTTGGACTGTGGGAGGAAGCCGGAGAACCTGGAGAGAACCCACCATGCACAGGGAGAACATGCAAACTCCGTGCAGAAAGACACCGGGCCGGGAATCGAACCCAGGACCTTCTTGCTGCAAGAAGGATGCCTCGGTAAAATGGTATGAATCGATAATACTTTCCTTGATGCGTACTTAGAACTGGGACAGTTCAAAAACACAAAATACTCATTCAGATAAACAGCCAAGATTACTGGTCACAGTGAAACATCGCAGCGTTTCCACTGGTGTAGATATCCAGACACCCAGGACATTACACAATCAAGTGTTGGAATTGTCTTCTAGCTAAACTCTTAGAAATTTCTGATTTTCCTTCATAATGCCGTAGAAAGACAAAATACAACAGGAGAATATTGGGAACATTGGCACCTTACCTTAAAGAACATCTTAGTAGTAGTAGCCTACATAAGGTGATCACTATTTAAGCCATGTAGAAAAATTACACCAGCTCCAGTAAAATATTGTTCTGTGTGTGCATTACTGCCACAGAATTGAGCCAAAGGCTGCATTTAAATAAAAGTTATAATTCTGAATAACTTCAAGATCTGCTAATTTTGCTTTTTTTAGTGACCTTTTGAACAAAACCAGTGAGATGACAATGACTTTTTTTGTTGTTGTTGCAATAACTCCTGCTAAAATGTTCCTTTATTTCCTTTAGCTCATGCTTCCGACCCCTCGGGTTCTTTAAGTCAACAGTCGTGCGATGCATTTCTTCTACAGATCTCCTCTATGTGTTTCTGATATTTCCTCAATTAATACTTCAACAGAGGCCATGCCTCCAGGTATCGATCATTTCTCAGTAGCTGAAGGCCCAGACCCTCTGAACAAAGCCAAGTGTAGAACAAGGAGCTGGTTTTTTACCAGACTAGTCCCCAACAGAACTGGATTGTCAGGTGGGAAAACACCCCATAACATACTGTTGAAATAATATTGTAATTCATATATCTAAAAACATCATCATGTGCACCCATACACAGCTTGAAAGATGTGTGCATTCATTTGTAGAAAAATGTGCAAAAGTTACTTTCTTTCATTTTGTGCTCTCCATCCTGAATAGAGGACGGCTAGTACGATATGACACAATGTGGGAATCAGGGCTGACTACCAGGACCAGAGTTCTCCCAGAGTAATTGTATTCCCAAATTCTAAGTTTAGCAACACCAGATTCTGGCAGCACACAGATCGATTGAAAGCGTGACGGATATGTTCCGATTGATTTCCGGCTGAGTGTGGGAGGAGTTAATGGCGCCTTGGTTTCTAATGGTTCCTCGCTGAGCCGCCTTCAAACATTTTCTCTTTTATTGCTGCTCATTGTTTTCCTGTCAGTCTGTGTCTTCCTATCTACTAACTTTAGATTCTTCCTGTGCAAGTCCCTTGGTGCCGTCACGTTCTTCGCATAAATCAAAGGGATTCGGCAACCAAAGCTTATTCGTCTTATGTTTTCCAATCCCTGAGCGCTTGGGAATGAACCTAATGTCGCAGCCAGCGAGCGTCGTGTATTATTTATACACAAGGTGTGTTCATTTCCCCGGGGTTCTGCACGCGGGGCGGGCTTAACGACTGATCCACAACAAAGACGAGGCGTTCTCATAACAAGGCGGCGAACACACTGCTTTACTTGCAGAGTGTTCTTCATGCATTAGGAGACCCACGTTTAGCTTGGAGGGGGCTCGCTTCTGCACAGTCAGTCCCCCAGGAGCCTGCAGTAGACGCTCGCTGCCTCCTCAGCATGTGCTGTTGTCGTTGGCTCATCACTTCCCATCACAGCCCATTTGCCTCTCCGTTAATCCAGTCCTACAAACCCCTTAAAGTCTTTACACTCTCAGTACGCGGGAAATAGATGCGCCGACTGCACATGTCAGCACAGACTGCCGGAAAGGAGGCAATCATCCAGAACATTAGGCAGCGCTGCTGAGAAAGAAATTAGTATTTATTGTCTTGTACCTCGGATGAAATCTGTGACTGCTCATAATAAATGTCATCTTGTCAACTCGGAGAAATGACTGGAAATGGAACTCGAGGCCGAGGGGCGGGGGGGAAGACACACATTGGGAGTGTGAATGTATTACTGCTCTTACATTTTTACACCCTTTTCGGATCACTCCTCTGGGAAACTTGAGAGAAATCCTGTTTGGATTTATTGCCTCACCGAGTCACATTTTAATCACAGCGCCATCAATTCACTTTTGCTTGGGTTTTATCCTGTAGAGAAGAGCTGGAGCTGCATGCAGTCATCATTCATCTATAGGGCCTTGAAAAAATATTCACAGTCCTTGGAGTTTTCCAACTTTTGTCACTGTACAAAAAAAAAAAACACTTCAATGTATTTTGGGTTTTTATTTGTGTGGGATGAACAAAGACTTATGGGGTCGACACAGAGGGAGCAACGTTTCCTACAGAACTTGAGGCAACGATCGCTTGCCCTCCTCCAGCCGAGCGTACGATGAAATGCGTACATGTGAAATTTAAAGCCCCTACATGTTGCCGTGCACACGCAGGCTAGCAACGCAACACAACAAAATTGAAAAATGTTCAGCTTTTGTCGCTCTCACATGGCACTAAAACCAATCAGAGAGGGCTTCATTGACTGACTAATGAGCGGAGAGTATGCTACACGCTGGTGGCTGCAAACACTTTCAATATGGAGGAAGGCGTTCTACTAGTTATGTTTGACTTTCCTCTATATGACACTTCACCCAGCAAGGTACAAACGTAGTTGAACTTGTTGGCACCAGGGTGAAGTTGTCCGCTAAGTTTCACTAAACTCTTTAAGTTTAGTGAAATCTTATCTTGTCTTACCAAATGTTTTATACATAACCTACCGTCTATAACTATCAATATTTACCATCACTACTAGAGGAGGCTGGACATCAAGATTTCTGTCAGTTGTAGTAAAAACTGAGTCTCCACGTTTTGAGTAAAAAATGTTCATTTCTACAACACGTGCTGGGTGTCGCACAGTAAACTGCTTAGCAGAAAGCGATGTTCACATTGAACTGTTTTGTATGAGCCGATGATGTTGAGAGTCAGCACAAACGCAAGGACACACAGCTGCCAGGCTGTCAGTCTGTGCCACACTAACACCTGTGTGCTGACTTCCCAGACGGAGAAGAAACTGGGCTGGAGGCCCAACAAGTCACGTTTTTCTCTGGTCTTACTTGAGCAGAGGACCTCCTGCCACCATTTGTTGCCTGTCTGGTGTTAAGGAGTAAAGATTTGTTGAACCAAGGCAGTTCAGCAAGAAAACATGTTTCATACAACGGTTCACCATCTTCTCTTTGCTTTTTTCAACAATAACCTCCTTCTTCTCAGTCATCCGGGACACAATTTATAGAGTGGATGACAATTTTATGTTCTGTCCATAGAGTCTCTTAAGACTCAGTGGACAGAGGCAGCTCAGCTTCCCTGACCTCACAGGTCAGGGAAGCTTGCAGTTGTACCAGACTCATTCCATTTTCAGGTGGTGGATTGAGCAGAGTTCTGGAAGACTTCATCCCTGACCTATCTGAATACGCTATTTATTCACTTATGTTTCCTAACAAAGCTCTCAGGTTTTCATAGAGCTGCTGGATTTCTATACAATTACTCATATTTGAGGTTAATTCATAGACAAGGCGATTTCTGAGGGCAGTTGGCTGCTTTGGAGTTTCAGATAAACACGTGCCACAATTTTCAAAATTGTAGCTGTAAAAAAAAAAGTGAAAATATTGAATAGTTCTATGGGTGTGAATACTTCAACAAGTAATAAATCACTGTATTTTAGTAGAGTTATAGCTTCAAATAGTACAAAAAAGCAAACACCAGCCTTTGTAGAGTTGTTTGTCTTTTCACCCAAGTGGATTTAAATTGTTTCTGCATTCTAAAAAATGAGCCCTTTGGCTACTGCTGTAATATGTGTAAGTGCTCTAATTGCCAAAGCCAATACCTCCGTTCTTCTTCAACAGCCTTGATGTTGTGAGAAATAGATGGAAAGGTCAATGTTCTTTGACACACCGTGTTGTACAGAGTTGGGTCATCTGACTCTTTGTAGTCGACATCAGCGTCTCACTGTACTTCTATCTTTCTTCCCTTCGTATCCATTCTGAGTCAAGTGCTTTTGTCTCAGCCCATTAGCTGGCGTACTTCACATATAATGCACTTTTATTGGAACTCATATCTCTTTGTTATGAGCGTGCTTTAACGCAGTCCTCAGTCGGAATGCCCCAGCCACTGCTGTTTCGGCTGATCAACCACAAGTCATGGCTCCTATTAAACATAACTGCGGAATATGAGCCGCGAGCAAAACAACGGGATGAAAGGAAATTGGCAACGCTGAAATGAATGCTGCGCCCGGAACCTTTTTGAAACAAAAAGCACATACTGTGATGTTGTAATGTCGCTCGCATTGAAATTTCCAAAGGAGCTACTTAGTGAGCACGCAATTACTTCTAATAAACTATAATTCAGTCCTGCTGGCCTCATTAGCCCTTGTTTCTGTTAGCATAAATGAAAGAAATAGTTTATGCTAGCTGGAGTTACTTCTTTAGCTCTGCTTCACACCGCACGTAAAGTATATTTTTCCCCACCCTGTAATTTCTTCTGTTAATTGAAGGCCTCTCACTGTTGGCTACTTTTGCACTAGTTTTTGACCTGGGATTGCCATGGAAAGACAACAGTCCAAGTTTGACGCTGTAGTGAATAAAGTAGTTTTGTCTCTTTTTTATTCCACTTCCATTCAATTAAGAAATACCTTTCAGCTGTAAACAACCAACAGATTAGAGCCAATCCGAACAAAGTGACTGTTGACGTTGATTCAACATGTGGAAGCGTGGCCAACGGCTTTGCTCACTTCCTCCACTGCAATCGCTAAAACTACAGGCAGACTACAATTCTAAAACAGAGCAGGAAATTGATGTCATCATTCATAACTTCTTCTGTTCTCTGATTGGCCCAGTTGAAATTATACCGGAGGAATCCAGCTCAATGGGAGAAAGCCCAGCTGGAGCACTGAAGGGAGATTAGAATCGAGTGGAAGGCAATGACCAGACTGTACCTGACATAAAACAAGGTGACGTTTGGTTCTGATATAACTTCAGACTATGAGGGGGAAAAAAAGGTGCAAGCTTCTGGTTTCAACTGTATGTGTATAAAGCTGGGACTCTTTACCTCTTTACGCAAAAGAACCCTTGAGTGTAAAACCTCTGAAGAGTTAGTTGTTCATGCAGCTAGTGAGAATGAAATCTGATTAGAGGTCAGCCATTTCAGGTTCCCTCTGCGATCTGCGTTTTGTCATTCCAAGATGGAAATTCTCAGCTGAGCCTGTTAAGAATCCCTGTGGCAAAGACTAAATGATCAGATAACCTCCCCGCTGATCACAAAAAGAAAAATTAGGTGAACAAGGCAGAAACGTTTACATGAAGACATCCCCTTCAATGAAAGTGTTTCATTTAAAGCAACACAAAGAGCATTAGTCTGCTTTTTTCCTCTACATTTTCTGGGAGCGGTGTGGGTGTGATTGTGTGTGAACATTTGCTTCTATCCCTCTGCTGTTATCTGTTCTAAGGTCTGGAAATTCACAGTGTAATAGGATGTTATTCTGTCGAGTTAGAAATGGAGAGCACATCCACGACTGTGTGCCCTCATGTGGAGAAAAGTGATTAACCACTGACTTTGTTTAAATATAATCCTGTCAATCACAGCATGCTTTGTCTGTGCTGTTAATAAGTATTTCATTGTTCAGCAAACACGACTTCCCTCAAATAAAATAGGCTATAAAAATAATGAATTTTCAAGATTCAAGAGTGGGTCTGAGGAACAGATTGTTCTGTGGTTTTCTATGGGAAATGTCTAACGGATAATAGAGCTGCATAAAGGAGAGAATTGAATGAAAGTCTCAAGTGAGAAATCAGCCCATCAGGAAAAATACATCTGTCTGTTCACTCATTGAGCTCATTCATTTTTAACAGTGTGGTTCAGTATTTAAAGCTCTATACTCCACACATGCATATAAAGTGAACCCTCGTTTTTCGCGGGGTTGCATTCCGAAAACAACCCGTGGTCGGCGAAATCCGTGAAGTAGTTTACTTTATTTTTTACAATTATTATACAGCATAATTAAATACTCTACAATGAAACCAAAGAACACAACCTGTTTTCAGGACCAAACATTTTTTAAACAAATAGAACGCTTTATTACAAATAACTAGAGTAAAATAATCATTTTAATCATCAATACGAAGTACAGTAGGACAAATTGTGACTCGCGTATTTCACTCTGACGCAGCGGCCTGACTCCGCCCTCTAGTGTGTTTTTCTTCTGAAAGCCTGTGGTGCAGGTGTGTTTTTTTGAGAGAAGAACAAAGTTATCAGTAGTTGTTGTTGCTCTTTTTTCTTCTGGGCAAAAACATTTGCCAAAATTTGCCAAGCTGTATTACATACTGTATATTTAAATACTGTAACATTATTGGCACACAGGTAGAGAAGTGCAGAGACTGTTTAGCCAATCAGGACGCAGAACACAATGCACTGTGAAAAAAAACTGCACAAAAAAATCCGCAAAGCAGCGAGACCGTGAAAGGTGAACCGCGTTATAGCGAGGGTTCACTGTATACGAAAATACATTTAACATACTTTTACTTTTTTATGAATGTTTCTGCCAGTCCTTGGTGGATTTGCTGTTGTTTTGGGTCCTCCTCATGCAGCTCGGTTTGTTTTAAAGAGTGTCACATTTTTCTTGAGCATCCTCCAATACGTGGCAGGATTCATGGAGGATTCTATAGTGGAGGGCTGGCCAGGTCCTGCTGCAGCAAGGAATCCTCAAATCATGACATTTCTTTCTCCATTCGTCACAGTTGGTAGTCGTGTCTTTTCCTGGATTGTTGTTCACACCAAACACAACCTCTCCTGTGGTTCAGATTCATCTGTCCAAATCATAATATTCCCGAGCTCCTGTCTTTTGACTGCTTTTCCTTTTACAAACTTTAGTCTGGTGTTCATGCTTTTCTGGACAGGCCTTGTTCACAAATAAGAGATAAACAGAATGGGAGATCAATAGTAGGATTGGTGAAGCCAGCACTGAATCTATAGGTGAAGAGAGAGTTAAGTCAAAAGGTGAAGCTCTCAATTTTGCTGTCCATCAATGTGTCACAAGCAAGGAAACTCTCTGTGGTGACTGGTTTTTACAAGTAGCCCGCTGTAGTACCACCTGAATGTAAAAGTCTAAACACTTTGTGTCCAGGATGTGTAGGGTCTGCAGAGATGTTAGCTTTCCTTGTAGTGACCCTAGACCTGAACAAGTCCTGGCTGAACTGAAGGTCAGCCCTGATGACCCTCTCAACCGACCTGATTGTTGCAAAATTGACCAAAACCACACACTGATGGTTTTGGATCGTAACTTAAAGAACAAGATCACAGATGCAACCGGCCAAAATGACTTTCATCCACAGGATGTCTGGGTTCTCCCTATTTCCCTCTCCTGATATGATGAGAATCTTGGTCATCCAGGAGGGACTCAGAGTAGAGACTTTGCTTCTTCATGTTGAAAGGAGCAATTTGAGGTGGATGCTATCTGGATGCCTCCCTGGTGAGATATTCCTGACACATCCCACTGGGAGAAGACCCAGAGGAAGACCCAGGACACCATGGAGGGACTATGTCATGTCTCTCTGCTGGCCCAAGTAGCTTGGAAAAGGGAAGTCTGGGTCTCTGTTTAGGGTGCTGTCCCTGTGACCAGCCAGATCCACCTGGAGCTAAACCTGCTCAACTACACTGTGTCTGACATGGATCACTTCCAGAACCATCTTATCTCAGGACCTGAGAAAGTCCTCACACTTAGACACTGTTCAGAAGAAGGCCCAGCAGGAACTGAACTCCCTTCAGCAACTCAAGAAATACAACCTACTTATTGCAGCTGGCCATGTAGAAGATGACCAGCTGCTGGTCATCTTCTACATGGCCATGTTTCAGTCTGTCTTGTGTTCGTCCATCATTGTGTGGTTTTGGTCAATTTTGCAATAGACAATCAGGTCGGTTGAGAGGGTCATCAGGGCTGACCTTCAGTCCAGCCAGGACTTGTTCAGGTCTAGGGTCAGGACAAGGAAAGCCAACATCTCTGCAGACCCTACACATCCTGGACACAAAGTGTTTAAACTTTTACATTCAGGTGGTACTACAGCGGGCTACTTGTAAAAACCAGTCACCACAGAGAGTTTCCTTGATTGTGACACAATATTAGCCTACAACATTGACTTTGATTCTTCCTTGCAGCCCTGGCATTAATATCTAGATTGTGTTTTGCTTTCCATTGACTGAATGTTTTCACCTTTTTACATTACATTTTGATGCATTGTGCGCTCACATGCTGTTTGGCAGCGATCATCTGTTCGTCATTGTGGTTCTGACAGTCCCACAGGATCTCAATGCTCCTTCTCTACCACCTTTGGGATTACCTGGGTCTTTCTGCACAAACATAGCTCAGATCCATGCTGTACATGTGATGAAAATTATGTTTAGGGTTCTTGTATTGTGTGATGAAAAAGGTGATTTGGCCTCTTTTAACTAACATGTTGGCTTCAAGACCTTTCAGATGGCTAACTTAGGAGTAACATTATCTTGAACATTGCATGGACATTTGGTTTTTGGCTGACAAGCCCAGGAAAGTAGCTGGTACCTACTGTTATCTCACAGAGAAGTTATCCCAGTTCAAACACCCAGTTATGCTGAAGCCTCAATACAAGCCGCTGCAGCGCAAGATAGCAATCCACAGTGATGTTTTTTTCCCCTCTTTGCAATCCAAATACCCACACTAATGAAAAATGTTCATAGCAAACAGTCTTGATCTGAGGATTCACACACATGAACTTTTCCCGTCGAGCCTTCATCTTGATGCCGGGGCGGAATCATTGGGGTTGACACTCAGTTTCAAAGCTGGCTTTTCAAAGCCTGCCAGTATCGCCACAAAATCCAGGAAACGCTGCAACTGAAGAACTGATGCCTTTGTAGGTGGAATTCATTTGTGGTAATAGTCTGAGTGAAATGGCAGCAAACCTCCCCAGACCACTGTCAGAGAGATGACATTTTTTGAACAATATTTCATCCCTCATTATCTTCTTATGTTCAATCAGACATGTCTTTCTTTCCTGTCAGTGGTGAAGCCCTTTGCACTTCTCTCTGCTGTCTGTTCAAAATATCTTCTTCCTACCCTCTGCCCTTTTTGTCATTTTGTCCCACAAGTAATCACATTTGTTGTCAGTCTCTGTGCTTCTGCCTCTGTAAAACATGGAAAGAGGGGCAGAAATGTGAAAAAAAGAGATGCTGCAGCTACACTCAACTAGATGCATCTTGCTGGTACAGGGTTGGGCCCTTTTTTTGCTTTCAGAAGTGTCTTCGTTCTTTGTTGTATCATTGAGGAAAGATGCCATGTAGCGGCATGAGAGAGTAAAACAAAAATCTGTCAACTCAGTACTCAGAAGTAACTTTGACTGGCTGTGGTCTTATCATATTTGGGAATCCTGAAGCCTTCTGCTCACGTCTTTTCTTTCCAGATTTCCTTTTTTCTGTTCCTGTCAGTCTAAGAAACACAGATGATAATAATGAGATTAAACATTCACCAATAAAACATCTATAATTAAACACTAAAGAAAACACAATTGTGGATGTTATGTAAAATAAAAAGTCTGAATAATTTTGCAAAGCAAATGAAATGAATGTGGCAAAGGCATCATTTAAACCTGAACGTTGAATGTAACTTCGTTGACTTCCATCATTGGTTTTAAATTATGCTCCGCTGAACCAGCTGTGACCAACGGTGTGAACATGGCTGCCATGACTACCACATGCTTCTTACTGATGGAGACAGAGCTTGAACAGCTGCTATTGCAGGACTGATGCTACTGAAATCCTCCATGATCTCAGTGAAACCGTATGGAAACTATATGAAACAATATTTCGTAAAGCGTCACCACAGACGCCGATGCGTAAGCAGATGATGTTGAAAAAGTGATTCCTCAGGGATTGGTTTCACCTTTCCTTCTCGCCCTGCTCTGCGTGTTTCTCTCCTCCTCCTTTTCAGTCACATCAAAAGCAGACTTTCCCACTTAATGGGCCATTAGCTCTGCTCTGGGTCTCTGTCACAAAAACCTCCCCGTGCCTCTCATCTTGCCATTTTCCCGGTGTTTTAAGGACAACAAAATAGAAAATAAAGAGTTGTGCTCCTTTCTTGTTGGGTAATGAGGAGAAATACGACCCCCGATTGCCACAGCAGCGCGTATGAAAACAGAACTTGGCTTTATTGCCAGGGTACCTGCCAAAACACGGCCTTCATACTGTTGCCAAACATTTCAGCAGAGACCTTCTGTAAAGTACAGGTTTGCATCAAGGGGGAGTTAAGTGGCAATCTTATTCAGATTAGGCTATTATCAGCTGCTGCTTTGGTATTCATGCTGCCTGTTAGTTGTGGAATTTTAGCATTTTGCCAGTGAATATTAATATGTAATCACTTTTAGCGGTATCTGCTCTCACAAAACTAAAACACAATGTCGTGTGTTAATAAGCATTTTTTGAATGACCCTAATATGATCATAGTAGTTCTAAAACTGTGCATTTTCAGCTCTTTCAGGATTACCATTTTTATTTGCAAAATGATAGAGATTTCTTTTCCCCAAAATGCTGTTTTTTACTAACCCCAGTAGGCAGTCGGCGATATGGACTGAAGGTTTTATCACAATATTTTCAGGGACTATTGTGATAACAATAAATGTGGTGATAAAAATGATTTATTACTAATTATTTTGTAACTATATGGCTATGTCTGATTTTCCTCAGTCACTTTTTCACTCACATTTGTGGCTCTGCATGTTTGATTGCAGTACAAGAGCGTAGAACCCGGCGCTGTGAACTATGTAACCCTGAGCAGAAGAGAGTGGCTTTTAGGGCAAAATAGGTAATGCGATTAATCTGCACTATCTAATATTAATGCATTAAACTTTTGAAATTAATCGCATGCATTAACGCTGAGAGCCCCAGATTAAAATCAATGTTAGGTAGAAACTGCAACTCTGAACAAATTAATGGGTGTTGGAAAGGAAAGCTTAAAATGATTCTTGTAAGCAGTACTAAGCAGTCTAAGAGTGTCGCCATGTTCAAATTCCAACTTGACCCTAAGTAATTCCAGGAAACTTATCAAGATGACCTTGTGAAAGGAAAACAGAAATGTTTTACCCACGTCACACTGTTTAAAAGACAAATCTAGCAAACACTAAGGAAAGGCATGTAAAGTTTTTGAAGATAGTAACAATCACTAAATATGATCTTGCTTAGACTTCTGGATTTTAGCATGTAGAACCAGTTTAAGCTAGATAAACGAGATGGTTTTTCTTTTCTTTTTCTATTTTGTTTTGTTTGCAAAATTTAGTGCAGTCATGTGCAGAAGACAGGCCAAAATGATGACATACGTTCAGACAGTAAATCTAAGGCAGAACCTTTTTCACGTCAGTTCATAAAATGCTGCTTCTAAGCATTCCCCATCTCTTAAAAATGTTAAGGTTAAAACACCTGTTCATGCTTGGAATGGGCCATGCATGAGAGTCCACAGCTGCAGACTGCAAATCTCCAAAATGTTCAGCTATTAATAACATTTTCTGCTCTCTGGTAGCAGAATTTGAATAGAGGCTAATATATTTTGACTTTATTAATCTCCATTAATTGTCATGTCGTGTTATGTCTGTATTGTAGTTCTTAGGAATGTTCACATATTGTTACTTCCACACATCGGCACCTAGTTTTCATTCTGCTATTTTAAAAGTTAAAAGTTACGTTTGAGTTTTTACAGAACTTTTAATAAAATTAATGATTTTATAATGTGTTACGGGTCAAAACATAATAAAAATCTTAGTGATACAGAAACTGACAGAAAAGCATAAGATGTAAACCTGAATATATTTTGGCCCAGTCCCTTGTTCGTGTCAGCTACATACAGAAGCTGTGAATGTAGAGCGTACTCCTCTACTGAAGATTTTTTAACCTAATTTTACGGTTTTTATGGTTTTTGTATTCAGTTCTGTGTGGTCTTTTTAAGACTTACATCACCTGAGCTTTTCACACATTTAGTTGCTGATAATGAGAGGAGAATTTACATCCTTGTAATCCTTCTCTTTATTCTTGTAAAATGACTGTTTCTGTGCTTTGGGTCTGACGCGGCGGCAGAGATGACCCGGGGAAAGCATTTTGTAATTGAGTTGAATGAGCTTGTTGGGGCAGAGACACAAGAAACAACCTTGCAGTGGCCTTGTTCGCTTACCGCGCGTTTAGTACTGAGCTGTAAATTAAGAGAACAAATTTTGTGAAATGATATTTTCCCATGGAGACTGAAGGCAGAAAAACATTAAAGCAAACAGTCTGTATCATTCGTCCTTCAGTAATGTTTGTTGAATTAAATCTAATTAATAAAGCTTTAAATCACTAAAAAGGCTTTTAGTTTAGTCAACATCTTTTTACTAAAATAAAGATATACATCCACAAGCATACATAGGTTAGTAGTTTTTAAGCATCGATCAATTAATAGTAAAGTGGAGAAATGAAAAAGAAAAATATACACTACGTGATGAAGACATTAATGTCCCCAAAGTGCAGTGCACCACAGTGGTATTTGCTGGGGTCAGGGGCACAGCAGCTGGTGATTAGCTAAAATCTTCACATACCTGAGACCCTACTTTAATACTTCAAACACCAAATATGTTTTAATATTAACTAATGCACACAGAGGACTAGCATCTAAAGTCTTCCACATTTTTGCTCTTCAGCAGAAAAATCTGCAAATGCTGAAACGTGAGGCTGTGAGCCGATTTCCACCAGCATGTAAAGTGTGCTACAAAAGAGGCTAACACTCTGGACAAAGTCTACTCCAACATCAAGCTAGGCTACAGGGCTAGACCACTTCCTCACCTGGGTCAGTCGGATCACCTGTCCCTGCATTTAATTCCTGCTTATGCCCCCCTCAGGAAAACTGCTCCAACCATCACCAAAACCATCAAATCCTGGCCCCAGGATGCGACACAGCAGCTGCAGGACTGTTTCGACAGAACAAACTGGGATGTTTTTGAACATCAGGACCTGGAGGTTTTTACAGACAGTGTACTGTGCTACATCAAGAACTGTATTGACACTGTAGCTGTGGATAAACACATCCGGGTCTTCCCAAACCAGAAGCCCTGGATGACTCAGGAGGTCCAGCGACTGCTAAAGACCAGGAATACCGCCTTCAGGTCTGGGGACAGGACCGTCTACAGTACAGCCCGAGCTAACTTGAAGAGCAGCATCAGAATGGCTAAGTCTGACTACAGGAGGAGGATAGAGGGCTACCTTGACAGCAACAACAGCAGGCAGGTGAGGCAGGAAATCCAGCATCTCACCAACTACAGGACCAACCTCACAGCTGCGGAAGGCGACGCCACGCTGGCAGAGGAGCTGAACCTCTTCTTTGCCCGCTTTGAGGTGAAGCCAACAGAAGTAGCCACACTACACCAAGCGACCCACAACACCACACCCCTCGTTGTAGAGGAGCACGAGGTGAGGCGCACACTGCGGGCCGTCAACACAAGGAAGGCTGCTGGACCTGATGGCGTCCCTGGACGTGTCCTGAAAGACTGTGCCGATCAGCTGGCTGGAGTCTTCACCAGGATCTTCAACCAGTCCCTAGCCCTGTCTACAGTCCCATCCTGCCTGAAATCTTCCACCATAGTCCCCATACCCAAGAAACCTCACATCTCTTGCCTCAACGACTACCGGCCAGTGGCACTAACCCCTGTGGTGACGAAGTGTTTTGAAAAACTGGTCCGGGGTCACATCACAGCACTTCTCCCTCCTGGCTTTGACCCCCACCAGTTCGCCTACAGAGCCAACAGATCCACAGAGGACGCTGTGATCACGGCCCTCCATGCTGCTCTGGCACATCTGGAGCAGCAGGGGAGCTATGTGCGGATGCTCTTTGTGGACTACAGCTCTGCTTTTAATACCATCCTCCCTCACAGACTGGTGGACAAATTAGGGGACCTGGGCCTCCCTCACTCCACCTGCATGTGGATTCTGAGCTTCCTGACCAACCGACAGCAGAGAGTTAGGGTGGGAAAACATACATCCACTGCCCTCAGCCTTAGTACTGGCTCTCCACAGGGCTGTGTGCTGAGCCCCCTGCTCTATTGTCTGTACACATACGACTGCACCTCTGCCCACCACAGCAACACCATCATCAAGTTTGCTGATGACACCACAGTGGTGGGGCTCATCTCAGGAGGCGACGAGTCCGCCTACAGGGGTGAGGTGGAGCGGCTGTTGCAGTGGTGCAGGGAGAACAATCTGCTCCTCAACAACTCAAAGACAAAAGAACTCATAATAGATTACAGGAGGAATAAAACGGACATTACACCACTAACCATTGGGGGAAAATGTGTGGAGAGGGTAGCTGATTTCCGTTTCCTGGGGGTCCACATTGAGCAGGGCCTCACATGGAACATGAACACCTTCGAGCTGATAAAAAAGGCCCAGCAAAGACTGAACTTCCTGAGGGTTCTCAGGAGGAACAACATCAAGGAGAAGCTGCTGGTGTCCTTCTACAAGTGCTCCATAGAGAGCATACTGACCTACTGTATCTGCGTCTGGTATAACAGCAGCACTACGGCTCAAAGGAAAGCTCTCCAAAGGGTTGTGAATACAGCCCAAAAAATCATTGGCTGCCCTCTCCCCTCACTGGAGGACCTGCACAGCGACCACTGTCTAAGAAAAGCACAACACATCACAAAGGACACTTCTCACCCCGGACCTTCTCTGTTCACACTGCTGCCTTCAGGCAGAAGATACAGAGCAACCAGAACCAACCGTCTCAGAGACAGTTTCTACCCGACAGCAATAACAAAACTAATAATCAAAAACAACCATTAATCATCATGAATGATGTATGTGAGAATGTGGCTGTTCTTATTTATTAGTTGTTTTTTTATCAGTTATTTGTCATTTATTTCTTACATTGTGGGTAAATTGTGAGACAGTTATTTTTTGTTTTTAAGCATATGCACTGACTGATGGCACTTTTTAAATGTTGTTGTTCTTGTGACAATGACAATAAAGATCGATCTATCTATCTATCTATCTATCTATCTATCTATCTATCTATCTATCTATCTATCTATCTATCTATCTATCTATCTATCTATCTATCTATCTATCTATCTATCTATCTATCTATCTATCAGCAATAGGGCCAGTAACCCCTGTTTCCTCTGGAAGACTTCCATCTGCACTTTTAGGTTCTAGCTTTTTATTTTTGTTCTGTGTTGTTTCAAATAAGACATTTAGTAACATTGAAATTTATTTTTGCATATGTAGATGCATTGCTTGTTCAGGTACGTTGGACAACCTTTAGTCCAATTCAGTGCTATAACTAGTAACTTGTTTACACCATTATGCAAGTCATTTCTACCATACAGTGCTGAAGTAATGTAATTATAGTTACACTATATTAAGTTTAGTACACAATTAATTAGCAAATTACCCCCTATGACCATGACTACACCCTTATATTAAGGGAATTTAACTAATTAACTGTCCAACTCACATATCTGTCTAATATTTAGTTGGGTTTATTTTTCTTATTTTATTTAATTCCCTACAATCTTCCAGATTGCAACATTTCAAGTGATGAGAGACTGAGTCGGCGCTCTGACGACTTATCAAACATAGCAGCAAGCTTTAATACAAATCACTTCCTTTTGTTTCTCACTGAAGGACTTATCCATGCCTTCATTACATCTCGTTTGGATTATTCATTATATAGAGGCCTGGATAAATCACAGATGCAGCGACTTCAAATCATCCAGAACGCAGCAGCACGACTTCTTACAGGAACCAGGAAGTGTGACCATATAAGGCCCATACTGGCCTCTTTACATTGGCTGCCTGTTTTTTATCGAATAGATTTTAAGATTCTGTTATTAACTTATAAAGTTTTAAATGGATTAGCTCCCCCTTATCTTCGGGACCTTTTAAAATTTCAGTCCGTGTCCAGAACCCTACGTTCAAATAATCAGCTTTTACTGACCGTTCCTCGGACCCGACTTCAGAGGAAAGGAGATCGGGCTTTTTATGTTGTTGCTCCTCTTCTATGGAACAATCTTCCTTTCCAAATTAGATCTGCCCACAGCCTGGATCATTTTAAATCGCTTCTTAAAACTCATTTTTATTCCTTGGCATTTAATTGAACTAGTGTTTTGATATTCTGTTTTTATTCATTTGTGTTATTGTCATTCTTGTACAGCACTTTGGTGCAGTTTTAGTTTTATGCCTGTTTTTAAAGTGCTATATAAATAAATTTGACATTGAGCCAGGCGCCGTCAACTCACTGGTCTGTGAAGGTTATCAAATAGTGAAGGTTAAAACATCATATTTCAGATTTTCCCCAAAATCTGTCTGTTATTTGTGGTAATGTGTAATTATAGTAATGAGGATTAGATCACGCTCCCTATACTGTAATTCAATTAACGAGGATTTGGATTGTAAGGGTTAATGCTTAGTGTTCAGGACGTTGCTCTTTTTATGCTTAAGTAAACCTGCAACCAAGAGAAGGTTTTATGTGTTTACAACTAAGATCAGTGTTAAAATATAATATATTTCATTGAACCTGTTTTTTTTTTACTGTATCTAACTATATTGCTCTTGTCGTTGATACCGGAAAGCAATCTGCTGAGAATAACACTTCAGATTAAATAGTACTGTTACTGTGGATAAACTAGACCACATACATTAATCACGTCTAATTCATATCAACATGTTTTTGTTGCTTTGTTAATGTACTACTCAGAAAAAATTATTTTGAATTTGCAATACATAAATCCATAATGTAACTTTCTTTTATTTATATTGCTGTAAATGGTTTTGTTAGGGCAATTGGTTTGCATACTTTTTAAGTAAGAAATTTGTAATTTTCCAGTAGACTTAGGTTATAACCTATTTTGTCATTACCACGCACACTGAATTCTCCAGCTAGTCGACTCATGTAATTTGATATATACAACTTGCCCTTATTTTAAACTTTTAAGAATATTAAGGTCCTATAGTGCACCTATAGTGTAAGCACTAATCAATACAAATTACAGATACCACTAACTTTCCTTCCATTATTACAACCTTTTGTTTCATTGATTTCCTTCTTCATTGTCCATTTATTCAACCCATGGGGACACAGTTAAGTCTTAACTTGTTTCTCTTCATTAAGTAAATCCACATTCATTCAGACATATAAATAAAATGTCAAAAGCATCATTGAGCCTGAACCAAAATGACTTTATAACTGCTGTTTTCACAGCAATGTTAGAATTTGTCATTTAAACTTACATGTCCAGGTGTGTTAATCAGTTTCACATATGAACCTCCAAATGTTTTGTTTAACTCATGAGCATCTGATTATCATCCTTGTAATTTGAGAACTGATGAAATGTTGCATGAAATGAATGATATAATTATATTCCTCTACACCCCCAAAGATCCCCCCTCCCCTGTATTTAAAAAATCCAGGGTGGCACCCAATAGCGTAACGTTCCCGACTGGTACATGTCCATAAAAATACGGCCGACTCTGTGAAACAATGATGGTTTCGCCGTCTCTTCCGGTATGTTCTCTGGGTTTTGGTTGAGGCTCTCTGTTCTTTGTGGATTGTCATTGTCTTTTTCTGCCACCCTGGATTTTATTCTTTCGTGCTCTATCTTCAGAGCTACCATTTCTTTATTCAGCTCTTTATTTTGTCTTTCAAGCCAGTCCAGTTTTTTATTCTTTTCTTTCAAATCATCCGCTAATTTTTCTTTCAGTGCTAGTTGTTTCTGCTCCAGTGTCACCCTATAGCTCAACAGCTCACCATAATCGCGTTTAATTTTCTGTTCTGATGAGTTTGCTTTGTCCAATTCCGAATTAAGTTTTCTTATCTGGTTCCTGTAGTACTCGTTTGATTCCACAAGGATGTTGCTCTTCGCTTGCCATCTGCTTGCTTTGTCATTTCTGATGAGGCGCTCGAGTTTTTTCCTGAGACTTTCCACAGTCTTCAGCAGCTGCTCATTCTCTTCGTGCAGCTTCTCATGGCTCTTCTGCAAAATACCCACTCTGGTCCTCAAAAAATCGTTCTCGGCCATCTTTGCTCACTAGTTCAAACTTGAAACTGCAAATGAATTTCTCTGTGGAATCTGGGAATACAAAGGCAGTCACCAGTGATGTCACAGACAGGATGCGTGACATCAGTGTTTGACATCATAGCCACAAGAAGTCTGTTGGGTGTGGGGGGGGGATGTTTTTATTTAAAACTTTATTCACAGACACACTGTGTAACGGCAGAGTGAAACATTTGTTCTGCCTCAAGAAAAAACAAATACAGATGAACATATTCAAGATAAAGAAAAAGCAAAGGGGCTTCGGTTCCCAACTGTTCATTCAAAGCAGTACAGATTTCAATTGTTTTAATAGCTGTGTTTTTTGTCAGAGTCTTTGATAGTCTGGATATAAAACTTAACTTCATTGTAAAATGCAGCAAATCATGGCTTCCCCTACCTGGAACAATGAATATGATATTTAGCTAGTGACAATAAAGGATTTATGAGAAACTCTGAATTGTTGAGCTTTTAGTGAGGCGCCAAGTAAGACATCTTCCCATAACAGCACAAATTGAGCTTCTATGTTGTTGTGGATAAAGTCACACCAATTCTGCCAAAAAGCATCAACAAAGGGACAAAACAAGTGGACAGCAGTTTAAGGATATGAATCACAAAACGTACAATTTACATCAAATTCTTTCTTGAATATATAGTTAGTGCAAACATCTGCAATAGCTTTTCATTTTAAACGGGTCGGATATTCTGATGAAGGAGGGGATATTTTTGTGTTTTTGTCGTGTAAATTGTTCCAGTGCTCTGCTAAGCACGACTTCTGAGCTTCCACTTCAGTATCACTCACATAAAGAAATGAGTGATAATAAATGATAATATTTAACATTAACACGGCCTGTTCTAGTTTTCGGTTTGTTGCTACCGATTTACACCGACTCAGCTATTTATCCGAGCTACAGTAGGAAACGACGAGGCAGCAGGTGGTCAGAACAACGGCTCATGTTAGACCCTTTCACCTGCATACGGTGTGATCGCTGATAAATTATTGTTGAACTTCTGTCTTTTTTTTTCTGTTTTTTTTTCCCTCTCCAAATAGTCGAGGATTCTTCTGCAAAGCTGCTGGACGACATGTTTGGCATCACTAAAGCGGCTCCCTGCATTTACTGGCTGAACTCACAGAGGAGCAGCTGAGAGACGCATGAAAGTTCAGACATGAAAGTTGATGTTGGATCAGATCGCTTCTATTGAGAAGTTTTACAATCGTCTGGGAATTTACTTGTGCATGATAAGGGAAGAGGAATAAAAACATTTAGAGAGGCTTCAATGTACAGATGCACTAAAAAACATTTTCAAGAAAAAGCATAATGGACAAAGATGTAAGAATCAACATATTTTTGTGTACAGTAAGAGTAATGATGGGGTAAAGATGCGGGTTGGAATAAAACCTCATTCAGGACGGATACCAAACGTTTGTTGAACCTCACTTCCCAGTGACCACTATGTTATGTCCAATAGTTTTCTTATGGAATGTATTTGCTCTTATAGTTTTCTTTATCGGAGAACAAAACTCATACGTCAAGTCAAGTCACTTTGGCCCTGAAACTGCAATGAACTCCAACATTCCACTGCCAATATCATGTTTCCCCATTGCACATAACAGGAGTTTTTGTATCCCTTGTCAAATGTAGCAAGGACAAAGTCCTAATAACTTTTCTGTTTGTAGTCCATCAAACAGAAAAGTTTGATGGACTACAGGGGAGTCCATCAAACTCCCCTGTAGTAACTGGGGAGTAACTGAGCCAAACATGGCATAAGGTTTGGACAGGTTTGTGATATCCACTAAAGCTCTTCTAGAATCCCTAGAACCTGAACTGAACACAGCAACGACTGAGAGTCCTTCATGTGGCTCCCTAATGGCTGAGGACACAGAAGATCCATCAGGTTGAACAAAATGCTTGTGTTTTATGTTTTTGGAAAGATGTTTGTACAGTGTACATAGCTGACTGTTCAAATGGAGATTTTGTAGATATAACATTGCAGTTCTGAGCTGCCTTTGGTCTTTCGGTGTTTTGTTGGACTTTTATGCGAATGTGTCGAACCTGGAATATCAACTGTTTCTTAATGATCTCTCCTCTGCCGTTTAAGCTATGCTAAGTACTTTTTGCAATGTTTTTTAATTCAAGATGAATGTCATTTTAAGATGATTAATTAACTGTGAACAGTGTTACACTCAGAGAACAAATCTGTAAATATAAATACATTTAGTTCTGTTACAACGTGACTATGGTTGTAAGGAGTCGTTTTGCCTTTGTACATTGAATGCTTATATTGGTTCATTTGTTTCCTTCTTTCTGAGGACAGACAGCGTGAAAACTGCCTGTAACTGGGATACGTTTAAATAAACCAATAACTGCAATGCCTTTTCCAGGTCTGATTAAAAAAAAAAACATCACACAAACAGAAGAGGCCAATGTGACAGCATTAACGGTCAGCATCGGTCATTATTGGATCTTGTGATGTTTTAGCAGGAGCCTACGAGGATGAACCTGTGCTGCTTTAAATTGTGCCTACCGGATCTTTGTTCAGTCTGGAAATGAGTTTTCCAGAGACATAGAGTTTCGTACATGCCACGTGTGGTGACCAGAGGTCAGGAGAATCGTCTAACTAGGGTTTTTTAACCCGCCTCACACAGATGGCAGGACCCTCTCCAGCTTCATGTAGTGTCTCTGGAAGATATTCTGTTTAAAACCAGAGGTAACTACAACATCCCTTTAAATATACTATGTTATATATATACTGTATATTATTCTCAATTATCTAACACTTATTGTTTTTCATACTTTAATTGTACTATTCTTAAATCGTGGAGGTCAGAAGGTGTAGGAATAACAGATGTTGTAACATGTGTGTGTGCTAATTTGACACCGGATGTGGGGGAGGGGTGGATGGGGGATGGAGGACCGGAAATTAAAAGCAATTAATGATTAGGGTCATAAATCACTCCCCGATTAAATTTTGACAGAAGGGTGTATATATAGTTTTTTCATGATGACTAATTAGTGAAAGTATTGGTGGATTCACCCATGACCAAAATAATCATTAGTTACAGATCTACTCTGATTTACTTTCAGACAGCTAAAAATATTTTATTTTG
Organism: Xiphophorus hellerii; assembly: GCF_003331165.1. Lineage (NCBI taxonomy): Eukaryota > Metazoa > Chordata > Actinopteri > Cyprinodontiformes > Poeciliidae > Xiphophorus > Xiphophorus hellerii. Next base: position 28,116,466 of record NC_045684.1, read on the forward strand.
CACTTTGGATGTAAATCTGTATTTGTTGGGTGGTTAAAATCTTGAGCATGAGTTAGTTATGCAGGATGTATCGGCACTAACATCGGTATCGACCGATAACTCTGGTTTATCAATCCGATAAATAAAACTCGGCCGATATTAAAAACCAATAATTAACCATCTTGTCTTTTGTGTCTGGATGGGGAGGAGAGGAGATTGATCATGTGATGTTTATTTGGTCATGTGACAGTGATCATGATGCAGCAAAGGATTGTGGGAAATTTAACTGAAGCAGAGTAACAGCGGGGAAGTCATCATAGTGGTGGTTCATTTCAAGGTGTCAAAAGTTATCAAAATATATATATAAGATCTGTACATATCGATAACTGGCCAGCAATTTCATGTCAACATCAGCGCAAATTTTCATATCACCACATCACTACTCTGAGGGTTTTTTTAAATTTGATGATGCAAAAAGTGAATAAATTAGTTGAAAAAATTCTGACGGTGAAAAATGTAAATAGTGTCGCTGCTAATCATGTCTGATTAATATAAGCACTCAAAACACTTCTTGGAGGGTTTTTACAGAATTTTAATGTATTAATGTATTCACTTATTTATATGAGACTGAAAAAACAGCAGTCATGTAAACATACTGGTCGTTGATGGGTTAAATGCTAATTCGCTTGTCATGGCCGTCCCTGGGGTTTTGTCTTTAGCACCTGGATGTGTGTGAAAAATCCTTTGATCCTTATCAGAAAGAACATTTGTTTCCCGCAGTTATTGCTTCCAAGGAGTCTCAGTGCATGTTGGGAGCCGGGTGGAGCGTTGCTGTGCGTGTGTGTGTGCGTGCGCGTGCGTGTGTGTGTGATATGGCAGCTTTCCAGAGGATGAATGAAGAAAGCCCTCACCCTGAAATGAAATTCATTCAGCTCTCCTGCAGGGTGCTCCACTTCAATTGCAAATTAATGTATAAAAAATGTAGAAAGTGATTTTTTTTTTTTCTTTTTCTTCTTCCTCCCAGAGGGGGAGAGCTCAGGCGCTATGCATGCTGGCTGATGGGCGACAAAATGGAAACAGGACGAAATTTTCACGTGACTTTTTGATTTCCTGGAAGCATTTTTCACAAGCATAAAGCTTCTCCGAGCCGTCGTGCATAATCGTGGAGTTTGTTTCATCTGTACGGCGTGATGCAAAGCCACTCGGGGAAACATAAAACCTGTTTGCCTTTCCGGTCACCGGGTGAGGTCTTCCAGGCTCCACAGAGTCTGCTTTGCCTGTGCAGCTGTGGGAATGTGGCACATCATTCAGATAAAAATGGTCTACTGCAGTGGCTCTTAACTACCAACTCAGAAAGCACAGAGATTATAAATGGTAATACGACAGGACTCTGCATTTCACTTTCTTGTGTTTGTGATAACACTCAAAATCTGGGGTGAGCGGAAAAACAAAAAAGATGTTATCTGTTGTCTCTGGGTGTTTCGTTTTAGGCTACGAGATTCAGCTTTTACTTTGAATTTATTTCAAAGTCCTTAATGAGATCCTTACGATCAACACTTTCAGACTCCCTTTCCAAATGTTATGTTATTGTTGTGTTGTAGTTTCTCAACTCTACCTTAAAAATATGTGGTTTTGATTTGCTCTCAAGTTATTGTCTTTTTGCAATTTGTAGTTTTTTGTTTCTGTTTCTGCGCGCCCCTGTTTAACTGCATCTTACTGATTCGTACTGCTCCACACATTACAGCATGTCCTTTTACCAATTTGAACATTGAACTGAATGTTTTTACCAGCTCTACACTGAGAAGTAACTCTTATAAGCAGCTCAGCAGATGCTCAGTTCTGGCAGGCGTTTGCTACTTGCTGCTGGCTAGTCTGAAGGAGCTGAATGGGGGATTCAGCATCGATATCAGTATTTGTATCAGGATCGGTATCAGTGACAGTGGCCCTGGATCAAATCCACAGTACGCCGTATGGCTCACCTCCAGCGCTGTGTGGCTCTGCTGGCATTCTCAGTATTTATTGATGTGGAAGATTTTTCTGCCGTCTTTTGTCATGCAGCTGCTGCAACACGGCAGTGCATTAGAGGGGCAGATAAGGGTAGGTCATACTTTTCTAAGATTGCAGCAGAAAGCAGAGACTAATACCTGTTATTTCAATGACACTCCAGACCCAACGAAGAGAGGCATTTTTATGAAAAGCATATTTCACATTTGGAGAGGATTTTATCTTACCATTTCCTCACGCCTGCTACATGAACCGACTGAATATTGCATTGGAAAAAAACCAAACTTTTATAACATGCCTGAGGACTTTCTGTGCAGAGGTGACGCTTGTGAATGGAGGACGTGACTCAATATTCAGCATCTTCAAAAATAAATGTCAGGGAGGAAAGAGATGGATATTTGTTTTCATAACTGTTCCAGATGGGGAAGGTAAAGGCTAAAACTTTATTATTCCGAAATAAAAGCTGCAAAACAAATGGAAAGAAAACCTCTGTCCTCTTGAGTGTGACGTAAGAAAAAACTGGCCGCTGAAAAATGAAAACGAGCTTCATTCATGAAGATTTGTATTCTAAGTAAACATTGAACTTTTATTAGATATGTCAACAACTGTGTGAATATTCAGTCCAAATGAAACATTTTCAAAAGTCACCTGAATATTATCAATATAGAATAGAAATGTTTTTAGTGTCGCACAATGGAGGGAAATTCTGGTTCAACTGCAGCAAAATGACTGATGATCAAAGCAAAGGATGTAAAATATATAGAGAAATACAGAATAAACAATAAAAATAAAAGTAGGGTGGGGCAAACTTTCAACATAAAACCCATGCAGTTATTCTTTGTTGTGTACTCCGGTTCAAAGGAATGTGTGACTGGGACTCTGTAGGTTATGTTAGAAGATTAAAAAATACTTTAAAAATGTTAAAGACCAAGCTGCGGATGCACCGTAGAGCCGGGGTGTGCTGAGATCTTCTCTCCTGGTGACATATTAACAGTTATGATGTTAATACTAAGATTTTCTCTGACACTATAAGGTGTCAGAAAAAAGTTTGAAATTTGTCAGAAAAAAAAACTCAGAAGTTTTCGAAGATTATAAAGTTAGGAATTTTTGATAAGAAATGATAAATTTACAAGATGCACATCTGGGTGTAAATTCCTATCAGAAAAAAAACAAAAGACAATTTCTGAGCTCCAAAGGCCTAAAATTTGCAGGGAAAAAAAAACAAACTCAGAAAATTTGTGACTTTTGAAACTCAGTTTTTTCTCAAGATTAATCGAAATATTTTTGAGTTTTTTCTGCAGAAATTCTCTCCTTCCCTTTTTTTTTCTGTCTACAGCAGCCCTAACTCACCGTTGTATTTTCCAGGGTGTAAGTGGTAGATCTGGACCTGATCTCCAGGCTGCAGCTCCTCCCTCTCTGTCTGTGAATCTGGAAACCATCCCAGGTGTTTACGGCACGTCCTCACCACCAGAAGTTGAGAATTTACTACTCTTTGAGTAAATATGTGAAATTAACAGTGTTGTATAAAGTAGTGAAATCTCAGAGTCAAGTAAAAGTATAGGTACCTCTCCAAAATATGACTTTGGTAAAAGTCGAAGTCACTGACTGAAACGTTACTTGAGTTAAAGTCTTAAAGTATCTGAAACTTCTTGTACTTAAGTATGGAAATTACTGTAAAAATGGATGTACTCAAGTAATGTAATGAAAAGTACAAGTAAAAAGTAAAACAAAGCAAATGCAGTTTGAATGACATTTTTTATATTTTGGTAAACTTGTCAAATACACTTAAAATAATGTACACAACCAAGTGCAGGCAAAATTAAACCTGCTAATAGATATACCTGCAGGCATCATTTAGTTAAGAAAATTAGGTGCTTTACCTATAGCACAAGGTTAACTTAACCTGCTTTACAACTGAACCAGCTTCTTAGTAAACCCTCCAGGACAGAAAATACAACGTTTTTGTAAGCCTTAAGTTTTCCCTTCAAGTAAGGTCAGTGCTGAAAATGAGAAAAATAAATAGTACAGAAAATGCGGCCAACATGAAGAAAAAGAGCTGTTACGATTACTCTACTTCACAAATCAGTGAATCAGTCAATCCTACAGTCAGTAGGTGGTGCACACAACTGGTCATTATGCAAAAGAAAAAAAGAATTGGAAGGGAAATGCAGCTTATTGGCATCTGTAAACCTGGTTTTGAACTTGCATGCCTTTCCTATATTCGTTAAATTTAGTCTAAATTGCTATCGCTACGGCTTCTGTCCCCCCTTGAACAGAGGAGTCTAGGTAGCCTGTGTTATGTTCCGGGGTTCTCTGGTTCTCTTGGTGGGGTTTTCCTGTCCACCTCTTACCACCAGATGGCGACAGGTTCCGGTTGGAGTGCGGTGGTGTCATCAGCCACAGCTGTCATCAATTACCCTCATCAGCGGAGCCTACTTAAGGAGTTGACCGCCAGTCCAGCGTCGCCTGAGTGTTTGCCAGTCATGGTACCTCTGAGCCCCCTTGAGCCCTGTCTCTGTGTTCCTCGTTGCCTTGAGCCTTCTAGTGATTCTCTTTGTGTTCCTCTGTTGCCTTCAGGTGATCCCTTTGACACTCTGGACCCGTGGACCAGAGCCTGGCAGCTTTCCTGGTTTCAGAACCTCCCTCGTGACGCCGTGGAAGATACCCACTGGTTGCCCGAGTTCCCAGACTCACCTCTCCGTTGTTTTGCAAGTATCTCCTGGACCCCACGGCTGGCGGTCGAACCACTCCGCTGTGTCTCCGTTGCACCCGAGCCTACCTGTCCGTTCTCCGCCGCACTCCTCCGTTTGTTCCTGGACCCACTAAGAGACCGAGACCCTGGACATACTCAGTTACCCTCCAAGATTCAGATCCAACCACCACCAAGTAAGAACAACCTGTGTTTCATCTGAGTTTTCCATATTCCCATGACCCCTGAACTCACCAGTCTGCTTTTTTCCCTCGCAGTGAACCACTGCTGCCCGTTACAGTTGATTCCCTGGACCAGACCACCTTCCCACACTCTGATAATTGTGTACCTTAATAAATCACTTAAACTGATTCTTACTCTCCTGTCTTGTGTTCTGCATGTGGGCTAGAAACCTTAAACCCATCATGACAGCCTGCTACAGTCAACATTAGGCCTAAGCTAAATACACCACGTGTGGAACTGAAACAATGCCAAACAAAGTTCATTTATGGTCAACGTTTCACAATACAGTAGTGTCTAGTGACCAAGCTATAGTTACTGAAGCAGGAGGATTATAACCATTTCATAAGTTACCTCGATGTGTTTCTTCAAGTTGGACGGGGAGTTTTTGTAAGATAGAATTTCCACATCTTCGGGCAGGAATAACATAAACTGCATGCGGTACGACGAATCTTTAACACCCACGAAAGAGTATATTGTGTTTAAATAAGGCCAGGGGCTCTCATCACCAGCTGGTGGTTCCCCTGGAGCCGTGTCCGACGTAGTTGCAGTCGTTGTGGTCTCCGTCTCCTCCTCCATGTGGCTGCTGCTGATTGCAAGACTTGCTTTGTGTTTAATGGGAGAAGCGAAACAGGTGTATCCTATTGGTGGTGATGAACAAGCCCAGGCAAGCAGGCTACGGATTTGTTCGGTAGCCTACTTGCTACTTGCTAATCAGTAGGTGGGGTCAAAACACTTTGTTTCTCTCTCTCGCTTTTTTGTAACGAGTAACTAAACCACACATTGAAAATGTATCGGAGTAAAAGTACGCAATTAAGTTTGGAAATATAGTGAAGTAAAAGTGAAAGTTATCAAAAATGTTCATACTCGAGGAAAGTATGAAGTACTCCAAAATATACTTAAGTAAAGTAGTGAAGTGTTTTTACTTCGTTACTATACAACACTGGAAATTAATCTATAAATTTAGACTGCTGCCTGGCCACATAAATTGTTTTTCTATTGTCTGCACTGGCCTTGCTGCTCTCCTAATCCAATAATATTTATTTTCCCTCTCGATTATAGATTAATGTCCATAAAAGAAAAATAAACCTTTTGTATAATTAACTGAGGAGTTTGCATCGTCACTCTACATTAGCTCATTATATATAGAAGTGTCTGTTGGTGCACTATATTAGATCTTTACCCCTGCAGTGAGCAGATTATGTGAATGTAAAGCTTTATTTGGCTCAGAACATTACTGTGCACAGCAGGGGGCTGGAGAGGCAATATCAGGGTGATAATTCCAGGCTTGAAAATGATCAACACTGATTTCCATTAGAAAACCTCCAGCATGAAAGTCAGAGGAGGAAAGAGAAACTGAAAGAGAAACTGTGACAGGGATCAGCGGTCATGAAGGAGTGCTGGAGGTCAGGCTGCTTGTTTCCGAGCGTCAGGAGAACAACACCAAACGTCTGCCGTTTGTTTCTGATCAGCTTCACTGCTGGGATAGACACGTTAGCGCCGCCATGGCGACCATTTTCACCTGTCATGTTTCCAACCAGGCTGCTGTCGCTGCTTTTGCCGTCGCTGCAGGGAGAACCTAAGCGTTCTCCCTGCCGGGCTGACCGACAGGGACGTTTGTGACCGTCCGCACCTACGTGGAAGGTTCTGGTACCGGCCCGCGGAGCAGGCAGCTCCTGCAGGTCAGGCAAGGGACAGAAGTAGTCTGCTGCACTTCAAAAATGTTACTAACACAAGTACAACATGAAACTGTAACATGTATGTGCAAAACCCAACAGATGAAACATTTAACTTCAGTTGACTGATATAAAACAAGACAGATGAGCTAAGAAACACCATGAGTCAAGGAGAAACACTCAACGATCTGTCCAGTCTGACAGACTTCAGCCATGGAAAGGAGCAGAATCAATCAATCAATCAATCAATCAATCAATCAATCAATCAATCAAGTTTATTTGTATAGCAACAAGGCTGTTCAAATTACTTTACATCGGGCGTGCTGTGGTGGTGTAGGGGTTAGCGCAACCCACGTTTGGAGGCCTTGAGTTCTCGACGCAGCTGTCAGGGGTTCGACTCCTGGACCCGACAATATTTGCTGCATGTCTTCTCTCCTTCCCCATTTCCTGTCAGCCTACTATCATATAAGTTACACTAGAGCCCACAAAAAGACCCCTGGAGGGGAGAAAATGTTTTTACTTTACACCATAAAAACACAAAGTCAAAGTAAAGCAATCTGAGTCACAGAGATGAATCAGATTCATCCACAGAGCTTCATAATTCTGATCTGGCACTAAAATCCAAAAGAACAAGTAAACATGAAGGGAGGCACACATGGATACATGTTAAAGAGCCAGCAGAGAGGAAATAAAACTACATTTCTGCATTATTCCAATATTTGAAATGAGAATGGATTTTCTACTTCATTAACTTTGTCTTATAATCCATCACTCTACCAGTAGAATCGGTAGTATATATATATATATATATATATATATATATATATATATATATATATATATATATATATATATATACTGTATATATACAGTATATATATATCTATATATATAGATATATAAATATATATATAGAGAGAGATATACTGTATATACAGTATATATATCTATATATATATAGATATATATATGTAGATATAGAGTGCGAGAGAGAGAATGCATGTTTGAAAGCAAAGGCTATAAAGGCAGTTTTTAATCTGTCTCTGAAATTCTCCACTGCAATAAGACCAACTGAACCATTGTATATCTGAACAAAAAAGACTTTTTACAACAATATGAAAACCTGGGCAAATAGCAGGACTCTGAACAAGTTATCGGGTTTGTTGGGAACAGGGATGGTTCTGCAGTTCAACAGCTGCTGGAGGAACAAACTACAGTTTCTCTTGTGCATTGCATATGCAGCCGCCTGTCGCTAACAGAGCTCTCCTTTGCTTGAACCTCCTTTCTGAAATACCCCCCAGGTCAAAATGCACTGCGTTCATGCATGTTTCATAAATCCTCATTCCTTAGGAGACTCAGTTATGAAAAGTGTACTAGGTTTAAGACCAACAGTTTCAACTTAAAGTAATAGTATTTACAGTGTAGTCAAATGTAAATTACCTGAGCTTTTTACAAGAACAAATTAACAGTTGATAATGTTTTAAAGGTCAACACTTTTTTTATTATTATTATTATTTAAAATAAGCGAATTATTACCAACTCTTGCTTCTGAATTACCATGGGATGCAGGTGCTTCAGTTCACAGCTAGCAGAGGTCACAGAGAGGTCAAACAAAGGGAAGGGCCACGGATTTGTGAACGGAGGAGTTTCCCTCAACAAGTACACAAGGAAATGGATGGAAGGAAGATAAATCTCACCCTGCTCTGAGGCGTTACCCTGATTTTCTAATATTTCTCTGTAATTATGGATGTTTACACAGATAAAAACTTAGAGAGCGTTCACCCGGTCCTGTTCAGCTGGGATGTTCGGCTGGATTATAGAGTAGCATTTTGGGTTTGGAACAAAACTGCTGCAACACATCCTTCAGTAAAGGCCTTTTAATGAATAAGAACCGGAAGAAAATACTTTAACTGTGGTCCACATCACACATTTCTTTACTTCTCTTTGTTCTGTAAGGTTCAAAACGTGCAGCAGCCAAAGACCTTGTGAAGAAGCAGCTGAAGCTGCAGAGACAGAGTCATTCTCCACGGTGAGACCTGTTCATACATGGACTAGAAACTATTGAGAGAAGCTTGAGGAAGGAAATCCAAGTCAAACAATTCAGAGACACTGATACTGAGAAAATGCCAGTGAACTTTATTATCAAATAAATCTCTGACAAATTATTTCTTTCACTGTTGTGGGTTTTAGCAAATGGAAATAATGTTGGTAATTCTAGCTAACCTAAAGAAGTTTGGTCTGATTTAGCTTCAGACAGACAGAAGAAGTTGGACATGTCTTTATTAGTTTATTATGTAAACTTCTGGTTTTAGCTACATGTCTTTTCCAAGAATCATGGTCTTGACACTTCAGTTGGAAAAAAAAGATATTGATTCTAGCTACTGAAAAATTCATTTATTAAACTATAAGTTACCACACTAATATACTGATCAACTAACAAGACAAACATGAAACGGCATCAAAGAGAGTTCTTAAAGAGTTGGAGCTTGAATGTGCAGATTTCCTTTAGCTAATAAAGAGTTCATCTGATCACACTGTTTCTCACTGTCTCTATGAAAACGTAAACTCAAGAGTCTCATGCATAATTTGATTTCTAAATACTTGGCTTAACTTTTGAGAAAGTTTGGGGAAAAAAAATATGAATAATGAACCACAGGTTGTGATGCCCACAAACAGCCTGAAACATCTTCCTCTTAGCTCTGGGTGTTTTTGGTGCCACATCTCTGCACTGGACTGACTTCCATGACCTCTGGTTCAAACCTTCCAAATAATCATTTCAGTGTAGAATATCTACAACAACATTTGTTCAGCCTGGCCTCAAGGTCCTATGTTCAGGGAGGCACTGTCTGTTTTTGTACTGGCGCAGGTGTTGGAGGTTAGGCAGCTTGTCACTTTGGAATTCAGAGCTGTCCAAAAACACAAAAAAAACGACATAAAATGAAACCCACCACTATTGTGAGAGTGTACTTCTGTCACGATTTTTCAGTTCCTTTCAGTTTATTTATACAGCGCCAATTCACAACGCATTTCATCCTCAAAGCAATCTGCAGAATTCAAAGTCTATTACATCCATTCCAGATTGATCCCGGTTATCAAACAATGCAGTTAGGTTCAGTTTATTATTCAAATTGGTAAAAGTACATGCTGTGTTTGTGTGGGGCAGTATGAATGAGTAAGATGCAGTTAAACAGGGGCACGCTGCCCCACTGCTGCACAGTGAGGAGCCCATCCAACCCTGGTCTGTAGTGTCTGCTTGGCTGAGCGTTCACTTCCTGTTCCAGAAGGTTAATAGAGGAGCCATGTTGTGATGACTTCCTGAGGGCGGAGTTTTAGAAAGAGCCGGGGTTTTTAAAGACACAGAGGCATAATTTCAAGATGTTAAATTACAAAATCAAATTTCAGTAATATTTTATATAAATAATAGGGCTGCACCGATTGCAGTTTTCTGGCCGATCGCTGATTACCGATCTTTTAAAAAGCCTGACTCACCAATTCCGATTTTGGCTGATACCATTTCTTTTTTTTTTTTTTTAAATGTTGCTCAATACAACAGGAAAGTTGCTGAATTGGCAACACTGGGGTGACTATTGTTAACTGTGCAGACATGATGTGGTCTGCCAGTTTGTCAGTCAGACCTCTCTCACGGGAGAACAGAGAAGCACATTGGTTGATTTTTGGACCTTTGCTGAGGTTGATAACATCAGTGGATAAGATCGGCATCACATGTAAAAATCGGCCCACCACCAATCTTGCAAAATTAAGAAAATCGGTACCAATAGATCGGCGCATCCCTAAAATATATATTGTGCTGGCAGTAATTCTTCCCAGCCAGCAGGTGGTGGTGTTTTCATGTTAAGTTTGTTATTGAACAGTAGAATGAGTTCAGAAACACATGTATAATGGCTGACAGAGGCAGTTTATCAGTCTTCATTTAATCATTCTTCAGCCTGTTTTGTTGTTTAGAGAAAGCACTGCTTGTGAGTATTTTGTGCTATTTTATTACATCTGAGACAACATTGAGCTATATTAGTGGGCATTTATGTTGTAAAAGGATGATGTTTGTAAGGCTGATTGTGACATGTTATTTACACAGTATTAAGCATTTGTGCCTTTACTATTTGTAGGATTTGACTACTGTGTTTTTCATCTTTATTTGTAGTTTCACTCTTTTGGCATTGAAAGCAACGTCAATTAAAGTGACATACGCCTGTCAATCGTCTGAGAGTTTTTCTATCTGCACAACTGTTACTTGGAAACACAGAACATATTATATACTGTATACATGTATATAGATAGATAGATAGATAGATAGATAGATAGACCTGTTTGTGCTATAAAGTGACACTTTATGACTACAAAACATAATGGTGCCCCTTTAACGAGCCAAAATTATCTTTTGCATCCATCTTGGAGCCAGACGCCACATCACACCTTCAAGGTTCTAGTGCAATCCATGAGCAAGGTGTCATAATGTTATGTCTGAAAGGTGAATGTTTCATATTTAACATTATGTACATTTGCAGCCGAGGTTTTGCAGCAAGCAGCCAGCATCCCTCCAGTCTCCTACGTCTGTCAGTTCCACTCTGGGAGAAACCGCCTGGACATGAAAAGAAAAAAAATACAACTCTGCTTTATTGCCTTTCCAACATCAATTTATTTTTTCACAAAAAAACAAATATAGTGAGCTGAAAAATCACCTCAATGGGAAATGCAAAATTACATTCATGTATAATCCGTTGGACTCCTCTGGAGTGTTCCAGCTCATTCAGCTGATCTCGGAGAGGTGCCTCGCAAATCCCACGCAAAGCCAACAACAACGGGGAAAATGTTAGAGACGAGGTAGAGCGATTGTCTGTGTATAGGATAATGTATTGTTAGGTAAACAACCGCTTTCCTTAATGCTGTGCCAGAACTGCAGTTTAATCACACAGTGAGTAAATATATGAATTTGAGCTCCTGAACGCTCATTAAGGATGCTCACCATACGGCTCCTTCCAGAATGAGGAATTTGCAGCTTCGGCACTGAGAGCAATGACCATCATTCATGCTGCCAGCTCCCATTGCCTGTTGGCTTGTTTAGCTTGCACGTATACTTTGGGTTTGGAGGAAAGCAAAGCAGTTGTGTTTAATCATCCCCCGGGACGGATTTGCATTGAAACTCATGCGCGAATGATCAATGGCTTCTGTGGAGAAGCGCAACGCTTCGCGCAAGCATTACTCACCTTACATCTCTTTCCAGTGTTTACTGATACCTGCTTTCATCTGCACCATATTGCAGGCCTGAGATAACGGCGCGGTGTAACATCGCTCAAAACAATCTGAAAAAAGGTCTTTTGAGCAAATTACCGCTTGGAGCGGGGAGAAACAAGGTACGAAATATGAAAACAAAGAGTAAAAAAAAAGACTTATGATAGCTCATAATATTAGCATATTATCATCGTCACAGCAATTAATGGCAATAATTACAAATTTACTTTCCTGTCCCCTGGTTTAGAAATGTGATTAATGACTGTGCCACAACTGCCTTCAAGTGCACGATAACGAGAAGTCAGTGTTTGTACATTTGTACGTTTAGTCCACTCCTCGATGCAGAGTTGTTATAATTCAGACGTTTTCAACGTGTCTGTCTGTCCCGTTCAAGGTCAGCTGGGATGAAGGTCAAACTCTCTCTCTTGTTCTGAGCCACCTGGATGTACTTTGGATCGGATGGTCTGCAGAGATGTTCGCTGCCCTTCTGGCGACCTTGGTATGTGAGAACACATGAACTCCTACAGGCTGGTCTGCCGTACGGGAGTCCAGCAGGGATCTGTGCCGGCACCGTTCACTTTCACCCTCTACTCCCCAGACGTCTCCATTAACTCCCCATGGGCTTAAAGGAGACGTCTGGGGCTCGTGGTGCTGTGATGAGGCTGAGTCAGGTCTGTGGAGTGTTCTTAATAAACCAATACATCCAATGCAGAGGAAACTGAATTAGAATGCACAATATAAAGTTGTTTAATCTACTTATTATTATCTAAATAGTTCACCCAGTTGAAGAAAGAAGGAAAGTTAATCGGACCGTAACAAGCGCGGCGCAGTCACACTTACCAGAAAATTTGCACGTGACTCACCGTGTTTACAACGGGCTGCAAAATGGAGCTGGAAGATGTTAACGTTGTTCTGAATTTATTTTTATTTGTATAACAACCTATCTTTAGAGTTGGTTAAATAACCTGTTTGTTTTGTATATTAATCCATTCTGGTGAGTGAACACCACTGCAGAATCAGAGAAGGACAAATGGGAGAACCTTCTAATAAGATCACAAAACATTTTCTTTAGTTATGAGAGGAAGCCTTAGTAATATTTAATTTATTTACTTATTTATTCTTTGTTCTGCCTGGTTTTTCCTCTCTCTCCCACTTCTATCCAAAATATCTGTGCAAATCTAGATTAATTAAACAAGGAATATTAGGAAAAAATGAATCATATAAAAAATCAGAAAATAACCACTAAGAAGAAAGGAAAAATGTATCCTAACCCACATTTGATAAACAACTCTATTTTCTGTGACACCACTTGGTTATGTTCTGTTTTGTCTTTGTTTCAAACTTTTTTTTTTGGTTTCATTTTTTGTTGTTTGGTCTCCTTACCTAATTATAGATGGATATCAGTGTAGTCTGTAATGTCTGGTCTGTGTGCACTGACTAATGAAAAACACTAAATCTAATATCTTCCTTTTTCATGATGGTTTCTATAAACCGTCATGTCAAACCAAGGGCGTAGGTTTGGTCTACGTTTTGGTGGGACCTTACAACTTACTAAACTAATTAATGTAGATTTTTGTTTATTTATTTTGTTTTTGTTAAAGAATACATATGTTTTGTTTTTTTTAATTAATATGGCAAAAATTGGTCGGGACTATTTTATATCCCTTGAATATTGGTCGTGACATGTCACGACCGTCCATACCCAAACCTACGCCCATGTGTCAAACTTATTTGCTTAAAACTTTGAATGGTGGTCCAAAAATGACCAATGGTGTCTAAAAATGTTTACTATTATTATTTCAACTAATAATAGTTACATATTATTCCAGAAAATAATATGTGGAGTCTCTAATTAGAGTTAATTAGTCATGTTAGCTCAGGCTCTGACACACTGTCTGTGTGTCTCGGGCGGGGCGGGTTGGATTGTTTGGACCCCAGCTAAACTCTAGTTGAAATCCGAATGAATGATGTCGAGGGATTCTGATTTTTTTTTTTCTCTGTATCTTGTTGTTTGGTTACTGAGCTGCTTTTCAGCCTCTGAGATGCAGGCTTGTGATGGGATGTAAACATCTGTCAGAGCGAACCAGGAGAACCCGCCCTGGTGAATAGAAAGGCTTACTGTCGAGAAAAGAAGCCTAGCTGACGGCTACATGAGTTCTGTGACATCAACCTGTTTTCTATAAAAAGAGAGCACAGAGAATATGTGCTCAGGATAACCTGAGCTACTCGAAAGATAAGCTTTATCAAAATGGAAAGTTTTGACTTAGTCTTAAAGTACGCAGGGTTTAACCTGATAACTGTAAGCTGTGCTTCCTGTTGTACTTTTAGAATCTCTAACAACAGCAGTAAACCAGCACTCAGAGAGCCAGGATGATGTGAAAAGATCTGATGGTGGAGCTCGAGTTTTGAGAGAAGAACCTTGAACAGTCTAGCCTTGCTGCACCAAATGTTTGTTTTTCTTTTCTATGCTAATGCTAGTCTTCTTGTGTCACTGATAAGGGTGTAGCAAGATCTGGCCGTACCATATGGAAACATCGCAATATTTCTCATTCAGGCGACTATCTCACAAGCAGTAGCCAGTTGTGGTTGTCATGACGCCGCCTAATGAAGTTGCAGCAGAAAATGCCCCAACTACTCTCCCAGAGCGAATGGAGTGCCGGTGATCCAGCCAAACCTGTAGTACCGTAATTCTGCCAAACTTTGCGCTATCTGAAAAATTCCAACGGTTTCTGAAAGGGGCGACGTTGTGCTTCCCAGCCAATATCGAGTTATTACGGTAATTTCACCCCCACCGAAGCAGGGAGTGAAATTAATCTGACCGGCATTCTTTTAACAGATGGTAAATTGCAAAAACAACTTGTTAGGTATTGAAAGTTCCAGTTGTTATTGTTGGTAAGTCCAGAACAGGCTGGTCTCTATTTCGGCTCGTTTGCTGGTAACAAGCTCATAGGCTCTGCTCTGCTGGCGGCAAAACAAGGAGGCAGATGAAGAACTGTGGAACTTTATTTCTCGTCTTGGCAAAAACGGACAACTACAACCACTCCACCGCTCGATAAAGTATTTTTTGAATTTGAATTGAATCTTCCAGTAGAGGGTTTCATCATGAAGCTCTTAGCCCAGTTCTGATCAGATAGATCAGGGGTGTCAAACTTCATTCCTCGAGGGCCGCTGTCCTGCAACTTTTAGATGTGCCTCTGCTGCACCACACCTGAATAGAATAATTGGGTCATTAGCAAGGCTCTGGAGAACTGATCTACACAAGGAGGAGGTAATTAAGCCATTTCATTCCAGTGTTTTGTACCTGTGACACATCTAAAAACTGCAGGACAGCGGCCCTCGAGGACTGGAGTTTGACACCTGTGCGATAGATGGAAGCTAGAAAGTCCTGAAACTCGAGCTGTAACTCAGACAGGATATGAAAATAAACATGCAAGATGGTAACAAGCTAAGTATTTTAATCTGTATATTAGATTGCTCCAATGGAAATATCACCTGCTGTTCAGACTCTCCCCTTTTTCTGATTACCCTGTTTATTTGCAAACAGACTCTCAGAGTAAATCTTAACATTTCGGAGGCTGTGGAAAACCAAAAGCTGAATTTATTTCCACAACCCAAAATCCTCATATCCCCCCAAAGAGGCTCAGTGCAGCAGAGTCTCTTGGTAAATGGAGAGATCTAGATGTCGCTAACATTTCGACGTGTTTTCTGAGCAGGTTATTTTTTACTACCTGAACAGGTAATCATTTATTAAAAAGGGCAGCACCTGGCATGTACATTTAAAGTGTGTATTGCTAATTTGTATGTACTGACTTTGAGCCTTTATTTTTGTTCATTTGATTGGAGCAGGCAGAAGGAACAGAAGCTGCGTTTCCATTACAAATGGGAGCCGCTTTGTATGCGGCGTTTTGGGGAAATTGTAGTCGGTGATTATAAAGAAGAGTTATGGATCAACTTTTTATGAACTGTGATGCTGTGAGAGCTCTGCTGGAGCCAGCTGCAGAGAGTCTGACAAAGAACAAAAACGAACCATCATCCTCCTACTACCTCCTGTCCTTTTCTTTGATGTGACCAACATCTGGCTGTTGGTCACATGACTTGTGTTGATCACGTAATTAGTGTGAGGCGGAAAAAAAATTCTTTCCATCGCAGCTTTTATTGAAACATCTGTTTCAATAAAAGGCTATCTGTTAGGCTATCTGTTTCAATAAAACATGGCTGAAAAACCACCTCATCCAAAATCTTTTTTTTTTTTTTTTTTTTCGAAATTGCTGTGTCTCCATTAAGCAAACTGATTTTCAGGATTTCCATGGTTAATGGAAACGCAGTCCAGTATTTATCCATAGCTAATTTGCAGCAGCCGTCAGTCCCACTGATTAAGCAGAATATGTACAGAATATGAGCAATATAGTAGTAATATAGGTCACCAGACAGAAACCTAAATAGCAACACTTAGTTATCAACTTACCAACTCCTAGTACATTTTCTTGTTTTATAAAACTGTAGGTTATTAAATCAGCTCCACCAATGAGTTGGAGGTTCCAGCAGTATCTTCACACGCTTCATGCCCCCGCAGTGCTGTTTCTGTGGGATGTGCATCAAAGCTTGCAGGCTGACAGACTTTGCTACCGGTGAGGCCCTGGGACTGCTGACTTCTAATCCTCCTCAGATCATCTGGTTTATCAAAGTCCCACTTCTTCTTTTTGCTGAACTGTAAGGGTTTTACATGGTACTGAGGTCTTAGTTTACTGAAACATAGAACAGTACATCCATCAGGCTATGAATCTTCCATTTTCATGTTGTCGCCAAGCAACAGGACGTAACTCCAGGCTGCCTGATGAGCTGGGGTTAGTGTAGCTGACGTAAAGGACCTAAGTTCAGGCTGTGAACTGTCTACATGAATAAATGCTTTGAAAAAAGCATTGAAAAGTTCTAAAAACTAAAAAAAAGGCATTGTTTATTATGTTCTTAATTTCTCTGTAAGTATTGTGATGCTAGCTGGCTCAAGTGACCATGACAAGACAATGGTGGATATTCTGTCCACTAGCTTGCCACGAAAAGCTTGTTCTTTGTTTTTTCTCGACTTGGTAAAACAGAGACACCAGTCTGATATGAAAAAAAAAGGATTTTAGCTCCAAAATGATTCACAGAGTTGGTAGTCTAACGCTTGTCATCTTGGTGATCACCTGAAGGATGAGTTATCTCTGGAATTTAAAGTTCACAACTTACAATACTTGCCAAATAGGCTAACTTTACCTTTGACATTTTCCATGAGTCTATCCCCTTTCTCAGCCATTCACTTCAAGGTATGCAAGTTTAGATTTTTAATTCTTTCTTGTCAACTTCTAACATAGAGAAATGCATTTCGCAGGACCTTTGACCTTTCTTAATTTCCAGATAGAGTAGACACTAAAGGAATCTCCACACAGAGGAAGAAGTCTTCAAGGTTCTCCCCATGGTTGTTTGGTGACTTTTTGTTTTTTCTGTCCAGGTAGAAGAAAAACAGCAATCCATTAGATGGTGGACAGGCGGGTCTGTGGAGTGATGGATGAGGTAAGGAGTCCCGGGTAAGGAGCGGCATACAGAGTCCACAGCTCTGACATCAACATAGTAATCCTTTCTGATGAAGACAAGGCAGGTTTATATCAGGACTGCAAAGAATAAGGAGAGTTCAAGCCCCGACTGGCACTCATCAGCTATACAATCTGGCACCTCTCTCAGGGAGCCAACTCCTCTTTAGGCTGCATCCACACCAGCCCTGTTTAGTCCACTTTAATCCAACTGTAGTCTGTTTGTCTAGTGTGAATGTGTAATCAAACTCTGGTCCATCTAAAAACCTAGGTCTGGGTTTGGTTGAAGTTAGCTCTGGTGCAGTTTGAAAATGCAACCAAAACAAACATGCTAGTCTAATCTAGCCCTAGCAGGAGAAATGGCTCACCGTCTTTTACCAAAGACAAAAGAGAAATCCTACAAGCTTACTTTTCCTTTACAGGTTTACCAGTAACCAGAGAGATGTATTATGCCTCAACATTTTGTTGGAAAGAATTGTTGATTTCACATATTAGATGTTAGAAACTGGGTGAAGTGTTTAAGGGTTGGGTTCGTGTCCTATTTAAGGACTGCCCTCCATGCATTATTTTTCACACCATCTGTTATCGTTGGGGGAAACAGATCAGCCCTTCCTACCAAATGTCAACAAAAAAAGCCCTTATTTTATACCGTGCAACAATGGAAATGCTTCTGTTAACTGTTAAAATATGAATACATGTGCTATCAGTTTAGAACTCTAACTGATACATCTATGTAATACCAGCTCAGGCAGTGACATCGCTGGTGCCATGGTTGTTAAACAGCATTGCCAACAAATGGGGAAGTTTCTGCAGGAAATCGTGTTGTTGTTTGGGTGGTGCATTGCGGCACAATCTGAACAAGCAAGCGTGCAGCCACAGGCAGATGGTGTGGGACTTCTAATTAGTGCAGTGATGATAGAAATAAATAATCAGAAACATTTGCTTGATGAATCAGTCTGGGTTTTATAAGTGCATCAGTCTGAGACGGTGCAATTTGGAATCCCACCGTTTTTCACATTACAAAAAATAAATAAATAAAAACATTGAGGCAGCTTATACCTAAACGGAGATACAGTCACATTATCTTCTTTACACGTTTCAAGAATTAAATATAAAATGCAGATTTGTTTTTTAATCACCAAGGAGGCTGCAATGCACAGGAATAATGAGCTCAGACAGTCCTACAGCTCCCTCACAGGCCCTCATTAACCGCCCGGCCGGATGTGTGCAGAGGTGTGTGTGGGTCTGTTTTCACATCCTCTTATCTACAGAAATAAAACTGTAGACATAAAACATAATGGATAGTCACAGAATCTTAAGCTAAGGGCAATAAATTATTTTTAACGCCTATCCCCCTGTTCTCAGATGAATCAACTGTCAGATAAAGATCAGTGATTAATGATTATTGTAAAAAAAAAACAATGACAACAAAAAAGCTACGACTTTACAACATCCTTTTATATCAGGGATGAAATTCACTGCTTTACTGCTGGTGAATTGACATGCATTTATTGAGTAGATGATAAATACCCACAGAATAGACATGCTGGATCTTTATCAAGAAATACACATTTTTAATTCCTAATTGAAAACATAGAGAAGACGGAGAGAAAGGTTCCATTTAAGACGGAACCTTTGGCTCCGTTTAAGACAGTAGGGTGTAAATATACTGTCTTAAACATTAATAATTTAAAAAGTTTCCTTTAAAGAAGAAAGCATGAGCCGTGGGCGACAAGCCTAGACATGCTAACCAGCAAATCCAATGCTAACGCTAGCCTATCTGTGCTAATGCCCAGCAGAGGAAGAAGGAATTCCAGTCGGTGACCAGCCTACATATGCTAGTCACTAACTCGCAAAGCTAACATAACATAGCGTTTTCCTTCTCATTTACCAATGTCAGCTGCTCAGTTACTGGTGTTGGTCTATCATTAATCAGACCAGTATCTAGCTTCGAAATAGAGATAGCCTCATGCGACAAGAAAGTAGCTAGTGTTAGCTTCTCTCCCCACAGCAAAACAATGCTAAATCCCTAAATACTTCATAGTCATGAAGTATTTATATATTTATATATGCTCCAAAATTGTGCTTGTAACACAAATTTAGTCATTTAAGGACAAATAAATCACCCAGAAAAAAATATGGACATTATGTAAATAATCCTGAACTGAATGGTTAATTGGTTCTCCTATTTTTTTTCACATGACAGAACAGCGTTCAAAATAACTTTTTGACTTTCTGCCATGGCCAGTCAGGAATTAAAATGGGAGTGGAGATGCTATGATGATGATTTTGAGAGACAGCTATCACTGAAAAATAGTTTTTGCTTATATTTTTAAGAAAAGACAGTAACTGAGATCTCATTTTAAACTGTAGCATCTTTATTAGCAGTCACCTTGGTTAACAGTAATAATTCTGCAGTCTGGCTGCACAGAGGTGCAGTTGATAACAGTATTGCCTAGCAGTAAGTATTTCTTTAAACATACATATTTTTACCTTCATTGTTCCTAACAGTTTACCAACATATTCACTTAACCTTCCTTTTGCTGAAAATGTTTTATTCATATAGCACATTTTCACATACAGGAGGTCACAAAGTGCTTCACAATAATATAACATACAATACCAAATGTATCAAATAGCAATCATAGATGTATATCATAAAAGCTCAAGTCTAACTGAAAGCTTCCTGAAATAAAATTGTGTCATCCACAGAGTCCAGGTTTGGTAGGAAAGAGGGCAAAGCGTTCTGCATTCTGGGTGCAACAGCTTGGAAAGATCGATCTGGAGTTCTGAAGCGGGAGACCACTTAAAGGTTTTAATTTGACAACCTGAAACTGCGGGGGGAAGTCTATCTCAATCAGAGATATAAGAAGGAGCCTGACAACGTAAAGCTCCAAAGGTTAGGACCAAAGTTTTAAAATAAAACGTCTGACTGAGCGGCCACTGCAGCATCTTTAACAGAGGTTGTATGAGTTCTTCCGTTTGAACAACTCTGTAATCGCACAGCTGAGTTTTGGACTGAAAGAAGACGAGGAAGACACAGTTAGTCCATTACAGTAATCGGTCGTGTGGAGACAAAAGCACGAATTTTCATCTCAAGTTCCAAGCCATGGATCTAAGTTTGGAGCTGTTCCTCAAATGAAAGAAAGTACCCTGTACTTTTCACAGACACACAGCTACAGTTTAGGTTGAAGTGGGACCTCTTGTTTGTACACTAGCTTTACTCTAATGTTATTTTCTATCTGCAGAGCCAATTGAAGGTCCGGTGAACATACCAGGAACACCATACATTGTCACTGGATGTACTTTACCCAGTTCTGACATACATTTACAGAACCTGCTGTTCAGACCGAATGTGATTTGGGCGTCAGGAGCGTCTGGCTTACATGCACAGTCTACATCACAGTCCTGGAGGGCCACTCTCCTGCAACTTTTAGATGTGTCTCTGCTGCACCACCTGAATAGAATAATTAGGTCATTAAGGCTCTGGAGAACTGATCTACACAAGAAGGAGGTCATTAAGCCATTTCATTCTAGTGTTTTGTAACTGTGGCACATCTAAAAACTGCAGGACAGTGACCCTTGAGGACTGGAGTTTGACACCCCTGGTCTACATGAACACATGTCGAGGGTGGGTCAAAAAGTCTTGCAACACATTTCAAGTGTTTGGAGTATCTGACGCTGCAGAAAATCTGAACTTTTGCAGCTGGACATGGAGCCTCAACCAGTCAGAGAGACTCCGATGTGTGACGCAGTGACATGTAACTGGAGTATGAGTTAAAACCTTTGACAAGACGAGTGGCTAAATCAAAAGGACTTGACTTGATTTGCCAAAAATGAAGTAATTTGAAACACCTTGCCTGAGGGACATGCATGAGTGGTCACTTTTTTGAGTTTTCCATCGGTGAGTCCTTTTAATAAACGTGTCTTATCAGTGTAGGCACCGGTGCCGGTCAGCAGGCCGTCAAACTGGGCTCAGGTGAGACAACGTTAGCTGAAAGTGACCCTCATCTGCGCCCGGCTGGGTTGTGAAACTCACCAAACTCACAACACCTCTGAATTATCTGGTGCTTTCAAATACGGGCAGAGGCGCCCGGCGTTGACATGGGAGGCGTTCTTGCAGCGCAGGTCCCTCTGCACTGGCAAAAATACAGTTCCTCTAATACGGCTCATTTTGGGAAAATACTGCACCAAGGTATGTGTCAGGTATGAAAGCTACATACCTGACATGGCTTGTGTGTCTCTGATGCAAACTTTCAAAAGTGTGACTATAACTCAGCTTTAGGGGAGCAACACATTATCATTTTTAAGCTATTGCTACTTCTGCTACTCACGCAGCCATTTTACTTGCAGATATTGTACAAAAGAAAAGTAAGAACAGGACAGCTGAGGTGACTTATCACCTTTTTCACTCTCCTTTCCTTGTTAATAAAGTTAACATAGCAAACTGGTTCTGGCAGTTTGCTATATATAAAGAGACCCACAGTGTTTTCCATTTCATAGTAGAGATGAGTGAGTATGGTGCATGACACGGCTCCAAATCTTATTAATTTACTGCACTGAACCTGATGTTAAAAGTTAAATCTGTGGAAGCTGTTTCTTCCTCTGCAGAAAGACCAAATTTTAAAGGCCAATTCATAACACGACCAGCCAAGCTGGGGTAATAAAGAACGCACACTGTTGAAATCTCATTATTGTAGCAAGATTAATTGGAATAAGTTTAAAATGATGCTACCTCCAAGATGGATTATCCATAGCAGGCGATCCTTCAAGCCTTTATCCAGATGGTGAGGCAGTTAATTTCCTCTCTGTGATTGTGAATGACTTGTTATAGCTTGAAAAAGATCTAAAAGCTCTTTTTTTTCCCTCTCCCCCTAAATCTCCAAGGTGCTGTAAGCAATAAGAAATTGAATATTTATTGAGACATTCTGTTTTCGGCTTCTCATCAGATTGACTTCAAATTCAGTTTTGCTGAAAATAGTACACGGCTTTAGCAGAACTTTGTTAGAAACGTACACTATGCCAAGCCTCCCCAGGCTCCTCAGAAACAGCCACGGTTTTGGGTCGATTCACTAGATTTTGGAAACGTTTCTTTGGGCTGTGTTCAGATTAACATTAATTGGTATCATGGGACCAGTGTGCCAAAGTAAAAAAAAAAACTAAAAAAAACACCAACAGTAACTTGGAAGGTTTAAAGACTACAGATTGCCTCCACATAGTCGAGCGTTGTCAGAATCTAAACGTAGCGTTCGAAGCCTTGGGAGAATTAGCATAGCTGAGATCAGGCTTTGTTTTTCTGGGTCACACATGCAATTTTTCTTTCCTTTTTTAGGAGTGAGAAGTTTCTTGGTTTGATAATCCATAAATACAGTAACAAATTACCTGAAGCTATCAGAGGGTGCAATTTACTAATGTGTTATTTGATACAATATGTCCCAACCATGTGGTTCCACTTCCTAATTAAAAGCAATAATAGTATTATATTAAGTGTGTCAGTAGGTGCTCAATCTGTTTGATTGGCTCTAATAAAAGTATTTTGAGAAAAAAAACAATGATAAATATTCAGAGGGTGTGAATACTTTCATAAGGCATCATTTCTGAGGGCAACACGACGAAGTGTCCAGCATAAGACAGAATTATTATTAATGTTTCAAGACACAACTTGCACCAGTGATGTCCATTTTTTAATTTTTTATTTTTTTTTTCCTTTAGGGTCAAAAACAGCAAATTTAAACTTCTGACCAGGCCAAATGTTTATTTAATTTTAAATGCAAAACTAAGCTTAATTTTTAATTATTTTTATATTTTGGTTTACCTGCTCAATAATGATTTTTTAAATGAAATCTATAATCCCTAAAGATTCAAAACATAAAGAAGAGAATAAAAACAGACAATTTCCAAATGTTGGGGTCATCAGACGTTTTGAATTTTTCTGGTTCTTAAATTAGGGATGGAGGCCCCCAGGCTACACTTTATGTCAAATTGACTGTTTGAGCTTCATATTATATTACAGCGTTGTTCCCTTGTCAAAAACATACCTGGAATGCTGCTTTAATTTCCTCATGCACGTATTTTTGAGATATTCTTTAATCTCCCATGGCAACCATCCGGTGGTGCCTAAGCGCTTGTGCTCACAAAGCACCGCCTATTTCCTCAAAGCCACGCCTTCCCCACTCATCTCCTCCAGCAGCAGCAGCAAATAACAAACAGCTGGTGGATCTGCGCTTCTCCTGAGTTAATCATACCACCAGTACTAAGAAGGGTTGTAAACGCTGAGATTCCTGTGATGACGTACTGAAGGCGGAGAGTTGGAAAGAGTAGGAGCTTCTTAAAGAGACAGAGGCCAATTTCAAGGTGTCACACAGCGAAGTGTACAAGTGTAGCTGAAGTGATGTCAGTGTAAATGTTTTGGTAAGTGGACTGAGAGGACGCATGGTAGAGCTCAGATGTTGTGTATGGAAAGCAAACCAATTTGCCAAGTTAGAAATCTGTAGGATGTTGATCACAAATCAATTAATTTAACCAAAAAATGGCCTATTAATTTTAGGGTACACCCCCGACAGATTATGTGCCTCTGTTTCTGTGCCTCGAAGAGCCTCGGACACATTTAGTGGTGTAGAAATTGTACCTACTCCTTCCCTCCTACTGGGATCTGAAATAGGCTTCAGCCACCTACAGAACCTAAGAAGGAAAACGTCGGTATCAGAAGTGATCTGACTCCTCTATTTTTTTTTTTTTTTACATTTGCTATTTTGGATGGAAAATATTCTCCTTGGCTGCTCATACGTCCGGCATGCATGGGCATATTCCCACTAAAGGACCCAGAGGAACAAATTGGTGATAGTGTGCTGTTGTCAGAGAGTGTGTGGGAGCCATTAATGTGTTTAACGGAGCTATCACAGAGCGCAAGCCTGCCTCTTTAAAGTCCTCTGGGCAGCTTCTTGAAACTTTACTTTGTGCAGAGGGCAGCGTCAGGCCACCCACACATCACAGCGTAGCGTCTGTCCTCGTAATGTCACCGGGGCTAACATCACCAATCAGACTTGTGATTGAACACCTGGAGTGAAAAACACTGAGAGTCCCTGAAGATCCAATCAAGAGTTCAAAGCGTGCATTGTAGATAACTTGAACACAATGGGATACAGTCATGGGCTTTTGGCTGAGATTGCAAGTGCTCTCTTGATAAAGTTTGAGAAAATGAAGCAGAAATGTGAGATCCAATGGAGGCGGCCGTTAAGAGTGTTAACCGTTAAATAGAGGTGCAGAGGATTCGTCCTCCTCAGTGACTCACAAACAGCTCAGGAGCAAAACTGATGCAGTGTTTGTCCTCTGCATGCCTGACCAGGGTGGCAGTAGGGGGCGCTATAGCTCTGCCTGCACTTTAAAACGCAAGAAGTGGACATCACTTAAAAGATTTATGTAGACTCGTTGCCTCAAAAGAATCAAGTTTTCGGAATAAAAAATGTTAGTACGTGCAAGCTCTACATCTTAAGTTTCCACAACTCGACTAACTTGTAATGACATAATAGTTCACAGAACCTACCTCTACTATGACACCTAATTAGTTCTCCTTACTTAAGAAATATATGCAAACTTGTTGCCTCCAAACCTTTTAGTTTTCAATAAAATAACTGATTTAGCAACATTAACTTGTGCAATTTTAGTGAGCATAATTAAAGTTAAATTGGTATCTTGTAACCATTTAAACACACAAAGCTTAATTGTTTCTAAAGCTTTCTGAAGGCTTTTTTCTCACTTGATACTACTTCTATAAATAGAAAATGTTTTGGATGAAACTTCTGTTTTCTGTATGTTTCCCTACTCAAACTTTTACTGAAAATATAGAAAACTGTGATTGTCATTTGCTCCCTTAATCTGTCAGTAATCTGTTTTACTGACAGATTATGTCTGTCAGTAAAACAGACAGAATCTTGTTTCAGATGAGTACAAACAAAAAGTCATGTTATATAAATTATGTTCACTTGAAATCTTTTATTTTACAGAATGTTTTGTTTTACAGTGTGAAGAAGGCATAACACCCCCAAGAAGTCAAATTATTATTTTCTTCTTTTGTAATCTGTGTTAATATTCTTTAATATGTGGTTTCTATGATACTTTTCTCAGTAAACACAAATAAGTTTAAAAAAGCAATCAATAATCATATATTGAGTAAAACAAAAATCCCACCTTTTTTCAGGAAATGAACTTTCCCAGAAACAGTTGAAAAGAGCAAGTAATGCTAATAAAAGTTTGTTTTTTACAACCCAGATGGAATCAACAGCTCAGGAGGAAACTGTGGTTAAAACCAGAAAGATCACTTCACCAGTTTGGAATCCTGATATTTCAAACAATATGTCTAGATAAATGTTTAATATATTTTTTCCAGATGTTTCAAAACAAAAAACTAATCAATAATTATTGATATTGACTGACTCTATTGCTTATATCGTCCAGCCATAAACTGACTCTATGTGTCTGAGTTCTGGTCTGTTTTTGCTTCTGTGTGTGTTGAGAACTGGAAGAAATGATCCTTCATAACACCGTCAGTAAAACGCTAACCCCCCGTTAGCATCCGCAGAAAACAACCACTGCTTCACACTGCTCTCTTTTTGCTCCCCATTTTCTTCCACGTTGGTCTGATCGGCGCGCCCTTCATTCCCTTCATTCCCATTATTCTTTGTTGTTTTTTTTAACTGCAGTGATGAATCTGCTGGTGATTTTCAACCATTGCAACAGGCAGCCTGAAGCAGCGCAACTGTGGCTGGTGCTGCTATTGATTTCAAACTTCTTTCGAGTTTGCTTTGTTGTGGACTGAGGCAAGGAGCAACAAGGGCAAGGAAAACATGTTAAGAGTTTCCATGACAACTTCTGCAAAACCAATAATTCCTTGTAATTGATGTGCTGGAAAGGACACTGTGATGTGGGTAAGTAAATCTGAGTCTAGGATTAGACCAGTGGTTCTCATGGAAATGGAAAAAGAATGGCTCTTGCACAAAATAATGTAATATGGTGTAATTGCATATCGTGTCCTTTGCAAAACCACATGGCACAACAATTTCAGGTTCCCTAGTTTAAGAATTAGTTAGACTGTAAGGAGCGTGGAAGAGTGACAGCTTGTAAGAATGTGACGGTACTCTGCTGAGACTAATTTGGGACGGATTGTAATTAAAGATGTGAGAGAAAGAGACTGATGGTGGTGAATGTGTCTCTGGGGACAGTTGACCCTATATGACCGTGGACCCTTTTCACCCTCCCCACACCCACGGATGATGTCTGAACAAAATTAGAGAAGCAGACAGAGAGATTAGTGGATGAGCTCCAAGGAAGCAAAGGGGTAAGGTTACCCAAGGTGGATAGGAAAGTTAATTGAGTGTATGTCAGGAAAAGGTGGGACAGACGGACGCTAAATGGATGGATATTGGATGGAAGGACAGACAGACATCAGTGCATCCCAACATTATCTGTACTTCTGGTAAATTTTACTTTCTAATTATTTTTATTCAACTAAGAAGTAGGTTTCTACAGAGGCCAGTAGGGGACATTTTTTATTTTGTGTTACCTCCTAAACGTATTGCATTCCCTCGCAATAAATGTGCAAAAACACCCCAGTCTGTTTTGTACACAGTCATAGTGATAGATGTTCACCTTTAGAGCCTCGGTGAAGACATGTTTATAAATGAACTCTTTAGAGCGGAAACTGGTAGAAAAATCAATCCATTAGTTGTGTGTTTATGTTTGTCCATGTAACTCCAATTACAATGGATTAAGAAAAATGAAAGATGATATTAAAGCTGGGTTTAAGATACTTCCCATCTGTGTATTTGATTCATCAACCATATTTACGTGCCAAAACCTGCTCCTCCCTACTTAGCCCTCTGATGGACATCCTGACCCTGAACCTTACAGGAAAACAAACTGGAGTTGGATGAAACCGGACCAAACATGTGAATTCATCCTGAAGATGAGTCGGCTCCCTGAGAGAGACGCCAGATTTCATAGCTCACTGTCTGGTGAAAATAGCTAGCTTAGAGAAAGTAGAAGGTCATGGGTTAGCTTAACATGGCGAGGAGGTAGTTTATCCTGTAACCAGTGGGTTGCCGATTCCAATCACGACTCAGATGTTGTGTCCTTGGGCAAGACACTTCATCTTCCTTGCCTGTTGTTGGT
This sequence comes from Xiphophorus hellerii, assembly GCF_003331165.1. Classification (NCBI taxonomy): domain Eukaryota; kingdom Metazoa; phylum Chordata; class Actinopteri; order Cyprinodontiformes; family Poeciliidae; genus Xiphophorus; species Xiphophorus hellerii. The sequence goes on from NC_045684.1 coordinate 28,144,035, forward strand.
CAGAGGGTCCAGTGGTGCCAGTTCACAGCAGCCTCACTTCTATCGGTACACACTAGGGCAACTGTGGCTACAGTGTAGCCATGTGAATGGGTGAACACTTGAATGTCTGAATGTAGCATGAATTGCTTTGGAGTCCTCTGGATTTGATCAACTTCCTGTACTACAGGCAGAACCTTGTCAAGGTTTTTGTGCTATTGCATTTTCCATTTTTTAAATTTTTTTTATAAAATGTAAAATGTCCACATAAATATAAAATGTTGCTTATTGGAATAGGATGCCCAGCCGGAGTGAAGAGAAATGTGAAAGAAGATGGAAAGGGCATTCTTACCTGCAGGTAACAATTATTCAGCCTGATGAGGTTACTGACAGAGTAGAGGACACCGACAAAGTAAGCCTTCAGCGTTTCAGAAGTACAGAGAGTCTGTCTGTACTGTGCAGCCTCAGTCAGCTCTTGCTTCAGTGCTTTTAGGGTTTGTTTTTTTTCTTTCTGTCAGTGAATCCCTACGAGGAACACATCCATATTATTTGCCAGTATTGATCATGTTTTGAGGTGACTAGCATTGGATGTCCAGTCCTTTATAATAACCTATGGGTAAAGTGAAAGTGTTTAAGCTGATCAGATGAATAACTTTTAAAACAGAACGGTGGGCAAATGACTGCAAACCCAGCAGGTGACGCAGGTTCAAACACACGTTGCTATGTAGGGCATGGGGGATCTAAAGTTATCAATATTCTGTCATTCTGTGATTTAGGGGCGTGGCCACACCTCAGATTTTGACTACACACTACAGTGACGTGGGTGAAAAGAGGCATTAGTTTAGGACTTTGGTTCAAATCAAACATGGTCATCATCAACATGACCGTTTGGTGATGGTGATCCTATACAGTATATAGATCAGCTCCAAACTTCACTTTTTCTGAAGTGAAGGAAATTAAATATAGTAAGCTCATACAATAAGGAGAGTTCAGTTTCGGCTTCATTTTTGCTTGCAACTTTTTAATGTGAAAGAGAGACATCTACCCTGCCAGATACCCAGATATTTGGATTCAGAAACTTGCTCAATAATTGTACCATATTAGGTGGTGATGTTTTGATTATAAATGACCTCTTCTTCTGGGTGCTATTCCTTTGGTTTTGTTGGTGTTCAATACAAATGTCAAGAAGACAAAGACTGCATGAGTGTACTGAAACTCTCTTCACCTGATGCTGCTGCTGCCTCTGGGGATGGGTCAATGCGTAAAAGATTGTGTTGTCTGCATAAAGGTGAATGGATGAGCCCATGGCTGATATTAATAACTGATTTATAGAAACAGACAATAGAGTAGGTCCTTGACTGGATCCCCGAGGCACACCATGGTGACAAGGAAAGGTTGAGAAACAACAAAGTCTGATTTTAGATATTGAGTTCTTTCTGAAAGAGGCATTATGTATAACAACTTCAGCTTGTTTGTTTGAGAGAATAGAATTATTAACTGTATCAAATCCTTTGGCCAGGTTGTATTTGCATGTTAACACTGTGAGAAACTCTAATTTTGGTTTTGACCCTCACTTCATGTACCTGGACCCTGATTACTCCCTCACAGTATGAACAGGATCAGTTAGTATGCCAGGGTTTTCTCACTCCGTGATGTCATTGTTTCCAGTTTCAGGTGTGTAGAGTCACCCTCTCTACATGGTCCTGTGGGTGAACCAATCCCCCGTTGATGGACAGTCTGTTTTCCTCTAAAGTTGCACCTCCTGGGCTACAGAGTTTGTTGTAAAGGTGTTCCTGGAAAACCACCTCTGCCGAGTAGTCCATTAATATTCCTAGTATGCTTACGTTGCCACTCACCTTTCTGTGTGTTGTGCAGAGCCTGACCAGAAAGCAAACCCTAAGTAGAAGCTCCCGATCACTTTGCACATTCTCTTTTTTGTTAATAATTTTCTTTTACGCGTTTCTGGGTGCTAGTCTAATATTTAGAGTTGATTAAAAATGCTCAAACATTGAGGCAACAGTTCTCAAGTAGTGAACGTGAGCCAGTAAACAAAGCACTAGCAGTCAAAGCTAACGTTAAGTGAGTTGGTTTTGGCTGGTCTAGAGAACTTGTACTCGAACCGCACCGGAGTTCAACTCAACTCACCTGAGTCCTACTTTTTAGGTAAACCAGAGTTCGCTTTTTGGTCCACATCCGTTTTATTCACACCTCTCTGACTGAACCAGACTTTCGAGGGAAACGAACTGGAGTTAGATAAAAGCACACTAAACAGGGCTGGTGTGAATGCACCCTACTTTAACTTTATGTGACACTTAATTAGGGTGATGAAAATAATTTATGACTACCGTATTTTCTGCACTATAGGGCGCACCGCATTATAAGGCGCATTGAATAGCCGCTACAGTAGAGGCTGGGGTTACGTTATGCATCCATTAGATGGAACTGCGCTAAAGGGAATGTCAACAAAATAGTCAGATAGGTCAGTCAAACTTTATTAGTAGATTACAAACCAGCGTTCTGAAAACTCCGTTCATTCCCAAAATGAATAAACAGCTGTTTTATTATTTTCCCCGAGGTAAAGTCAGTGACGTGGTATTTTCGTGACACAGTTTATCTTTTAACAACAGCAAGGTGTAACATATAGTGGAGGGGAACTTTTCCTCGATTCAATAAACCCGTAAAAAACAGTCTGATACTGTTACGGTAAATCAAACGTTAGTGCAATCACAATATATATATCCACTTCCGCACCATTGATTCGTTCGCTGCTGCTCTATTCCCATGTTCTACTGCGTGACTGATCGCCTTGAGCTTAAACTCTGCGTTATAAGCGTGTCTCTTAATAGGAGCCATTTTGGGGTCTTTACACAAAACCCAGCATGCACCGCGCGCTTCTTCTTCTATGGGTCGGCGGCTGCTTACCGTAGTTGCGAGACCTGTTGTGGCTCAATATTGGTCCATATATAAGGCGCACCGGATTATAAGGCGCACTCTTGGCTTTTGAGAAAATTGAAGGTTTTTAGGTGCGCCTTATAGTGCGGAAAATACGGTATACATCCACTTCCCCAACAGCATTAAAAATAGAATCCAGAAGTTTTTTTGTGTGAAGCTTTTTTCAGGCTTTCCAAACCCCAGGAGTTAACATATACCCACCTGGCATTCACCTACCAAGCCAAGCTGGTGCTTTATTCCCCCTGAAACACTGGCCTCACTAAGTCGTAGAATCAGAGCCAGTTCGCTTTGCACAGTCCTGGGACAGACGAGGACTCGCTGGAACTATATATAATATTTTGTCTTGGAATGCTTCAGTCTCTCCTGGGAAACGTCTCTTTGCCAGACAATCAGACAGACAGACACAGGGGGAGGAACAGAAGTGAGTGAACTTTAACCAAGCTTTTGTAAAGCAAACATCAAGAAATGTAGAACATGTCTAGATTCCTGTTTCAAAGTGTTGCTCAAAAGAAACTACAGTTTTCCCCTGGGACCTGTTCCATCTGAGACACAACGTCTAATAAAATGAAAGTGGTATTGTTGTTTTAAAAAAGCAATATTGGATATTAATAAGTTACAGTTTGTATTCTTCAAAGTAAATCATTGAAGTAGTTGTTACAGAATCGTTTTTAAGTTATTCGCCTTTGACTTCTTTAGCGTCACTTTAAATCTGCAGTCCATCAAACAGACTGGCTTATATCCGAAAACATTCATACTTTGAGGGTGATTTACAGTTGACACCAGAAGTTTACATACACCAAAAAGAAAGAAACATACACACTTTTCCTCATCGTCTGAAGTTAATTCAGACCAAACTTCTCTTGTTTTAGGTCTGATAGAATTAATTAAAATACTTCTACATGCTGAATGCCACAACCATGAGAGAAAGTATACACCAGAGATTTATTTATTAATGTCTCCAAGATCAGTCTCTTTCAGCTCAGACAAACATCAGAAGTTGACATACATTTCTTCAAAATGTACAGTTTTTTAATTGTTTTTCATATCTGCCACAAACTTGTGGCGGCCACACCAGAATATTGACTCTGTTGTCCTGAGCTTTAGCGTCCTGGCTGATGTCTTCAGATGTTGCTTCAGTATTTCTACATTATTTTTTCCTCGTGATGTTGTCTATTTAATGAAGTGCACCAGTTCCTCCTGCATCAAAACAGCCCCACAACATGATGCTGCCTCCACCGTACTTCACAGTTAGGATGGTACAAACGTCCCCATTTGCCCTCCAAATGTAACGACGGCCATAATGTCCAAACAGTTCCCCTTTAGTTTCATCAGACCACAGGACATGTCTCCAACAATTTGGACATTTGCAATCTGCAATCTGGCTTTTCATGTTTCTGTTGGTGCAATGGCTTCTTCCTCGCTCCACGTTGATACAGGACACTTTTCAGTGTCGGACCAGGACACTGTGTTCCAGGTGAGGCCTTCAAATACATCCACAAGTGAGCCTCCTATTGCCTCACAATACTTATCTTATCAGAAGTTTCCAAAGCTATGACATCATGACCTGGGCTTTATCTCAGTTTAAAGAGACAGTAGTCATTCTGGATGTAAATGCCGGATTTTGAAAATATTAATAAAATGCCACAGCAATGGGAGAAAAAAAGACTGACACATTTCTTCTGACATGAGTGTGGCTTTTATCAAATAGAAATAATTTTGGTAAGGTTGACTAACCAAGAACAGGAGATGTTTGGTCAGATTTAACTTCAGACAGTGAAAAAAAAAGATAGATGTTTTTTTTATTCGCTGTATGTAAACTTCTATCAAGAGTTATTTGTTCGCCACAAAGAAAATGTCAGAGGTTCAACTTCTATCTTCTATCTTCCCACCTGCTTAAGAGAAAGATCAAATCTTTTCTTGCGCTCCCCATCATTTCAAGAGTGCCGTTTTTGTTTTTGTGGTTTTTCTTTTTTTTATCTTAGTCATAAATTCTCCAACTGTCATCTGAAATGGTTTTCAGGACCAAGTGGCACAAGAGAACACCATGCAGCAGCAGAGGCCACATATTATCATTTTGTCCATGTTGGAGCGGTGCAGGAACTCGTTTGTCTTCTGGCCGAGAGCCATCATCCTCCCAGAAACGAGTCGTGTAAAGATGATCCTATCTCAGGCGATATTCTTCCTACAAGCTCTGACAAGTTCATTTGGGTTAAATTAGTGTCCCAGCTCAGGTGTTCTGCTGCCATTTGTCAAGCAAGACACTCGCATTACCCAAGAAGATTAATTTGTCATGTTACTTGGGAATATTTTTCCTTCCTATAGCTTATCTAATTTGTGTGCTGCAGCATGGTAGAGGGTGAGGGACTTTCTCTCTTTTTTTTCCCGCTTCGGGGTTATTTATGTGAGTGTTCTCTCCACCTATAGATAATGTCACTTTGCAGGAGTGGCAAAAATGGCTCCTTTGCTCCTGGTCAAACCTGACACCCAGTGGATAGATTAGGGCCGTCTCGCCCTAACGCTGCAGCACTTAAACCGTGGCCCATTCCAGGCTCCATTAACAGAATCTCTTCCTAATGAACCCTTCCTCAGGAGGAGGTGATTAATAGGGCTGGTCATCCAGGATTGCATTTGCCAGCAGCGTCCCGGTCTGCGCTGCAGGGTAGCGCACAGGAATACAAAAAGAACCGAGCTTTCTGGCGAGTCGCTCCGGTTTGACCTGGGTTGCAGTTTCAGCTCACACAAACATCTGCTTCTTTTATTCTTTTGTACATTAGTTTTGTAAAATGAGGCTCAGTGAGCGTCGTAAGACAACGCCGTGGGAGGCATTAGTTCGTGACATCAGGATAGCATCTGTACCGCCTCTCCTTCCCCGAGGTTCAAATTATACCAAACCCAGCGGTGCGCTGCCTCGGTTTTGCTTTAACATATGTTGAAACGATGAACGGCAGAGATCATATGTCGCACAGGGGGAAGACATTGACAGTAGCGTGGGCGCATTGGCTTGGGAGGTGTGGTTTTTCATTTGCTGGAAAGGATAAAGCAAAGTCTCCACAGGGGACAAGTTCGTGCTGCGGACCAGAGCTGTTTTCTGTAACACCAATCTACTGATCTATGACTTCAAAACAAGTTCCATAAACCTTCAGAGGCCAACGGGCTTCAGGAAAACACCGTTTATTTAGAGGTGCAGGGCTGAAAATCTCCTGATCCTTAGTGTAAAGGCTTCTGAAAGCCATGCAGGAAATTAGTAAAAACCTTTGACCCCCTAGAGGCTGCGGTCTTCACCAGGGCACTTTATGGGGATGGTTTTATAAAAAAAACAACAACAACAACAAAAAACACTATGATATAAAGACTCTGGACCTTTGGGACCATTGGTGAGGCTGACGAAAGAAAAAATAGAGAGTACTTAGAATGTACATCGGAGGTAGTGGACAGCTCAGAGTGATTGCTGCCCCTGCCAAGCCTTTTTAGCCTCAGCTGAGTTTGTTGGCAGAAATCCTGTATACTCAATGACCCGGCTCCTGCCACCAAAGTGCCGCCGCCGCGGTGCTCTACTTCATCTACAACCTTTAGCCTCCTGATTGATGCGGCGCACCAACCTGTTGGAGGCCGGCGAGCGCGAGCTGTGAAGGTCAGGCCGAGAGAGAGGGGCTAGCGGCGGCCCGCGGGTTGTTCCTCATTTCCCGCTCTCCCATCAGCTGATTATGGTACTCAATGAGCCGCCGACCCCCCCCACAGAGGAGTGAACCACAACGCAAAAACTAGCTATGGCGAATGCGTGACAGCAATTCGGATACATTAGCACTTAGGTAAATGAACTGCGGGTGACGCTGATGACAGTAATTAGATCCATTACATGCACGCATTCTTTCCAGCTGGGAGGAAATGGCAAATGATGTGTTGAGCCTTAGAGTAAATAGCAGGCACGTGCAGAGGGGGGGGCTGGGGGTGCTTGAGCACCTGCCCTTTTTGCTCCTTGCCCTAAAGTGCCCTTTTGGTCCAATTTTTTTTTTTTTTTTTTTTTTTTAAGTTAATTTCCCAAGCCCTCCTCTGATATGTACTAAAATTATTATTTTTTGTTGTTGTTGTTTTTATTTAAAGAAAAACAACATAATAAGCCCTTCGGGTCACCTTGTTACCTTTGACCTTTTGTCCGTGACGCATGACGCAGCTGCCTCCCGCTCAGTCAGTGAGACTGCGCAGTAGCTTACTGCGGAGCTCAACGTGGAGGAGGAAGGAAGGAAAAGTAAGGAAAAACTGTTCTTATCTATCGATTCAGTATTTTATCATACAGACATTAGGCTGTTGTTGTTGTCCTATTAGCTAGCTGTTAGCTAACGAGTTTGGTAGCAAAGCAAGATAACTAAAAAGCTTCTTCCCTGTATCGCTAATGATAGCGGTCATTCTTCATTATTGCTGATGGGGCCACATCAACGATCCAAAACCGATCATCTCTCTATAATGAATATATGTCCGATTATCTAATTTCCTTTGCTGCATAATGTATATTAATTGCATTTATTCTGGCATTAGGTTAATGTATCTTGAAGGGGAATAGAATTTACAAAACTGCTTGAATTATAATGATTTATTTTTTTTAAACAAAAAGTTTTATTTTAATTTTTTTAATTAAATAACTAAATTTTGTCTTGTTAACTTAAAAAGTTCTTTGCAAAACAAACTTTTATTTGCACACATCAGAATTCTTTTGTTGCAATTTTCGGCCCTGCCCACGACGTCATGTGAGAAGCAAGCAAAACTTTGAATCACAAACAAAAACTTACAATAGCAAGAAAAGATTTATGACATGAGCAAATAAGTTTGTTCACAAATAATTTTTCTCACTTTGAGACATAAATCTCTGATTTTAATTTTTAAAAAAAATTTTTAAGCAAAACTTTTGTTTAAAAATTGTTTCAATTCAAAATGTATTGATCACAATTGTATTTTATTTAATTGAGGTTATTATTATATTTTTAATAGAATAATTGTGAAACATATTGAGCTCCACAGCAGAGGCCTCCTTTTCTCTGAAATTAATATTATGTTGTGCTAAGGACTGAAAAACATATTGGTTTAAACACAAAGGTAAATAATTGGTAGTGTGGTTAATACAGTGTTCTTATCATAATTCATTATGTTTTGCTTTTTTCAGTTCAAAGATGCCGCGTAAAGAAAGACGGCAGAAACAAAAAAGAAAAGAATTGATAGATGCAGCAAAAGGTAGTGGATTGTTGACCGACTGGGTCAGAACGAGTACTGCAGGTACGAACAAAAAAAAAAAAATGTTCTTTACATTATCAACATGTAACTTTTGGTAGTGAACAATATATTTAATATTACAGGGCATCTGTTGTGTTTTTCTTATGCTAAGATGTACTAAATTTAGGTGTAGAATAATGATTAGTTTGTTTCTTGCTCCCAGATGGACAGAAGGAAAGTGATAGATCAGAGGAGGAGACAAAAATGCAGTCAACAACACAGGAAGACAGGCAAGGAGAGGGACAACAGTCAGAAATAAACACTATGGATGAAAATGCAGAGCAACAAGTCAGAGAGAAGCCATTCATATTTTTAATGGACCTTCCACACCCAAATGACCCAGCACATGTCTTGCAGTTCAACATAAAATATGATGAAGCATTTATCCAAAATTGTGTAAACCAAGGACCATGCCAACCAGAGCTGTCATTTCCTAAAAATGAAGAAGGAAGGTCTTTTCAGAATAAATGGTATAAGAGTAACCCATGGCTGGAGTATTCTCCCAGTTTAAATTCCATGTTTTGTTTTAGCTGTCGTGTTTTTTTGAATGAAGAAAAGCACATGTTCCGCAAATCATGGAAGACAATAGGATTAAACAGATGGAACAAAGCATTACAGAAAATTAAAGAGCACAGTGGATCAGAGTCCCATATGTGTGCTATGGTAAAGTGGAACACTTTTCAGAAAAAATCCCTGGAGGCAGTTTTGGAAACAGGTAACCTTCAATCACAAGCTGCAAAAGACAATATTTATATTTTTAATAGTGTAATTCTGTAAAGACAAAATATGTAAATCGGAGCTAAACCATCAGCTCTGATTTACATATTTTGCTAAATTGCGGGTTTGAATATTGCAATACTTTCCTATAACAAAATAGACCTGCAGAAAGAAATTACTAATAAAATATCTAATATATGCATAGTGTTATGCTCCATATAGAGTTTTTCCTTAGCTTATATTGTATGTCTCACAATTTTGTAATTTATCATTTTTATTAAGCTCTGAAAGCTGTGTGGTTTTGTTAATAGTCTTTCCTAGAATGCGGTTAGATGTGCCCTTTTTTTTTTTTTGAGCACCTGCCCTTTCAGTGGTCTCTGCACGGGCCTGGTAAATAGTTTTCTGACAAGCACAGAGGCTCTATTCATGATTGTCCGTCTATTTGTATTTGCTCTCTTTGCAAGCCTTATACGTTAAGAAGCACAGACAGAGAGAGCAAGCTGGAAAGTATTCACAACGCTTCGCTTTTCCACTTTTTGTTGTGTTCCAGTTTTATTCCAGATTAAATTGTTTTCCCCACAAAATTACATGTGAAGACCCCGTTAGAATATAATGTGTTTTTTAGTTTGAGATTTTTGCAAACTGTTAAAAAAATAGTAAACCAAACCAAGAAATCACATTTAAATAAGTATTCACAGCCCTTGCAGTGACGCTTAAAATCGAGCTGTAATTTATTGACACCAGAATGGAAACCAGAAGTATGTCACTTTTATAAAAAATGTTTTTTAACATATGTGTTGACTCTATCGCTATGTCGTGGGACAGATAATCTGTGAACAAATCAAACTCATCTGCATTCAGGTGACGCATTCATTAGCGTTGTCAATCACCCCTCTATGTGCTGCTGCTCATCCCTTCTGCTCTGCAGCTAGCAAAGCCTGATTGGTTGGCACCATTGACATGTACATTATATTATATAAGCTAAATGATGGAAAATCAGTTCATATATTAGAAGGTTTTTAACCATTTTATTGGCGACGTACAGACAGGAGGAGCATGCTCTGGCAGCCAGTGCAGTTAGAGAGAGGTTGATCAATCCAAGGTGAGGCTCAGCTGCTGCTCTTCTGAGCATTTGAATGGGAAAATGCAAAAATTCAGCAATTTTGAAGAAAAAATAATCAAAATTGGTAAAGCTAAATGAAAAATAAATACTTCACAGTACAAAACACAGGATGGAAAGTTGTTTTCTACAGAACCAGACTGTCTCGCCTTTGTTGTTAATTCTTTATCCTTGGTATAAAACTCATGTGTTTCTCTGACTGGCAGCTTTTCATCCAGACCTGCTTCATTACTGATTGTCCTACAAGCTCTCTGTATTGTGCACAATATATGAATAAACCTGATTGAGTGATTTCACCTGAACAGTGCTTGCAAATAGTATTTTTTCCACGACAATGGAAATAGCAATATAAATGATCTTATCATTATATTATTCTTCCATATATATAAATAAAATTACCTTTACTATTTGTTGTATTTCTTCATATGGGAAGAATGAAGGGAAGAGGTGAAACATGGTGACAGTTCTAACAAATGTGTAAAAAAAACAACAACAACAACACAGCTTTTTTAAAAGCTACCTGCTGCACCTTTAAAGGTTTGAGACTTGATTCAAGTATTATTAGCGTTTTGCCTCTCATGTAATCACTAGAGAAACTAAGTCGAGCACTCATAACATTTTTTATGAAGTGTGCTGTTGGTCCTCTTCATGACAACAGCAAGTGTCTTCAGTCAGAGGTTTGGTCTGAGTTGCTGTAATACAGGCAGCAACATTTCATTTCCCTCTGGGACTTGAATTGAATTTGAATGAAGGTTCTTGCAGTCGGTCCATAACTGCTATATTATTTTTTTGAATCTGTTTCTCCTTTTTAGCGTCATACACACCCCCACACGCATCCTAACACAGTGTGTGTAAGACTGTTGGTCTCTGAATGAAAATGTCAATTAATTAAGGGTGTCAATCAAACCCCATCAATCTGTAGAACATAATCAGCCTCGTCCTTGGACGCTGCGTGGGCAGAATGGTTTATGACGGTTTGACCTCCGAGCTGGATGTGTGACAAGGCATGGCACCAGAAATACCGGAGTTATTCAGGAAGGTGTAATGTTTTCGCAATTCAACATTTCGCTGAGAGCTTAGCAGAGCAAATAGAGATATCCCTGTGCCATCCCGAAATGACAAGTACTTCTCCTCTCCACCGTGAAGTTAATCCACTTCTCTCGGCCTACTGGCTCCTGCGCGACTCACAACAACACGTCCTGATCACCGACGCAGGTTCTGGCTGCTGCCACTTTAAAATGTGGGAGAAAATCCGTTTTAATTCATCAAGTGGATTACGTAAGCTGAATAGAAAGCTCTTCAGAGACAGTGTTTGTTAGGGGATATTTCCAGAAGTCCTGGACTGATAATGTGAAAAAGAAAACTTGAAGAAGCTGAGCAGATTTCTGTGTTCATCACAGAGCTGAACGAACCGTTAGGACAGTTAGTTTGCTTTACTTAGGGAGGTGTGAATGTGTCACCAAACAAACAAAAAAAAAAATCAAACCCTGGTCTGTCTACAAACCTCGACTGGGTTAGGTTGAACTGAATTCTGGCGTGGCTTGAATGCATATGTGAACGCCAAGCGGACCGGAGACCGCTCCAAATGCAGGAAGTGGACTATATTCCAGGGCATTCTGGGTAAAAAAACCAAACAAAGCAAACACGCAACTGTACCGTGAGAAATGACTTGTGGTTTTTACCAAAGGTAACCTAGAAATCTGCCACTCCATTCTTGTTTTTGTTTGGCAAAGAAGGAACTTGCGCTCTGCGTCTTCTTCAGATGTTTTTGTTACGTTTCCTTCAGTGGTTCTTGGTGCAGCGCCACCACAGGCGAGGAGGGGGACAGGTTTTTCAAAGGGTTTGTTTGAAAGCGAACCACAGAAGCTGGGAATGTAACAAATGCTTACATTTTGCTCAACTGAGTCTAGGGGAATATCAGGTGTGAAAACAGCCTTAGATTCCTGGTTACTGTTCTGCAACTTAGTGGGCAGTACTTCTTCTCTACCACAAAGTTCATAAATCAGGTCCTGTCAATCAGAGATGGGGAGGTTGCACGAAAAATAAGGTCCTGTACTATTGATTCAGTAATGGCTTTATATCTGGCTGTAAACTTGCAATTCTTTTGTGTGAGACAGAACAGACTCGATGCTCTGTCTGCCACGTTGCTTTGCTTTGCTTCATTCAGAAAACCTGTCGATGAAGATGGATATTTATGTGGCATATTACTTAGGTTTCTTGATTATAGCATATTACATATAGTTTTTAATATGTACCAAAATGAGCCTGGACCAACAAGTTAGTAAAACATGAAAAGCTTAAGAATACTGGACTTTATAACTTCTTCCTTTTTCTGAATATAGAGAACAATCAGAAAGTCACATTACATTCCTCATTTAAAGATCTCCAGTCAACAAGAAGCTAACTTACTTCACATCTGGTTGATGCTAATGCAGTAATACACTAGCATCTACAGCTTGTTGTAGCATAGATGCTAACATCAACCGTTGATATTAGCAGACAACTTTTCTGGAGGAGTTTTCAGGTGGCAGATGAAATTATAGATGAGTTTTATGCCAGAGTGGCTGCAGTTTGATTTTCTCCTTGACTGAAGGTTTTGTGCCCAGAAGTCGCTACAGCCGGTGTGACAGAAACAGGCATGCTCTACCGGCGCCGCGGGCGACGGTACCGGAGTCCCTATCTCTGCTCTTTGATTCACAGTATTTTAATTACAGCTGCTACCTTTTGAAATATATTTAAACAGCCTGGGGGGGAAATATTTATTTGCATAAAGACTCATAAATAAACATTAACATATGAGCATACCTGAATACCTGAAGTGAAATTATATATGTTCAAATGATATCAAGTATCAATTTGTGCATTTCTGTTGTTTATCTTCAACTCATAATTTTCTCCTTTCTCCTCGGCACATGGTGTGACCTTAAAAAAACCCGTGGAAACTTTCTGTATTTCTCCACCTCCTTGCTCTCTAAAGACTACAGCACGTCAGGACATTTGTTTGGGTTTCTCTGGTGATTAAATTGGTGATATAAAGTCTCTGCCAATGAACTGTTGGCTCCCTGTGACTTCTGTACCATCTGATTCTCTCTTTTTTGGAGCTTAAGTGCTCAGTCGCCTGAAATCCACAACATGCCCCTGGACATCGTCCCCTCCCTTCACTCAGAGCCACGGAGGAGCGTCGGGCCCAGAGTCCTGCTTATGGTTATGACTTGCCAATGTTCTCTGGCTTCTCAGCACACAGTTTCAACCTGTGATAAAACCCAAATTAAAAATCCAAATGGAAGGTAAATGTAGTCAAATGTCTAAACTAAACATTCATTTTAGCCTTAATGAGATAGAAACGTGGAATATTTGGACTCAACTGCCCGTAAAATAGATGTGACAAGCTTGACAAGCGCGTTGCCGTGTGATGACTTCCCTCCCCAGAACCTCTCCGGGCCTTTTAAATATTCACAAGTGCTTTAGTTAAGAGAGGAATCCATGTGAAAACCATAGCAAAGCTGCTAATTGACTTTAGATCCTCACTGTTTCCATGGCGGCAGCATGTAACGTGAATCGGTCACTGGTATAAGAGGCAGTGCTCTGTTTCAGGAATAATTTGTATTGTTATATCCATGAAACAACCATTAGTAAACTTCTGACTCAGATTATATGTCTTTTAGAATTTATATTAGAACTTATGCTGATATTTTTCAAGCCTTAAACTTTTTCACATAATAAATCTCATTGTATTTTATTGGAATTCTATGTGATAAACCAACAGAGTGGGGAATCATTGTACATATTGTTTTTAGGACAATTTATTGCTTACAGATGACATATGCTGTAAATACAGATAAAATTAGCTAAATTCAAACAATTTTTATTTCTAGAAAGTTAGAAATAAAGTTAGTTGAACAAAAAAAATATCATTCAAGTCAGAAATGTACTAATTTGGGTTTGATTGCACTAAAAACTAGATGCTTGTTTTTAGTGCTTGTTTATTTTTGCGGTGTGGTTTTGAAGTGGTCTAGTCAATGTCTGCGTTTCAACCTGATGGGTATGCTGCGCACAGACCCCCAAGTAAGACGTTTGCTAAACTAAAACTTGCGACACAAAAAAAGCAACAACAGCAGAATCCATACGGTAGTGAGCGCTTATTTTCACAGCACTATATGAATATAACGTCAGCCTGTAGTTTTGACCCTGCAGTGGAGAAAATCCACAACAAATACAAGCTACAAATGATCTGATCCTGAGGAGGTGAAGGAGAATACAAAAGCAGATCCTGTTGGGTGGGGATGAGGGGGAACCGGCAGCCTGTGTTCCTGTTGAGCTCATATTGTTTATACACAACAGGGTAATAAATCAGAAATCAGACGTCGCGCAGCAAGTCCCCTCCATCAGTAGACGTTTCTACATGGGCAACTTTATATTGCTGGGGGAGCCAAGCATGGAGCAGAGCTGGGAGTCTCATGATGGGATGGCAGTGCCGCGGTTACGAGATGACTGATAGGATGAGCTCCCCTGAGTTCTCCAGGTTCCAGCTCAGTGGGCGGGGCGGGCCGCCCGGCGTAGGCTGGCGGTGGCAGCAACGTTCTTCACCCCAGAGTTAAGACACATCTCAAAACTCAGACTGAGCTTCCTCCCAAATAAACCCACAGCCCCCTGTGCCCCCCCCCAAAAAAAACAACAACAAATGAATAACTGGGAGGGAAACGTGGGAGGCGAAACATCCAGCAAAAAACAGAAACACAAACACATCAGAGCGAGCCGGAGGATCAAACCAAGGCCGTTTGATCGGTCACAAAGTTGCAGAAAATCCTCTAATAAGCTTAGCGAGCCAACCCAGCGGAGGCTTGGTGTTGAACGAGCTCATCGTGGGACAAAGGCCACTGAACTGTAAAACAGCACCAGAGCAATTTGGGTGATTATTTCCACCGGTTGCCACCAGTGGATACTGGCGTGTGAGGAGTGAGATCATTTCAGCTAGTGACTGTTCTTTAAGGCGCAATGTGACACACTGACTCATGCCTTCATCCCAAAACATAAAACCCCAACAACTACGTCCAACACACTCTCCTTCCGCTCACTGAAAGGCCACTGAAGCTGTTTGTGGCTAATTTACTTAGTAGGAAATCACCCTTCTGAAGCCACGGCAACAGCCTTCAAAAGCCTCCCTGTTGTCCTCCTCCTGGTCTTCAGGACCGCAAAATGCTGTTTGAATGAACCAAACACACAAATCATCTTTTTTGGGGGGTGTATAGACCGACCCCTCTGTGGGCATGTGAACGAGCAGCAGCAGCAGCAGCTTACATGTGAAGGATGATGAGATGTTGAACCTGATCAGACAGTTGAGTGTGTGCTGGACTCAATTTGTTCATGCCCACCTACTGCCCCCTACAGCATCCACGTGGAATTTTTTTGCAATGACATCATGTTAGAGAAATTTGGTTTTGTTTTTGCACATTTTTGGAGTTTTACAAATGTTGTGTTACACAAACTACAGATGTTTGAAGAAGTGTTAATACCCTCTAAGGTTTTCACATAACTACAAATCTCTATGTATTTTATTGGAGTTCTATGTGACAGACTGACAGAGTGGGTAATATAAGGTAAGGTAAGGTCATTTTATATATATAGCACATTTTCCGGCAATTCAAAGTGCTTTACATGAATTAAAAGGAAATACAACAAAAACAACAAGCCAAAGGAAAGAGCAAAAGATGAAAAAGTATAAAACTACATGTTAGTTCCCAATTTTTAAGAATAAGTAATCCATAATTTATGAACTAGTATCTGGATTCTTGTTCTGATCATGTCGGTCTAAGGTAGTGAGGTGAGTTCCTCTGGATTCCTAGTTTGTTCTAATTCCTGAAAGAGTCGGTCCTGTGGAGTGAAGCATATAAACTAAATGTACATATTTTGTATGATTTAGTTCTTACAGATGACATGTTGTAAATTGGCTTTACACGGATAAACTGAATTAAATAAAAAAATAATTTTTATTTTTATGAATAAAAATCAAAAAATAATGCCATCCATTAATATTCAAATTGTTCACCTAGACAACCATAAACCAAATGAATCCTAGGCAAAAATTCAAACTGGAAGACTCTAGTCATCTCACCGTCTCAGCCAAACATGTCGTCATGCTCCTC
The DNA here is from genome assembly GCF_003331165.1 of Xiphophorus hellerii. Lineage (NCBI taxonomy): Eukaryota > Metazoa > Chordata > Actinopteri > Cyprinodontiformes > Poeciliidae > Xiphophorus > Xiphophorus hellerii. Next base: position 28,160,205 of record NC_045684.1, read on the forward strand.
GATTCCAACCTATCGGTGATGATCTCCTCCTCCAGGCATCAAGCGTCGCTCCCTTGATAAGCTCAAGCTGTTCATCTGCTTCCGCTCGTTGGCTGAGCTTCAACCTTCCTCCACCTTCGGCTCGTGGCTTCTTCAATATCCATTCAGTCTTCGGCATCCTCTCCACCACCGGTGTCCGGGCCCAAGGGGGGGAAGACATCTCTAATCTTCATACACAGCGGCTCATTCTCTCTGACAGCGGTTGCCAGCACAACGTCTTCCTCTTGGGGCCAAGCACCAAAGACTTTGTCAACTAAACTTTCTAATCTCTCTCTCTCTCTCTCTGTCTCTACCATCACCTGGTGAGTAAAATAATTAGTCCATGTGTCATTCAGACAATTTCAAGGTGAGACATGGTGGTGGCAGCATCATGCTGTGGTGATGCTTTTTGTTGTAAATCTAAAAGTGATCAAGCAGTGCAGTGAAGCCCAATTCATTCATCAAATCAGAGTGCATTTACACCAGCCCTGTTCAGTCGGCTTTAATCTTTCATCCAACCCCAGTTTGTTTTCCTATAAAGTCCAGTTTGGTTTTAGAATGTGTGAAGGTGTAATAGAACCAAAGAATCAAACCCTGGTTTCAGTTCTAATCAATATGTAAACGCCAAGCAGACCGAGACCGCTCCAGAAACAGGAAGTGGTCTCCAGCACACGGCGTTCATCCATACATCCATTATCAGAACAGGCTTACACACTGGACAGGTCACCCGTTTGTTGCCGAGCAACACAGAGACAAACAAGACAAATAATCATACACACGTGACCCCCCCCCCCCCCACACACACACACCTAAGGACAACTGAAGGAGATTAATTAACCTTGCAGTCAGGTTTTTGGACTGCGGGAGGAAACTGGAGTACCCAGACCAGAACAGGGAGAACCTTCTTTCTGCAGGGCAACAGTGCTACTAGCTACAGCCCTTGCGCAGGGCATTCTGGGTAAATACAGCTCATGGTCTTTAGCTAAAGACAAAAGAGAAACTCTACTACCACTGGAATCCGATGCCACTCCATCTTTGTGAGGATGGAAGTTGCTGTCACCGTCTTCTTCAGAGGTTTTTGTGTGGTTTCTTTCACTGGTTCTTGGTGCAACGCCACCACAGGCGAGAAGGGGAACAGGTTGCTCAAAGGGTTTGGTCTGTTTTTCACAGTGCAGTTTGAAAGAGAACCACAGGAGCTGAAGATGGAACAAATGTTGTCACTTTGGTCCCAAATCGAACCGAGTCTACCGGACTATATGGTGTGAAAACAGTCTTATTTGACAAACGACCTTCATCAAAACGCATACTCTGTTTCATTGAATCGGTCTGTAAATCCCAGCCTGGAGGCAGGTTGCTTCAATCCATTTAACCGACCATGCGTCTTCGCTTTATAGAACTCTGCATCTCGTAAGACGTATCTAAATAGATGGCCCCATGCTTGAAATTGAATCCTTTCCCCTGCTGCAAATCTTTAGGTTATAACCGCAGTTGATACATTTCACCATAAAGCAGCAGAACATCCCTGCAGAGAACACCTCTGATTTTAATCACACAGCATTGCTTTATGAGGAATGTTTATCTAAGTGCAATACACCAACACTTACGCGATAAGCCACTCATCGCCTCGGAGAGGCAGAGGATCGCCCCAGGCGTTCCCAGATAGTCAGGCTGTGAAATGACCTAGGCGTTTCCTCAATCTCAATCTGATCAAGATGGCTCCCATTCCCACAAGAAGCTGGGCTGACACGGGGAGAATAAAATTCACAATAAAAATGGAGTGTGGGGGCTTCAGCTGGAATGGGGATTTTTGTCTTGATTTGCTTTGGGCCACCTGAGTCAGCGTTTGTCACAGCGCATTTAGTCACGGACTCGCTTGAATTTATCTTGCCCGGTAATCTAATTTAAATGCGACGGGAGGAGAACGAGGGCCCTGCGGTGCGCCTACCGTCGTGGCCCAAGTGCCAAAAAAATGAAATAAAAAATAAATAAATAATTTTATTTTTTTTTAAAGTTGATATTCAGACCCAGCAGAAAGGGGACACAGAGAGGACACGGGTATTAATATTTCATGAGGTCAGGCAGTTTTCTTTGTGTAATCAAAGGCGCTCTTCATTTGATGCAGCCTCGTGGAAAAACTCCGGCGTCTTTGCATCTTAAGTAGTGTGTGAGTCTAACATGCCGCTGTGCTCTGGGAGTCGATGATGATCCCCGGTACAAAGCGAGACGCCCTTGGACAGTCAGGGGGCTTCAGAGGCCCTCCGAGGTAGAGACTTAACGAGTGGATGGATTACTCATTCACATAATTCATTTATCTATTGATCAAACAATAACAGACGAGGATTCGTGGAGTTTAGACCTGAAAGTGAGGCGGGCGGAGGTTTGCAACACTCCAATCGTTCCAGCAACGATTCATCCTGAGCGGCTGATTGAAACATTCTGAATGTCAAATGGAGTTTCTTATCTGGAAAACTTTCTCCCAGCAGGTTGATGGATGATATTTCTGCTCTCTGGGAGCATAACTGCCCTGCATATTAGTCCCATGTCCCGAGGAAAAGGGGCGGAAAGGAGGTCAGGTAGTTTATTTAGCCCATTGCCGGTAATGCAACAGTATTACATTCCATTTGCATTCCAATTTATGTACAAATCCACTGCCTGTTCAATGGGCCTTAGTGAGATAGATGCACAGGTTTATAGTAAACAGGGGACATCATTATGCAAATGAGAGGAATATTACTCGGAGGAGTCATAAAAACATCTGCGATGTGTGCGGTGGGTGGTGGAGTCTTGAGAAAGCAAGGTACCAAACTGTTCATTGCCTTCCATAAATGTCATTATAGGCAGATTAGACGGAGCAGCGCAGCGGGGTTAGCGGAGCGGCGCCTGGCAGACAGAGACCGCCGGTGCTGGAGTCCGCTGCATGGCGGCGGCTGCATGCGCTGAAGTTGTACACGGCTTTTAATAACCAGATTTACTAAGCGCCAAGTGTCTATAATTGGTTTTAAATGTGCGTTAATTGGCATTTGTAGAGATGGAAATCGAGTGATGTGTCGAAAAGTGATGTTGGTAAAGGAGGGGAGACCGCAGCTCCGGGGCTAAAAATAGGAAGAATAGCTTACGATTCACAATTAGGGCACCGATATATTGGTGCCGAGTTCTTTAATTTTGGGAGATCAGTAACTTGTGTGTGAAGTCGATCTTATCCACTGATCTTATCTAACGCAGCAAAGGTCTAAAAATCAGCCACTGTCCTCTTCTGCTCTCCTACTACAGAGGTTTGACTGACAGACAGGCCACCAGATCATGTCTGCATGTTCACAGTTAATAATAGCCATTCCATTGTTGACAACTCAGTAACTTTCTTGCTACATTTCGCAACATTTCGGACAAGTAAACATCAGAAATCGCATTTTAGCCAAAATTGGAATCAGCAGCTCAGGCTTTTTAATGATCGGTAATCGGCAATCAGCCAGAAAACTGCAGTCACTCTGGTCACAACGTGTACATCGGTGTGGACAGAAAATTGGAGATAGAAAAAAAGGGAGCAGTAAATTTCTGTCAAAAAAAAGTCAGACATTTTGAGATGAATCTCAGAAAATTCCTACCAAAAAAGTGTTGGAAATTTTCTGAGATTTCCTTATTTTGGCGTTAATGTCCTCCTTCTTCTTTCATTTTTCTGCCAGTACGCCGTTGTAGAGTGTGAGCGGTGCCGCAGTGCTCTGGTTTGTTCTTGGAGAGGAACGAGTCCATAAAGACTCATAGTTAAATCCCACAGCTGGAATTAACGACGGAAGCTCAAGCAGCTGTTGACTCAAAGTTCGAGCCCCGATGGAGCTCCAACACACACACACGCATCTCTGACAGGAAGTCAATCTGCACCAAATAGCATGTAATAATTCAACCTGGATGAGAACACTATACATATGACCTTCTTAAGCCTTTTAGCATCCTACAGTGCCACAGTTCATGAAATTATTTCCCATTACTGCTGCTGTTCTCTGGGTCTCATTTAAAGCTCTGAGGCTCAGTGGTTCTATTTACCTAAATATAAATCTGTTTGTTTCTGTTTCCTGTCCTCACATCACTACACCAGTCGATTGGCAGCGATTGTAGGAGACTTCCTGACAGGGTAACTGAGACATGTGAGTTCATTGGAGTCACACCTGTGGATGTATCTGATGGTCTGGAACTCATTTCTTTAATATCATGGGAAAGTCAGCAGAAATCAGCCCAGATACCAGGACGAGCATCAGGAGCCGATTCTTCCGTTGGATGTACGTTCATTCGTGTTCAACTGGTCAAACGATTATACCAGTGGTGGGCCGTCAGGGCCTGCAAGGCCTTCTCTGCTGGCCTAAAAATATCTGAATCACAGACTGATGTTAATTATATTTTGTCCATGAATACGTATTAAATAATTCCAAATGGTCTGTCCACTTCCTGTCATTGCTAGCCCCCTGGTTGCGCTGCTTCCAGACGTGTATTTTCATATTTAAGCATTTAACCAATCACATTTCAGCCGCTATTTGTTGCCAAGGTCAAAGAAATCTGCCTGGAGGCCTTCACAATCAGTTCTGCAGCATAAAATAAATGTCGATCAAACTGTTGCTTCAACCAATCAGATTTGGAGTTAGCGACCCCAAGGCCCTCTAGCAGGCGTACGGAAACGTCAGCGTATTCACACGCTCTGATTGGCTAGTCAAAGAGTGTACTAGCCAGAGCTAGCAAACTGCATCTGTAGCACAAGCAAAGATATTGTTGTGTTGATTTAATAGCTGGTTTTCAACCCACAATGGGTGAAGGAGGAGAAGAAATGGATTTGGTTGGAGATTTACTGTCAAAGCCATTTTCAAGACGGACTTTTCAAGAAAAGCTGGACATTGTTAAGCAAGGTCAGGCAACTCCGGAGCTAGCAAGCCTGTCACAACCGGGAAAAGGATTTGTCCGCCACTTTCAGTCTACTAACTACAAGCGGTACTCCTGGCTCACAGGCTCCAAGGAACGCTGCAAATTATATTGCTGGGAGTGCTTGTTATTTGCTACTGATCTCCTTGACTTCCTTCAGCAGAAAAATCTGAATGAGAGCATGAGGCAGCTATACACATTTGTGTGTTTGGCGGTGACCATCCCCGTGTCTACTGCTTCTGTTGAACGGACATTCTCAGCCCTTAAGCGAATTAAAACTTATGCCAGAAATACGACAGGGCAGGCTGGACTTTCAGCATTAGCTTCGACGGCGATAGAAAAGGACTTCTTCATGGAACTGAAACGCACGGATAATCTGCACAACAGAGTAATTGAAATCTTCTTGAGGAAAGAAAGGAGGATGGATTTTGTGTACAAATAATCAGGATTTTTGGTGAGTAAAATGTTGCTATATTCCTAAATAATATTGCAATTTTATCAAGTTATTTTTGATGCTTTTTTTATGTGTGTCGCAGCTGTAGAAGTTTTATAGCCATAAAATAGTTATTGAGGGTTGGATTGATTCAGACGGAGCACTACTGAAGGCCTCGGTGTGAAATGCACGGCCTGCCACTGGATTATACCAAGTATAGACATGATGGGAATGCCCAACCATCATGGCGCTCAGGGAGAAGACGGGTTCTGGCCCAAAATCTGTAAATCGAACCCAGAACAAAAAACAAATACCTCAGGAAGACGCTGCTGAAGCTGGTAAGACAGATTCACCATCCACCGTGATCCTGTATCGACATGGACTGGAAGGTCAGTCAGTGAGCAGGAAGGCATGACTTCAAAAGAAACAAAAAAGCCTGATTGCATTTTTCAGATACACACAGGGACAAAGATCTTCATTTCAGGAGACATGTCCAGTGTTCTGATGAAACTAAAGTTGAACTGTTTGGATATTATGACTGTTGTTACGTTTGGAGAAAGTATGGTGGAGGCAGTAGCATGTTGCTGCAGGAGGAACCGGTGCGCTCCACAACATAAACATCATCATGAGGAAAAGAACATTATGTAGAAATACTGAAGCAACATCTGAAGCCAGGAAGTTAAAGCTCACGTCCAAATGTGTCTTCAGATGAGGAATAATAATTCAAACTGCAAGAGAAGTTTGATCTGGTTTAACTTCAGATAGTGTAAAAAAAAAAAGTGTGTACATGTCATTTTATTCAGTGTATAAAATGGTTTCAACTGCAAATCATTCTCCTTCCACTTCACTGAGGGCATCATAAAAAATTCCAATAAAACCCTTCTCAGTGTATTGCTGTAACATGACAAAAATGTGAACAAATTTAAAGGATTGAACACATTTAATAACTGAGTTTTTTGTTTTTTTTTCAAACTACCATGTCACTGTTTCTCCTGGGGTTCATCTTTCTGGTCACAGCTGAAGTGGTTTCTATTAGTTACTATATTAGCTCACCGTGTTGGTGTCGTCTCCAGAGGCGGAGCAGAGGGGCCCCGAGGCCCTGCCGGCTCCTGTGTGATGGATGGCTCCCAGGGGCCGCCTCTGTCTGGTGATGGATGGACTGGCGTATGCTAATGGCCTATTGTTTTTAAGGCTTTCGCCTGTAGTAACTTATAGCACCATAAAAGCCTTTCTCTTTTTTTTTTGTTGCAGCAGCCCTATCAATTTTTCACAACCCCAAAAAGTTTATGGTGAGAATATAAAAAGGCGAACAGGGAGACAGCCGGCCTGGTGATTTAAAGTTAAACGTGTCGCTAGAGAGCCTGCAGAGTGAAGTAGGAGGCACTGCAGAGCCGGCTGCGCCATATGCTGCATGTCATGTATTAGCATAACGTACAGCTTGCTGCTGGAGAACGGACATTCTGTTTATCATGAGCCAAGAGCCTCGCTGATAAAACATCTGCGCCGATGGCGGCGCGCGATAACTCAGCTGACTTTACATTCAGGGAACGCAGCGCGCGCTTTTCGCTCTCCCAGGAGCTCCACCTGTGCGGTGTGTCACGAGCGTCAAACCACAGCTTGTTCATTAACCTCCTAGATGGGGCGGGAGGCGGAGCTGGCGGCCGAGTTCGACCTTCCCAGATGACACCTCTTCACGTTTCTAGTGTCGGCTGTTTTCCCCATGCAGGGGAAACCCGGAACGTCCCCAGGAGACCGGACCGTTCTTCTCCGGAAGGCCTTTCCTGCAACGTTTGCAGACTATAGATGTGTTCGTTATCACACGCAGCTTCACACACAGACTGAAAACTGCCAATATTTCAGCATAGAAGAACCATCTGATTATTAACGTTAAGTATTACGATCATATACAGGATAAAAAGGAGTGAATTTCGGATTTTAAAAAACCTGAGAAATTTTGAGTTTAATCTAGAAATTTTCTAAAAACAAAAAGAAAACATTGAGGTTGAGTCAATCATCAGCATATCAGCATATGCACTGACTGATGGCACTTTTAAAATTTCGTTGTTCTTGTGACAATGACAATAAAGATCTATCTATCTATCTATCTATCTATCTATCTATCTATCTATCTAAGAGCTTCAGAAGTCAGAAATCTTCAACTTTCGAAACTCAGAAAATGTGTAAAATTGGAAAATGTTCAACTTTTGGAGCTTGGAAATTTCACCATTTTTTTCTAGAAGATTTTGTGAGATTAATCCCACAATTTTAGAGTTTCTAGCAAATTTTTTGATAGCTAATGCCGAGTCACCAAATTATCTCTAGAAGGAATCACAGACTAAGGATGAAAACAATCAGGAGAAGCGTAATTCCTTACCGACACCTGATCTTTATTTCTCATGTAAATTACCAGAGCTAAGATAAATATCTATATTATGTTCTAAACACAGACTAATTTGCCGTTCACTGTCACATGCTAAGTGGTGAAAAAGCATCCTGCCTTCTCATGCAAAGGTGACCAGATTACACAACACATGAAAAATGAATTTGATGCAACCGTAGTGAGTTTTGAGTGAGTTGAGTCTTGTAGCTGTTTCTTAGAGGACGGAAGTGACAAAATATAACACATAATTCCTCTCAGTGAGCAAATCACTCCAAAACACTGGTGAAAGTATTTGGTAAGTCTTTGCCTGGTTCTGAACTAGTGCTAGAGTTAAGCATCCCATGTCTAACCCAACACACACAGCCTTGAGTATAAATGATCTGTTAGCACTGAAGACAAAGTCCCATTAAAATGTCAGCACTTTTTTTTTTTTTTTACTTCCTTAGAAAGTAACTTAAACCTAGAGCCAGCAGCCCTCTGAGAACCTGTACATACCAGCTGGCCCCTGAGGTCATGTGACTAAAACCTGCTGGTTTTGTCGCGAATGAGGCTGAAAACTAAAGACGGCATCAGCTTCTCAGTAGCAGCAGCACGAACAGCTCGGCCATAAAACAGTTCAGTTTCATGGCTCGATGATGAGTTCTGTGTCCAAAGGAATTACACATTTTTGGAGAGGAAAGTGTCCATCAAATGGAAGATAATAGGAAGTACAGATTGATGGAAAGGTAATAAAAAATATTGCTACTATTAGAACTAAAACTGATGTTATTTAGCCAGAAAGACCCGGTACTGTATTTGGAGGAAAACACCTGAGAACATCATCCTATTTTCTTTTTAACAACAGTTTTGAGGAGCTTTTTTTTTTTTTTTTTAAATCTTTATTTCTGACAAATAATGTCCAAATCCATTTTACTTCTTTCCAGCAAAGATGCTTTAGACCCATCTGCAGTTCCAAAGCCAAATTTCTCTTAAGTCACATTTGATAGATGGAAATGTTATAACAACTGAAAATAACTTCTTTTTTTTATGCCATAAAATAGCACCATATGCCTGTAAAGCGCATAATGCTGCCCCTTTAAAATGATCTTGTGGCCTTTTTAACAAATATAAAAAGTTTTGCTAATTCTACTATTTATTTCATGGTTCGCAGGTAGACTAAAAACTTTGTGTCTTTTTACACAAGATATGTTTTTATATGGTTTCTTCTTTATATAGAAACAGTGAGCTTTTGGTGTGAAGCCGCTTTTCCAGCCTGAAAGTGACAGTCTGTCACCCACCATGTCAGTTTGATGTGTCAATTTTTATTCTGGGCTTTCCACCGCGGAAGATGCAACTGCAGCCGTACAGATTAACACTTAGCATAACGTCACATCACACACAGAGCAAGTTCAGAGTGCATGACAAATGACAGCATTTACTTTCCACGTTTTGTTTCACCACAAATGAAGAACAGGATCTATGAGGTAAAAAGCTAAAGCATAGAAGAAACCTGAGTTACCTAATCATCCGCTAGGTTGTGAGTGGAAGAACCAGGAACAAGAGATTACAGAGAACTACATCTGAATTCAAACATTCTGCTTATTATCTGACCAAAGGCCTTGAACATTCCAAATCTGGGCATAAATTTATGGCGGATGCTCATGAAGAGCATTCTTTACAACAACAGAGAGTCTTCGGCCAGAGGCTTCTTTAGGGTTTCTGTAATGCAGACTGCTACAGGAGCTCCTTCCTGCCTACAGCCGTCACCCTAAACAATAACTGTTTGAAGAAAAATTACAATGAGTAAGTACAATATTTCATTTCTACTGCGAGGCGTTAGGGCCACGCGAAGAAAAGAGAAATTACAAGAATAAAGTTTTAAAAAATATATGAGAATAAAGTCATAATATTAAAACTTCATTCAGTTAATTTTCTAACGTCATTCGTGCAATGTCATAACTTTACTCTCGTAATTTTACAAACAAAAGTGTTGGGTAAGTACGCATTCAGGAGGCCTGGAGGATCCTTGCATACAGACATGGAAGGTTCTGCAGACGTTTTAATTTGTGTTCAGGAGGATGAAACTAAAAGGTTCGTAACTGTGTGTACAGTGTTACTTTTGTTTGCTTCTGCTGCAAAGCTGGAGACGTGGTGAAGAATAATAAGCAGAACTGTATAGAGTGAGAGCTGAGGCATCTGGACACGTTAGCACAAAGTTACTACGTGTGTTTGCTGTTATAACGCCACATACAGACTGTCTGGAAGTGGCAAACTACAGTTAATGCAAAAAAAAAAAAAAAGAATCACACTCACTTCCTCGTGATAATTGGACTCACATTTACCTTTCATATTCCTTCAGATAAATCTTTATCTAAAGCTCACAGATGTAGCCTGAGTGTATTTGCATATGCAAACATTCACCCAAGCAAATCGTGTTTGATGTAATTAGGCATTCTTCCAGTTTAATCAGGTTACCCGAGCAACTGCAACACGCATACTCTCTCTTCTTTACTGTTTCAAAGAAACTTCACTTTTAGGCAAAAAGAGAAAAAAAAACAACATCAAGCTGTGTTTCTGCCTTCCTCTTGTTTTGTGTGTTTATCTGCGTCTCTTCTCAGACCGGCTACACCGCGCAGCGTCACCTCTTCCTCCTCCACCCCCCAAGTCACCAGGCAGGATTTACTTGACTTATCCATGGAGGATTTGCATAAATCAGAGCTGGAAACGGATCCCTAAAGAGGGAGTATGGCAGGCATCATGGACTCTAAACCTACAGGAAATCCAACAATCAGTTATTGTGCTTTACAATAGCAGAGAACAAGGGCAGCGCTGTGGAGAGATGGCGTCTGCGTGGCGGGGATCATCTCCTGTGACCACAGGGGCAGCTGGATTAGCTGCTGCTGTGTTTTCATACTGAAATATGGGTGCATGTGAATGATGCTCATCTCTTTAGGACTGTGGAAGTACACACAGTGCTGGTCTCTCACCATAAACTCCTGATCAATATGAGCTCTGCAGGTTTAAGTGAGCAACTAGGCTAGCTGACACCTACGCACCAAGAAGATATTAGAGTTCTGTATCCGCCTCTGCTTCACTCTGCTCGTTTAACATTCATAAAAACGTTTTTAACGTGTGGCGGATGAGAACAAAATGGTTTTTGAGAGCTTAAGTGTCAGTTTGGAGTCGATATGAAACGGGTGGACTTTTTCCCTCAACCTCAAACTTTAGGCAGCCTGAACATTTACTTTGTACTATATGCTAAACATATCTCCATTCTTTAAAAGTGGCACTTGATACCAACATTGGCAAACTCAGAACAAGGAAGCATCAGGGAACCATGACGATAAAACAGACTTTACTCTTCTCTAGTGTTTCTCTAGAGTAGCAGTGTCTGCCTTTACAAAGCTGACTTACTGTATGTCAAACACTGACATATCTCATAGGAGTCTTACATGCTCAGTTTTTTTTGTTTTTTTTACTTTGAATGATCAGCCACCTGCTGCTTTTAATATTACAGTATCACTTTGCTCCATTAAAGGTTCGGTAAGCTGTGTAATAGCATTTTCACATCTAAGAGGATCATCATTATCATTCACTCCATCCTGGCCTCCTCTCAGTCATGGTCTGCGCTTCTGCTGGTCCACGTTTAATAGCCTTAATGGTCGACTCCTGGATCTCTGCTGCAAACCTGCGTCTGTTCTTCTTCAGTAGAAATAGTCAGTATATTTATGGAACACTGGTTTAGATGACTTCAGTGTGGCTTTGTTTCTTAAGGGGAAAAACAAAGTATCAAAGCCAATCTGGGTTAAAGTGAAAAAGTATCTGCCTCCTAAATCCCTTGTTGCCAAGGGTACCACAGCAGCAGCGATGAAGAGTTTTCATGCGTAGTGTCGTGCTCCATCATCTTAGGCTGCTTTCACACCTAATAGTCCGGTAGATTCGGGTCGATTTGGGACCAAAGTTGCCACATTTGTTCCATTTTCAGCTGCTGTGGTTGTCTGCGCCGTCAAACAAACCAAACACTTTAAAAAACCAGTTCCCCTTCTCACCTGTGGTGGCGCTGCGCCAAGAACCACTGAAGGAAACAACAAGAAAACCTCTGAAGAAGAAATTGAGCGCAACTTCCTACTTCACAAAATTTAAACAAAAGTGGGAACTCAGTTATACGAACTTTGTCAAAGATTGTTGGAGTGAATCACACAGCTGAGGCTAAAATGTGTGTTTTAGGTTTTTATCCAGAGAACTGTGTTTTTAGCTCCAGGCAGTTAAAACTGATTGACTTTGGACTCCTGCAGGCCAGGAGATTAATATCTCTACACTGGGAAAAAATGGACATACCTTCAAACCACATGTGGGTGAAGGAGATGACATCATCTGGAGCCACTCACTTATATAGTCAGAGGAAAGGGAGTGAATTTTGAAGAAACATGGTCACCGTTGACCGACTTTCTGAAACACTCCAAAGGAAATGAAGAGAACAGTGCAGAATGCTGAGTCTTTCTGTGCTTTAAAAAAATGTATTCCTCTGTTTTTGTTTTCTGATATACGTACTGTTGAGTCGTTTGTTTTGTTTTTTGCTGTTGTTTCTTTATTATTTATATTTGTTTACGTTTTGGACTAAGCTGTTTAATGTGATTCTTATTTCAAATGTATCGCTGCCACTTGTTTTATGTTATAAAATTTAATAAATATAATGTTTAAAAAAATGAGTGGTGTCAGATTTTAGCAGCTGTAGGATTTGTCTTGTCTCTGGTAAAACACTACGAGCCATTTCTCCTGCTGGAGCTACCAGAAACATCTCAAGGGCCAAATTGTGTTTCCTCAACATTAGCAGAATATGGACAAAAATTTCCATGCAATTTTAATGGAAACACAACTAATGTTGAGAAATTAATGACTTAAAACAATCTCCTGTATCTTTCTAAAAAGTTACGTGTAAAGTTAATTTTGCCCTATTTCAAGTGAACTAAGATATTTTCACTAGAAACTCGACAAAAACACCCGGTAAAATTTTGTATTTTAGCAGTAAAAATTAAAAATTAAACTAGGATTTCCCAAACTTATGGTGAATTACAGATATTTTGTGATTTAATTAAGGATGCAATAAAAAAATGTTAATAAGAGTTATATAAAAGCTGCACTTTGTATTTACTTGAACAATCCAAGTCTTTCAGTTTGTTGAACGTCTTTCTTCTGCCACTAAACACAAGTGAACATTAGGAGTTCAAAAACTGTTCTAACCTCAGCAGGAATGAACGGAGCAAACAGAGTGGCATTTATTGTCTACCTGGAGACGTTTCAATTAAGATGATGTCAGGATAGACATAACTCATTCTAAAAGTGTTTAGTGAGGCAATTCACACCAGAAATCTTTTTCTGCAGTTTCAATGTGGATTCCTTTGATAGAATTTATATGGGTGGAAAACAAACCAAATGCAGGAGTATAAGACATGAACATGAACCCTGCAATATCTGGTCACTAATGAGGGTTTGGACATTCAGCTTAATGCAACTGAACAATGAACTAAAACTTCTTTTCTGACCTTTGAGCTACAAAATAAATGTTAATCACTCAGCAGTATAACTGCTCAGCAGGGTAAAAATCTGGGTTCAGGTCAGAGTCTAATGCAAAGCAGACATGAGTTCATTTAAAAAGTCACATTCCAGTGACTTCATGACATTTTGCAGGAGATCTCGGAGTATTAAAACACCAAAGTTTCTAATCTAAGTGAACTTTGTTTTGAATTAATGTGAGGACTTTAAGTTTGGGGCTCAGACTCTTATTTTGAAGCAAGAAAGGAAGTAGATCTTTAATTGCCCTCTTGTATTTATGGAGCAGAGTAATAAAAGCTGTGCAGGAAGGAGCTAAACTTTAAGAAACACTTGTGTTGAGTGCAACACAACTGTACAGTATATGTGCTCAGTCATTGGTCACCACTGCAGTTCCCCTCCAAAACGGTTGGTGGCAGCAGTTAAATGTTTGAAAATGTCAAGAAAATGTTCTTTAGTTGTTGGTCTATCAAAACTTTCTTTATTGTTTGTATTGTCTTATGGGTTCTGGAACATTCTGCTCTCTGCCGTGAGAGAGCAGAATGGACAGACTTCTGATGATTAGTGAACGTATTAATCCCTAGTTTTTCCAACAGATATTGAACGCAATATTTTTTTTTTCTAAAAATTTGCTTTACTTCAAACAAATAACATTACATAAAAAAGGAAAGATCTTCAACACAATAAGTAATAGATTGCATTAAAATTAAAATAAACGGAATAATAATGTTATTCAAATAATATAAAATAACCACAAACATGGCAGTATTGGTGTTAAGGTCTCCCAATCTAAAACATAAATCTTTAAATAAAGTAAACAAAGTGAAATAAATTGATACATTAATAGTTAAAATAAAATATGTACACTTTTTTCTAAACTTCCAAATAATGTACTATTAACAAATTCCTGTAAATAGATGTAATAAAGGGTCTGTTACAGCAAAAAGGAAAACAAAAGTAAAAAATATAGATAACAAAGGCATCTGCTTATGAGAGAAAGCTGGATTTCTTAAGAGTTATAGTTTTTACAAGTTTATTATTATTTAAATTAAGTTTTTTGACAGAGCCAACATAAGTTTTTAACTCAAGTTTCTTTAAAATTATTCAATGTGGGGATTTTTTTTTCACTCCATTTCATCTTGTGGACATCATATTTTGCAGGGATAATAATTATTTTACTTTACATATTTTATCTAAACAAAAGGCTGAATTGTTAAACATGAGCAATATTTGCAATTTTGATTACACAATGTTCTGTCCAACTTTTTCTGGACAGAGCATTTTGCGAATCCGACCAAAATATTACAGCAAGAGAAAACTCCACAAATAAACGTTCAATGCTTTTGACCTTATGATGACAAAAAGAGCAGTTGTTGCTGACATTTACAGAGGAGTAACAAATCTTTAACTGGATAATTTCCAGTTAAATCTCAAATAAAAATAATTTGTTCCTATGAATAAGTATATATATTCATAAGGCAATAAAATAGTTTTTTGTTTAGCTAACTCCATCTTTCTTTTCACATGACAGTAGGTAAAGTTTCTAAACGAGCTCAGATCAATCTGTTTGTGGCGGGATACTTCCTGGTTCACTGAAACCTTCCTCCTGCTTGTCTCTGGTCCTGTGGGTGACACTGTGCACAGCCAACGACGACCTCTGACCTGAGAGACTCAAACTGGAAAATGTCCTTACTTATTCAGTGTAAAATTTGAAAACCTTTCCTTTGATGGTTGGTTGTGTTTTCTGTTCAGATTACACAGAAACCTTACGAGTTATTACATTTCTTGCACCAACAAAGTTAACATCAAAGTGAACCCACAGATAAAATGACATCAGATGTCTGCAGTAGTTCACTTTAGTTAGAGTAGCTCTGGAAATACATCACCTGCTATAAGAAAAGTAAAATATCAAACTGCGCCAGTGGAAAGAGCCCTTCTCTCCAAAAGCAAAAATAATTACAAACTGAAGTTTATCAGAGCAACTGGTTGGTTCCTTTTAGGGCGAGTTCAATGAGCAAGTGGTCATAATGAGCTTTTCTGTCTCCGACATCATCTTCATGTTCATCAAGCAGGGCCTGCAGCACTCTGCCAATTAAAGGAGCTTTTATCCAAACTACACAGGGCTGATGGTGTTAGGAGCTGATCTTTCACGCTGCGCGTCTCAGGAAACACAGAAAGGCTGGTACACACACACACACCAAACTCTGGTACACACACACACCAAACTCTGGTACACACACACACCAAACTCTGGTACACACACATCTTGTTCAAGCTGACGTCACAAATCTGGATAATTGTAATCACGGGGCTCTTAGGTCCAGACGGTGCCTGTCTGCCGTATTACAGAGAAATTATTTAAGCAGTTTGATTAGTGAGGAAACTTTCTCTAAAGTATTGTCCAATCACTGTAGCTTCCTCTGTTCTTGTTCTGGCCCGTGTCAAAGTAGAACCAAATCACGGAAGCAGTTCAAGAATATTTAACAGCTGAGATTTCTAGTGCACTTCTTTTATGTTTCCAAGTAATTACAGGAAATTGCTGACAGCCTCAAAGTTTGATGGTGACATGCTAATTGTTAAGCTAATTGCTAAGCACAGCCTGTGTTCCATCAGGTATTGTTTTGATGATGAATAAAAAGGGGCTCGAGGTTTGAGGGAACATTGTGGTTTCAGTTTTACTTCTGGATTTGGCCTGTTTCCTCAAGCTGCTGATAGTTCAAATAATTCAGACATCACAGTAGAAACTCAAAGGTGTGTCGTAGAAAGTAGCCTAGGTTGCAAAAGACCTTATAGTTCTATAAAAAGGCTTTATACGCTCTTCCTGTAGTCTCGTATATGCTATCATCATATACTGTCTTTTATATATTTCATCTATTTTCCCACATCGAAACAGGGAATGCCCCAAAAAGCTTTTTTTTTTTACTCCTCCAGACCTTTAAGTGGCGCTAGTTCTCTCCGGTCTCACCAAAACTTCTACCTTTTGTTTGGTCTGGTTCTCTTTCTTCATTGTTCTTCATCAGCCTTTTATTTTCATTCAAATATTTTAGTGTACAGAAGTTGATTAATCAACTTCAGGTCTTTGTTCCTTATAGGGAGCAGTTGGTCCCCACAACATAGTATTTGTTAGGAAAAAAGTCCTTATACTCTGTTAAACAATTTTATGCATTTTCCAGGCATATGGTGCCATTTTATGGCACAATCAATTAACTATATTACCTTCAGTTGTTATAAAAATGCTATATATGTAAAATATATAGTTTGACTTCCTAATTTCACGCATGAAATAATCAAATCAATACTCCATGTATCTTTTAGATGAAAGACTAGCATTACAGGATGATGTAAAGCTCTTAAATGCCTGGTCACACAATATAGAGAACATTTAACCTGACATGTTTTTTGGACTGTGGGAGGAAGCCGGAGTCCCCAGAGAGAACCCAGACATGAACAGGGAGAACCTCTAAACATGCAGAGACCCCAGGCTGAGACTCAAACCACGACTGAAGACTGAAAATATGAAATAAATACTTGATGAAAGTAGCAGACGTTTTTCAGTGAACGTGTCTATTAAAAAAAAACAATTATAATTTCTATAATTTCCTGCTCTTTAGAGAGCAGCACTGACAGTTTAACAAGCTGATTTTAATTAGTTAATTAGCTTGTCAGCGAGCTGCTCTGCAGACATGGTGCTCTGACATTTAACCATACTTTAGGTTTGTCTGTAATGACAAACCTAAACAGTTCAGCAGGCTTTGTTGTAAAGAACAGAAATCTGTAGGAGAGACCAAGAGAACGGCCCAGTAACTAAGGGAGGAGAGCTGCGTTTGTGCAGCAGCTGACTCTGGAGCTAAAGCTTTAGCATCTTATTAAAGCATGTGAACCTGAACCAGCAGCATGCCAGGACACTAGAGCTGTCTCTGTCTCTGTCTCTGTGCAGCCATGATCAATACCCACAGCAGAGGGGAATAGTAAACATGTAGCCATGTAGACAGAAATGAGTGAATAAAATATATTACATAAATCTGTTTAGTTTGTTTAAATACAGAACAAGTTATAGACTTCACTTTATGAAGCTTTATACAAAAAAATATAATCAAACTTTGAAAAAAGGGCAAAACTTTCATGAATATAACAGCAGGTGATAGGGAGAAGTGCCAACCAATCCCAAAATGATTGTATCCTTGCTACACAATAAAACTTATGCTGCATTTACACCAACCCTGCTTAGCCCTCTTTAATAGAACTGTTTGCTTAGAAAGTCCGGTGTGTTTGGGGAGGTGTGAATGCATCATCAAACTCTGATGCGGACCAAAAAGTGAGCCCAGGTCCGTCTACAAACCTCGGTCTCTGTTCGATGACAGTGAACTCTGGTCCCGTTCGAATGCATATGTAACGCTAAGCGGACTGGAGACCGCTTTAAAAGCAGGAATTGGACTACAGCGCAAGGCATTCTGGGTGGTTACAACCAAAACAAACGCACCAGTCTAGCATTAGCGGGAGAAATGGCTCACAGTTTGTTTTTTTGCCACAGACTAAAGAGAAATCCTCCAACTGCTAAAATCTGACAATACTCCATTTCTATTTCCATTTCATGAAGAAGGAAGTGGCACTTCAGAGGTTTTTGTGTCGTTTCCTTCAGTGCTTCTTGGTGCAGCGCCCCCGCAGGTCAGGAGGGGAACAGGCGTGTTTCAAAGTGTTTGGTTTGTTTGACACAGTGCAGTGAGAGAAAGAGAACCATGGCAGCTGAAGATGGAACAGAGGTTTTAACTTTTTAACTTTTACCCCTCTGAGTCTGCCGGACCATCAGGAGGGTAAAAATCCTTAGAGTCACTAAAAAGTCCATGGACAGGAACAACTGTTCTAGCCATAACCTGTAATCATTTTATGACACTTACACTGTAAAACTAAATCAGAATCAGTCAGAGGAAGTGTATAACATTTAATGATATTTAACTATTAATACCTGAGAGACACGAGGCAAAGCAGCATGTATCCGTGTATGAGCTGGAGCTTTGGCCTCTGCCCGCTGCTCTCTAGAACACCAGCAGCTACTAAATTGATTTTCAGCGCAAACACTGACTGACAAAAATGGATGCTCACCATGCCAGGAATGAAAACAATAAGTGTTTTAATGACGCTGTTCCTTTAAAGCAACAGATAAGATGGTTTTAATTTGAAGCTGACACTAATGCAAAGTGCAATACTACACTATAAAAATATCACGTTAAGCAAGGCTGTTGTTACTATAGTGGAAGAAGATACTGACTGACTAGCTGAGGTTGTACATCACACGGCAGCTGATGTATCAAGGCTAGAATAAACTTATATACTGTATATACTTCCTAATTTTGAGAATTTATTATCTATGCAAACTTAATTCAATGATTATTTTTTTAATAAAAAAAAAAAAAATTAAGTGTCATAACTCACATCATCCAAGTATCTTCAAAGAGTCGTTGTGATGCTGTGGGCAGGAAGGATCTCCACTAGCAGTCAGTCTTGCAATGAATCTGAAGAGGCCTCTGACTGAAGACTGTTGCTGTATGACAGTCTCATGACTGATTTGGGACTGGAAAGCTAACAGCTCAATATCCTGGCAGCAGAGATGATATTCCACAGAAACATCTCCTATATGGCGCAGTCAGTTGTTAGCAGCTCTGCTAATCCACCTCATTTGCTTTTGCCTGCTCCTGTCCTGCCTGTTTTGCAGTATCCAGGAGGTTTGTTCCAGATTTGAGGTGCATAGAAGCTGAATGCTGCTTCATGTTTAGTTCTGGAGCTGGGGATGCAGAGCAGAACCAGACCCAGAAGACCTGAGAGGTCTGGAAGGTTGATACGATACATCAGTACGCTTGGCTATGAAATTTCAACTGTCTGCGGAAAGTGTGCTGCCTTCTGAATACACACAGTACACCTGAGTATAGGAGCAGTGTCGTGTTTGGCCTCCACGTCCTCGTATGTTAAGCCGATCGCGGTGGAGTGAAAGGAGAAAATGAGTAGAGAAGCTCAAGAAGAAATTACAGATACAAGAGGAATGGTCCCGCCACAGTTCAGCAGTACTTTGGATACTGAAAACAAACAAACAAAAATTTATCAATAATCATCAGCTGATATAAAATGCTTATATCTTGATAAGTTTTTTCACCCATATTGCTGAACCCTTGGATGAATAGTCCTCTAGACAGTTCAGTTAAATATTCAACAACAATCTTTTGCAGGTTTTTTTTTTTTTTAATACTCCGCTGTCACCAAGTTTATCTCAGACATAGCTGATCTCCTGTTAGAGAAACTGAAGCTTGTAATTTGGAGAAAACATCAGGGGAAATATTTTAGATACGGATTAAAAAATATTCATTAACACGTTATGAGGCTGTGGTGGCTTGGGGGGAGAAGGGGAGCGGTCGCTTTTTTGGGGGGGGGCTTGAGACCTGATCTCTTCTTCTCTCTTGCACAATCTGGCAACAGCAACCGTACAGCAGAATTAGCATCCAGCTTATTAAAAATCTGTTAATGATCCAGGGGGGTTGTAATGTGTTTTTTTATACACCTGTGCCTCGGATTACCATAAAAAAATTTCTGGAAGCCATAAAATATGACTTTCACTAAGACATAGCTTCCTTATGTCTCATGTCATAAACATAAATTGGTTATTTAACCTCTATTACAGTTAAAGATGATAGAAAATATAATCTATAGACTATTCACAATGGTAATAAAAAAACAAACAAATTTGAAGTTTTTCTTGACATAATTTTATCTTAAAATAATCTTGTCCAAAAAAACAACCCTACTCTCTGTACCAGGAGCTTCTGGGATCCATCTCTACCCCTGGGAAATTGTTTTAAACCAGATAAATGCTTTGGAGACGCGCGTGAGGGGTAATAAAGACCCCAGGAAACTACACTGGTCCATGGGAATGGTTCCTGTAGTGAAAATGCAGTTAGTCACACAGAGTTGGTCGAATTTGTCCCAGAACAGAGTTGATTTAGCTCAGTGAGGAGCTCTGAATATGCAGCAAGTCTGGACAGGAGCAGCAGGCTGCTGGAGAAACAGATCCATCATATATAGCAGTTTGGAAGAAAAAAAAAAAACACGAAAATGTTTTTTGTTTTTTTTCCCCCAATATGAGCTTCGAGAGGCTGCAGGAGGAACAAGGAAGACTAAAGGTGCAACATTGCCCTCTGGTGGCGTCATGAAGAAATCACCAATATTAACTGGTATCTAAGTTGAACGAACTGCTAAAGTCCCTTCACGTTTTTCTCATGTCTGTCTAACCATTTGAAAATGGTTTCATATATCACAGAACAGTCTTATAAAAAAATGAGGTGAGGCCCAGTTAGTACATTACAGCATTTTAGAGGTGTTTAGTGAGCGATCTCATAGACAGCACAGAAAAGCTGGACTTTAATTTGTAGATACTAGTTGATGTGTTACCAGTTATTTTTGCTCCTCTCTGATGGAACCAGCTCCTTGTTCGGTGAGGTACACACTCTGTAGACTCGGCTTCAAACTTGTAATAAAACTTGTAGACAAAGCCACTTCAAATGAACCGTTAGCAATCAGGTGCATCTTTAATTAATTAAAAATATAATCTGAATATTTTCAGATTAAATATTAAGAAATATTTCATTATTTAATTAAATAACTTTAATTAAATTCTTAATTTTTATTTGTCTTATGTTAATGGGTTGCAAAACGAGGAATTAAAGTCAAAACTGCATTTGGGAGTTCTGAGAAAACCTTGGACATAAACTGGAAAATTTTAGCAGAACCTTGCAGGTCCCTCTCCCTTTGCTCTCTGCTTCCCCGATTTGGCATAATATTGTCAAACTTGAATTCAACATGAAATTTTGCAATGATGTTTCTCAAAGTCTTGACCTTTCTGTGCCTTCTCAGGTCACCCAAGGTTAAATGGTTTCACAAATGTAAGACCATACTGAAGAAGAGCAGCTAAGGTAAACCAGGTGCTGGTAGTTAAGCTGAATTAAAGGCCCACACTTCTCCTGAACACAAGCACCTTTGGACGGTCCGCTTGCACTCAAGTTCTCCTGAGTCTTGCTTGAGGAAGTGATTCAGGTTGTTGGTGCAGAAACACATCCAGAACTTGTGGGACACCTGGGATCATTGCTGAGCGTTTACTGGAGAATAAAGTTCTGGGCCCGGTTCTCCCTGACTGCTCCAACTTGAGGGGAGGGGTGGACCACTCATCTTCGTGACATTTTTGGGAATCTCTGAGAGGTCCATGGCTTCAGTCGGCCAGGACAAGAGGAGGCCAGTTGGAAATCTGACCCCAGGAGGTGTCTTGGTGTCCATCACCACCTTCCTAACATCTAAAATACTATGTTTCAGTATTATCTTATTGTGTCACTTTTTTTGTCATGTAAATGGAGGAAGAAAAAGCAATATAGACTCAAAAAAATCGGCAGCACATAACCTTAAAAAACCTGTATCAGTCGATCTCTACTCTGAACCCTCACTCTCAAAAATTCTGTTTCCAGCAGCTGTGAAGGCTTAAACTAAAGTAACATAAATATGAGCAATACCCAACTGAAATACTTCATAATTAATATCAATATTTTTCTTTTCTGTTTCTTGTCTCTGCTTTCAATTTCCCGTGTAAGCTTTAAAAAGGAGTAAGTCTCTGCACTCTTCTTTTCAGCATCTCACTGATACGGTCTGGCAAAAACACAGCATCATTTCAAAATCACAAAATTGTACCAAGTATTTTGTCTAGATTCTAGTGCAAATATTTTAAGTGCACTCAAAATAAGACAAAACTAGCTTACAGGTAACTTTTCAGCAAAAAATAAATAAATAGAAGCTTGTTTTGAGTCAATTATACCTTAATATTAATGAAGAAATTATTTCTATTAGCAGATAATTTACCTTATAATGTTTTCATCAATATTAAGGTATTAATGATTTAAAACAAGCACCTATATCTTGCAGAAAAGTTTAACCGGATGAACCAACTAATCCACCAGATAGTGCCATCTGCAGACTGTGTGCTGCAAATACAAGTGAATGTTGGCATCAAAAAGCACCAAGAAGACCTGGGAAGATCTGTTTTGTTGTTGGTCACCTTGGGGTGGAAGTAAAGACCAGATCTGTAGCTCCTGTAGAAGAAAAAAAAATATTCAGCAAGTCCACAAATGATTCTGTTATTTCAACTCTCTTGTTTTGAAATGCACACATTCCGGTATTTTTATTGACCAAGACAAAGATTCTGTGATAATGCAGGTTTGCCTTCCAGGCAGATGTTGAGGTGACCTCTTTATTGGGTCTCTGCTTTTTGGTGATGTGGTTTTGTTGGCTTCATCAGATTGTGGTCTACAGCTTTCACTGGAGCCGTTCAGAGCTGAATGGCCTTTGCCGGGTCAGGGAAGTGGTTCTGTCCCAAGTGGAGGAGTTCCAGTATGTCAGGGTCATCGAAGAGGGATAAAGAAAGGGCCTCGAGAGCAAAAGGCAAATTGGTCTGTTGTGAAGACGGCAAAGTCCAAAAATGAATCTTGATTTAGTGGTTGATCTGCTACTACCCTCATCTACGGTCACAAGCTCTGGGTAGTGACTAAAAGAACAAGATCAGATACAAACGTCTGAAATGAGTTCTCTCTGTGTTCTCCTACAGATAGGGTGAAGCTCAGCCATCCTGGAGTAGAGCTGCTGCATCTCCACGTGGAGGGGAGCCTGGTGGCTCAGGCATCTGGTTAGGACGCCTCCCTGCTGAGGTGTTCAGGTCCCACCAGCAGAAGACCCAGAACACAGAGGGACGATGTCTCTGATGGCCTGTGAACACCTTGGGATTCCCCAAGAGGAGCTGGCAGCAGCCTAAGGTCATGGAGGCCAAAGCTGCTGGATCCATGACCCAACCCTAGAGAAGTGATGATGTAACCTGCACTGAAGTTAGGCGAGTATTTTGAAGTAATGCTGCTCAAGTGCAACTTGCCTATTCTATCCACCTTAAAGTTTTTTTCTAAGTTACTACCCAGCCATATAGTATCTAAAGCAGGGGTCTCAAACTCCAGTCCTCGAGGGCCGCAGTCCTGCAACTTTTAGATGTGCCTCTGCTGCACCACCTGAACAGAATAATTAGGTCATTAAGGCTCTGGAGAACTGATCTACACAAGGAGGAGGTAATTAAGTCATTTCATTCCGGTGTTTTGTACCTGTGGCACATCTAAAAACTGCAGGACTGCGGCCCTCGAGTTTGAGACCCCTGATCTAAAGCCTTGTACTAAGTTCAGACGTACCCAACATTGCCTTTTAGCACTTTGAAACCTTCTCTGTAATTGATTATTATCAATAGTTCTCCAATTAGTCTAGTTGGCTATACTCTAGCCACCCCACCACTAAAACGCCAACCTTTAGCGCTGCTCAGTTTTTGCCAAGTTCTGTTAATCATTTAAATACGTGCAGGTCTCCCAGCTTCAAACGTCCTAGTTAAACTGTATGTCGCAATCTCACCAGCAGAGGGAACCATAATCCAACCCAGCAGCTTTCACATTGAGGATGTACAATATAATGGACACTTTCTTCTAAAACAAGAACAAGACATTTACACAGCAACCAATTTTACACTTTATTTGTTTTAGTACAACAGTTTAAGTCAGCTAGCCACTTTTCTATTGAAATGCCAGAAGTGTATTGCTCTTAGGCATTCCATGTGTAGACATCTGCTCAGTGATGTTGAAAATGACCTCCAGTTGCATGATGGGCATGTTAATTCACAGCTATACTGCAAGAAGTCATGTGCTTTAAGTCAACCCCATATTTTTTTTTTCATATTTTTTTTTTTACAAAAGCCAAGAATCAGCAGTGGCGCAAAAACCCCCATGACCTGCCGGTAAAAGTCAGCTGAATCTGGGAGCAAAGCTGCATGTCCAACAGCCAACACCTCGATGGAAACTTGTGCTACTTTTTAAATATACAGTAAGTGCCAAGAACAGGTGTGGTTCACAGACGTTTTCAAACCCACTATGAAACGGGTGGTAGTAAAAGACCGATGCATAGTAACATGCTTCCCGAGAGAATAAAAAACACACACCGCTAATATCAAAGGAAGGGGGTTCAAGCTGCACGGACAAGCTACATGATGATTACAGCAGACTCAGAGGAATTATCCACATGTAGAACGAGCGCAACTACACTGACATAGCAGGAGAGTTGAAAAAATTCACAAAGTAGAAGTTGTATTTCCAAAAGAGGTGGGTCGTGAAAAAACAATACTGGCTGAACAAAAAATAAATTAATCTTTGGATACGTAAAAAACCCTATACAATCCCCCGGTGGTTCCCCCTCAGTCCTCTGAGCCGCCTTCTGAGCCGGGCTCCTTGTCCTTATTCTTCCTCACCTCTTCCAACTTCTTGTCCTGTAAAGACAAAAGGAGAAGGTAACAGTGGATCCATATGTCGCTCCACGCACACGTCCAGGCAAACGCCACCAACCTTCTCCTTGAACTTCTCATTCATGGCTGCCATAATGGCTGTGCGGTTCTCTTTGTTGGCCTCCATCTTCTGATTGAGCTTCTCCTCTGCCATCTTGCTGAAGTTGTTGTTCTCCTCCATAGCTTTCTGCAGCACTTCCTTTTCATGCTCCCGCTTCTCGGCTAAGTGCTTCAGAACCTCGGCTTCATGATTCTGATGGCAGAGAGGGAAGTTAGCCTCAGACCACTTTAGCAAACTCTCCACTACTTGTATACAAAAGCAGAAGACAAACCATTCAAGGGGTTTGACAAGTTTGTGATCTTCTCTTCTTACCTTGCGCCTCTCTTCTGCAGCATCCAGCTTTCTCTGGATTTCCTCAAGAGAGACGTCCTTCTTTTTGGGAGGAGACAGGGGGAACTCTCCTTTACCATCTGGGGCTGGAGCACCCAGGATGACCTCAAAGGCCTGGCCAGACGCCCGCTTGTCAAGCTCCTTGACCTGGATATCTGAAGAACACCAGAGTAAAGACACCAAGAGATTCTAGCAATTTAAAAAGATACATTTACTTTAAATGCAAAACTACCTTCAGCTGATGCCATCTTGGACACAAGTGCAGGACAGGTAACCTGAAAGACAACAGATTGTATTCATACAGTATAAAAGCTGATCATTAATAGAGAGATTAGATGATTGCATGATGGATTGTAGCACAGAAAACTTAACTGATTTTGACTGCAGCTTGTAGCTTCACAAAAAAACAAAAGATTGAATTTCTAAATTAATTTAAATAATGTGAAACATATGGCACTTTTGGCCTTTAGCAATCACATCATTTAAAGCAGGGGCCTGTAGCCTGTACCACCCAAAGGGTCATTTGCAGCAAGTTAAAAAATTTTTTTTTTAAAAATCCAATGTGCAGGGAGTGCGGGTAAACTTTCTATGGGATGTTTATTTGTGGGAAATTTTGTATAAACATTATTTTGACAATGTCTCATCTAATATATATATATATATATATGTATGTATGTGTGTGTGTGTGTGTGTGTGTGTGTGTGTTGCTGGTTCCATCGTCATTCTGTTGTGGGGAAAGAATATCAATGGAAAACTGAACTGCTCAAACTAACACCTGTTATATTTAAAACCCATTTAACTGGTTCATTTTTAACCACAGTGACTAGTCATTAGTTGTAGTTAATTGTTACTCATTATGAAAGGGCCAAAGAACCGCAGGTCGCTGACCCCTGATTCGGTCATATACAGAGGAAAAATCTTTGTTCACGCTGCCAATAAAAAAGAAAAGAAACAGCGACATCTGGTGGCGCACTGTATGTCTGCATAAAACCACCGCCCATCAGCCCGCACAACACACGGCATTCAGAGCCTCCGTGTCGCGCACGCGCCATTGTTTATGTTCCAAATTGTAACAGCATTGACATTCAGATCGATCAGAGACCGATCGACCCCCCTCGCCCCCCTCCCTCCACCCAAAGGGAGGGGCTCCTGGATAAGCAGAGCCACCGTGTTAATAGTTAATGAGACCAGTCACAGTTTGCTGGAACAAAAGGCTGCCACTGGGGTGTGTTCGGCGACATAAGCGACACATAAGCGAGATGAATGAGGAATGTGCAGATCCACGGGATCCACGGGAACATCAGCAGCAGGCAGCACCTGTTCCTTCCACCATGTGCTCGGAAGCAAGAGGGAACCAGGGAGGGGTGAACCCACAGAACAAAAGCCACAAAGAAATGGCTGGAAAAATATCTGCTCTACTGTGACTAACAACGAGCAAAAACATAACAGCAGCCATGTTCTGTGATGAAATGGCTCTCTGGTTAATTAGACGGCTGAAGAACTGTTGAGTTATCCCAGAAACGGAGCCCGCCCTGGCATTTCTCTGGGCTAACAGCTAGCTTAAGTTCTTTGTTTACCCTTCTTAAAAGCCAAAAACCACGAAAAAAAGTCGTACATATGAACAGAATAAAGATTTAACAGCCCAAACAGACAGAACTGGCCAACAATTAGCGTTTCGTCAAGCCAACAAAGCTTCAAATACTTTAACAAATCTTAGTCGTATACATTCAATTTGATGGGTGTTATTAGCTCCATTTGGAGAAAGCAGCAAACAAAGGAGCTTTTATTCTGACGGCAACAAGGCGAGCAGCCACAGACAAAGGGGCGCTCAGACTGGACACTTCGCTGTAAAATACTTTTTAAAAAAAAGCGTATATAAAAATAAACTGACCACTAAAATATTTTAGGAAATTTAAATACAAAGACAGTCGAGTTGAAGAGGCAGAAATGACTGGTCTGAATGTCCCTCAGAACCGACCGTGCCAATGTCTCCCCGAGTACAATGGGCTGCCAGCCCGCCGGCCGCCGACACGAACAACGGCCGCTTGTCTCCACTGAAACAAAGCACCAATAACAGCCGAGCACGTTTTCCTGAAGCCTTTAGCTCACATCCAGCCGTAATTCACACACGGCGAAAACAAATTACTACAAAACAATTCATTCTAAGGTGAAGAAAAGCTTCCGCCGATTAAAGAAACCCGACCCAATAAGTGAGGATTTGTAACGTCTGGTGCTGAGGTGAATACTCCTACCTACAGACGCGGGAGAAAGCTCTCCTGTCGGGTTTCTGGGCTACAGATGCTGCCTGCCTGTCACACCCACCTCCAACAAGCTGCGGATGCTGCTCAGCTCCTCTCTCTTAGGTTTCACCACAAGCCTCAGGCGCGAGCAGCCTCAGCGCGCGCATTTAATAGAACGCGGCCCGTGACGTTGCAGCTGTCTGCCACCAATCAGTTGGCGCTATTCTGCGCGTGGGGATTGTAGTTTTTTCTTAAGGATCTTCAACGTGATGGTGCAACCATTTAGCTCTGTTTTTGCTGCCTATTGTAATGAGTGGAGTATGTCCTCTATTATTCTATCGTTTTTTACAATCCAATGTGCTAGTTATTTTTTTGTTCTTCATAAACAAACATTTTAAAAACCTTCTTGACTAAACATATCAAGTTTTACACACATTGTAGGAGCCATATATACATTTTTGGAGCTTAATACAAAATGTTATTTTGTGTTTATGTGAGTTAAATTATTTACTCTGTTATTTGAAAAAGATAAGCGTCTGTAATTGTATTGTGTTTGAGCTTATGACATGGTGCCTTTTGATTGGTTAGTGACTAATTAGTTTATGAAAGACGAAAGTACTTGCTCTTTGTAGAAGTCTGGCACCTTGAGAGTAACACAGTCTTTTGACCGTCACTTTCTATTTGTTTTGAATCTGTTTGTTATTTTTATTTTCTTTTAAGTTCAGTAAAGACTTAAAGATGACCGTCGGATTCAAGACCTCTTTTTTTTAGAAGAAACGTGTCGCGTACGAAAGAGCTTTAAGGGGCCAGACTAGTGAGAGCTTGCCGCACTTACACACATATTCATTATTATTGATATTTTAAGATGAAACAAGCTAAAAACCTAAAACGTTAGTCTAGACTCCACTACTCTAACGCCTGATGATTATGTAACACAGTCACTTAAATACAGCAGAAATAACGAAGAAAAAGACAGATTTATTTTTCAGCATCCCAATGAACATCTGAATGAACAATAGAATGCCTTCACTAGAGGAAAATTAAAGTTTGGGCTGGCCTAATCCAGTTAAGAAGTAAATCTTTCAGCGTTTCCTGACAGCAATTTTGGTCACTTTAAGAGATTCTGAGAGCTTTTGCTAGGCAGAGTGTGCAAATATCACCAAGTAGTCTCCAACCAAAAATGAGTGATTGTTGTTTTCCAGTCGAAATGTGATTCAACTTGAAAAATGGAGTTAGTTTGAAGTTAGATGAATCCATATGAGAAACATGCTGACTTTTGACATGGAAAATGACAAGAACGCATGTGTGTAAAACAAGAAAAACTGTTTTGAATGTGCTTTCTCTAACTGTAGCTGTAATCTAATCAACCAGTCACTGAAATAAGGCTAACTTTAGTCATTTGGACTGCCCAAATGTAATACTAAAGTCAAAAAGAAAAATGGTCATAATGAGCTGTTTGTGTGTAGAAATTTGAGGAAAGAGATTAATTGAAAACAATTTGGCAAAAGGCTGTAACATAACATGATATGGAAAAAAGGAAGCGCTGTCAGCACTTTCTGGATGCACTGTGCAATCATTTGGAAAAATATTTTGAACCTTCCTTGCCAGTGAAATGTAGCTTATTTTGGGAAATAACTTTTTTTAATATTTGGAGGCGTGTGAAGTTTCACATGTCCAGTTGTTAGCCTGGAGCGTCGAATATCTGCATATTAGCTCTGGAAAAAGAAGAACTGAAGGTGGAACCAAGCAGAATGATGCGTATGATGTCATTCAAATATTTTTCAATGTATTTGCGTTCTTTCATAGAGGTAGCCATGCTGGCCATGTGTGTTTTTGCTGAGGAAACTGCTGTGAGCGGTCGTCTGGACCCTGAACTTAATGATCTGCTGATTCAAACATGAAGCATCAGCACACATGGCGCTCGGCAGAGTCCAGCTAGCAATAACCACTGGGGAAGATTTTAAAGAGCGCACTGCGGCAATTCAAAGACCAACACAGGCTAGAGCTTTCTCAAGGCACATTTCAAAATGCAAATGTTTTTTAGCAAACAAACAGACGTGACATTCTGAGATAAAACCCTCCGATAAAACCATTGCTCCTTTTGGAAATGCCAAACTTTAGGACAGCAAGCACTCCCTGGATTTTTTTTTGTTATCAACTATTTTTAACTTACCATTATTCTGATGACAGCAGAAGGCAATCAGTGTTTGTTCTGTCACAGAGATGCTGCACTAAAAGTATTTGATGTGAGAACATTTAGATCTATTTTTACCTCTGCCTTGTGTGAATATCATTTCATTTTGTAGGTTGGCTCTCCGATTGCTATCAGTGTTGAAATCACTTTCAGTGATGTCGCCTGGATGCATGTGAAGCATTCACTTCTCCACCCGGTCTAGATGTTTGGCTTATGTTTACGTCTGTTTGTCTTGAAAACCTTAAGAAGTCCGAACTATTTAGGCAATTTTCCTTTTTTTTATTGACATTTTAGTTATAAATGTCACAACTAAATGTCTGATTATAACAGTAGCTGTCCACTACAAATGTGCACAAAACTTTGTCTATATTCCGCTAACATCAAAAAACAAAATTTTGCATTTGAAGTGTTTCCATTAAATAAGAAAGGAAGCTAGAAATCACACATAAATTAGTTTGTTTGAGCGATAAGTCTTTAAAAATATCCCATGCCGTCATCCTCCTACCACTTCCTGTCATCTTCTACTTTGTAGTTTGTACCAGGGACAACATCCAGTTGCTGATTGTGTGACGTGTGATGCAAAAAAAATTAAAAATTAAAAATTGCTTCCATTGCAGTTTTGCAAAAGAATCCAATTTTGATTCGGCCAAAAAAAGCACTTAATCATAGAGCCAAAACGTTTTATTGAAAACATATAGGTTTTTCTAAGTTGGTGTTTAAGTTTATTTTCAAAATGTCAAATTATGCAAGTAAATGGTCAATGGAATTACAGAAGCTAGTTTGAAACATTTGAAAAGTGTTCTTCAGAAATTTTGTTTGAAGTAAACGTTGAGCACATCACTTAGGTTCTACAAAAACACAACATGATCAGGAAGTCAAAGGGTTTGAGTCAAAGTGAAGTCATAAGTCATTGGTGTGTAAATCCAAATCAAGTCCAAAATCCTATGATTTCATCCAGTTGAGTCATTAAATCTGTGACTCGTGTCGGACTAGATTCCAAGCCACATGACCCGACTTCCACACTTCTGGAAAAAGACAAGAAGAGAGAGAAAGAGAAGACACTTTGAGAGAAAACTTTATCATACACAGGCTCATCAATAAAGCTGCATATCCATTGTAAATTACACCACTTCCTGTCGTCTTCTTCATGGTTTGCTCCAGTGGCGACATCCGGTTGCTGATCATGTGACTCGTGTGATGCGAAAATAGCGTTTGCATTGCAGTTTTGCAAAAACAATTTTGATATGGTAAAAAAAAAACCCAAAAAAACCCACCTCATCCTTGCGGCAAAACTTTTTATTAAAAAATGTGAGTTTTTGTAAAAATTGCAAATTTATTTTTGAAATGTCAAATTGCACAATTATAAATCACTACGCAGATGGAATGAGACATCCTGACCAGGTGAGTCATGATCTGTTTCCTGACGGTTTTTTTCCTGGAATCTTTGAATACCTGGTCTACTTTTTGTGAGGATTTGCATTGTGGTGTGTGGAAGTGTGTGTGTGGAAGCTGGGCCGTTCATGTAGACGACATCTCTGATGCAGAGCAGCTCATCCTCTGCTCAGAATGGTGCTGTTATCTGGAGACGCACGTCTGTGTAATCCGCAGTGGATGTTAATCGAACATCGATGTTAATTTAATCATGAAACTGAATCTTCTAATTCAGATGACTTTTGTAATAATCTGAAAAATGTTAATTATTAAACCTTTGCAATGTGTCTGATGGCAGGACTGAGTGATCCTGGGCAGTGGTGATGACTTTAATCTGTATTTCAAGACATAAACGCTGTTTACTGATTAAAATCTATCATGTTTTGATGAGAGAGTATTCTCATATGTATAACTTTTTTCTTTAAAGAAATGTTTCCATGATGTTGTGCATGTACTTAAATGCAGACTGTTTGAAACACAAATATTCCACATGGGTGTGTGAGGTTAAATGTTGTACTTGCAAATAAAAATATAAGTAATGTTGTGTAAACTAGTTAACAGAATATATGATTGAGAAGAAGATGACATGAAATACTAAAGCAGTGAGAAACGTTGGGCATCATCCTACTACCTTTCCATTGACTTCTTCAGCAATTTCAATTGTACAAGACAACATATCAGCCTTTGCTTTCTTTGGACCTTCTTTTAAAAAACACTGACTACACCGGACCAGCAGCAGCTGCTGAGAGCCGCACTTTTTGAAGTTGCTCTTCCAAGGCTTCTGTCAAATTCCTCTAACCCTTAGGGTGCATTCAAGGCAGTTCTGCTTAGTGTGCTTTAATCCAACTGCAGTCTGCCTAGACAGTCTGGTTCATTTGGGGCGGTGTGAATGCATAATCGAACTCTGATGCGGATTAAAAAAGTGAACTCTGGTCCACCTACAGAGTGGGTGGACCAAACTCGGTCTGCGTTTGGTTGAAGTGAACTCTGGTGCGGCTCAAATGCAAAAGTGAACATCAGTGGACTGGCGACCACTCCAAAAGCAGGAAGCCGACTATATTGCAAG
This sequence comes from Xiphophorus hellerii, assembly GCF_003331165.1. Taxonomy (NCBI): domain Eukaryota; kingdom Metazoa; phylum Chordata; class Actinopteri; order Cyprinodontiformes; family Poeciliidae; genus Xiphophorus; species Xiphophorus hellerii. The sequence continues at coordinate 28,192,172 of NC_045684.1, forward strand.
GCATTCTGGGTAAATACAACCAAACAAATGCGCTAGTATGGCATTAGTGAGACAAATTGCTTGTAGTCTTTTACCAAAGACAAAACAATTTTTTTGGCAGTGGAACTGACTTTTAGTTATTTATTTTATTCTGTTAATGAGACCGTAGTGCATGACTGAAGCACTGCCTGGTCCTCAACCTGTGTTTGATCCGTATGTCTGAGGAGCTGTGTACGGCGGTGTGCTCCACTGCTCCAGTCAGACAGCAGATTCAAGCCTTACAGCATCAGCCTTTCTCCTTTGGCTGGATCTATGATGCCTTATTGGATCAAATGAGCAAAGCAGGGAGTGAGCAGGAGGCAAATGGAGACAGCAGGGTCCGGTAGAACTGTGTGGATCTTTGGTCTGCAGAGAAATACTTTTAGACTTTGTGTTTATGTACCAGTGAGTGTCAAAGTTTGGGATTTGATCAAGAATCTCTTCTTTCAAATTAAACAAATTTTATTTAGTGAGAATCATTTTTTTGTCTTTAGCGACGCTGAGATTTCAAGTCTAGTGAAAGTTGTGTAAGAGTCTTTAGAGGATGGGGACACATGGCGGGAATGTGATCAACCAGTGCTGTGCTTCACCTACAGTATGATGTTGCTAATGCAGCAGGAGCTGATCTAGTGCAGCACACAGCACAGGAGCAGCATTCTGCTCTCTGAGGCGCTCTAGCATGTTGGTCGCTGACCCATTTTTCAGCACACACAAACAGAGAGCGGACCACCGCTCCCCCCGCCCCTTCTGCCTCTCCCATCAGCAAAGCTGGTAGGATGGAGCAGAGAGCTGATAGAGAGGGAGCTTGATCTGATTGTCATGACGATAAGGAGTATGATGGGGATCCTCGGGAGGTAGAGCGCTAGGCTAATCTCCAGCTAGCCCAGCTGCAGCAGATACACAGGTCCCATTTGCAGCACATTATTAGGATGCTAGCTGTAGCAGGGTGCTGAACCCTCCAGCTAACCCGCCCAGTAATGCACTGGAAAAGGACGCTGTCTGTCTCATGTTAACCAGATGCTGCTCTTGTGTTTTAGTTGTGATAACTTTATGTAACGGTGGGTTACATCATCACCAGCTCAGCTGCTTCTCTCTCTCTGCGGGAGGCTGCAGGCCGTCTGGAAGAGGTTCCAGCATCCCCGCCCCCACCTCCCCTGGATGTGTGTACAGTCTGCATACGTGTCTGAGAAATGGCTGCACATGTGCAAAATGTACCGCAGCGCTCACTGAAAGATAAGGCTGCAGTTAATGTTTCCAATTCTTTTTATTTATTTATTTATTTTTTTGGTACTGATATAGATAATTATCAGTTGCTAATATTAGTAAGAAAAAAATATATAAACAAAAAAATAAGAAAATAAACCAGCATAAGGAAAAACTTAATTGAATTTCTGGGTCATTTTTGTTTGTTTTGTTTTTTTTGTTTTTCCTTTGAATTTTTTGTTCAGACCTAAGACAGAATTTAGACAAAATGTAAAGATGTCTACAAAACACTTTCACCTCTTCACTGTCATGAGGTCACCAGTGTTCTCATGGACCCATTGCCTAACATGTAAGAATTTTCAGAGTTAGTGTTAAAGGGTTAATAACATATCAACATGAAAAACAGCAACAATAGAAGAACAAGAACAACAAAAAACAAGTGCAAAAAATATACAATTCAAGAAAAAATCTAAACTATTTGTTTTTTTTAGGTAGAGTTGAGAAACTACAATACAAAAAAGTACAATAAAAATAGTATTTCAAGACGGAATCTGAAACCTTGAAATCGACTTTACCACGCTAGTATAGTTCTGATGCTGATATCGACCTGGTACTGATCTTGTCAATATTTTTGGACTGATCAGTCCATTTCCACTGTCTTCAAAAAGAGTGAGTGAGTAAAGGTGAGCAAAACTCTGCATTTTGGTATCGATCTGATACCAAGTAAATAGAATGCCAGTATCGCAGTGGTGGGCCGTCAGGGCCTGCAAGGCCTTCTCTGCTGGCCTAAAAATATCTGAATCACAGACTGATGTTAATTATATTTTGTCCATGAATACGTATTAAATAATTCCAAATGGTCTGTCCACTTCCTGTCATTGCTAGCCCCCTGGTTGCGCTGCTTCCAGACGTGTATTTTCATATTTAAGCATTTAACCAATCACATTTCAGCCGCTATTTGTTGCCAGGGTCAAAGAAATCTGCCTGGAGGCCTTCATAATCAGTTCTGCAGCATAAAATAAATGTCGATCAAACTGTTGCTTCAACCAATCAGATTTGGAGTTAGCGACCCCAAGGCCCTCTAGCAGGCGTACGGAAACGTCAGCGTATTCACACGCTCTGATTGGATAGTCAAAGAGTGTACTAGCCAGAGCTAGCAAACTGCATCTGTAGCACAAGCAAAGATGTTGTTGTGTTGATTTAATAGCTGGTTTTCAACCCACAATGGGTGAAGGAGGAGAAGAAATGGATTTGGTTGGAGATTTACTGTCAAAGCCATTTTCAAGACGGACTTTTCAAGAAAAGCTGGACATTGTTAAGCAAGGTCGGGCAACTCCGGAGCTAGCAAGCCTGTCACAACCGGGAAAAGGATTTGTCCGCCACTTTCAGTCTACTAACTAAAACTTATGCCAGAAATACGACAGGGCAGGCTGGACTTTCAGCATCAGCTTCGACGGCGATAGAAAAGGACTTCTTCATGGAACTGAAACGCACGGATAATCTGCACAACAGAGTAATTGAAATCTTCTTGAGGAAAGAAAGGAGGATGGATTTTGTGTACAAATAATCAGGATTTTTGGTGAGTAAAATGTTGCTATATTCCTAAATAATATTGCAATTTTATCAGGTTATTTTTGATGCTTTTTTTATGTGTGTCGCAGCTGTAGAAGTTTTATAGCCATAAAATAGTTATTGAGGGTTGGATTGACTCAGACAGAGCACTACTGAAGGCCTCGGTGTGAAATGCAGTATCGCCGCTCCTGACACTGTTCATTATATAGATTTGATACGTCTTCACACTTCTGACCTAGAGGTGTTTTAGTGTTTTTTCCTTTGAATTAATTTGTTAAAACTTAGGGCAAATACAAAGTTTATTGGTGTCTACAAAATACTTCAATAACATATTAACATGACAAACAGAAACAGAAAAACAAGGCAATAAAAATGTGTGAAGTTTATTCCTAAATAAAGTGCAAACAAATATAAATTGAGAGCAAATCAAAACAAAACATTTTTTTGGGCTAGGCTTGGAAAACTGCAACACATAAACAAAATAAAATTTCAAGAGAATCTACAACTAAAGTATCAGTCTTAGCACACTTGTATCCAATATTGATACTGACTTGATATTGTTATTATCGATATTTTGGATTGATCTTGCTCTACTATTCACTGGAGGGTCAAATTTGTACCATTCCTAAACTGCAGTCGGGAGCCGCATGAAGTTATTCCGCAACTCTTCGCACTTTGCACACCCCTGCTGTAGATGTCAGCTTCTGCGGTGGTGCAATAATGGTTACCGCTGTGTGTGTCATGGCATTTTGAGGTATATTTGATGCTTGAAGTACTTAAATAGACAATAAGTAGAGGGAGGTCTCAAATATTTGTGAATTTTAGCCAGTTGTTCCTAACCCCTGCAACTACCAGGGTCCGCTGTATTTGTGTGTTTGAAGGCATTCACACTTATGATAAACATTTCATTTTAGTGTTGCGTTGATGTTTCCACTAATGCACCGTGGACCTCCTCACACAAAGTCTACAGTTTTTTAGGAATAGCTCCTAAGGGGTTAAGGATGATGTTTTCAGCCACAGAGCAGCACTTTAGACCTCAAGGTTTGTGTTTAGAGTGGCTCTCAACCATCTTTCTGTTTGCTTTGGCTGTGTCACTTGTTGATGATCAGAGAGTTTAGGGGCCAAATCCATAGCAGTTATTTCAAGCATCAATTTTTGTTTGCTTGTTTAAAGGGGACATATAATACAAAATTTCTATTTGGCATGTTTTTGTACTTCCATTTGGGATAAAAAACCACTCAGTTTATTTTCTAGCATAAAGTTCACGTTTTTCGGTGTCTGAAAAATGAACCATTCCAGTTTCTGCCGATTGTGTAACGTCACAAATCAGCAGGCACTGCCCTGTTACCTAGCAACCCTAGCAAAGTCCAACCCGTCACCTGGCAACCCAAGCTCATCCCGAACTCCTGCACAGTTTTTCAGCTGGTTTTAACGCTATATGAGCTCTACAACAGTTGCTGGAAAAGAGAAGTGTTTTGTTGTTGACTTACCATCCAGAAACCACTAATCGCATTCTGGTTGGCTGTGCAGTGGGCTCCACTTCTGCTTTTCTAAGATGTACGGCTGTATAACTGTGCATCTGTTTACAGCCATTTCACATGCGAGTGTAAATGCTGAATGGGGGGCGTGACCAGCAGCAGCTTGTTTAGATTTAAAGTGACAGCTCATTCTGAAAGGAGCTCAAAATAGGCTGAACCGAGCAGACTAGAATCTCAGTATCTATGAATTATTTTGCACAAAAACAATGTAATGAACATATTGTGTAGCCCATAGACCTATCCTAACCTGTTCAAGGAGGCAGAATAAGTCACCTTTAAAAAATAACAGAAATAAATAACACAGACTTTGCAAACTTGGGGGTGGCAAAGGTGCAAAAAGTAATCCAATCTCTTTAGGTCAACAAATGGTGGATCAGAAACATAAGCCGACATTCCTACCTTTAAGAAATGCTTCCTCCATTGTTTGGGCATGTGTGGTCTCAACCATGTCAGAAGGAAGGCAAAGATGGATAGAATATCGAGATGCCACTGCCTACAAAGTGATAGAGAAATAAACCAGCAATGGAGCTGGTTGTTGTTGAATCAGGGCTTGTTACCATCACTGGAGTCCTGAGGGAGTCTGATGTCAGTCCCAAGACAGACAGAAGAAGTGCAACAAACAAAGGGATGAGAGGGAGTAGCTGGTGATAATGGAAATCTAAAGGGAATAGAACAAAGATTTGCAGATTACCTCCAGATGGTCTCTGAAAAATGAACGCATCTCATTAGGCTGAGAAGTAGATGTGTGTAAAAACCACTGGTATGGACGTTTGTTGGTGTGTAATATTCATAATCCTAATCTAGGAGATTAGTGTTGGAATCATTTTTATCATATCAACATCCAGTCAAACAAGCCAGATGTCTGCCTGCAAAGCTCAGCGCAGTTTATTTATCGGTGTAATCTCATGCTGGCCAGCTCTGATGATGTTTATTTAGTCTGTGATATTTATTTCTGAAATACTGTTCCCTTCTTTTTTTTACCTGACTGGGAAGTGAAACTTGAGATTTCTGTGAGACTCAAGAAATAAGATGAAGGTTTCATAATTTAATTGAACAAGGCCTCACATTAACACGGTAAATTTACAGAGGATGTATATCAAGTTTTCCCTTATTTACCAGTATGAGGTGAACTTGCATTACTTGCCTTTAGATTGAAACTCATTTTATTTCTGAAACTGCTTTTACCAGCATTGCTCTGAGAAGTAGCTCCGCTCCTATAATGAGCTCAGCGGATGAGCAGTTCCATCAGGTGTTTGCTAATTGCTGCTGGCTAGTCTGGAGGGGGGGAGGGGTGCTCTGTGGCATCTCTTAGGAACAGCAGCTGAGAGGAGGAGCTGTGCCTGGAAGGCGGAGCTAGGTCCACCCAGGAGTTTTGGACAGCTGAATGGTTGCCATGGAGATTAAAGGATTTCTCAAACATGCATGAAAGAATCAAAGCAATACTACAGGTATGATTTTGATGAGGGAATAACATAATAACATGATGTAAAACTTTAAAAAGTCAATTTTACATAATATTGCCCCTTTAAATTATATAATTATATTTTTATCTTGGATTATCTTTGTCTGATGCCATTTTTTAATGGTCTGAAATATTTAAGTGCCAAATGAAAGTAAAATTATCAAGGGGGACTGCCGCTCAATAGGAGTTGGGACTGTTCCTTCATCAAAACTTGCCTTCAAACATGTTTTTACATCATAGTCCCTCAGCTGTATTTTTTTCTTACTCTTGCTTGAGTAATTTCTTACAGTTACTTTTTGCTTGAAGTAATGCAGAAATTGTGTGAATACAATTTCTGGGTACTCTTCCCCCCTTGGGTTTAACAATAATATGGTTAATCATATTCTCTCCTCTGCTGTAAAAGACAGACTCTGTGTTTACCATGGCTGACTTGTATATGTTACACATAGAGAACCATGGCTGACAATGAACTCACTGACCTTTAAGCAGTAAAATATTTATGAGATGTAGCAGGGCCTGGGGCAAAGCTACAATGCTACAGTGCAATTTGCTGTTGAAGAAAACCAATTAAGAAGGTCTCAGTCTATTCTGGTGAAATGACTAGAGAGGAGGAGGGACTGGGGCTTTACCAAAGAGTAAACATGGCATACAGCATAGAGGGCAGAGATTAGTGAAGCCATAGAGTGTGTTTCAAAAATCTACTAACAAACGGAGGCCATTTGTGGAAAGTGGGGACCTTCTCCCGGTTCTCACCTTTTTTGCTGTCTACCAGTTAGACTTAGAGATATGGTGTGAATAAAGTTTTAGTTAAGGTTAGTAATAGACTAATAATGACTAGGGTTAGGGAAAATGTCTGAGTTAGGCATAAACGCAGTTACTAAAATTAATGGAATTCAAAGTCCTCAGTTGGATGATGGTGCAAGAATATGTGTGTGTATGTGTGGTCTTCATTTTTGATAAAGTGCAAGGTCCACTTTCCTAACCAGTTCCAAAGCCCGGGCCCTATAAGAGGAAGTGTTGTTTTTGACTTAGGGGTTCGGTTTTGGACTAAGGTGTGAATAGAGTTTAGGTTAGATTTAGGGTTAGGGTGGAGTGGTAATGGGTTAAGGTCTAAGGTAAAAGTCAGGGTTAGGCTGTAGAAATGCAATGCAATTCTTTTGAAGATAGAAAGACACACTGTGTGTATGCGCGCGCGTTTGGGATGCAAGGCTTACTCTGCCAGTCTCCACCCCATTGCTGCTCGGATGATGTCATACGTTTGGCTGTGGGAGCATGTGTGTGTTGGCAGCCTTGTGATCCAGGCCCGGACAAAGAATGAAATCAGGAGAAAGGAAGGGAACGCGTTAAAGAGAGAAACAAGGAGGAAAAACCTGACAGCATTAGTTCCAGTCCAATTACTGCCTATAGTCTCAGTCTACTTCCTTCTCTGAAGACAGGAGATTAGAATGATGCTTTGGTTTCACTTACTTAACTTTGCTAAAGAGGGGTCACTGATCACCAGTCTGTTCATAGATTACCACACAGCCAGTAGTAATCTGCACTGGGTTGTTTCCATAGCCTTGCCACAGTCTGCATATTTTCTATACCTAGGAGGTTATGGGTCCTCCAGCATCAGCTTACCTGACTTTCATCACTCCCATATAAACCATTAAGCTATCAGCTATAATAATCAGGTTATTGTCTGCATGAGAGAATGGAGTTAAACAAGTTTTCTGAGCTGAAACTGGACCCACCCAATCCTTTGTGATCCAGCAGCCCTGATCATGATGAAACACGGTCAGAACGAGGATAGCTGAGCATCTTATGACAATCATTGGTAAATAGATGGCATGGATTGGTCAATTAAGTGGTGGGGCAGGATTTAATTGGTTGCAGCAACCCATTAAATCAAAATTAATTGATTTAACTTTGATTTAAAATTAATTGATTTTGATAGCATGGTGTCATTATATATACCAAGGTATGCTGTTCATTTAAATTTTTCACAAATTTTACATTCATATATATTATTTCACAAAATAAATAATCACTTTTGTCAGTTTCTAAATCAAAGTAAAATCTAAGTAAATCAATCAAACTTCTCACTTATGTCAGAATTCAATTTATTATAAACCCCAGAGCTTTTTTTCTTTTAATTCATTGATTTTACTGTTTTTTTCTGTTCTGTGGTTTAAATATTCGATTGTTAAGAAATGCTTACACTTAGCATGTGTTCACATTTTTTTAAAATGTAAACACTTCTTGTTTTGTTATTTCACAAGTTAGACATTCTCTTTCATCTATTCTCTTTGACGCATTTTAGAGGTGGGCGCATCGATCTAAGACATCGATAAAATCAGCACCAAGTCTGTATCAGTATCAGATCGATACTAGCGTGGTAAGATTGAAACTTTTTGAGATCTTTCAGGCTACTTCCTCCAGTCAGGAAGTAGACTATGTAAGTGATCAGACCTGAATGTGGCCACTTGTGGTTCATAATAGTTAATTCGCAATCTAACAGGGAGAGCAATTATATTTTGGATATTATCTTCTTCACATTTTTATTAACTGAGATGATGATGTATTGGTACCCTTGATTGGAGATGCAGCCCCTAGCCAGGGGAATGTTATTATCTACACCTTGTTTACGCTCTGTTCTCTTCCTGTGACTTTAAGGGATGATGTAGAGAAAATACAAAAAAAAAACAATTCCACTTGTCTAACTGGCTGCTTGCTGCCACATGGCCAAACGCTTCCCAGACTCCATCTGTGACTGGAGGATGAAGATGTTTCTGTAAAGCCACCAGCGGCTGAACCCAACGTAAAAGCAGCATGGAGAACTCCATGTCCATGTTGTATCAAACTACTCACACCGCTCCTGACACACCCTGTTTGAGTTCAAACCCTCTCTGTTCAAGAACATGAATGCAGGATTATGCAGGAGGCCACCATTGTGTCCTGTCTTGGTGCATTTCACCAATCCTAACCCAATTTACAGGATGTAGAGCGAAGCTCTCAATCTGCTTCACACTGAACCAAGAAGTTCTGCCAAGTGGAAGCAGGCCTGATGAGTCTGGTGTGAAGCTGTTTGTGTTCTCTCTGCTTCGTTTTCAAATACAGTTTTTGTTGGGATCTCCAGTTTTTCCTTCCTAGGATCTGCTAAGCATTACTCTTGTTGTTTGGGTCCAGTTTAGATTCACAGTGATTCAAAGTGGAGAATCATCCAACAAGCTGAGCCAGATTAGCCAGATGCTTCCTCCCTTCCATAGAACTCCCATTAGGTGGGTTCCAACAGCTGTTGTGCAGAGATTCTCCTCTCAGCAGAGATGACAATGAGGACAGCTGGCTAACTTATAGCATTCCTTCTCTAAAACTTGCCTGGCCATTGACTTCATAATTCCGCTCAATGCTCATCTCCCTTAGGTGCTCCGTCAGAGATTTCTCCATTTGAGCTGGATCTTCTCTGGTAGATAGAATTTCTACCAGGCCAATGAGCGAACAGAAGAAGAAGTTGTGAACGATGACGTTGATTTTCTTCGCTGTTTTAAAATTACACTCTGCCTATAGTTTTAACAATGGCAGCAGAGGAGTGAACGAAGCCGTTCAGTCTGTGTTGGCCATGCTTCCAAATATTGAATTAACATTATCAGACACGTTCAGCTCAGCACTTCCTTCTTCACAGTGGAACTGGCACATAACTGTACATATGTCATATCTAATCGTTTGTGACCGGGTAAAGTTTAAAACTTCACCAGACTCCATGCTTCCTGGAGGCAATCGTTTCTCAATAGCTGCGAGTCCAGACACTCTGTACAAAGCAAAGCATATAACAAGGGGCTGGTTTTTACCAGGCTAGGTCAAAGCCTTCTATTTCAATATTTGGGTTTTTGGCAAATTGGAAAAGTTGGCAATGGATTTTTAATCCAGTAATATTCCGAACATTTATTCTCAGCCATGAATATTTTTATTTTTCCTTTATTTAGAGTGGAGCTTATAGTGATTGGTTGAACGTGACATCAAACACTTTTCAATAAAAATATCTTTGTCCTCCTTCTCCCCAGCCACTTGGTCCAGCTCCTCTAGGGAATCCCAAGGCTTTTCCAGGCCAACAGAAAGACATAGTCCCTCCATAGTATCTCCTCCCAAAGGGATGTGTCTGGAACACCTCACCAGATTCCCAAGCCACCTCAATTGGCTCCTTTCAATATGGAAAAGCAGTGGCTCTACTCTGAGTCTGAGCTTCTCACCTTATCTCTAAGGGAGAGCTCAGACACCCTGGTGATGGAACTCGTTTTGGCCGCTAGTATCTAAGGTCTCATTCTTTTGGTCATGACCCAAAGCTCATGACCATAGATGAGGATAGGAGAGTAAATCGACCAGTAAATCAAGAACTTCGTCTTTTAACTCAGCTCTCTTTTCACTTTCAGACACATCACTGCAGACGCAGCACCAACCTGACTATTGATCTGTCGCTCCATTTTTCCCATTTTGATGAATGACAAAGAAACACAGAATGTTGCCTCGATAAGAAGTGTCGTCACACCACGCTCCACCCTCTCTCCTATTTTCTCCCTCTCATGTCTGGCATCTAGTTTTTTCTGCTGCTTGGTCTTCTCATGTTAGATTCGGCACGTTGGCATCCACGTGAAATCCTCCGTTGGCTGGGCCGCCTGCCTGCGTCCTGCGTCTGCATGGCCTCAGTGCCTGTCTCATCTTTGTCTTTCTGTCTGTCTTTGCAACTCTTTGTCTCCTCCACAGAACCATCATCGCTCTTCAGCTCAGTTGAACGGAGAGAGCAATACGTGAGAGGCTCTAAGGCCGTTCCTGCTCTTCATTCATTTAGCTTCCATTGATGAGGCAGGGTTTGGCTCCAATCTGCTTGTGAGAGGAACCACAAGCAATTACAGAGATTTCCTTGAGGAAAGCCGACAGCTGACGCTGATGTTGTGTTCTTCAATTATGTAGCAAGAGACATCTGTCTGGTCTGCTGCATTATTGAGAACTTTCTGCAACGTCATGCATGAATAGCAAAAGCCTAACTGTTTACAGCTATTTTTAGTTCCTGGTTGGAAGATCAAGCCTGACATGTTGTCATCTCCTTATCGTCTCTCATGGTGAAAAGCTGCAGGGTGGAAGCTCTGCTAACTACAAGCTAGAATGAAATGCAAATATTTAAAGCACCCTTTTTTTTGTTTTTGCAGGCAAAAGTCCTTAAACCGATTCCTTGTGACAGTGTGCTTACATGTAATGAAACAAGGTCCGAGCTTCTCACAGGGCCAGGTTGCCCTGGCAACAAGTTACGTCGTAGCAGGAGGGTGTAGGGAGCCACCTCAAAGCTACAGGGAGGAGGATGTCTGAGACTGCAGACAAAGGAAGATATTTAAGCAAGAACAAAAACTGGATGCCAGAGTTATTAAGATCATGCTGCCATGTACAGGAGGAACATTTGTTACATATTTAATGAGCAGCAGAGCATCAGCGTCTAAAACATCTGAGCCTTGTGTCTTTGACTGCAAAGAGGCAGAAGGGTTCTGGGTGCACAACCAAAACACACCCCAACACACACACACACAGACCTCCTCCACAAGTTGAGGCTGACCTATGAAAAATAACCAGTCTGGGTGTGTCCCACTCAGCCTCTTCACTGTCTAGAAGGACATAAAGGACTTGAGCAGAAGTGTCAATCTGACACCTTCAAACTGCTGTCTGAAGATGAGCTTTTACAGCAGATCCATCCAAAACCCTGCTCTTTTTATAAATTATTTATTCATTTTTTGCCCAAATTAGAGCCGAAATAGAATTTCCGTCATTATGTTTGCTCCACAGACAGAAGAAATCCTCCCATCTTTGTGGAGGCATCAGACTGACGGATGATGCGGGGAATGTCGCCATCTGCTGCCCGGCAGCAGGAACTACAGCATTATGTAAGGGCAGGTGAAGAGCGGTGCAGTCGTCAAGCTATCCTAAAAATGTTAACCTGCTTTTATGACACCTAACAGAGGAAAGTCTGGATTACCTTCCACCTCCTCATCCTGATCTGCAGTTAAACTCTCTGCCCAGTGGATTTTTTCAGTTTGTCCTCATTGTGTGGGCACCCTGCAGTCATGTTCCACAGCAGCAGGAGGCGCTGCTGCCGCTGTGGAACATTTAAAAAATGTCAACAACCTCTGAAACCGCAGCATGGTGAAAATAAACATTCTACAAAGAAAATGTAGAAAATGAATTTTTGTTTGATAATTAAAGGCACAATTCTTGTCATTCAGGGTTGTTCCAAAAATAATCTCTGAAAGTGCAGCAATGTTCTTATTTGTGGTTAGGCCTGTCGCGATAAACGGTAAATCAATTAATCGTACGATAAATTAAAACTATCGACGTCATTTTAATTATCGGCATTATCGTCTCTTCCGGCCTTTTTCTCTTTCTGTTAATGACACCGAATGAAAAAAAAAAAAAGGCTCAACTCGCTCTCCACTGACTCCTCCCTTCCTCATTTCCTTAGTGTAAAGCCCAGCGCACACTACACGATCTTAGAGCTGTCGGCCGATTGTCGGCCCATTTTCAAAACCTGACAGGCCACACATTAGCCGACAGAAATCCTAGGTATAACGGTTCGATCGGGTTCGTTCCTGCCGTGTGGTGTCCAACAATGGGCACAAAATAATGGCTACAAGTCCAGTGAACTAATTTTAAAACCAGGCATTAATTAATGCTTTACTACAATCTACCTGCAATGCATGTTGCTAGTGTCAGTGTAAAGTCCTGACTGAATGAAAATCATTAGAACCTATTTACGTCACGTTAACGAAGAACAGCTGAAAAGGGATTCCCCTCCGTAATTTCCCCTCAGAAAACATGGAGGAGAATCCGCGCTTTCTGATTGGCTACCTGTCACATTCAACAGGTTGCGTTAAGCTCCCAGTCGGGGAGAACCCCTGATTTAGATCGGAGCGGCAACGATGATCTACCGTAACACACCACACAATCTTAGAAAGACCAACGATCTAAGATTGTTGTATGGGGAAAAATAGGAGCAAAAATCATGTAGTGTGAATTATTGCATCAGGTAGTCGATGTGCCCATCTTCGCTATTTAAATCTAATTATTACTGAAGGGCAACATAGTATACAGACTTCATAATCTGCACTCTTTTGGTTGAATACAGTATTTATTTCCACTTTGGCTTTATGTTGTTTATTTTTTTTCAAGTGAGTTTTTTGTTAATGGAGACTGAGAATCCATTTTATTTTTGTTTTTGGTTTTGTTTATTTTATCAGTTTCAGTGTTAAGTGTTCTTTTGAAAATAAAGTGTATCTATGTTTGGCAAGAAATCGCATGCATTATTACGTCATTTCCATTAAATCAGTGTAAAAAGGTCTTCAAACAATATTATTGTTTATCACAATAATTTTTGAGACAATTAATCGTTGAGCAAAATTTGCTATCGTGACAGGCCTATTTGTGGTTAACTCTAAAGTATCTACAAGTCTACTGAGAAAACCTAGAAGTTGGAGAGAGATCTGGAGGACTTTCCCTGATTGTATAAAATTTCAATAACTGAAGCATTAGATTGAAGAAAGAAAAAACAAAATCCCACCAGAGAAATGATGTGACACACACAAAGGAATACATAAAACCTGTGGGTTTATTATGGCAATTTTCACCACCAGAGAGAATCAACATTATGGATTCAGTCCAGCAAAGTCAGACATATGCACCACCGAACATACAAGTCTGATTCCTTGAGACGGTTCCAGTGGAAACCATCTCAGTGGGAACTCAGAATCTGAATGGGAACTTGTTGCATTGGTGAGATAACGTCCACTCAGACACACACACACACACACACAGCCACCGGTAACACATGCCTCAATAGACACAATTACACAACAGCGTTTCTTTGTGGGTAAGGTCTGCTAAGCACACACGCAGCGACGTATGACACATTACACTACAGTTCGGTTTATATACAGTAGCCTAGCTGCTGGCTGACGAGGCGGGACTGCGTGTCTGTCTGTGGCGCTCAGTCCCGCGGCCAATTCACAGCTCGCGCTCAAGTGTTGATAACCGCGAACAGACTTTCCTCTGGTTGGAGAGGCAGACGGCCGGCGCTCTCCCTGCGGGGTAAACGCATTGTTTGCAGCGGGCATATGCTGGAGTCGGGAGAAGAAACAGCTAACACAGAACAGGTCCACGTGTCCCACAGTAGTAAACATGGACCGCCAATTAAATCTGAGGAAATATCAGTAGCCCAAAGTCATTAGATAACAGTACTTTACAACGAAGTTGCCGCTAGGCACAAACTTTTATACATTTGGAAAATTCAGCAGCCTTCATCAAAATTCTGAAGAAATTTGAAATAACTATTATATGAGCAGTGTTATAAAAGAGTTTGGGGCATCAGTGGCAGTAGAACACTGTTCTCTAGAGGAATGTCTCAAGATGTGGAACCATGCTGGATTTTCCCCCCCCAAAGCACTCACGCCTCATTGCATGGTCAGCTAAATTGTTTCTGACTTGAAACAGTCAAACAGGTAGAAACTGTACAATTGCAGCCCAGCTTCAGATTTGAATACATACAGCAGATTATCCCCATTTAGGGTGCATTCACACCAGAAATGTTCGGTCCTCTTTAATCATCGGTTGGGGATGTGTGAATGTACAACCAAACTAAAAAGTGAACTCTGGTCCGCCTATAAAAACCTTGGTCTGGGTTCGGTTGAAGCGAATGCTGGTGCAAACACCAAGCGGACCAGAGACTGGAAGTGGACTACAGTGCAGGGCATTTTGGGTAAACACAACCAAAAGAAACGCATGAGTGTAGCGCTAACAGGAGAAATGGCTCGTAGTCTTTTACAAAGACAAAAAAGAAATTCCACAATTGCTAGAATCTGGCATCAGATTCTAGCGATCTGGCATCAGCGTTCTGGCCACTCCATTTATGTTTATATTTCCTCAAGAAGGAAGCTGCACTCAGAGGGTTTTGTGTCATTTCCTTCAGTTGTTCTTGGTGCAGCGCCCTCACAGGCGAGAAGGGGAACAGGTTTTTCAATGTAATTGATTGGTTTTACACAGTGCTGTATGAAAGAGAAGTACAGCAGCTAAAAATGAAACAAATGTTGCAGTTTCGGTCCCCAATCAAACCAAGTCTACAGGACTATTAGGTGTGAAAATACCCTAAACTTTACAGCATATCTGTGAGAAACAACCAAAACAGTTCCTTAGTTCACTCTGGTTAGTTACCATCAGGTTGTGCTCAAATGGGTGAAAAAGCTTCAAATCTGTCAAACTCCAAATCCTGTGAAAGCTGGAAAAACACACAGCATGACAAAAACAAAATCAGCAAATCAGGAGAAATTACAGCAACAAGTTCCTTAGTTTTAAATAAATCATATAAAAATAGTCCTGTACAGTGTGCAATCTTTTACTGTCCCTTTGATTCTCCGGGTTGTGTTCTCAGCGGTCTGTATGAGTCACCATTGAACACATAAACACCAGCTGAGTGTCATCTGAACCTTTTCAGATAGTGCGAAGTCTTAACCAGCACAACGCTGCGGGCGTTAGTCCTCTCGGGAGTCCCTCCGTCTCCCTCCCCCCCTGTGGTTCTGCTGCGCCGCAACGCAGGCAAACTCTCCGCGGATCGTCGCTCGTTCTTCCACGGGTCGCCCCTCGCCTCGCTCTGCTCAGCTGACCTCTGCATCGTCCTCAGGGAGGTTAATGAACAAGCGTCTACGATCCGTTTTTCTCCTCCGAGCCCTCCGGTGGCGCGGGGGTCTCCTCCGCCGTGGGTGACTGAGCTCCTCCCGGGCCATCTAAGAACACAGTGAAAACTGGACTTTACGAGCAAAAACAGATACCTGACAAATTCCAGTGTTAACGTGTACATTAAAATGAGCACTGTTAATAATACATGACAAGAAATAGCCATCTTACCAAAGTTAATGGTAGCTAGACAGCTAGTAGCTCTCAGGAAATCAATTTAATGGAAATAATTCTCTGACTTTATTGAACTGATCAGGGTTACTAGGAACTTATAATTAGAGAGTTTCTGTTTTCCTGGGGTATAAATATGACACGACCCATTTCCCACTACGGTTAGCCACTCACCCCTGGGCTGGAGAAGTGTCCAGGTTTATTTTGTCACCACACACAGAGAGCAGGGAGACTCCAAACCTACAGCCAAGATTGGTATCTTGGGGGGTCTTTAAATCTCCATAGCAACCATCAGACACTTTCTACACACCACCCTGGAGTAATACGTTCTTTAGCCAGTTGAGAATTAAGAGTTTTTCTCTAATAAACACTCCTGGTGTCTTAAAACAGAAGATGAGTAGAAAATGACCTCACGGTCACTGTAAGGTATGGTGGTGCAGTTATGATGCTGTGGGCCTGTTTCTCTTCCAAAGGTCCGAAGAGTACATGACATCATGGGCGTTTATATGTGATCGTCTATTCTAATGTATCAGTTGTATCACCAATAAGCAGGTATAGTAATATAAAGGTATACAGGACCGGTGCCAGTCATTAGGGTGTGCTAAGCTCAAATGCCTTGCGGTGCTGTCCCTAATTAAAAATAGTTCAGTGTGTTTCTCTTAATTTTGGGAAATTAAGGCTCACAAAGACAACAGATTTTAAGTGGGATGAAAATGAGGAGATAAAGTACAATGAGTGACATTTAGCGATAGGAAGTGTGACTGAACTCTTGAAAGTGCTGTTAGAATCAGACTGTTTCCACATGTATTTGTTTGGTGCAAAAGACAAGAAAAGTGTCTGACTTTATGGAGGGAACTGACTCATATAATCATAGGTTTTGGTTTCCTATTGGGATTCGATAGGAGGAGATTATTAAAACCAAACATTTTTCAAAATCTGCAGAACATTTTACAGTTTAATTGAAGAAAAATAAACCTGGAAAACAAAAGAAAGTTCTTAAACCTTCGAGAGAGAGCTCGGCCAGTTTCAGAGGCAGGTCGCCGGGGTTCACGCCTGCTGGAGATCCCAGGATGTCCGGAAGAGCATTTCTCCTCCCAGAGCGCCCCGAGGAGGCAAAGTCCAGTACAGGCTCCACCTCCGTCATCACAGGCTCACTGTAGGAGAAAAAGAAACACAGTGCAATGTTACACCACAGCATTTGAAAAGCAAGCAGCACTGTTTTGTTACAAAGTAAAAGCTAAATTATTAATAAATTACAAGAACAGTTTTCAGATGCAAAATTATGAACTATCTGCACGTTAAATAATTAAAGATTTTATTCTCTTGTTTTGCATTTCTGTTGCTCTTATTCTGTACTTTCCACCTTCTGTAGTAACAAATGTGGAAAATACTTTATTAGCCTGTAGACTAATAAAGTACATTAAAACTGTGGCTCCTACAGCGACAGTTTTGTAAAATTTAATTAATTGCCTAATACAAAGGTGAAATTTGTTTAGTCTTCTCTTGCATCTTAACAGAAGTGACAGAAACCAAACTGTTTATAGATTTATGTGTAGGTAGAAGAACATGTATTTCACATATCGAAACATCCACAATTTTCTCAGTTTTAAATTATGGGCTAAAAATTAACAGTGCTACAACCATTTTTGCAACAGAATGCATAGTAATGGCGCCTGCAAGTGCACCTCACTATAGCGTCTGACAGGCACTGTCCAAACCTGTAATATATATTGATGTAAATTAAACAACAGTATCCACACGTCTGCCAGATTTATGTTTCAAAAAATCTTTTAACTGAAATCTAAAGTTGCTTCTTCTGACTCGTTCGTATTATTTTGAAGTAGGCCAGATACAATCCCAATGTGAATGTGATGAATCTGTGGAGGGAGCTAAAGATTAGGGTGATGGCAAGCTGGTGTTCCAGTCTCAAAGATAATTCCTCATATTACTAATGGAAACACACATAAGGTGATTCTGTTATTATAATATAGTTGATTGTTGAGAATGTTATAAATAATTTTGGGCAAAACATTTTGAATAAAATGTAAATAAAATCAGATTTTTTTTTAAAAAGAACATGTTGCATATTTTATCATATTTTGATACACACCTGTATCAAAGACAAACGTCTTGCATCAACAAAAATCCAAAATCTGTCAGAGCTCTTAATAATTTTGGACTCAACTCTTTCATAGCACAAATGGCCTTGTTAGCTTTGCTTAACCAATGAGCATCAGCAGCTAGACCAGTAGTTCTCTATTAACAGTATAAGAGCCAACTGTGTTTAATAATTATAACATTCACTTTAGCCTGAGCTATAACAGGCTGACACGGTGGGAAAGATTAAATAAGCCTGTCTATCATGTTCCTATAGTTATGCAATGTCAAAACAAAAACACCTAAGGATTAATACGACTGTAAAAAGTTTATTTAAAAAACATTTTACATGATCTAGCTAGCAGAGCTCATTTCTTTCATGTCTTAAGGACTGACATGGTCCATATTCATGAGATTCAAATAGACGTATTCATGTAGAAATTTGCCCGAAAATAAATAAAATCCTAGTATGTTTGAGGTTTTAGGAATCTAGAGAAAAAGGGTTTCTCATTGAAGAGGCGGAGGATGTGTCTGTCTGGTCTCTTGGCAACCAGCAGTTGAGGAGTCGGCTCTGGTGACAGGCAGAATTACATCCCCTGTCTCAAACACGCTCACACTGGAGCCCAGAGGAGCACACACAAACACAAGAATCTGCTGTTGCTATGGCAACAATACGGAAAAAAGGACCACTGGCAGGTAAACACATGACTCAAATCCGTTTTCTGCTATCACACTTTTCACTTCTCCCATCACTGTCTTTTGTTGCGTCGCTTGTGTTTAAATAACTACATCATTCTGTGAGAAAAACTCATTTTACTTCTAAAACAAATGAACACTATGTGAAATGTATAATAACCCGGCTGTGTTCAATTTTTCTCTGGGTGTTCGAGTTTTCTCTTACAGCCCAAAAACATGCAAACTGCCTTATAAAAAAATGTTGTTAAAGTTTTTCACAATTTGTCACATTACCACCACAACTGTGGCTGTTTTTGTCCAATATTAGTAGAAAATATGTCTGATAAAATTCAGATAATTTCACTGGAGTCCAGAAGCGCATGGCATTCTGGGAGGTGTAGGCTGAGGAAAGGCTCAACACCTTATGACCAGCTAAGGTAGGTTGGTGGTATCAACTAATTCACTCACTCTTTGGTTAGCTAGCATGTACAATGTAGCACAACAGCTTGTTGTGTAACATGCGCAGCAGCAGTTTCATGTTCCACAACCAGTCACATCTCTGTGCAGAGCTGATATGTGTGCAGTTGCTGCGATGGTGGAGAAGAAACGGGGCAAGGGTCCCAACTAGCTCAATAAACTGGCATCCATTACGATTGTGGGAAATGAAGGAATTTGTCACAAGAAATGTAGGCATTGGTTCATCTGCTGACAATTCAAAGCCAACAGAATACAGAGTATGCTCGAGTTTATTTCTAATCTTAACTTTTGGCTCCAAAATAAATGCATGTTTGTCTCTTCTCTCATTTGCTGAAACGCTGATTAATAAATTAGCTCCATTTTGTTGGAAATCCAGTTAATATGTGGGCCATAACAATCTCGGTTACTCAACAACATGAGTTAACAGAGACATACAGAGGCCATGCCCTCTCCTTGATTACCACTCCATTCAGGTCTGGAATGAAGTGCTCTCCAGTCTCTGACTACTCGTCTATTTTAGGTCCATCAGTAGTAGAGTGCTGTGGGTGTCTAGGGAATTAATGTTATTTCAAATTTCCCTATCAACTCAAATGCTGAATCTGCTCTTTCTGCTGGGTAAAAGGGTGTGAAATTGAGTTGAATCCATTTCTCCAGCTTTAGTCAGGCTGGCTCATCAAACTGATTGCCTACAGGTGAAAAACACCAGTAGGTCTCTTAAAGGTGACTTTGGCTGGTATCAACCATCAAGGCCATGCAAAAAAAAGCTGGTACAGTGGACCTCACCTATTAGCATTTGTGAACTTTAGCTGTTCACTGGTGGCTCTAGTCCCTAGCCCTGCAATTCCTTGGGTCGGCTGTGCTGCCCAAAATCTGCAATGTGACGGATTCTTTTGCTACTGTTCAACTTTAAGACTTTAAAAATGCAGCTATGGTCGACAGGTCAACTGTTTATCCTGCTGTAAACTGTTGCCATAGAAACTGAACAACAGTACCATCTTAGCGGCCTCAAGCCTGTTATATTTAGCAGCATAAGCCTTGGGAAAACCACTGCCGGTCTTGCTCTAATGAGAACATCTGGTAACTTTCATTAAGCTGGAGGATTAAACATTAAACAGGCACTGACCTATCATGTGAACAGGTTTATTTTAGATTGTAATCCAACAACAGGTTAGAGGGGATTATCTTGTCAAATAAATTGACCCACATACTACAAAGTCCTTCCTATCCCAGTGACACGACTAGGCTGCAGGTATGTTACGCAACGATGTAGTGCACTGAAAGCTTTCCATTGCTGGAGTTTAAGAGTGTCTTACAAAAGATCAACTGTTTTAATGTGAACAAATATTCTGTGACACTTAGTATTTCTTAATTGTATAGAAATAGACAAAAGTAGCAATAGTCATGATTATAATCAAGATTTAGACCTGACCACCATCCTCTGTGGCTTCATTTAATTGGAAATGTGGTAATCTGGTAATGAAAGCCACAATACTGAGAGGCCTTTGGTTGGCTAGGTGACCGCTACTCAGGATTCCTACAGTAGCGGCCATTTTGAAATGGAAAGGTTTAGCATGAGGTTTAAGGTACCAAGCAGTGCAACTGGGATTGAGGCCAACTACAATTAGTAAAACAGAGGAAGTCTTTTGCATACTCCCCCAAACCCATTAAATGTTAGAAGTACTGCTTCAGAAACCAACGACACCGAATGAGCCTAGTGCTCTCAACTTGCAGCAGACGCTTTGCTGTATCTCTCAAGACCCAGACCAGGCAAACTTTTCTCTGTTTACACTTTCACTGACAGAGAATCAAAGATTTCAACTTCACCCACAGGGCACAGAAAAGATAACAGCAACTTCAAAAAGAACGACGCTTAGAGCTGTATATCTTCTGCATTCAGCACCCAACCCTAACATCTTGTCGCTTTTGCTGTCTGGAGATCTGAGGAACGCCAAACTTCATCCAAGTTTCCAGCATGAGCACATCTCCCCTAACAAAGAGGACAGAACGGGACTGATAAAACAGGAATACAATACAAGACATCTTACTTCACTGGTATTGTCTTAGAGAAGGAAAATTTAAGATATTTTTTGTCCTCTTCTTCACAAATATTATATTGGTTCACCTGAAAAGGTGCAAAGACATAAAAGCTCTAATCTTTATGCCTGTTGTTGGGGTAAAGTCTGAGAATTTATGTCTCCACTCCCAGTCAGATGAATATCAGTAATTGTGAGGCCAATTCAATCAAAATCACATACAATTGTACATAGAATGAAACTGAATTATAAGCTGTGTGTGAACATTTTTCTATTTATCTATTGGGTCTGTGTTTTCCATAAGAACATGACTGACCACTAACAATATTTGTTTTCCATCAATCTAGCATTTAATATTGTTTTTTTCTGCAAACAGCCACAAAAAGCCTTAAAACACATTAAAGTACAAAATAGTTTGTTTAGAGGCAGTTTCAGACATGAATGTTTTTAATTATGAAAACAACTCTATTATGTCCTTAAAATTGTTGAAAAATACAATAACACCAGTGGAATTATTTTCAAGTAATATTCATATCAGTATATAATATCAGGGCTGTTAGGGCCTTGTATGAGCGGTGTCAGAACTTGGTCCACATTGTAAGTTTGGCTTGTTTAAAGTGAGATTTAGACTCCACCAAGGTTACCCTTAGTCACCGATTGTGTCCATAAAAAAATTCTAGGCACAGCCAAAGTGTTGAGGGAATCCATTTTGGTGGCCTCAGGATTGTGTCTCTGCTCTTTGCTGATGATTTGGTTCTGTTGGCTTCATCATGTTGTGATCTACAACTTTCACTGGAGCGGTTCATAGCTCAGTGTGAACTGATGAGGATCAGTGCCTCCAAATACGAGGACATGGGCTTGAGTTGGAAAAGGGTAGAGCACCTTCTCCAGGTCAGGGAAGACGTCCTACCTCAAGTGCAGGAATTTACGGATCTTAAGTTCTTGTTCATGAATGAAGGCAAATGGAGCGGTAGATCAATAGGTAGATTGGAGCAGCGTCTGCAGTGAAGCAGGAGCTGTACCGTTCTGTTGTGGTGAAGAGAGAGTAGAGTCAAAAGGCGAAGTTTTTTCTCGATTTAACAGTGGATCTACTTTCCTACCCTCAGCTATGGTCATTAGCTTTGAGTCATGACCCGAAGAGCAAGATCATGGATGAGTTTACTCTAGAGGCCTACATATAATATAATGCTAATGACATGTAGTATGTTATTGTATCACACCCCAAGTTACTGCTCTCAGTGATGAACATAAACCAGGTTTCAATGAAGTATTAGACAGAAACTGTATATCAGCAAGTGCCTAATCCAAAGTTACTGTGGTCAGTATTTGATCGGGGAATTACCAGTTATCACTGGTTGATAAAGAAAAAAACAAACTGATTTGTATCTGGGTTGATCAATAATCTGTGATCAGTATCAAAATCAAATGCAGAAGCTACATGTTGTTGCTTCTTAACGGACTTTGGTGGATTTAACTAGCTGTTAATCAGATACATGCAGCAGGATCCTGGAAAATGTCATCTCCATTATACAATCAGTCATCATGTCAGAATAAATTACATGTTTTCTTCAGTCTCATCTCCTCGAGTGATTGCAGAAGAAACAGTGCTATGTTTAAGAATAAACCAAGACAAAGGGCTGCAAAATCCATGTTCCAAATCAGTTAGCATAGCAGTAATTTGGTTTTTACAGCCACTAAATTAATTATGACAATATTTGTATTTATTCAGGATTTTGAAAGTAGTACTATTGTACATGAGTTTAACAGAGTGACAAGTTATGCTGACTAACTGCATCCTGTATTTTTAAACACCTAAAATAAAATAATTATTCACATCCAGCTTTCTTGGGGCTAAAACCCCCATCATCTAACACGTTGTATTTGTCATCATCTTCAGATTACAGTCTGGCTCTTTTGAACGGCTCTTTATCCTGAACGATAGGACTGGACTCTCAGTTAGAGTCGCTCTGTGTTTTTATGACTTTGCTTGCTTATGATGCTCTGCACACACGTCAACAGCTATTGTTATTTTGATTAAATTTAACATTAAATTTATATAATCAGCGAATAAATACATTACCAAAAATGGTTTATATTTTATGACAGTCAAACCAGCTCCTCTGGGGTTTTCCTCTCCTTTTATGCCACCACAATCGTTTTTATTTTTAAGCATTTATAAGTATGAATGCACCCATCCCCTTTTTTCACTTCTGATACCGTTACCTGAAGATTAGTATTGTCCAATACCCATCCGATACAGAAAAACAGCTGAAATGACTTAAAACAGTTGTTTTTTTCCTAAAACAGACATAAATGTACTGAATTACAAAATTACCTGATAACTCTGCAGCAGTACAGCACATGTAAATGCACCAATAGCTTGGTCAAACATATAAAAACAACACAACGTTCATTTGTTCAGTCAGTGCAATTAAGAGTAAAAGAGCCAATATAAAATACATAATAAAGCATGACATAACTCACAGCACAAGGCATAGAATTAGTTTGAATAGATCTGCTCTTATGGATCTAGAACATTATCACCCATATGCAGACTGGAATTCAGTATCAGGACCAATATAGATATTAATATTGGATTGGTACATGTCTAGTTATGGGGCACGGTAGCAAATCATGAAACTGTTCCCACATACTCAGACAGACTGCCTCTATTCTGTGGACCTCAAACTGTCTGTGGACGGCTGAGATTGTGGAGTGTACTGATTGCCAATATTTCTCTTGACAAAATCCTTCATTTCCCACAATCCAAATGGATATTAGCTAGTTTGAGGAGCTAGGCAACCAGTCCTGTTTCTTCTGAACCCGGGCAGCCGCCGCTCACCTGTTAGTTCTGAACAGAGAGCAGCAGTCACGCTGCGTGTTCTTGTGACTGGTTGTGCTGATTCTCAACATTATCAGCTCAGTGTTGCATACAAAACAGTTCGCAGTGATTGCCGTTTCCTGTGCCAGGTAAAGATTTACCTTTCTTCAGACTTGTCCGGATGTCCATTTTGGGTCTGCATTGAGCCCGCCTCAAGAACCCGCGGACCTCCGAGGAGTGAAGGACACCCCAGTATGTTGGGGGCTACATGGAACTGCTACTCTTGTTCCACAACAACTCGTTGCTAGGTAACCAAAGAGTGAGCGAGTCAGTTGATGCCACCAACATTTCTTAGCGGGCTGTGAGAGGCTGATATTGATCAGCGATAGATATCGCGATGGATATCGTTATCGTTTTATCACCCAGCCATAGTTACTACATTTCTCAATGGCAAAAGCCATGGAAGACAGAATTCCATGTTTTAAAGCTCTGCTGCAAGAAGGTAGAGGTAAAACTGCTTTCAGGGATCTTTATATCCCCAAAAAACACAAGGCAGATAATATTGTGACAGGATAATAAGAATGTTTGTTGACAAGTCTAAACGGTAAACATATTTATAAAAATAATAAAAAATTAATTAATTAAATGACACTATGAGTGATATACAGTGTGGTGAGTAATGTCAATTTTCAGCATGAACATAACAGGAAGTGCTTTTACTGTGATAGGCTGAAAGTGAATTTGTACTGAAACAGCTAGCTTAGCAGTGGGAGAATGTCAAGTTTCGTTTACACTGAAACTAAACTGGTATAATACAGTTGCAAAGACATCTGCATGATCACTATCAACATTAATATATTGTTATAAATCATTACCAATAATTGTTCTAATTTACTAGGCTAGTAACTAAAGCTTTCACAGGAAAATATGCAGCTGTCAGACTGCAGTCTGCGCCTCACATACCAGCTTCCTTTCACTCCAGATTACAAGAAATGAAGATTTTATATATGACTAAAGCCTCAGATTATGAGTCCAAGTCAAGTCTCCGGTCTTTAGAGCAGAATTGTTGTATTTTTTTAAATCTGTTGCGATGTAACTATGACACATGTTTGAACATTTTTTTAAAATTCAAGATGATATCTTGTACATCAACATCAAACACAAACTATCAGAAAGTTTGTATCAGAAAAACAAGAAACAATTTCTGTGTTTCTGTTTGTGGGGTGAAGCTTTGAATGTGGAGCTCAAAGGAATGTCCAGCCATGAAATGGTTCAAATCCCAGCATAAAAATATGGCTAGAAATGAATAGTAGACTAAAATGATCATCATTATTGGTGTAGCTATCATTATTTCTATTACTCCATAGCATTTGATTATTATTGCATGAGATATAAATGGTACACATGTTAATGGTGTTGTAAAAGAGCAACAGGAATCATAACTTGCATGGGACTTTTGACATTGGAAGCAGAATAAAGTAATTATATCATTAGTTAGGGGCGGGACATCATTAGTTATACTTCAGCTCACCCCTTGAATATGTGTAAAAACTTAAAATGCATATGTGTATGTATGTGTTATTTTATTTTCCATCTTTCTGTATAATACTGTTCACATTTTTACATATTAAAAAAAAACCTAACTAAATAAATAAGTTATCTGATTGGTTACATATTGTGTTTTGCAACGCTTCATTCTAAGTAACTTTTTTTTAAATTGCATTTTCAGCTCAATTCGGTTTAAAAATACTTTATTTTTAAGGGGAAGTGAAATGTTGCTGTAACTCATCAATTCAAGATTCTTCTAACAGTTACAGTAGATGATGGCTGTGGGGAGGAAAGATCTTCTGTAGCAGTCTGTATTGCTGCAGCTTTGAAAGAGACTCTGACTGCAGATGATACTCTATTTTTTTATTTTCAAATTAATGTTAATTTACCAAGCGGGTAAGAAAAATGTCTTGCATAATGTATAACCACTTTGATATTTTGACATCCCTCAGTCTCTTCTTGAATATGAAATCCTTACTGGTCCGTGGTTCTGCTAATTAGCTGCAGCTGTGAGAAACCAGGAGCAATGTTAGCTATCAGTTCCAGGAATCAAACAGCCCAGCTCTGCCTGCTGCCCGAGGCTGACCTCTCTTCTGCTGCTCATCAATCTAACACCCACGGAGTGATAGTTCCAGACCACTGAGGCTACTGTTCCCTGCGACGCTCAAATTAGACTGGCTCAGTTTTTTCCTGCATTTAAGGAGTCACTTAACTCTACGGCGCATGCATTCTCCTATGAATCAAAAACTTTGTCTGGTAACAGTTACTCATCTCTGACCAAAACGGTGACTTTTGGCGATGTCTTGTCTCCGTGTTGCTGAAGACAACCATGAGGGCGGCTAACGGCCGTCCTGTAGCCGGGGCGTTAGCCGCTAAGACCGAGGGGGCTGAGGCTGGAAGACTGGCAGCTAGCTCGACAGGGAACTGCACAAGAAATGTTTACACAGACGTGAGAAGTTTCAGATGAATAAATAATGCCCTGGATTAGGTGCTTCACTATTTTTAGTCCCTCTTAGCCAGTGATCACTCCCCATCCTTCTCCCCACTTTTTTCACTGTTATCCTAAAGCTCAACATGCTCTAGCTGCCATGGAAACGGCACCGTTGGTACAAAGACAGTTAAATAGTGGAGGAGGGGAGCCAACATTGGAAGAAGACTATTTTCTGTGGCATTTATATTGTTATTTCCTCAGCTTGCAGTGGTAGTCTTTCTTAGAGACAGTCATTTCATGTCTGGGGAGAAAGAGGTCGGCAGTAAAATATAGGAGCAACACAGACAAACCTGATTATCTCAAGGAATTGTGTTATGGTTATTAAAATCAGTTCAAAACATAACTGATGTAGGATGCATGACAAAAAGGCATGTAATGTATGCAGTGGACGAATGAGAAATATAAGAAAAAAAAGACCAGAGGGTCCTGCATATGTGTGGGAAGGTGAAGTTCAACTAAGACATTAGTGACTAGTTAAAAAGGAAATGGAAAAATCTTTTTTTCTCTCTGTAAAGTGTGATGGAGGAACAGAGGCGAGTCTGATCTAATGAGAGGGAGCGATCACAGCCTTTTCTCCTCCTTTAATGTTTGAGAAGCCAGAGTAACATCCAAACCTTCTAGATTCTTTGGCTTCTGGGGGATAAATGTTTTCAGAGAGACATTTCAAGGTCTGCCGGCTCAAGATTGGCTCCAGACAACATAATCACCGCTATTATACGACTCAACAGGAAAAGACATTTGCAGGAGCTAAGTATTAACTAGAAAAGAATGATTTGGGACAACAGTAGATACACAAGACATCTTCTTACAATACTGTACATCAGTTTAAAAAGCAAAAGTTGTAATTAAAACAAATTGACACTCTCTACAGAGAAAGCAAGTCGGAAACAGTTACTAAAGAAGTTGGCTATTAACAAGCTTCTCAATGGAAAGTTGAGTGGAAGGAGAATGCGTGGTAGAAATGGAGACCTGACCAGGTATTCCATGCATGTGCTGCATAGTCCACACATATACTTCTGAGTAGATTGATGTTTCTGTACTGAAAAAGTTGGGGTTTATTTCGGTATTCTGTAGGAATACAATGTGGATATCCCAGTATCAGTTTGTAAAATATTTTTGTACTCAAGAATTGGAATGTAGTAACTGCTGACAAATATATTCCAACAATTAGAATATATTTGTCAACAATATATTCCAATGGCTGGAATGTATTTCTAAAATTCTTTTAGGCGGAATATTACTGCCTAGATTCTAATATCGTACAGCCATAACAAAAATTTAAATTTTCTCTTTATGAAAAACTGAATATTGGATTTTCATAGTTTTGAGTCATAATCATCCAAATAAATAGGAGACACGAGTAATTAAGCAGGAAGAGAAGAAGTGCCGGGCATTCTGGGTAATTACAACCAAAACAAATGTGTGGTCATTTACCAAAGACAAAAGAGAAATCCAACAACTGCTAAAATCTGATGCCAATCCATTTGTTTATATTTTGTAAAACAAGAAGTTGCTCTTTTGTGTTGTTTTCTGTTGTGGTTCTTGGCGCAGCGCCCCCACAGGGCAGGAGGTGAACAGGTTTTTCAAAGGGTTTAGTTGCTTTGACAGTGCAGTGAAAAAGAGAACCACAGCAGCTGGAAATGGAACAAAATGTAATTTTGTTTCCAAATCAAACCTAGTACCGAGTCTACAAGTACTCCAACAGGTCATTCAGAATTCCTGTTGCAAAACAAAACAAGATCAAACTTCTAAAACTTAAGAAAGACAAAAATAGCATGCAAAGCTGCTAATTATTAATCCTAATAAGTTTTTCCTATTATTATTAACCTCCATTAAAGCCTAAAAGCTAGCTGCCCCTCACTGTAATGAATTTAATATGCGATAATAACAAATCATTAAACTAGAAGAGGCACACAAACAGCCAAATGCCATCAAATGCAAAACAGATTGAGCAGCTTTTCATGAGGGTCAAATCCAAACAACAGAGCACTCAGCTGTTCACAGCAATTAGCACACTCAACAGGAAGCTGGAAAGAATGGCAGGTGAGCAGCACTGGCAGCAGCCCCAGCAAGAGCAAGACAGAACAGGACAGGACAAGCAGCAACACACGTTGTTCGGAAATGTATGGCTCTTTTTTTATAGCATCATGTTCTAAATGAGCTCAGGTTATAAATGACTTCACAGATACTGCTCCTGCCTGGTAAAGGTCAAACGGGAAAATTAGAGACCCGTCCCACAAAATTCCCTGCTTGTGGGGTATTGATTACTTAGTCTAATTAGAGAGTGGAAAAGCAAATATGGATGGTGGCCTTTAATACCAATCACTACCTGTTGAGTTTGATCAGTGTGTGGAACTTTGCAGCTATGTTTCACAGAAGAAAGACAAAGAAGCCTCATTTGTTTCAGGAAGCTGCACTGACTTTGCAAAACAAGATTTCTACACTGAATCTAAAACTTCTTCATAGAGCTTTGGACTTTTACTCTGCGACACGGATAAAATCTAATCCTAAAATTCCTTGAATTGTATTTAGACCGACTGCTAATGAAGACACTAATGCCCAAAGAGCACTCTAAAAATGGGTATAAAACATTGTATTACATAATCTCTTCTTTTTAAACACGTTTTTCAAGAATTTGGGAACTGAGACTACCGAGTGTTGCAGTTTTACACCAGTTGGTGTTCCTTTGTCAGCAAACATTGTGAGCAACTTATGGTCCTAGTTATCTGTGACACAGACTACACAGTGTCCTATTTCCCTAAAAGGCAACTGAAACATAACCACAACTTATCTTCACTTGATTCTGGATCCAGAATTAATTTAACAAAAAGAAATAATATATAATTCATAAGTATGTATTTTCTGTGAATATTTACAGCTACATGCAAGGTAAACAGATTTAAAAGCAACCTTAATGTAAGTGATTTGTTGCTACATACAGTATGTCGGTGTGTCTAAAAACACTTTTTACAATTTGAATGTAAACATAAGGAAACAAAATATATTTTGTGTGACATCAGCTCCTGTCGTGTAACTTATGATGTGCTCCTGTTGCGTATAGTGCATGAGGTTCTAGACTTTACTTGGGTCAAACATATTTCATACTATGATTGCTTCAGAGCAGTGAAACTATTATCTGAATCAAGCATAAAAACGAGTGTGTGGTCCTCAGGTCAAACTAGGTGGGGGAGAGGGGGAGGACAATATGGATTTAAAATTTTATTGCGATATTTTGCGGTACTATTGTGATAGTTATAAAAAATTATGATTAAAAAAACTATTACTTGATTTTTATGTAACTGTATGTGAGAGCATGGCACAGGATTCATAGCGCCACAAACACAAATACTGCTCTGGAAAATCATTTCCATTTGAAGCAGGCATGTTCAGGACAAAACTCACTTAAAGCCTGTTTTAGAGCGATGTCAGCTCAACTTTGCTCTCTGACTATTGTAGCATTAAATACAGCCGAAATAAAATCACAGATGTCTTTACATTATGCGAGTGACAACATTATGAACTGAGGTGTTAAAACAGAATGGATCAATTCTGAATTCTAGTTCACATGGCCCAACTGTCACTGTAAATTAAATTGGTTTTAATGGTGTGAACTAGGTAACATTAATCTGTTTAAACTCCATGTAAAACAAACAAGAAGGAGAAAAAATGTTGAGTAGTACATTTTTTAGATTCCTGAGTCTTTTTTTTTAGCTGCTGGCAGAGAGCTCAGCCTTTGCTGTGGGCAGTGAATCAGCCAAGGTTGCTTAACACACACACTGAAAATCATAAAAGTTGAAATGATCAATCTTTCTGTAAACAGAGTTTGTTTTATGTGTTTGGTATCGCAACACAAAATACAGAAGCTAAACAAATAACAGTGCTAGATGTCAGCTCAGTGGAAAAATATAAAGGAAATATCATAAAACAATGTATACACAGTCCTCCATTGTTCTTCATATCTGCCATCAACCATTTAGTCTGGAGCTTTCATTTCAAAATCCCTAAAAGACCAAGAAGTGAAATGATATAAGTCAGATCTTTCTGCTCACACGGGATCCTGCACTCAAATATGAGACTTCAGTAAATGTTTGCTAAATTGTAACTTACTGTTTTAGTCAGTAATCAATTTACAATTATGTTAACTTAGCATGACAATTAAAAGTGAAACTAGAATGAATTGTTGATCACAGGATAATGACAGGTCATGTTTTTTTTTTTTTTTTATAATCTGCGCTTCCTGACCACAGGTTGAGCGTCCTGACCTCAGTTAGCTTCATCTGTCAGCAGCAACACCTGTGAAGTGAATAGCTAATGCAGCGTACACGCTGTTGATCCCGTTGTTCAGTCCAAGGTGACATCTCCTCCTCCTCTCTTCCTGAACACATCTGCTGTTAAAAAGCAAGATAAAAATAAAACAAAGAAAGTGTTGCAGCAATGCCTTTCAGTCCAAGCTAAATTATCAGCTTTCTTAGGTTTTCTATCACAGGATCCTTGTAGCAGCGGCGAGACCCTGAGCAGAAATCTGCTAATGCATGGTTGATAATGGCAGCATAATGTGCGCCTCCGTCACATCCATATTTCAGCACGTAAGCTGTTTGTTTGGACAAGCGCGGCCAAGGCCGTCCTGTACCCCAGGCGCTCTGCGAAGTAGACCATGGTGTCGACAGAGATCCTGCTGCACGTGCCGCCCCGGCACGCTGGCTGCCACAAATGGGCCTCTGGCACACACCGACCACAGTGGGGGCAAATGGGGCAACGGCTGACACACAGTTGATTCTGTGAGGACACACACACACACACACACACGCTCCCAGTCTTCGTCAGCAGAAGTCGAGGTCTTGGGCTTAATTTATGAGTGTGTGATGTGGGATAAAACAAGAAGTGCAAGAAAGCTTCCTGAATTTCTTCCTCGCTGATGAAATGTATGTGAGCTTCTAATTCTGAAGACATTAATGATAAATAAATCTCTGACATATTCTCACTTTTATTACTGAGGTTTTTAGCAAACGGAAATGATCTTGGTGATTCCAGCCAACCAGAAACAAGAGAAGATTGGTCTCATTTCATTTCACATAGGGAAGGGAAAACAGGTGTATGTAAACATCTGGTTTAAACTGTTAAAAGTATTTTCTTTGTTCTTTATCTTTTTGATATAGTATTATCAGCTCTCCTGTGATTGAGTTTACATAGTAATAAAAATAGGTGCTTAGAAAATTTCAGTAAAATATGAAAAAGGCTACATCGACATGAAGATCAAATACTTTGTATTTGTAGTAGCGTCTGAGCTCATTGCCTGAATTTTCAATAGAGAGGCACAAATGTGAAAATTTGGACCATATCTGGTGTTATTATTGTTGCCATGAACAATTACCAATACTTACTATATGACATTAGTACATTATGTTGTAGATGGTACCCTACTCTTTGAGCTCTGAAAAAAACGCTGATACAGTTGATGATGCTTCTGTCCCATGACCAAACAAACACCACATGGCCAGCCCACCTTCTGTCTCTCCAGAAACAAAATCAGCACAAGATCAAAATAAATATCAGTTAATATTGGACCAATTCTGCTTAAGAGCTTACTATGATTTTTTTTATTATTATTTTTTTTAGAATATGTGACATTGTTTGGTACAGATGCTAACACCAACATATCAAGCATTCCTACATTTATTCCTTAGATTATTTTATGATTCATCTTTTGTGACCAGCTCCAAGTTATTAAAAATGAAAGATCAACTTTCCACCACCCTAATTAAAAAACCAAAACTTGCCGCTTGCCTTTTACAGTTGTGCAGCTCACACTCAAGCTAGTGGCCTAACAATGTCCTGAGATTGGTGGGTTTTCTGACTGCAAACCTTCTGGACAGGAAGCATTAGAAAACGTTTGAGTAATAGGCAAAGCAAGCACAGGAATGTCAAAAATTTATTAACCCATTATGTCCTAAATTTAAAATCTACACCTGGATATTTTTTGCTTATTTTAATAAGCAATACATTATTTTGCTTATTAAAATAATTTTCAAGTTTCAAGAACTGAAATTTCAAGAACATTTCAGTTCTTGAAATGTTCTGTGAGTAAATATATTTGCCCATATATCCATAACAACTGGAACTTTAAATATCTAACAAGTTATTTTTGCAAATTACCGTCTATAAAAAGAATGCCCCTCAGTTTAATTTCAATCTCTGCGACAGCGGGGGTGGAATTATCGTAATAACTTGATATTGGCTGGAAAGCACGTTGTCTCCCCTTTCAGAAACCGTTGACATTTTTCAGATTGCGCAAAGTGGGGTGGAGTTACGGTACTACAAATTTGGCTGGATCGTCACCACTATGTCTAGGACTTAGAGGGTTAAAAAAGAAACTATTAATATCTATACCTTAATATCTATACAATAGAATGAGTGCTATTGTTGTTGGCCTTCTGTCTCTGTGTTGAGCTACGACTCAACAATAAAGTGATAATATTTATCGTGATAGACACATGAACCACATCAATAGAAAATACGTCTGATAGAGTTTTGATATTTTCACTGAACTTCAATTCAGAACTGCATGGCATTCTGGGGGATGTAGGCAGAGGACAGACTTTAAACCTCACAGACATCTCAGGTTGTGTCTAGCTAGCAACAACCTGTTGAGTAATGTGCTGTAGCAGTTTCAGGTTGCCCCCAACATATTCAGGTGTACTTTAATACACGAAGGTCTGCATGCACTCGAGGCAGACTCAGTGTGAACGTCTGCCAGATACGTCCCAGAGATACATTTTTACGACAGCCAACGCATACTCAGTGATGCACTGCCTCGCACAGGAAACTACTTGACTGGAAACAGTTTTCACTTTGAAGTGTTCTGTCTCTTCCACCAGGTGAGCAGTGGCTGTCCTGGTGCAGCATAAACAAACTACACACCAAACTAGCTCATCAAACTTGCTAGTATACATTATCATTGTGGGAAATGAAGAATTTCACAAGAAATATAGGCAAGTTGTACGCTTCAATATGAAATCTCAACCGCCGGCAGATTATGCATGGTGCATAGAGTAGACTCAGTATGCGCGAGTATGTAGGAGCGGCTTCATGTTTTTTCCCATAACTGCTTAAAAGTGAATAAAAGATCAGGGTGGAGTGAAAAGAAAAAATGAGTACAACAAATTTAGAAGAAATTGTGGATAAAGGAGGAACAGTCATGTTACCAGTTTGGTATTTTGGATATTTAAAACAAAAAAAACAAATCAATGATTTTCAATACAGACTGTCAGGAAATTGTATTGTTTCTCAGCCATATCACCCAGCTCTTGTAGGCACCAACCCCACCTACCACATATCCTCAAAAAGCACTCTTCTTTATGTAATTTTGACATATCTACATTAACAAGGAATAAGAGTGAAATTATTTGGATTTCTAACAGATGATGTCCAACAGTTTTCAAAGAGCCGCAGCGGTTTACCTTGAATAAACCCCTTTAGCTTGATAATACCTGCTCCAATGCAGTTTGAACAGCAAGTGCCCCTCTTCCGACCTCTCCACCTACCAATCAGCAGAATGAGTCCTTTACATGGTGGAACAACAAACCATTGCCTTTGTCAACCCCCCCCCAAAAAACTCTCGTCACCTACTATTCCTTTCCATCTAATCAGTATGTGGAAGCAGGCGGCAGAATTGTCGACTTTGACAAACCCCAATCTTTTCACTGGAGAGTGGTGGAGGGGTCGGACAGCCTATTGTGTGACAAAGAAACCACACTGACTGTCGTCAAGTTGAGCTGCTGGGAAAACAGGCATGGAAAGGTCAGGGTCGGAACAGTCTAACACAATTTCTTAGAGGAAAAAGGTGTCCTCTGTTGCTATTATTGTCCTCCTCTGCATCTCTGTGTAACACATTCTGTCTTTCATGCCTCTCAGAGCCAAGTGGGGAAAGAATGGACTGGCACATTTTAATGGCGGAAAGATAAAAGCAGCTGTAGCCAAATGGCAGCCAGCGAAAAAAGGTCACAATGAAAGGGCAATGGGCTTTACAGAAGCAGAAGCTTTGGCCTACATTCTTATAAGTCACTTATCAATATGGTCAAATAACAAAAAAGCACTTAAAGCTCAGACTAGACTAGACTGTTCCTTCATCAAAGTAGCAAAAGTAGCATGAATTCATGTCAGGTCATTGTTGCATCATTCTAAATAAAAACACCCTCGTGTTGTCTTTTCTGTTTCAGCTCTGACTTGTAATTAAAAGCTCACTTTTATCACCTTCAGAAGTGATTTGATGATAATGCATGCAATTAATCAAAAAAGTAATATTACATTACGGATTAATCACATTAAATATTTTGATCTAATAGCCTGTCTCTCGTGGAGGGTTACATAGTTCAACGCAGAATGGTACACAGTCTGGTACTGCAGTCAAGAATGCAGCATCACAAACGGGAGTAAAAACACGAGCGAGTCAGAGTGGTGAGCTCAGTGTCAAATTTTACTTTGAAAAACACAGCGATGGACGTTTGAATAAACCCAAGAAGGTATGTAGCCTATTGCAATGATGAATTATCCTTCCACCAAAGCACATATAATTCAAATTTTAAAATTGGAAACACAATTTAAGCCTTCCTGAATATGAAAACCTGGAAAACAGGTGAGATGTTTCACTTGAGATAATGAAATATTTTCTTAAACATTGTTTTAAATGTTTAATTCTTTACATTTCAAGCTTACAAAATTAAGCATTGTAATTAATTATCAATAATCACAGCGTTGGAGTGTGATTAATCTGATTAGCACTAAGATGTACATCTATATCTATATGTGTAGAATAGATATACACATATTAGGGGTGTGACATATTGTCTTGCTTACAGTAATAACGGTGGATCAATCAAATTTTATTTGTATAGCACCTTTCGGCAACAAGGCATTTCAAAGTGCTTTACATCATTAAAAACACAAAAATACAAAGTCATAGAACACATAGTCAACAACATTACATTTTGCACATCAGATTATTGATTGTTTCATGATTTGGTTTCAAAATCAACCTTAAACAGCTGGACTTTAGTCTACTGTAGATTTAAAGGAACTCAGTGTTTCGCAGTTTTCTGGAGGTTTGTTCCAGATTTGTGGTGCATAGAAGCTGAATGCTGCGTCTTTGGTGCTGATGCAGAGCAGAACCAAAACCAGACGACCTGAGAGGTCTGGAAGGTTGATACAACAGCAGCAGATCTTTAATGTATTGTGGTGCTAAACCTATCAGTGATTTATAAACTAACAGTATTTTTAAGTTTATTCTTTGAGCTGCAGGGAGCCAGTGTAAGGACTTTAAAACTGGTGTTATGTTCTTCCTGGTTTTAGTGAGAACGTGAGCAGCAGCATTCTGGATCTGCTGCAGCTGGAGGATTGATTTTTGTAGTCAGACCTGTGAAGACGCTGTTGCAATAATCAATGCAACTGAAGATAAATGCATGGATGAGTTTCTCTAGATCTTGCTGAGGCTTTACTCCTCTAATCCTAGAAATGTTCTTCAGGTAATAGAAGGCTGACTTTGGATCTCTAGACAATGGTGAAAAAATGTATATTCCTTAATCAAATGAAGACATCATTTAGCTGAGCCTGACCTGTGCAGCGCGAGGCGCTATGTGGTGATGCTTCCTATAGCTGTTTGCCAACTGCCATTAAAACAAGGGAGAAGCTGGTCAGCTGCTCCACAGTCTCAACACAGACGATATAAGCTGATCAGCCACAGTAAGAAAAACTTTCTGAAACACAGACGTCTTCCCAAAAAGTAAATAAATATCTAGAAGCTTGGTGCAAGGTTCAGGGCCACTGAGATGTAGGAAACAGGAGAACAGGCTTTTACTTTTTGCAGGATTTTTATGTAACTTATGTGTTATGACATTGGTGTTGAGCATTATTCTTTATGATTTCCTTGTATTTTAAAACAAGATTCTTAGTTTTCCACATGATGTTTGAGTTCTTAAGAAAACATGAGGAGGAATCACTTTTTAGCATCTTGTACAACTAATGTCCTGCTGAACCACAGCAGTATATTGTATTTGTGTACTTAAGTATTTTATTTACACTTAGTAGTCAGTAGCCGATTTCAGACTGTTTCTGTTGGCCAAAATTAGTTTGCATTTAAATTTATTGATCTGTTCTATATTTTCTTTGACTCATTAACGTCACGCTTCCAAATATTGAATTAGCATTAACAGTTGTCTCATTCGCCTCGGCACTTCGCAGTGGAAGACGGTTGTTTACAGCGCAGGCAGTTTCTGCTTTTACCAGAAGTAAGCCTCACCTGTAAGCTTCTTATAAGACGTATGGCAAATCACATACGTCACGGCCAAACTTTAGCAATGCTAAAGTTTTAAAATTAAAATTTTTAAATTTAATTGGTTAAAATTTAAAATTTCAACAGAGGCCACGCCTCCAGAAAGCAATTGCTTCTCAATAGCTGAGGGTCCAGACCCTCTGGACAAAGCAGATTGTAGAACAAGGAGATGGTTTTTACCAGTAACTTACTGTAGTAACTCCATCATGTGTTTATGGCAACACAAAGATATGAAAATATCACCATAAACAAAGCCATGGGAAATCTCCCTCACAACTACCGTATGAAAAGTGAATTAGCTATAAACAAATCTAGATGATTTCCCCACACGTCACAATGATCAATGATCAACAGTTTATATCAGTCTCTGACGTTCAATTAGTCAACCACATCTAGAGCATATCCTGCTCAGATATGAAGAACTATTTATACACTTTATCTGGTCTTCTGTGCTCCATAATGAGAAACTGTGAGACAGCGGATGAAGATAAGCTGCTAAACCAGAACAAAAGCCAAGCAGGATAGAAGTACATCTACAGAT
Source organism: Xiphophorus hellerii (assembly GCF_003331165.1). Lineage (NCBI taxonomy): Eukaryota > Metazoa > Chordata > Actinopteri > Cyprinodontiformes > Poeciliidae > Xiphophorus > Xiphophorus hellerii. The sequence continues at coordinate 28,229,381 of NC_045684.1, forward strand.
AGAGCGCTGACAACAGCGGCAACCTTAAGCCTTTGTACGTACAGACCGTATGAAAGGGACTGGTGAGGTGCTGGACGAAAAACAGCTGAGCAACCAGTCGCTCTCTGGCTTGTGCTGCTGGGGAGGTTCATGCAAGGTGAGGCCATGGTTCTGTCAGTCCTCATCTGTGGTAACGCATGGTGATATGTGGTCTGATTTCTCAGAAAGAGCAGGATGCAGGGTGAGAGGAAGCCACACGATTCACCCAGAGTGACAGCAGACAGCGGGCTGTGTGGCTGACGAGGCATCCATCTGTAAAACCAAATATTAACCTGGATCTGGACGGGACCATAAACCTGACTGACCATAAACATTTATCATCACTTCTTCCCTGTTTCTGTGGTTCTCTGTGTGCCAGCTTCTATTTACAGCAGCTTGTTTGTTCATTCAGGTGTAGAACAGTATTTGGAGCACTTTTTTTTTTTTGCTTTTTTGTTGTCTTCAATTTTTAATCATTTAAAAAGGCACCTGAAGATGGTACAGTTCTTAAATATTTTTATTGTATTGTTTTTATTTAATTCTTCACATTTAATTATTTTTTGTTTAATCTAATCGTAAAAGGAGCTATATAAGCAAAAATGCAGAGGATCCCAGCATTCCCAGAGGTTAGAGACCAAAGAAGTGCTCAAATAGTTACACTGCAAGAAATCCTTTAAAAACCAAAATTAAATATAAAAAACAAGTCGTTTTTCCCACGAGTAAAAAGAGTCAGAAAATGAAAACGGTACTTTATGTGAATATTCAAGAATTACTGGCTTAAGCCAATCTCCTATAGCATGCTAAAAAGTTACATGTAAGTTTGTTTTGTCTTATTTCAAGTGCATTAAGGGTGCATTCACACCAGCCCTGTGTAATCTGCTTTAATCGAACTCAAGTTCATCTGTCTAAAAAGTCCGGTTCATTTGGGGAGGAGTGAATGCACAATTGAACTCTGATTCTGGGTAAATACAATCAACACAAACGTGCTAGTCCAGTACTAGAGGGAGAAATGCTCTTGGTCTTTTACCAAAGATAAGAAGAAAAATCCACAAAAATCTGATGCCACTCCATCTTTGTTTCTATTTGGTGAGGAGGGAAGTTCCTCAGAGGTTTTCATGTCTTTTTCTTCAATGGTTCTTGGTGTAGCGCCACCACAGGCGAGGAGGCTTGTTTGTTTGTTTGTTTGTTTGTTTGATGCAGTTCAGTGTGAAAGAGAACAAATGTTGCAATTTTGGTCCCCTATCTAACAGAGTCTACCTCAGGTGGGAAAACATCCTGGTTCACTTTACTTACTTACATAGACTTTTTTTTTTGTGCTATTTTGTCACAATTTAATATTTAAGAAAATGTAAAAACTAATATCAATTGTTTCCAATAAATAGTGATTGAACTTACATGTTGCTGTGGATGAATTCTTCTATTTGACAGAGGCAGGAGTATTTTTTCATATTAGTGTCTTTATTTATGCTTGAACAATAAACATGCCTCCAAACACTAGGTGGCAACAGTGCTCAAGCTAGTCATTTAGCTGCCCGTTCAACCCAGTAGAAATAGCGTACAAGGTCAGGCACACTGGTGTACAGAGCTGAAGGAGGAGGAGAGATGGAAAAGTTTGAAAAGAAACGTGAAACGTGTTACAACTTAAAATTTACATTTTTTGTTAAGCCGTTTTTGCCAACTGTTAAAGTGACTCAAGGATAATTCCTGGTTCAACAAGGGATTCATCTTACTTGCTTTGAATGGCATTTTCCCCTTAATAATTTAAGTCATAATTGAAAGCTGCATTTTGTATTTACTCTGATTATCTTTGATATAGAAAATATAGTTTGGCAAAGAAAGCAAAAGCTGGAGAAGTCTTCCAGGCGGATCAAGGTAAAGCTTTGATCTGCTGCTACAAGTTGCAGCCAACTCCAATTTAGACGTACAAGAATACATAAAAGGAGGTCACCACTAAAGAGCAGACAGAAGGAGATCTGCTGAATCTGCAGGTTTATTCCTGAAGTAGAAAAACATTTTCAGGAAGCTTAAATTCTCTGAACACTTGCACAGAAGGGAGATGAGAATTTATCCCATAACAATAGTTGTGAGAAACTTGTTAGCTAAACTTCAATTTTAACAAAACTTATATTTTAGCATATATTTAGTTATGATCTTTTGCTGTTGTGTTGTAGCTTTTGCATTTTTTGACACTTCTGGGCTACCATAAGAACTGTGATGTTTCTAAAATCCAGTTTCATATCTTGTATGAAACTGGATTTCATAAGAGATATAAGATCTCTTATGATTTCATAAGAAATTATAAACTTCCGCGGAAGTTTAAATGGCGGAATTTAAACTTCCGCCATTTGTGATGCCAGCAAATATAATGAGCAGGCAAAAGGCAACTAAGCATTGCCACTGAACTAAGACTATAAATAAAGACTGTTGTTTACTTTGTTTTGCTTTTGACATTCACCCTTAAGCAGAATCAATTAAATCCTCATAGCACAAAATTAAAGCAACTGCCCTGGAGCTAAACTGAATACGAAGAGACCCACCCAGAGTTCATTTCTCTACACCTGGCATTGCACAACTCATGATCTGCTAAGCAGCTCAGACGAGGAGACAAGACAAAGGCAGACAGCCTGACTGGGTGTAAAATTTGGAAGGGAATATTTTTAGCTCCACATTCACCAAAGCAGAAAGATTCAGGCTTGTTTGCGGCTCTTAGCAGGGAGCATGCATGCTGAGCCAGGGATGAGGACATGAAGACACACGAGGTTATGACCTGACATAAAAGCGGTCAGTTTGACTCAACATGGTGCAAGTTGGAAATGACTACCCAGACGCAGCTCTTTTACATGAGATGCGTGAAAAAAAATACAAAAAATGAATTCTGGCATAATTTCTTTTTTCAGTGTGTGATGAAGGTCACGGTCAGCATACATTTAAATAAACCAAAGCGGATAATCCTACTGCCCCAGGGCTCACTGCTGGGCGCCAGGTGGCATTTGAATGGGAACAGCTGATGCACACAGTAGCAGCTCATACGAAGGTGACAGGTTAGCCGCTGGAGTTCACGTTTCAATACACACCTGCAACTAATAACGACGGACATGTTGACCAAATAAGAAGTTCTTGTTAAAGCTTCTGTTATCGGTTAGTTTCAAATAAAGACGATACTTTATGTGCAGGTCAAGTCGCTTTACTGACTCCTCGGTAAAAGCGGCTCTGTCATTTAATGCAGCAGCTGGGTCTCTGGCTGAGACCAGCTTGTCCTACCTGTGGAGCAGAACAGGTGACAGCGTATACGTGCGCGAGACAGAAACACTCACCGATGAAGTGCGCTTCGCGGAAGGAAAAACAAAACAGTCCGAAGTTGGAATTAGCCGACTGCCACCATCTTCGGCGTGAGAGATAGAGCGAGGGAGCGATGAGAAAGTGCGCCGTGTCAGCGAGTCCGTCCGGTACCGCACATCACCGCGGCTCAAAGCCTTCTCCGATAGGCCTGCGCGCGCTGGAAGAGGCGGCGGAGACTGACTGACTCTCGAGAGCTCAGCCGCGCGCTTAGCAACGGAGAAGAGCTTGAAGATGAGCGCGCTCAAAGCGCGGACACGAGGAGGAGGATACTTCAAAATAAAAGCAAGTGGGAAAAAAGTGAATTGTTCTGATGGATGACAGAATATCATTATAAAGTTTTTCCAGTAACTCAAATAAAAAGAAGCTTGTTTAATCTACAAATTCTATGCAAACATAACTATATATTACATAGCCATTTATTTATGTTCATTTTAATTATTATATTGTAGCTACATGGAAACAAATTTAATCTTTCCTTAAAAACTAAAATATAAAATTTTAGCAAATCATTAGTTTTAGTCTGAATAGCATGATCATGTTCTTAAGAGTATGTATTAAATATTTGGTCGGGGCTCATTGGGGGTTTTCGGTTCCCTTAATAGAATACTGTGAGGGTTTAGATCAGGCCAGATGGCTGGACCCTTCATTGGTTGCATAGTTCTCGGTGTGAGAACAGCCATGGCCGGAACGGACGGGGGTGCGCGTCATTTATCCTCTGTCCCCTGCACTTTTTTCAACCGTTACACCTGTTTGATTCAATGCTGTGTGGTAACAAGTTTTTCCGAGCCGTGTTTAAATGCACCATGAGCGAGCACGTGCAATACTGGGAATTTTTGCTATTGATTAAATATCAAGTAATTACAGAGCTAGTGTCGCAGATACAAATACCGATATTATTGTTTATTTAATGTCATTATCACTGGATAATTTGGTGATTCCACTTCAGTTGGTTGATTATGATCATGATGAAATACAGATACATGATTTCAGGCAAACCACACATGTTTTTACTAAAACAATGTTGAAAAACTAGAGTAGAATAGAAATAACATAATTCCTTTAGTATAATATTACACATAGTTGTTTAGGATAGCTCAGTCTGTACCTGTAATCTGCATATAACCTAAACAGGAATCCTATTGTTTCTTTCATAGTTAATTCCAAAGGGTTATTATATTCAGCCAAATTCATATTTTCTTCCTTCCTTCCTTCCATCCATCCATCCATCCATCCATCCATCCATCCATCCATCCATTTTCTAACATCCTTGTCCTTAGTGGGGTCAGGAGGTGCTGGTGTCTATCTCCAGCTAACATTCTGGGCGAGAGGCGGGGTCACCCTGGACAGGTCGCCAGTCTGTCGCAGGGCAACACAGAGACAGACAGGACACACAACCATACACACACACACTGACACCTAGAATTTAGAGAGACCAATTAACCTGATAGTCATGTTTTTGGACTGTGGTAGGAAGCTGGAGAACCCGGAGAGAGAACCCAGCATGCACAGGGAGAACATGCTAACTCCATGCAGAAAGACGCCGGGGCGGGAATCGAACCCAGGACCTTCTTGCTGCAAGGCAACAGTGCTACAAATTCATATTTAAAATTTGAGAAATGTATCTTTACATAACTGCACTCAAGTCATCCTAATTTAATCCAGCGACTGGCCCGTACTTTTTAAAGTAACGGTTGTGTGCTTAAATGTTTTTTTGTTTTGTTTTTTTATCAATTAAATCAAATCACTTTTTATCCGTATATAGCCAAATTATATAACTATGAAATTCGATATTATTTAATTTCAAGAAGTACTCATCGAATGCAAAGACAGTTATTTATTAATATTTTTGAGTTTGTTGATGGGTTTAGCAATACATTCTGCTACACCTCTTCCTTTGGGGATATACGATCCTGACATGACCCAAAATGAAAACGGGTTTGACACTCCGGCCCTAGAGACAGACAAGCCATACATTTCCCAAATTCCAGCTTATTCACCAACCAGGTTCATTGCTTCTTTCAGGAAGATAAGAGCTTCTTCAGTTAAAGATATATCTTTTAAAGGTGTTCACGCCACCTGCTGTTAGACCATGGTTGCTGCTGTCCCTCATGATGTCGCCCCACATATCTTCTGTGGCTTGATGTTAAACGTAAAGCCAACAGTGGCCTAACATGTAAAGGGCTCTAAAGTGATTTAGTTCTTGCTTCAAGTGTACAAAATTAGTGGACAGATTTCACGCCGTTACATACGAAAAAGGCATGCCTATTTAGGACATTTTTCTTAATATAATTTAAATTGTTTTGAAATATGGACACAAACCAATGCTAATTGCGCTTTAACTGTTTGAGAAGGAAATTTGTTGACAAGCTCCGTGAATAAGAGCGGAGCGGTACTAATGAGGTCACGAGTGGGTTCCTGATAGAAGTAACGCCCAGAACAACCAACTCTTGAGCTGAGATTTGTATGAATTTAACCGAACACTGCCGGAAAATGAACGAGTAACAAAATAAAACCAACAGTGAGCCGCAACAATAGAGTCTCAGCGCAATCTGACTTTCACGCACCTTTATTTTGAAAGAAACCGACAGATTTATGTCTCCTATTTCACAGCAACTTGACGTCACCGTTTTTCTTTGAGTTTCTTCCTGAACTTTTTTAGCTCATACAGTTGTAGACCGAACGGAGAAATAAACCATAATGGGAGCTTGTTTGGCTGTTGGTTCTCTTGCCAGCTGCGTGAGTACCAACTCTGCTTCCTTTGTAGAATATAATATGGGTTCTCTCGTTACTATTGATCAATTAGCAAAGTTTTTTGGTTTTTTTTTTGCGTTGTTCGACCAGACACGCCTGTCTGGATAGCAACACCGCTTCAAGTGAAACTACGCCACAAAAAGAAAAAAATATTTAGCGTACGAGATTTTTATTGTTTTTTTTTTTAGCACAATTGCTCTAAACAAGTGGCTACGTAGTTCAGCCTGTGTTTAAATTTTTGTCTTCAAGCTGTATAATTTATCAACTCTCGTTACGTTTAATAAAGCAAAATTACGTTAAAGTATAATTTTTAAATGTTTGACTCATTGTTCAGTTTTCGGAACAGTGGCCCTCTGTGGTGGACCTTATAACTTTATTGACTGTCAACAGAACACAGGCTCTTTTTAGAAACAGCGAGTTAAACGGTTGCAGCGTCATTTCCGTGTTTTGTTTGGCACATGACGTCACTGTTTTTGTTTGTACCAAACGGGAATGGACGAAATTTCTATCAATGCTAAAGTTTCTTCTGTGACTCAACATTGTGGTCAAATGTGAAAAGCCTTGCTTGTCTGTGCAGGTGTTCTGCCCAGAACTCTTCATGTGGCAGAGTTTCAGCGAAACCTGGTTCAAGTTCTGTAGAAAAAAGAAAAACTCCTTTTAAGCACCTTTTGCTATCCAAATATTAATCGGTTAATTGAAAGCTAAAAATAGTGTATTGATGCTGAATCCAGCAGAAAGGGCTGAGCTTTTCACATGTTGATGTTAGAAGTATTTTTGTTAGCTACAGGATCCATCTTTTGCTACAAATGGCCAAGCTTTCACTAACATTCTTGAATTTTGGGGAACAGGTGTTTCAAAGTGTTTGGTTGGTTTGACAGTGCAGTGTGAAGGAGAGCAGCAGCAGCTAAAAATGGAAAGAGATGTTGCAACTCTTAAACCCAATCGAACTAGTCTACCGGACTATCAAGTGTGAAACCTGATAGCTGCTGTGATCACCCCTTAAATTTCTTTTAAGATCACAAGATATAAAGGGCATTATAATCAAAATCTATTAATATTATAATTATTATTATTAAATCTACTAGTGTGAGGTGATGCACGCTGATGGTGTACAGAGGATGGATGATCTCGGTGTATTTCTCGTGACTCATGCTGGACCTCCCTTGTGATCCGGTTTGCAGTGCTCTGCTGAGGAGGATTGATTGTTTTTGTCCTAACCTGATTAAAACTTGTGAAGTAGCTCTTTGGTTCTGGTCTCCTGTGGGTTCCAGGAGCAAACATTTTTGCTCCCCCCATGCCTGACCAACACATTCATCCCACCCTACACACTCTTCTACCTCCAGTCCTAATATCCCCACTCCATTCCTCCTCCAGGCATCCTGCTTGTGCGGCTCGGCCTCCTGCCTCTTGTCGTCATGCTGCCCTTCCACATACAACTCCACCATCAGCCGGCTGGCCTTCTCCTTCCTGCTGCTGCTGGGAACTCTGGTGTCCGGCATTATGATTCTTCCGGGCATGGAGGAACATCTGAACAAGGTACTTGACAGGAAATAAAATCTGATTGGACAACAGGGATGTGTTACAGTAGATGAAGACGAGCAGCGTTGTTAATCCGGCCCCGTGTTTTTGTGGGCGTTCTGTGACGCCCCAGATTCCAGGTTTCTGTAGTGGAACTATCATCTCGGGTGTGAACTGTGACATCTTCGTGGGCTACAAGTCTGTGTACCGCATGTGCTTCGCCATGGCCTGCTTCTTCTTCCTGTTCTCCATCATCATGATCCGAGTGCGCAGCAGCAAGGACCCCCGAGCGAGCATCCAAAACGGGTTGGTACAGCAGAGAAGCGCCACACTGACATCTGATGGTCAAATGTGTGCATTGCAGATTTTTTTGAGAACTGGCTTTTTTCCCCATCGTCACCTTTCTAAAAATAATGGTCTAATTCATTATTTACCAAAAGTGATCTTTTTTCCAAAATCACCTTCTGAGAAAAAAATTTGCAGATTTTTTTTCTCCTTTTTTTTTGTTGCTAAAATCAATTTTGGCAAAAAATTAGTTAGGCCATTGTTTTAGAAAGGTGATGACATTTTGTTTTGTTGCTACCTCAAACTGACATGGGTGTATATGTGATGGATGAACCATTGTTTTTTTGTGCCTCCATATTCTGAAAGTATCATCTTAATCTTGCTTTGTGCTTCTCCACAACTTGACCCTTGACCTGTTTGCTGTCTTCAGGAAGTTGTTTGTTCTCTGATATTTTCTTCTAAACCTCTGAAGCTGAGACGAAATTACACACAGCAGATATTTGATTAGAGATTTGGGAAGGCTTTGTTCCATCAGATTTTATTTAAAGGTGTCAGTAAAAGCAGCTGAGTACAAACGTTTGCTGAACTTCAAACCAGTTCTCAGTAAATAAAGTTGAAGAGAAAATTAAAAATGTATGTGCTGTAGAAAAAGACAGATATAAATAGTTGGAGCAAATGAAATGTGAGAATGTTTCTAATCAAGACTGTAACCAAGTCTGTCACAATAATCAATCAATTATTTGTGTGATAAATTGAAATGAGCTTCCATTCTGATGATTAATATTTTTTTGAAGGACGATTTTGTTGAACCAGACATTATAAACCATTTTATTCATGGTTTATGTGTGGTTTTTATTTCGGGTGTATTTATTGTTTTTGGTTGTTGTGTGTTTTTTAATTTGTATATTTAAAATGTCTTCCGGTTCCAGTGTGGAGGGTTCGCCACGTTGATAAAGTGTTCTTGAACACTTCATCAGTGTTTGAGAAGGTGAACTTGTGTTATCATGTCTTTATCATATAGTAGTCAATGACAATATTACAGTTTATCGCAATCATTTTTGATTGCGCTAAACATATTTTAGCCAGCAAAATGTGTTATTGTGACAGGCCTAACGGTGGCCTTTGGCCCTTTCTAGGTTCTGGTTCTTCAAGTTTCTGGCCCTGGTTGGTCTGACTGTGGGAGCGTTCTACATTCCTGATGGCACCTTTAACACCGGTATGTTGCCTGTTGTATACAGCAAACAAGCATCTGCGTGAGGTCACAAGTGTCACTTAGCTGCCTCCTCTGTGTTGTCAGTGTGGTACTACTTTGGCGTGGTGGGCTCCTTCGTCTTCATCATCATCCAGCTCATCCTGCTGGTCGACTTTGCTCATTCCTGGAACCAGTCGTGGCTAGAGAAGGCCGAGAACGGAAACACAAAGTGCTGGTTTGCAGGTAGAAAGCTCTCCCGTGTCGACGTGTCGTAGGGCCGGCCAGCGGAGCCGCTCTCTGACTCCGTGACTGTCGTTCCTTCTCCAGCCCTGCTGTCGTTCACCTTCGCCTTTTACGCCCTGGCCTTTACCGCCGTCGTCCTCTTCTATGTGTTTTACACCCAACCTGCCGACTGCACCGAGCACAAGGTCTTCATCAGCCTCAACTTCCTCTTCTGCATCGCTGTGTCCATCGTGGCCATTCTGCCCAAAGTTCAGGTAACGTTGCACTGCAAAAACACTGAATCTGATCAAGTTTTTTTTTGTTGGTCTAGTTTCTAGAGCGAGTTTCTTGGTACACTTGAAATGAGACAAAACTAACTGTAGAAGTTGTTGTAAGCCAGTAATTTCTTAATATTGATTAAAAGCAGGTACTCATTCCACTGGATAGATGGGTTTTAGCACAGTTAGAATTTAAAGTACAAATAACACGCCAATGTATCTTCTTTTTTGTAGAGCGTTCTCTCTATGCCAGTGGATTTTTTGTTTACTTTTTTATGATCTGTAATTCACCAATTAGCATACAAAACAAACATTACAGAGTAGCAAACAGAGGTATTAATCTATAGCAAATATTAAGCAAAAAGAGCAAACAAAGATAATATCCAAAACAAAAGAACAACAAAGGCGTGTGAAAGAAAAAAAAATTAATGGAGACATTTAAGAAACAGAACATAACCAAGTGGTGACAACAAAAATGGAATTGTTTAACATATGTGGGTTAGGATAATTCTTTCTTATCTTGGCAGTTATTTTTTCTTCTTTTTTCTTTTTATATTATGTGTTGTGACTTTTGTCAGAGTATTGAAACTGTGAAGCATGTTGTCTTAAACTGTTGTAAAGACTTGGATGAAAGGAAACATTTGCTGGACCAAATGGCAACTCAAGTATCACACATTGTTTCTATGTAGTATTGGATTGGCAATCCAGTGTATGTGGAGGCAAATATTAGGTGTCTTTTCTGTAGATTTAAGAAGTCATAGGATGTGGAACTTTTAGGTGGCACTAATACACCTTTATGTACGTAAGCTGCCTTTAAGGTTCACATGAGAAGAATAAGGAAATACAGAAAACATCAAGGTGATTGGCCAGAGTTGCGGTAAAGTGTTGATGACTGGGGAAACTTGCAAAATATATGAATGATGATTGAATTTGTTAGTAGTTGCGATCACAACTTTTTAGGGAGACTGATTGGAGTGTCTCCAGTGGGCTCGGCCCTGTTAAAGCGCCTCTCTGCTCCATTTGCTCACAGGAGGCTCAGCCCACCTCAGGCCTCCTCCAGGCTTCCATCATCTCCCTTTACACCATGTACCTCACCTGGTCAGCCATGACCAACAACCCCAGTAAGTCCCAGCAGACGTCATCCTGCTTTGTTTCACAAGTAGAGTAAAAACAGTCAGTAATCCTTATGCATTCTCCTCACCGTAGACAAGCAATGTAACCCCAGCCTGTTGAGTTTGGTCCAGTCCAAGCCTACTGCGTCACCTGTGGACCCCTCTCCCACACCTGCTCCAGGCAACGTGCAGTGGTGGGACGCGCAGAGCATTGTGGGACTCCTCATCTTCTTGTTCTGCACACTCTATGCCAGGTGCTCTATTGTTATTGCCTTTGTTTCTTGTAATTTTGGTGTTTGTGGTATACGGATAATGAGAACTCTAAATTTAGTGTCTTAGAAAACTAGAATACTGTGAAAAATATAATTTATAAAAACTGCCATCACACCCTAACTAGCTAATTAACTCCACACACCTGCAAGGGTTTTGTGAGCCTTTAAGGGTTTTGTGAGCGCGCTCTCATTCTGGGTGAGTCGACTGCAGAGTCTCAGACAGTTCCAGGGCTCCTCGCCCTGCGCTGCAGTGTGTTGCTGTTGGACCGACTGCCTTCTCTCTCCCCGCAGCATCCGCTCCTCCAACAACTCCCAGGTGAACAAGCTGATGCAGACGGAGGAGGGTCAGGGTCTGACTGCCGACCAGGACGTCTCAGCCGGGGAGGACAGAGTCCACCGGGCCGTGGACAACGAAGAGGAAGGAGTCACCTACAGCTACTCCTTCTTCCACTTCAGCCTCTTCCTGGCCTCTCTCTACATCATGATGACCCTCACCAACTGGTATCAGTAAGTATCCCACCCCCAACCCAGACTCCTGAACTCCCCGCTGCTGAGCTGATTGTCCTGTGAATCCCCAGACCCGGCACCGACAACAAGACCATGCAGACGGCCATGCCGGCCGTGTGGGTGAAGATCAGCTCCAGCTGGATTGGATTGGCCCTCTACTTGTGGACCCTGGTGGCTCCTGTGGCGCTTCCTGGCCGAGACTTCAGCTAGAAGTCTTGGCGCGCTGCACGTACCGCTGTGTTTCCTCCTAGCTGTCCATATACTGACGTTACTGTGTGTGTGTAGTTATGGGATGTTGAATGGAGAAGTTTGAGCTTTAATCACATTCCAGTTTTCTGCTCAGGTCTTTCCCTGTTAGTCATAGCTACTGAGAGCTTTACATGCTGAAGAAATCAGGACAGATCCCTCTAGTTCACTGGGGTCCAGACTTTTTTTTTTGTTGCCCTGGGGGCCAAAACTGGCATTCCACAAAATGTGTAAAATTAAAAATGCAAAAATTAGTTGGTGATTTTCAGCTTTACCTACTCAACAAAACATTTGTATCAAGTCTATGTATTACTATAAATATTAAACACAAACTGTTGCCTTTATTAAAAGAAAAAACATTTTCAAATTTCGAGTCAGCTGTTTTCTATTATGTCGGTCAAATTTGGATCACTCTTGACTTGTGGTCAGGGGCCAAACAAAATCTTTTAAAGGGCCACAAATGGGCCCCTAGGACACACTTTGGCCCCTGCTCTAATTAGTGTGTTTTGAGAAATAATAATGTTTCTAAACACATCTGCTGGGTTTGTTGTCCCCAGTCACAACAGAAGTACCTTATTGTTGGTTTCTGCCTTTGTATTGTTCAATTACTATGTTACAGCAGAGTGAAGATCAGATGTTGTCCTCCAGGTGACGCTGTTGTCCTTTTGATTTAATGTGTTGGCTTACTAAGATTTCCTCATCTTTCTGTTTTTAACCCTGGTTTCTCACAAAACCACCATATCAGGCTAGTCGGGATTCCTATAAGTCCTGCTTCACTTTCTTCATTGATCACATGATTCTCCTGGTGAAACACTGATGAACAACGTGCAATCACAAGATTAGCTTTAGCTGCTTCCTCAAGCATATTTCCTCCAGGTTTAGTTATGCTTCTGGGGAAACCTAATTTCTTTCTAAGGCTCTGCAGAGCCGCACTGATGCTCCAACGTCTCATCCAGAGGGACAATCTTTGACTTGTGTTTATTGCTTTAAACAGATTTCTGAACTAAACAACCAAATTTAAGCTCTGCACACAAGGCTCTTTTTTTTGTATTAAATCTGCCAAAGATATTTTCTTAGAACAGTTTAATAAAAACATTAGTTCATGTAATAACACAAATGAATATCAGGTTGTATTATTCCCACTGGTTAAATCTGAGACTGGTTTACTGTTTGTCTTTTTATGGCTTTTATTAAACTACTTTCAAACAACGCCTCAGCTGTCCCCTTGGTTTCAATCTTTGTTGCTTGAATCAAACTGGCTCGTTTTATTTTCAACAGCCTATTTGTTTCCTGTAAACACATAGACTTGCTGTAAATTAAATGAATTTGCAGAGCCTAAGTCTTCATTCCCGTGGACATTTTATTTTAATTATTTTATTGATTTTTTTTACAAATCAATCATGATTAAAAAAATTTGCAAAACTGATTTCTAAAAAGTGCAAATGCAAATATATAATTGTATACTCCCTCTAAAGAGGATATGTGTAATGTAAACGTGTTCTTTTTTTTATATTTACATATTTGTTAAAGCTGTCACAATATCGACAATAGAACATGAAACATAATTTGTGAAAACAGTCCAGATCTTCCACCTCCTCTCTGTGGTCCTACTGCTATCTGCAGAAATGCACCATGTCCAATCAGAAACAACCAATTAGAACCAGGAGGAGGGTCTTACTGCTGTCAGTCAAGCTTATGTACTCATTGTGCTAAAGGCAGAGAAGCAACTTGCCTTTAGAGGAAGACTGCTTATATGTAATCGGTGGTCATGCTAACTAGCTTTAGCATTGGTTATGGTGTCAGACTGCCCAAGGCAGCTGCATCTACTATGCAGGTGCTTCCCACAATTGGTGAGCGGAATAACAGCCAAAGGTGTTTCTACTAAACACTGACTGCAATGGGGTGAATATTAGTGCAATTATGTATATAATGTTAAATATGAAAGGCCTGTACTTGTATAGTGCTTTATCTTCTCCAGCCCATCGGCCTTTTTTTGTACACCGTGACAACATTTTGTTCTCTTCCCACCTACTCCTGTGACAAGTTTAAAAATGAGCCCCACACAGCAGTCTAATGAATACCACTGGGGCCAGCTATTTTAAAGAAGTGCATCCCCCACTTGGCTGCTGCAGAGTGTATTTTCTCCACCTGGGTTGCCTGGCGCTCGGAGTCCTCCAGGATGCCGGGTGGGCGCGGTCGACAGATGATCCTCTTGGGAAAGAGAAGAATATATGAAATCACAAAACGGCAGAGGAGAGTCTCCCCCAGCGGAGCCTGATTCTATAACTGGCTTATGCAACTGATCAGAGCCTCATCTGGCTTATGTAACGACATGAGGTTGGCCTGCTGCTCACAGCTGGGCTGGGGGGCTTCCAGTCTTATTGGACTCCACAGCAAAGTGGGACAGTGTGGGGAGGAATGTATGAATGTTGCAATAATTCCCAGTGCATCCTCTATAGTGCCTGATAGTGAGGAAAGGCCTTCTGGAGGAGATATGGTGGAGCCTTCAGTTACCCTCACAGAGGAGCAGGTAAACACTGAGCTAAGCTCCCAGGACGGAGGGCCAGGCTGACATGGAGTTTTTAACTGAAGTAGACCGCTGGCCCATCTACCACAGGTACACAAACACATACATGGTGGAATAAAGAGTGGCTAGACAGTGTTGGGAATCAAAATGGGTCTATATAATTATTCATAATTTATTGTTAATGTAATTATTATTAAAGTTAAAGTTTCTCTGCTTGAATCTGGGCTCCAATATCTCTGGAGTCATGAGTCAAACTTGTCAGTCCCTCGTGAAGGAATAAATTCAAAACCACCGGAGAGGAGAAATCACTTCAAACAGATCGGAGGATTACAGCGAATGGAAACTGGAAACCACTCACCGGCAATTTAAAGACAAAACTTATCAAGGAAAATTGCATTATGTAAAGTGAATGATGAAGGATTGTTGATATTATGCAATTCACTGATTGTTCGTTGACCTGAATTTGTGTAGAAGTTTGGGAGATTGCCTGTGAATCGTATACAAATTATGTTTTTATTTTGAAAAAAAAAAAAACTGTTGGAATTACAAGCGGAAAAGGCTACAAAGCCCCAACAAATCCATTGTTCTTCAACTTTAAAATAATGAAGTTACATGACTTATTCTGCAAGCGGGGTACACCCTGGGCAGGCCGCCAGTCCATCGCAGTGCAACCATATCTGGAATGAATTAATCTCACACATCAGTACTTGGTCCTTATCTACTACAGAAGTAATGCTTGATGTTCCCAATGCTAGGTTGTTCCCCTACGAAATGACACACCAGGGCCACGCCCTTATCTGGTATTCAGCACACATGGTGCCAAAACCCGACGTTGCTCACTGTAGGTGATAGGCCAGCAGAGGGGGCTCCTTGTACCTTTCTGGCCAACAGTGGCTCAGGAGGTAGAGGTTTGTCCTGTAACCGGTGGACTACCAGTTCAAACCCCCGCTTTGTCCATCTCACTCACTTTGGTGTTATGTCTTTGGGTAAAACATTTTACCCGCTTTGCCTCTATTGGTCAGAAGGCCCTGTGGTACAGATTGAGTGGTAGCCCCATATTCCTGTCAGTCTGGTATGTAAGACTCGGTGCAAGTGGAGGGTGTTTCTCGTTTCTTTGGAGTTAGCCCAGATCAGACCCGGGAGCCAAGGGTCTACAACCATGTGCTTTACAGTGAGCTCCACTATCCAAGCAGGGGTCCAGGGCTCTCCCCTGTCTGTCTGCTCCAGGGGAGGTTTGCCTCTTTATGTGGTCTACCATGTGGTGCCAAGATTCATCTACAAGTTAAAATGCTGCCAAGGATGGCACACTTCTTTTTTTTTTTACACAGGACCAAAAGAAATGCTGGAAGTTCAGGGGAGATCAGGCTTTTGTCAGCTTCCAAATTATGAAACAATTTGCTAGTACAAATTATAAATCTGCATAGGCTCCACCTTTTCTCCTTGGATTTTCAACCATGTTAGTTGTTCCTTTTCTGATTTTGTTCATGTCTCTGTCATACTTACTTGTTTACACTACTTGTATTTTGCTTCTGCTTTTAATAATTTTCTTTTAGATTAATAATTAAAAAAAACTTCTAAAAAGTCATGTTGGTGTTTTTTTTTTAAAGCGCTTTGGTCAGTGTCTGATGTTTTGAAAGTGGTTTATAAATAAAGCTGATATGACTAATAAATGAAATCATCATTTGGAAAGTACACTTTGTATTACGCTACCTTTGTCTGATTTTAAAATGTACCAACATTACAGAATTGATAGGCAAAAAAGAAAATAAATAAAAACAAACAAAAACAACAATAACAAAAAAAAGAATATAAGCCCTGGAATGTTTGAGATACATTTAACAGGACCTTTGGCAAAATTGTTGCATCAGCTTTCAAAGACTTTCTGTCCTGGTGATACCTGCAGCAGTGAAGCAAGGAAGAATCAATAGTGCTTTACACTATGAAAAGTAAAATTTCAGTAAAACACTGAGGTTTTTTGTTTTGGCTTTGAACACTTTGAATTTAAAACAAAAATAGACGTTTACTTAGTTTTTAAGTCCTTAAAGCGTTAATAAGGTTTGCCTTCGGGGTTTTACTTTGAAATTCCTTTGAACCACTTCCGGCCTTGTCCCAGTTCACATCGCGCGGCTTGACGGATCCTGAGAAGCCGTGGAAGAGCCGCAGAGAAGTGAACTTCAGCATCCAGCAGGTAAGCCACATTAGGCTGTACACTGAGGGGTCAGCCGGCCATGGCTTCAAACGCTTCATCTACTGCGTCGCCTACATAACTGAAATATTCTATAGGCTACATTTTGACAGCTGAGCATGGTTTCCATCATCTTGTTTCAAACGGGGGGAAATAAAAGGCAGCTAAGCGGTTGTTGCAGGAGGAGGCTGACAGGAATGGTGGGAGCTTCTCTGTTTCCTTTGCTTTTAACTGCGTTGTTTTGACCCGAACTGGACCGGAACTGGACCGTTCACCCCCAGAAAACTGATTTCATTCATTGTCTGCTGAGGCTGAGGAGAAGGAGGCGGCGGCGAGCTGCGGCAAGTCGAGCACAGACAGACCGGAAGTTGGAGCTGTTACGCTTCAAAACAAACGCTTTTGTATTTTTTATTTTATCTTATTTACATTGAATGAATAAGGAACGCGCAGCATCGAGTCTTGGCTTTACACAGTCTTTTGCTTAAAAAATTGCTGGGAAGTTGACGGAAACACGAACACGGTAGCAGGCTTTCATCAGTCATGGAGTCTTATTTTGAAAGCTAATTTTCTTTGGCTTGTAAATTCTTCTGACTTGATGGTGAAATGGCTCAGCGCAGTTCAGGCGGTGGTAATATGCTCATTTAATTTAGATCGCAATTACATACGCTGCTGTGTGTTGAAAACGCGTATTTTAAGGATTTTGAAATCAATAAGAGTAGCTGTAGTCATAAAAAAAATAATTCTATAAAATGAGGTTGTAGGACAGGTGTGTCATCGGTCACGGCTGCGGTTATTGGCCGCTGGTAGTCCGCCTTACGCGGCGTTGCTGTTGGCGACAGGAGCTCTCTGCGCATCGCCTGGAGCAAACAAGCCTCCATTCAAAAAAAAACAAAAAAATCTGCAAAGTTCCTATTTAATAAAACGGCTCTAAGTGCGCATGCCCGAGGAGAGCATGCTCGGAGATGCTTTCATACCCTATTCTATTTTTATACATTTGTTTTTTTACTCTCTTCTGTTGCTCGTGTGTTTGGAGGTGACGTCCCTGACGGTTCGCAGACTAACATATCTGAGATTTGCTGGAGAAAAAAACTCAAATCGAACCCAGCGCTTTCGTTGTGCGTTCCCACTGCTGCTCCCCGGTTCTGCACATCAGGAATCCAACATGACATCATGCATGAGAAACAGTCCCGCTCTGGGATCAAATCGCCGATAACATTACATAATAACTGCTCAGCTTAAAATGCTGCACTTATTTGGATGTTAGTGTGACGAGCAAGTGGATAAGCCTTCACTGGGTCTGATTATTTTGGCAACATTATATGGGATTCCATTAGTGCCAGAAATATATCTATTTAAGATTTTTATGTAGCAGTCTTATGTAATGTAACACCTTTATGTCCATTTGAACGACTGACATCTATGTATAAGTAAGGTGCATATGATATGTTAAGTGATATGTTATGCAAACCTTTCATAGCTATACAACTGGATATTTTTGTTTGTTTGTTTATAAACAAGTCGGATTAATTCAAAATGCCAAACACCATGGGATATTTATTTATGTAACAATAGTGTATAAGAAATATTCCAGGCAATATGGTGAACACTGGGATGAAATAAAAACGGAGAAAATATTAGCTTTACTTTATAAAAATGTGTCATATGAAAAAGAGACAAAATCCAGAAAAAAAAGAAGTTATAATTTGTGACTAACTTTATTGAGCTACTTAATATAATTACAAAAACACATTTTGATTATTTTTGTTCAACTAAGAATATAGGAAAAGGAAAGAAAAGTTTTATAAATATATATTAGGTCTGGGACGTTTTTTCTTTAGCGTACAAACGTCCCGAGCCGGAACCTCTGTTGCAGGTTTCTGGTGCACCTGTAAATCAAACGGACAAGTCTGCATTCAAAGCGATGAATGACAAAGCTGTTTCTCTTAGCCCACTGGGGTCTAATTTTTTCTTTTAAAAAAATGCTAAAATGAGTTAGCCTATCAGCAAATCTCTTCAAACCAAAAATAGCATCTCAGTGCTAAACATGTAGCAGCAGCACACATGTCCCTATCACTGTCAGCTTCCACAGTCCACATTTCTAAAGATGGATTTTTTCAAGGGAGGTACAAGACTGATCAGGAGTTCCTGAAACACTAGAAAACTGAGTGGCTATGAAAGTATTTTGCACCAATCTACGTTTGCATATCTCTTTTTTACATATGCACTTAGACATGTTACATTACATAAAGGCTCTACACACATCTTACATAAACACTTAAATGTATTTTTGGCACTAATGGAATCCTATAACATTGAAGGCATTTTTTGTATTCTAAGGGATATAAGATGTAATGGTACAAGGGTGGTGCAAGAAAATAATTTAGTGGACAGGTAAATCCTTGTGCTGCTGGATTAGAGGGCAGCTGAGGACACCTGGATTCTAAAATGGATGGAGAGAAAAAAGAAACATTTTTAATCATAAGCAGATATACTGAAAGCAGGGGGGAAAGCCAGCAGTAAGAGGTCAGTGATGTCAGTGTCTGTCTTAAAGTGGTATACACTACAGATGGTCCAGATGTAAACACAGAGGAGCCATGCATGCACCGCTCAAGCTCACAGGTGATAACTGAAATAAAATGTATTTTTTATACCATTTAAATATTTATGACTGTTTTATCATGTACACACACACACACACATATATATATATATATATATATATATATATATATATATATATATATATATATATATATATATATATATATATATATATATATATTTTATTGGCATTAGTAGTAGTATTAATGTACATTTGTGCACACATTTGTTTGTAATTTGAAAAGGGGGAAACCCTGTCACATCAGTTAGTGTTGATAATAATTGATTAGACTTTTGTTCGGCGGACGTCCGCTTTGCGGAGGATGTGGGGACATTCTACGATTGAAGAACGTCCCACCATGTTGGGGACAAAACGGAAACTTCTACTGCACCTCTTATGCAACAAGTTGTTGCTAGGTAACCAATGAGTGAGCGAGTTGATGTCAACAACCTAGCTTCGTTGGCCATGAGAGCTTGAGCAGCTAGCTAAGCCAGGTCGTTGGTCGATAAGTTCACTTGCTAACATTCAGTGAAATGATCAAACTTCTACCAGACGTATTTTCTATTGATATTGATCAGGTGTCGATCGCGATAGCTACTGTTATTGTTTTATCGCCCAGCCCAATAAGCGCGTATCCTCTGCTGTTCCCACTTCACAACGCTTCATCAGTGTTCAGAATTCCTCTCATCAAGCTTGATGTTTTAGTGACGTATAATGACCGTATTGTTACGCTCAATCAGATGGCAGTTGCTTCATGTCGGAGTGTTTCTTGATACAGGACATGAGTCAGGACTGAAAAAACCCCAGTCTGAGCACCGGCCTCACCCAGCTCCACCCCACCTACCCCCCCACACACACACAGTGGTGGGATGGTAAAGATTTCTGCTGCCTGCAGAGTCTCTGAGTGTGTCTTGAAACCTGCTGAATTATGAAATGCTACTGTCTGAGTTTTTCCAATGGCTCTATCAAAGGTCCCTTTGAGCTGAGCTGAGTGCAGCAGAGCCGGAGAGGACAACATTGATATTCAGGGGCCTCGGTCTTATGGTGTAACTATTGGGAGTCTCGTCCAGGCCTGGCATGATAACAAATTTTGTTGGACAATAAATTGTCCCAAAAATGATTGCGATAAACGATATTATTAGTATTCTCAGACCATTTTCGATTAATGGAATAATAGAAGTATGTCTGCTAAAGACAAATAATTATAATGTCATTTTTGAAGAACATTTAACTCAGGAACTGGAAAACATTTTAAACATACAATACAAACAAAACCGATGTTTGTCATTTTTTTAAATAAGATATCACTTTTGGTCCTATTAAAAAAAAACTGGGCCGATATTAACAATCGATATTTATTTCCATCTTGTTGCCGTTTGTTTCTGGAGGCCATTATTTGCTGTTTCATGTAACAGTGATAGTGAAGCAGCAAAGGATTGTGGGGAGTTTAACTGAAACAGAGTGGTGAAGTCAGCGATGGGGTCATTTATTTCAACAAATTGAAAAGGTTGTAAGATATATGCTTAAAATTGGTATATATATTGGCCATCACGTCAATAATGATAATAACAATGTTGAGCCATATTTTTATGCTGGTGCACCACTAGTACATGTAATTTCTTGGTTTTTTAGTTTTAATAAATGAGCAAAACACTCAAAACAATGTTTCTACATCGTCATAATATAGTATTTATGTTGAATTTTGATTACTGAGATTAGTTTATATTAATTTTTAAAAAAGTTGGAACTTCAAAAAGTAAAGCGCTGTGAATACTTTCTGGATCTCCTGTACATGTGGATAAACACACATGTACTTTTCCAGTGATTATTGTGCAGATCATGATGTCATTTTGCAATACTCCAAGTTTCCCCGTGTGCTTTTAGAAGCGTTACCTTGATCGGGTGACGCTTCTTTAGCTTCTGCATCATAACTGGAAAATCTTTATTTCCAAGTGCAGAAGTCACGGGTTGGAGTGACATTTTCTGCTCCATACAGCTGGAGAAGAGTCCGCTTTCTCACTAAAATTTCACTAAAATGACTTTAAACCAAAGGAACGGCGCGGTGGAATATCGTAGCAGGTTTGGAACTGCACCGTTTTAAAATCTCGGTGTACTCTGATGCCTCGGCCAGAGGTGAACACATCAAATCTACATCCAGAAACAATGAAAGAGACGCTCGGTGCTGTGGCAGAGACTGCTGAGCTAGCGTTTGGCTTATGAGAGAGGAATAAATCTGCTTCTGATATACTCTGGGGTTAAACAAATCCCTTGTCGTGGATCACACATTTATCATTTAAGAATGCAGGATTAAAGACGTAGCGTAAACAACGAGCACCGAGGTGTGTGAGGATCTCCAGGGCAAACACAGCTGTGTGTGTGTGTAGCTGGAGGGTGGAGGTGACCCTGGTCTTCCCCCGGCTTCTGACACACCAGCTCACCAGTGTGCAAACAGATTCCCTCCTCGCCAGCAGCCAGCCCTACACAAAAAACCCACTCCCTTCATTGTTAGCGAAAGGACACACTCTTTTACATCCGACTGTGTTGGCTGCACATTTCTTCGCCGGTGATTTTTGGAAGCTTAGTGGAAAGAAAGCTTGCACCTGTGCACTGTTCTCCCTTCGATGTTGTGTCTACAGGGACGGCGTGTGTGTGGAGGGAAGCATGGGAACAGGAGCGTGTGTCGCTCCCTTGGCTGAGCAGCATCCTCTGCTAGAAGGAGGAGGAGGAAGAGGATGCCATCAGTGACCCCAGAGGCGAGCGTATGGACTCAGCTTGGGTTGCTCCGCGAGGTGGAAGGGGCCTCTGCTTTGCGGGGCCCCTGCAGAGAGAGCAGCCTGTTAGGCAGAAGGTCCATCAGCTGCAGCGCTCATTCACAAATCACCTCGTGAACTCATGAAGAGAAGCCACGACACGAAGCCGCATTCATGCCTGGAGTCAGACGGCCCTTCTGCAAACATCACAGCTTTCATTCAGGAACGTAGCTAACGATTATTTTACTAATCGATTATTCTGATGATAAAAACATTATTCTGACGATTAATCAATCTAGTCAGATTTTTAAAAATGGGATATCGTGCTGATTGTTTTTTTATTATTTAGCCACTTCGGTCTTTTCATACAATCTTAGAAATACATTAAAATATACAAATAAACATTTTTTTAAATTAGAAAATTAACATTTTATTGCCCTACATGCGGTAACAGTAAACGCTTGATCATTTGTAACAAAGGAGGCATCTGCAGTTAAAAAACATTTCTAACAGCAACATGTGAGAAGCTCAGGCCTTTCTGTTGGACTGAACATCAATACACTGAAGGACTGATCTGCTGATTATTTTATGGATTAACTGATTAACAATTGGATAACAAAAACTGTTTAATAGGATCTTTTTAAACAGAATTTCAACCAGGTAATGCTAAAAATTTCCCACACGAGAAGCTCTTAGTAGAACATATTTAGAGACAAAAAGTCTTTTTTTATTTCTTTATATTTTGTGTAGTTTTGGCTTAATTACCTCTTTCAGCAAATGGCCTTTTCTGAACCTGTGTACTGCAGTTAACGATTAATCGATTACTAAATCAGTTGGCAATTTTAAAAAAACCATCAATTTGTCACAATTAATCCCAGTCATTGTTTACTGTCCTCTGGGCCAGTTTCACACACATCTTTTCACACAGTAACATTTGAACTGTTACAGATCTCCAAGTGCGCTGCATTTGATGAACTCTAATAAAAAAAAACAAGTTTGGAAAAGAAGGTGTTGGACTGGGCCAGAGGAAGTCCAGACCACAAGGGGGTTTTAGAAAGATGTGCAGCATTGGATTTCTGCAAAAATCTCTCTCTCTGGTTTGAGCCAGGCGAGTCGATCCAGATAAAAAATGACTTTGGACTCCCCGGCTTCACAGGCAGGCAGAACAGGACAGAACTGGAGCTACTTTTTTTGTTGCTATTATCTTGAGTTTGTTGGGCGTCATCTCCATGTTTATCCCGCCGTCCTTAGAGCTTGGGAGGATTCCAGAGCGCAGGAAGCAGACTGCCGGATTTAGTGTTACGTAACAGCAGTTGTGGGTTGGTGTGGACCGGCCCCTCTGTGGGTCTGTGGTCCGTGATCTCTGTGTGATAGAGGCTGCGGCGCTGGTAGCCTGATTTCCCACGGAGCTGCTGCTGGCTCTGCTGCAGCAGCTCCTACAGGTGAACCACGGCATCTCTGCCAGCCTTGTCCCAATTACTGCTCTGCATCATAAGTGGATGTCAAAACATTCGCTCTGTGTAGAGTTACAGCAGCGATATGTGTTTGTGTGTGTGAATGTATGGATTCCTGAACAGCCAGGCTTCTCTGGCAGGCTGCTGCGTCCCTGTCTGTTGATTCTCTGTTGGTGAAATAGGAGAACATATGGTTCGCTCTCTCGCTCTCTCTCTCTCTTTCTCTCCTTCTCTCTCTGCATTACATCATCTTGAAATGTAAGTAAGCTGGTTTGCCTTTTCAGGCAAGCTCAAGAAATACAAGAAACTTTTGTGTTTGCGTGAGTTTGTTTAGATAGAAAAAAAAAAGTAGTAATAGATTTCTGGCCAAAAACAGAATTTTTTTTAACGTTTTGAGATTAATGTCATACATTTTCTAGAAAAATTGTGGAAATATCCATCCAGCCATCCATTTTCTTCCTCTTATCCGGGGTTGGGTTGCGAGGGTAGCAGCTTCAGAAGGGAGGCCCAGACTTCCCTCTCCCCAGCCACTTGTTCCAGCTCCTCCGGGGGAATCCCAAGGCATTCCCAGGCCAGCCGAGAGACACAGTCCTAACATAGTAGGATTTGGAGGCACTGATCGCCATCCCGGCTGCTACACACTCAGCTGCGAATCGCTCCAGCGAGAGCTGCAGATCACGACCTGATGAAGCCAATAGGACCACATCATCTGCAAAAAGCAGAGATGAGATCCTAAGGCCACCAAATCGGATCCCCTCAACACCTTGGCTGCGCCTAGAAATTCTGTCCATGACAGTAATGAACAGAATCGGTGACAAAGGGCAGCCCTGGCGGAGTTCAACCCTCACCGGAAACGAGCCCGACTTGCTGCCGGCAATGCGGACCAGACTCTGACACCGGTCATACAGGGACCTGACAGCCCGTATCAAAGGGCCCGGTACCCCATACTCCCGGAGAACCCCCCACAGGGCTCCCCGAGGGACACGGTCGAACGCCTTCTCCAAGTCCACAAAACACATGTAGACTGGTTGGGCGAACTCCCATGCACCCTCCAGGACACTGCTGCGGGTGTAGAGCTGGTCCAGTGTTCCACAACCAGGACGAAAACCACACTGCTCTTCCTGAATCCAAGTTTCGACTATCCGACGGACCCTCCTCTCCAGGACTCCTGAATAGACCTGGCCAGGGAGGCTTAAGAGTGTGACCCCCGTGTAATTGAAGCACACCCTCCGGTCCCCCTTTTTGAACAGGGGGACCACCACCCCAGTCTGCCAATCCAGGGGAACTGCCCCAAATGTCCATGCGATATTGCAGGGTCAGTCAGATTGAGGAGGTCTTCAAAGTATTCTGCCCACCGGCCCACAACGTCCCAAGTGGAGGTCAGCAGCACACCATCCCCACTGTAAACAGTGTTGGTGCTGTACTGCTTCCCCCTCCTGAGACGCCAGATGGTGGACCAGAATCGCCTTGAAGCCGGGCGGAAGTCTTTCTCCACGGCCTCTCCAAACTCCTCCCACGCCCGAGTTTTTGCCTCAGCAACCACCCGAGCCGCATGCCGCTTCGCCCACCAGTACCCATCAGCTACTTCCGGAGTCCCACAGGCCAAAAAGGCCCGATAGAACTCCTTCTTCAGCCTGACAGCATCCCTCACTGAAGGTGTCCACCAACGGACACCTTCGAGGGTTGCCGCTGTGACAGGCACCGACAACCTTGTGGCCACAGCTCCGATAAGCCGCCTCGACAATGGAGGCACGGAACATGGTCCACTCAGACTCAATGTCCTCCACCTCGAAGTTCTGCTGGAGATGGGAGTTAAAGCTCCGTCTCACAGGGGATTCTGCCAGACGTTCCCAGAAGACCCTCACAACACGTTTGGACCTGCCAGGTCTGACCGGCATCCTTCCTCACCACCGGAGCCAACTCACCACCAGGTAGTGGTCAGTGGACGGCTCCACACCTCTCTTCACCCGAGTGTCCAAGACATACGGCCGCAGATCCGATGAAATGATGACAAAGTCAATCATCAAACTGCGGCCTAAGGTGTCCTGGTGCCAAGTGCACGTGTGGACACCCTTATGCTTGAACATGATGTTCATTATGGACAATCCGTGACGAGCACAGAAGTCCAACAACAGAACACCGCTCGAGTTCAGATCTGGGGGGCCGTTCCTCCCAACCACACCCCTCCAGGTCTCACTGTCATTGCCCACGTGAGCGTTGAAATCCCCCAGCAGAACAAGGGAGTCCCCAAGAGGGGCACTCTCCAGTACCCCCTCTAAGGACTCTAAGAAGGGTGGGTAATCTGAACAGTCGTTCGGCCCGTAAGCACAAACGACAGTCAGGACCCGTCCCACCACCCGGAGGCGGAGGGAGGCTACCCTCTCGTTCACCGGGGTAAACCCCAACGTACAGGTGCCGAGATGGGGAGCAACAAGTATGCCCACTCCTGCCCGACGCCTCTCACCTTGGGCAACTCCAGAGTGGAAATATGTCCAGCCCCTCTCAAAGAGACTGGTTCCAGAACCAGAGCCATGCGTCGAGGTGAGACCGACTATTTCTAGCCGGAACCTCTGAACCTCACACACTAGCTCCGGCTCCTTCCCCACCAGAGATGTGACATTCCATGTCCCAAGACCCAGCTTCTGCAACCGAGGATCGGACCGCCAGGACCTCCCTTGGCTGCCACCCATCTCGCACTGCACCCGACCCCTTTGGCCCCTCTCATAGGTGGTGGGCCCATGGGAGGGGGGACCCACGTTTCCTCTTCGGGCGGAGCCCTGCCGGGCTCCATGGGAAAAAACCCGGCCACCAGGTGCTCGCCATCGTGCCCCCCCTCCAGGCCTGACTCCAGTGTGGGTCCCCAGTGACCCACGTCCGGGCGAGGGAACACGAAGTCCAAAGGCCTTTTCCATCATTGGGGTCATGGGCTGCGCTTTGTCTGGTCCCTCACCTAGGACCTGTCTGCCTTGGGTGACCCTACCAGGGGCATGAAGCCCCAGACAGCATAGCTCCTAGGATCATTGGGACACTCAAACCCCTCCACCACGATAAGGTGGCAGCCCAGGGAGAGGAAATATCTCGAGTTTAAAAAATTTGACTTTTGGAATTTTTCTTTTGAAAATTTTCAGGTTTTTTCAAGAAATGTTTTGAGATTTCTTTGGCGGAAATGTACTCCTCCTAACCCTAACCCTCCTTTTTTATAAATTTGTTTGTACAGAGTATAAACTCGGCGTGTGGCGCTGTAAATAAATCTGCTTCTTAATGAAGTGGGGGCAAAGAAAGGTAAACCTTTTCTTTCTTTTGAAAAAAATACCAGCAGCCTGTGATGCACTTTTTTTTTGTAATCTGCAATCTGCTTAAGCCAAGCACCCAGCACAGCTAGATGCATGAGGCCCAACTGTATTAGTATTGATCTATATGAGTTATATCACATCATGCAGACCTACTGCTGGCTGTGAGCAGCCTGGCTTTGCATGTGGTTTTTATCAGCTATTCACTAGTTTTCCATTAGCCCTCTAATTTAGCTTTCTCTTGTCTTTTAATGCCAGAGAAGTTTTTCTCACTGGCTGTGGAAACAACATATTTATTATCTGCAAGGTTTAGTAGAAAAGAACAATTTGTCATTATATGATTTATTCCTTTGACCTGAAAACAATGCAATCAGGACACTTTCAAACATACAGAACTTTTCAGCATTTTGAAACCAGATTGAAGACTTGAAACCAGGAAGGTCAAGGTCATATTTCAAAACTCAGATCAAAGGTCTTCAAAGTTTCTGAGAAAACGTAACTCCTGGTTTCTGTTGTTGGCCTACAGGCATGAGGTCACACAATTTGTTGAACTAGACCAGTGGGTCTTAGAATTTTTCACAGACTGTTCTTTGTGTAATTTGCACTTAGTCCAGTAGGATACGTTCATTTTATAAGTCCAACTGTAGCTGAGATATGCCAGACCAAATGCCAAAAAAGGTGTGAAACAGCCACACAGCAAAGATTAGAAATAACTTCAGAAAATTCGTGTCCACAGCCGGTATTAAGGGACTGAACAGCATTCATCACTTCCTCTGTTGCCGTTGCCAAATTACAGGCAGACTACAATTTTAAGAAAGATCAGAAAATCGACATCACCCTTCACAACTTCTGCTTCTGTTCACTGATTGGCCTGCTAGAAATTCTACAGGAGAAATCCAGCTCGATGGAGCTGGATTTCTCCATGTGGGAGGCAACAGCTAGGCTAATGTTGCACACAGCTCAAGGACAAATTTAAAGTATGACATTTTTTAATGGCGATATCGGTAGAAAACCCAAGTCACAGATGAAATTTGTAAAGATTGTGAGATTATTACGACTTGCTAACAGTTAGCCGCACTGAAGTTGGGATGTGATTCAGAGCTCCTGGTCTGTTGTAAAATGAAATGATTTCTCTTTTTTTAGTTTATTTAGAATCCTCTGGGTTTGATCCTCTAAGACGTCCAACGTACCTGGAACGATCAGTGTAGAATTACGCAGATAATTCTACACTGAACAAAGTTCCTTTAAAACAGAAAAGTGGCATTTTTAGCGTTTCTTTGCATCAAATTAGAAAAACACAAAGGCTTCTATACAGAGTGGTCACGTCTGGTCTGAAATATTCCACATTGATTATATGTTATTTACAACACAGTTGGTGCTTTTGTCAAACATTCTCACTGTTTGTGAAAAGGTTTGTTTTGTTAAATATGGTGCTGAAATCTCATTTTCTTGTGAACCTAGCTTTGTGTGTCAGTTAGCTGGACACTAAAGGCTGATTGTTACACTGAAACATCAAACGGTAACAATTAAAAGAAGATTTTAGGAAAACAAAGAAACAGTGAAATGATGTTTTACTGTACAGTAGAGCTTCAACTTCATGGCACTTGTTCATGTTCACCGTCTCCCTCTCTCAAACGATGCACAATAAATCAATACAAGAGTGTGTACAGGAGGAAGGCTGCTCGAATTACATTGTTGCCAACAGAGTGTTTTCTCTAGCAACTTTTTTTTTTTTTTTACCCCAACGAAGCACTAAGCAAACTGACGAGCAACTTTTTTTAACAAGCCACAGCCTCTGTGTGCTGCAATTCAGTGGGGGCTAATTAGCATGATGCGACAGCTGACTGGAGAACGGTATGTTCAGTGAAGCACTGATTGATGACTTCAGTCAGACAGAGACGTCTGTTCCTTTAAACTTTATTGATGGCCGTAAGTTTGTTGCAAAAGTGTCCATAATTCATTTTGTCGCATAACTTCTTCGAACTGCAATGTAGTTTATTGAGATTTTATGTGTCAATGAACATAATGTAGGACATACTGTACATGTGAAGTATGTGAAGTGGAATAAAATTTATGTACAGCTTGCAAAATATTCCTCAAAGAAACTTAATAGCAATTCCAGCAGCTCTGTAGAAGGTCTTCAGGGTTTATTAAATCAACCTTTTTTGTGCCTTCCATCATGTTACAATGTTATTCCTGCATCAAAATCATACCTGAAGTGATGCTTTGATTCTTTCATGCATGTTTGAGAAATCTCTTAATCTTCCATGGAAACCATTCAAAACTCCTGGGTGGACCTAGCCCCGCCTTCGAGACACA
Source organism: Xiphophorus hellerii (assembly GCF_003331165.1). Taxonomy (NCBI): domain Eukaryota; kingdom Metazoa; phylum Chordata; class Actinopteri; order Cyprinodontiformes; family Poeciliidae; genus Xiphophorus; species Xiphophorus hellerii. The sequence continues at coordinate 28,258,248 of NC_045684.1, forward strand.
GCTCCTCCTCAGAGCTAAAATAAGTGGATCAATGCATTCCTAATTAAAGTCATTTTTAACCCAGAATAAGCTTGACATAATCCATAGATCTTTTAATAATTAAATAATTATTTAATTATTAAAAAGACACACGCAGTGTGTCTTGTCAGAACAGTATCCACACTCAGATCAGCTGCAGCACTTTTTCAGCTCCTTCAAAATCTGTGATTGATCAACAATTGCCTAAGTTTACATTCTAGGACTTAAATCCTGAAAAATACTCAAACTTTATTTTAAATCCCTCAAACAGACATCAATGAGATTAATGTTAAGATATTTTCTGATCTACTGATTCTTAGTTCTCAGAAAAATGGTCTATGCAGTGAGAGGAAGCCAAGGGTTCAGCAGCACAGATTGTCATCATGGAGGTAATAATTGCAGGGTTTCCCCTGGCAACCCCGGGGGGCCACCAGGCTTTACCTTCCCACCCACCAGGCTAAGTATTGTTTGTTGATTTCACGTTTTCCTTTTTTTTTGTGCCTTTTTTAAGACTTTATGGTTTGTGTTTAGGTATTGTAAATAATGTCTTCCGATAACACCTAGTGATATTTTGAAACTTTTAGCCATTTTTTAAAAACTAAATACTGTAAACCCAGTGTCCAGCGGCCCCATCACTGGGTTTAGCAGGTTTTCTGGGGGAAACCCTGAACTGTATGCTCAGTTTTAGTCAGAGGTCAAACAGAAACCCACTCTCTCAAAAAGCACAAACACTGACAAAGACAGCCTGAATTAGATATGGAGTCAAATATAGCAATCTGCTGGTCATTTTTTCTATAATAAGTTGTTTCTTTCTAAACGTGAACAAAGCCCTCATTCTTTATCCTTCTTTATAGTTTACCGCAACTGTAAATGCAGTTTCACACTTCTTTTTACATGAGCATGTTACTGATTCTCCGTGAATATTAAGATAACGTAATTATCTGTAACACTCAGGAGGTCAATAGCCCAGTGAGCTAGTACAGCACATGGCCAGCTCTGCTGCTCTGTAATTTAAGACCACAAAGTATTGACAGTTTTATCTGCGTGTTGCCGTCCAAAGAACTGCAGCAACAGTATCTGGCCCGGGATTCAGCAGCTGAGGAGCTGCACTAAAGTTACAGCTGTGGTGGAGCACAGAATTATTTGAACTGTTAACGGTGCATGTGAGCTGCTTCCTTTATTAGATAAGAAAACGTCAGAACTAATAAATCACAAATTTAAAAAGCATTAGGGAAAACAAAGAAACTTTAAAGCTGCAGTATGAAACTTTTAAAAAATATATATGTATTTTACATATTTTGTAACACTGTCACTTTGCTGTGACAGTGTGATATGAGACAGATAATCTGTGAACTTTTTTTTTATCTCCTTCTGCTCCTCCCTGAGCTTGAATAAACGCGGCTCTCCAGGTCAGAAACAACCAATGAGAGCCAGGAGGAGGGGCTAAATGCTGTCAGTCATCCTCAAGTACACGCTGCTAAATATGCTAATGGTGGAGAAATGACTCACCATTACAAGAAAACATTTACCGGTTTCCATCTGTGGCCATGCTAACAAAAGTTAGCCAGTTATTGCCATCCGTGGCCATGCTAACCAGCCTCAGCATTGATGGCAGGCTCTGCTAGCTGGAGCGTAGCAAAGAGCAAGGAGAGGACGGGTAGGGTGTGAGCAGCGCCACATGAGATTGTGATTGACATTGCTAGGACTCTGGACCTGTTGTTGAGGATGGAGGATTCGGGGAGAGGAGGAATCGAAGAAATGTTCTGGGAGGTTCCAAACTGCAGTTCACACTAATTGTCAACACTTTTAAAACAGTGAATGCTCTAAATATAAAAAAATAAATGCTTGTAATGTAATTTAGTTGAGTTATATTCTGAATGTTTTATACAAAATTTATTTCAACACTTGTTTTTACACAGACACAGTCTGAGTAAAAACAAAGCCATTGAAGTCTCTTTTGTAAAGTGAGTTTCCTTGACAGTAACTAATCACAATTAATGTTTTAACAGCTTTGTTATTAATTAAGTTAATTTTTATTAACCAATTAACATATAACATTACCCAGTCTTTAAATGTTTCCACAGCTCTTTGTATTGTTTTATTCTGTAATGCAGAAGGGAAGCTGAATAAACACCAACCGTCACATTAAAATCATGGATCGTTTTGACTACACTAACTACTTTCTGGATTAATATTTCTCACTTTTAGTGCCAAAATGATGTCATGGATGCATTCACTAGCAAGTGTAAAAAGCTAGCAGAAGACAACATGGCTTCTATAAAGGACCACCTTATAGAAGTACAAGCATAGAATTGCGTTACAGAATCTAAACCAGCAGTGTCCACCATAGCGGGGTTCTGTTAAACATCTGTCAACACAGAACTCATTTGCAAAGGTTTCTGTAGTCTAGGTAACTATTTATCTCTGTGGACTGTTTAAATGGAGGCAGCATAGCCTGCTCTGCTTTGGTCACGCTGCTGTTTTCTGTGGCCATCAAGGCAGGTTAGGGTTGAGACGTGCATCTGTTCTGTTATGGCTTGTGGCTGTGCCATGAAGGGTGGGGGTCTTTGGTCAATCTGTGGCTTGGTGTCTGCAGGAAGGCAACAGGACCTTGTGGTTGTGGTTCTACTGCTCGATTTATTGGTTGGGTACACCTTTGCACATACAAACTGTAGTAAAAGGCACACTCCTGCTTTGTAGATCCAGACAGTTTTATTTATTGCTGGGAAGTCTTGACCAGAAAAAGACTTTCTTCATCCTTGGTTTTTATGTTGAGCTCAATCTAAACAGTTTGAACAACAACATTTCACTTCAGACATGCTGTGGCTGATTCTAAATAGTGAGTACTAATGCATTTCAGAGGTTGTAAAGCAGCACAGACCAACAGTTTGTTGTCAGTGGCGTTTAATGGCCTTTTAAACGGATAGAATTATGTTTTTCTTTACAGGTACACTTTAATTACTTAATTAGTATAATTAAGTAACTGTTACCTTCAGTTGTTGTACAAATGCTGTTTTAAACATGTTAATGTTGATTAAGTAGCTCCTCAGATTTGAACAGATTAAAGATTTTTATTTGAATTTTCTTTTTTACTATGCCAAAGCCCCAATCTGGAACTTTAGCACTGTGTTTCTGGAACGCCTGTAAATCTGACGCACAAGCGACATCCGCTAACAACAATAAACAAAGCCGCTTCGCTTGGCCAAAAAGAAATACATTTTTGCTTCAAAAATGGATCTGATTGGACGTTGGCAAAGACTACTGTTGTGGTCAAGTTGTGCTAAAAGGAGTTAGCTTATGAACAAAGCTACAGCCTAATAGCTTCTCAATTCTAAACCTGTTGCAGCAGCATGCTAACGCTAATGTCAGCGCCCACAGTCCACATTTATGAAGCATTTTTTTCCCATGAATAAGGTTCTTGAAGCACTTAAAATTTGAATGGTATGACAGCACTTAGCACCAATCTGAAGGTTGAACAACATAAATAACAGGCTAGAAACAATAAATATTGTACTTGTTTAGCTTGTATATCTGTTGACTCAATTTGTCAGCAAAAGGCTTTTTAATTAAAAATATTGCTTATTTTGTCTATGTGGGTTTCGATTAAAATCCTCTTGAGATTAATTCATTACAAACCATGCAATTAACTTGATCAAAAATGTCAATGAAGTCCCACCACCAGTATGTGTCAAACATAACTTAAAAGAAATTTGACTTTGCAGTTTGATGCCTTAAAATTGGCCTCTGTCATTTTTAAGAACTCCTACTCTTTTCAACACTCAGGTTTCAGTACGTCATCACAACAATTCTCCTCCATTATGCCGTTCACAACCGTTCTTAAGAGTAGTTTGTATGATAAGCTAAGCACTCACAGTTCCACCTGGTGTTTGCTAACTGTTGCTGCCGCTAGTCTGGAGGAGCTGCGTGGCGTGGGGTGCTCTGAGCCGGAAGCTTGGCTCTGAGGAGGAGACTTGTGGAAGTAGGCGGCCTGTTCGTGGTTCAGGATTTGTGGATTAACCTATTGGCAGATTTTTTCATAGAACAACTCCAAATTAAAAATGTGTGAATTTTTTCTTACTGCATATGTAAAATATCAGAAACAAAATGCAGCTTGGGAAGCTGAAATACCTCGGGGCGATGCTATTGGTTGGCATTTGCTAGCTTTCCCCGTGGATGTGTTGGCTCTCTCCAGGTATTCCAGCTTCCTTCCACAGTCCAAAAACGTGACTGCCAGCTTATTCATTCTCACTAAATTGTGCTTTGTTTTGAGTACGTAGACATCTGTCCAGTATGGACCTGTCTCACAATGACCACCGTCCTACAAAGCTAAGAATAAAAGTGTTATCTAGCAGGATGTTCACACTGTGACAAGGCCAAGCAGATAAGCCCCAGCTGCACAGTCTGAGCATCATCCATGGAAAAGTCTAACACTGTCAGCTCTGTCACATCGAAGAAGGCAGACATGTAGATTTAAAACCAATATTGGTTTTTATGTCATAGTCAAATAATATAAGAATAAACAAACCAAAATATTGAAGGTCGCAATCACTTTTATTTTCAGCAGATCCGAACCTCAGTAAACATTTGTCAAAAATGGCGTGGCAAGTGTTTAGTATATCTTGTTGTAAACTTAAAATAGCCAAAATGTCTTTTTGCAGTGGGACTTAAATCCTGAGGATTTAAGCTCATGTTCCATTTCCTGAAAACAGCCAGGAACATTCAAGGCGTTCATTGAACTCTGCTAGCCTCAACTGCCTGCAATGCTTCATGGGAACCACAAGGCGGTGGAAATGCTCTTGTTGAAAAAGAGACCTAAAAGCACACAAAGAAATGATCATTTAAATGTGTCAGTTCATTAAAACTGGATATAAATACAGAAATAATTTAGTAATTATAGAATCAATTAAATGTATTGATTTTATTTTAAAAACTAGTTATAATTATTTAAGAATTTGATACATTATTTTTATGTTCCTGTGAGCAGGAACATCTCTTTTATGGAGACCGTGATGGACGGATGTCAGGCGTATTGAAACAGGGACTCATCTAAAACATGAAGGACAGGGGGCCTGAGGACCAGGGTTGGGGGCCACTTACTAAGACCACCAGCAATTGATGACGTCACTGGTGACATCAAAGACGGTTTCAGAGAAAATTACAGACGTCGTTTTGACAAAGTTACACAGTGACTGTTAAGAAATTTTCAATTTCTATTCAGTTTATTTCCATAGCGCCAATTCACAACAAATGTCATATTGAAGCACTTTACAAAAAAATTATTTAAATTCAATCATATCTATTGATTCTAGTTACCAAATAGTACAGTACACTTAGTTTTGTTATTCAAAATAGTTTCAACCGTTTCTATCAAAGGAAGCCCAGCAGATTGCATCAAGTCAGTAGGTGTGTTTCCATTGACCATAGACTCACACAATTTGACATTTCAAAAACTGATTTGCTTAATGGAAACACGCCAACTTTGAAAATCTTTGCTAAATCGTTTTGGCGCTAGGATGAGGTGTTTATTTTGCATATCTGGAATGGAAACACATTTTTCACATCACATGAGTCACATGATCAACAACAGGATGTTGCCACTGGATCAAACCATGAAGACAGGAAGTAGTTGAAAGGACGATGGCGCAGCATGATTTTTAATGACTTATCGCGTAAACAGTTATTAACGTGTAATTTTAATTGTGTTTCCTATTTAGTGGAAACACAACAATTCTGACGTTTTTTGTTTTAAGCCATTAGCATGATATTGACGTAGTTTTGGGCACATTTGTAATAGCAATGCAGCTACTGACTTGCAGCATTAACTCCTCCTGGACGAGCACATAGTGACAGTAGACAACGGCTTGCACTGTGTTATTGATTTTACAGTAATCCCTCATACCGTGGAGTAGAGAGGAGGAAATCTCCCCTTCAAAGGAGCCTCCAGCAGAACCAGAACCTGGCTCAGTACAAACAACCATCTGCCGCGACTGGGTAATATCAGAAGACAGAGCAAAGACACAAAATGAAACAGATGAAATGATGTAGGATTATTTTTAATCTTTGTGAATGTAAAAAGTTTTACAGCAGGAACGTTTTGTTCCAAATGACTGAATATAAAGATTTCACTTAGAACCCAGAGCTTTGGCCATAAACCTGACCATCTCTCCAATCTGATTCACAAGAACGTGTTGCCTTCTAAAGGAAGGACGCATCTGGCCTTCCTCCGTTTCCCTCTTTCTTCTTTAACAGCTAGCCAGATTAGCTCACTCCTTGCCTTTATGTAATCCTTAGCTGGTGCCCTCTCGATGCCCCACATGTGCATGAACATTAAGTCATTTAGAGTAGCATATTAAAGCGATGATGTCAGGTTTGCCTGAACTCTTCTTGGCCCGATCTTGGCAGGAACACTGTGGACATTCTCCATTCTTCAATCCTTACATGTCCTCAACCTTCCCAGGGTTTTCTGAGAGCAAAGCATACCCGTCGATGTAAAGACGACCTGAATGGGAACAGTGTGTTTCTTAAGTCTCTTCCTCGAATTGCATCAAACGGCGACCCACTCGCCCTGCGTCCCTGCCAGCTGTGCAGACCAAGATGCCTGCCAAAAGAAACACGAGCTTACGTCAACTTACAAATACGGAGCTGCTGCTTAGCTTTGACCCCAACGAGAGGGAGACGAGGTGGGGGGGGGGGGTGTACACAGTGTCCCCTCCTCCTCATTCATACGCGTAACATACTCAGCTACCTGTTTGTCAGTGCAGCACACGTAGAGTGGAGACTCGTGTACCTCTCGTCACCGTCACTCTCATTCATCCTTTTCCTGCCTCTCCTTCCTCCTCTCTGCTTCCCGTCATTCACAAGCCGAGGACATCCCCACCTGCAGCCAGGTAAATCAGCCCTCACACTCATTCCTTTTTCTTTTTTTTGTCATCCACGTTCATTCTGACCATTTGAAGTGTGTGACGTGACGGCGTGAGTTTGCTCCATTCATGCCTTTGTTGCTGCAAGCAAGCACTGCATCGGCAGAGGAAAAAAAAACAAGGATTATTGCGCCGTCGTACTCTGGGAGACTCGGAGGGGACCTGAACATTTTGTGCTGATTTTATAGGTGTGCAGACGGTGCATCTTCTGTAAGGAGCATGGGGTGTGTGTGTGTGTGTGTGTGTCTCTGTGTCTGAATGGAGCAGAGGATGATGCATGCAGTGTGAAGTCTGTGGGATGTGTGTGTATTACAGCCTGCAGCTCGCACTGGGAGTGAATGAGCTGCCTGTGTTGTGCAGCCAGTCTTCTCGCGTGGACCTGTGGGAGCAGTCCTTAACTCTGCGTACTCACCCCCACACACACACAAAGGGGAAGGTGGTGTACAATACAGCTGAGAGGACCATGGAAAGGTGCTGATGAACTCCTCAGCTGACGTCATGGTGGGAACACAGATAAGGGAGCTAAACGCCGTTATTAAGATGAAATAAGTTGAATTTTGCATCCTTGAATAATTAGTAAATTTGTCTGCTGGTCATACCTAATAGGTAAAATGTAGCAAAGGAAGGGTTAAATTTTTTTCCTCATTGGAAAACTCAATACTAGTCATTACATTTGAGATATTGTTCCTCCTAAAACCATCTACAAGGATGCAGAATCATAGCTGTACAAATTCAAGGCTTCTAAACTATTGATTTTTAGCAATGTACTCTCTCCCAAAAAGAAGCAGCTCCTGAGGGGGAGGCACCTTACCCTGCCTTCCCTTCTCTCTCTCTTACTCTCTCTGTCTTTTGTCCGTTAGGATGCTAGAAGATAAATTTAGCCCTCCAGCTCTCCTTCCATCTGCTACCACATGGTTTAGGGCCGTTACCATAGGAACCACTGCTGGGTGCCCATTAGAGTGAGAAGAGGAAATTGTCAAGATTTTTTAAAAAGCTTTTTTAAGCAATCCTGTATGTGTGTATTGCAGATTTTTAATTTTGGGGGTGGGGGGGTGTGTGTTTTGTCAAATATATTGCATTTAGTTGCATTTTCCATGCAGCATGGTAACTCCAGTTGTGTTGTCCGCTCTGCATTCAAGCCATTTGACAAAACTGATAGAGGTATTTTTCAATCAGGGCATAACAATATAGGTGGCAGACGAGACGAGACGATCACGAGGAGTCAATGTAGAGTCATTGTATCTAGGTTTAACTAGTCTATGTGTTGCAATTTTATGATCGCCTTTATCTAAGCTGGTTCTAAAAGTCAAATAGAATAAAGTTTCACTAATGCCAAGTTATGTTTTATGGAATTTCTGTTCTATGTTACAATATTTTGTTCAGCTTTGTTCTGTTTTAAGTTAGAAATACTCGCTATGGGTGTGCCGTGGTGGCGTAGGGGTTAGCGCAACCCACGTTTGGAGGCCTTGAGTCCTCGACGCAGCTGTCGCGGGTTCGACTCCCGGACCTGACGATATTTGCCTCATGTCTTCTCCCTCTCCTTCCCCCTTTCCTGTCAGCCTACTGTCATATAAGGGACACTAGAGCCCACAAAAGACCCCCTGGAGGGGTAATAAAAAAATTTAAAAAAGAAATACTCACTATATATACTATGGTATTCCAACATCCACCCGTCCATTGTTTTTCGTTTATCTGGGATTGGGCCGCGGGGTAGCAGCCTGTAGCAGAGAGCCTCAGACTTTCTTTCCCTTCTCTTCAGCCACTTGGTCCAGCTCCTCTGGGGGAATCCCACGGCGTTCCCAGGCCAGCCAAGAAACATCATCCCTCCAAGTGTGTCTGGGGTCTTTCTCTGGGCCTCCTCCTGGTGGGTCGTGTCCAGAACAACTCACCAAAGAGCAGCCCAGGAGGCGTCCTAACCAGATACCTGAGCCTCCTGCACTGGCTCGTCTTGATGTACAGAAGCAGTGGCGATTCTCTGAATCCCTCCTGGGTGAACGAGATTAAGTAATAAGTAATCTTTGTTCGGCACTGGCTGCTGCCTGGTACCGAAAGTAAGTATACAGAAAGTATTTGAACTTTCTGTTTGTGACTGGTTGTTATTTATCTGGGTGAATGCAGGATTTGCAAGGAATCCTAGATGAAAGAGTTGTCTGTGATTGGCTAGTGGTGTGGTTAATTTACATCGACATGATCAAGTTACAGCGGAGACACAGGGCCAATTGCTGCCGGAACACACGTTGAGTGAGTGAGTGTGAGATGTAAACACATTTACCACATGGTATTCTTTATTTACAAAGATATATGCATCACATCAGTCTCAACTCAAACTTGCAACAGCCCGACTACAGACTGAGTTAAAGTCATGCTTTGGGAAGTCTAGCTGAAAAAGCAAAAATAAACACTTTGGAAATGTTTTGTAATAGTGATTTTTGTAAAAACACTATTACAAAGGTGTTTTTAAAATCTTATTTCTGATGGAATATTGATGGAAGATAATGTTATTTAGTTCAAGCTAAATTCATATTCATTTGTTTTGACAGCTCACTTGTTGATGTCACCAGAATATGTCTGTAACCTGCAGTATAGGAAGATGGAGATTAGCTAATTGCAAGATATTAAATGAGACACTGTCTAATGGAGAATATCCTATTAAAAATGCATTTACAGTTGTTTTTTGTATTTCAGCATTTAGGTGCTAACATCCTCAAGACTGAAAATAGTCTAAGACCCTTTTTGTACATATGTAACTACCTTACTGCCTACAGTTATTTTTTCTGTTCTCAGTTAAAGAAAGCATGTTGCATAGTTTGTAATGTTACTAGATAACTTGCACAAACTCTATACACACACACCCTATTATAACATAAGTGGTTTTGTTGAAGGTTCAAATTTCACATGTATAGTTCTCCCACAAGTTAATTCAAAGATGGTTATCAACCTGTTATCAGTCATTTGGATATTATCCAGCAGCTTCGCCGTCTTCCACCAGAATGTGGGTGTAGAAACCAGCTGGTCTGTGCGTGGGATGCCTTGTTTACTGTTTCAGTGTGCTGGCACATAATAGCAGTGGGAAATTTATTCATGGAGGAACTGATAGCTAATGGCCATTCATCCGCTACATTTGGTGGGATCTTTGAAGGATCTAGAAACATGGCTTATATTTATCAAATATTAGATCTATTGTGACTCTAAAAGGCTTAAACTGTTGTAGAAGAACCAGATGTTAGAATCCACAACTTGGTAATATGTTAAACACATTTTTTTTTAAAAACACCCCGTTCCCCAGGTAAGCGCTGCTTGTTTTTATTTTAAATAGGTTTTTTAAGCACCAGTAAGCCCACACTACATGTGTCTTTGCTGCGCTCCGCTGTACTGCGCTGCAGTACTGGTTTATATTGGATGGATTTAAATGACAAAACTATATTTGCTTAATGGAATGCACCAAATTTGCACAGTTTTATGGCTAATGAAACACAGCTAGTGTGGTGAATTTGCTTAAGTGTCCAATCATAGAACGCTTGGGAACTGCCCTACAGCGTTGTCACTTATGAATTATTTTTCTCACTGTACAAATATGGACTTCAGATTGATGTCAGAGGAAGCAACAAGTAGTTCTGGAAGAATATTACTGATGTATTTCCTTACATGTGTGATCCAGATCTTCGGAGTGTCCCTCTGCAGGCATGCTGGTAGTCACACCTGCTCGGTCGGTTATTTAGGTGAATTTGATTGAAGTTTGGTAACACCTAACAACTATTTTTCTTTTCAATCTAAAAAAAGTAGCAAGAGTCCAGTACACAAGTTCTCTATTTTTAAAAAATTGTTTCATAAATAATGACAGCTTGGTTTCTGTTACGCATTTTTGCGTATCTGGGGCCAGATTGTAGTAAAGATGGTCATTTTTAAAAAGCTCCAGACATAAAAGGCCAGAGTCAAAGGCACATTGAGTTGCTTTTTATTAGGATTGTTTGTGTTGGTCCTCAAGTAGAACTTAGGGTATGTTTGACAATTTGTTTCTCGAAATGCTTTGGAGCCCTGTGCTCTAAAGCTAGCACTATCTTAAAATGTTTTTTTTTTTTTTTTTTTTTTTACCAAAACTGATTTTTGCACAAAAAGTAAAAAGAGCACCGCTTCTTTTTTGGGGCAAAAAATAACTTTGGTCATTAATTTAGGAAAGTGACACAGGAAAAGCTTGGCTTTCTGAAATTAATTGACATAATGTTTTCTACAAAAGTCACAAAAAGGTTTTGTGTTTAAAATCATCAGAAGGCAGGAGAATGTTAAAAATAATTAGGAAAAATTATACCTGTATAACAGTTTTTAAATTATGCTGTGCTTTCTTTGTGCACAATGACAGTAGAAGAAATTATGATTCTGATTCATTTGAAATAGGCAATATGATAATTTGTTGACTAACTACTATCTTTTTTTAATGAGCTTATAATTTTTTTGTATTCACAGATCATAATGTTCAGAAGACAGGAATCATACATTCAAATGAGTCTGAAGACTGGATAAATACTCCATGGTACCTTTACTGGATCAGCACTGCATAGGAATTCCTTCCCCAAACAACTGGATTATTTGAATTCACTGCTCTGAAGTTGATATTGTTTGCTATGCAGCAATTAAGATCGAGTCAATAAAGCAACAATCATGAAGCCTGCCACTTACATGAGGTAGGCAAGTTGGCCAAACCACCTTATGTGAAATCCAGATAAAGATTTGCCTTTGATTCTGTGGCCTGGTTGAGGCAGACGCAAATCAAGTGTCTACCTGGGGATTTTCTTCTTGTTTATGGAGGCCTTGCATTGTCAGAAAACAACTGGGGAGCAGACTGGAGGTCAAGAACAACATCAATCAGAATCTCTTCACCAAGGTCTGCGGTGCAAGTCTCCATTCCGGATCTCTCAACAACAATCAACTGCTTGCCCAAAGTCTCAATGTACAGCACAGGTGCCCAAGCTGACCAGAAGACATAACCGTGAACGTAAACGTCTTAGGCACCAGCGTCAGAGCATTGTCTCTGGTATAGAGCTGGAACACAAACAAGAAGCAGCAACAGAAGAAGCTACAGTTTCCTGTTCGTCGTTAGGAGGCTTACCTTGCACTCAAGACCCTACTATCCAGTCTGCATCAGAAACTCACGAGGACAATCCCAAACAGAAACGTGAGCGCAAACCTCAGAAACCAGGCAAATATGTTTGCACTTACTGTGGCCGTGCATGTGCAAAGCCCAGTGTTCTACAGAAACACATTCGCTCTCATACAGGCGAAAGACCCTATCCTTGTGCCCCTTGTGGGTTCTCTTTTAAGACAAAGAGCAACCTGTACAAACACCGCAAATCACATACCCACAAGGTAAAGGCAGGCTTGGCATTTGGGGAGCCAAAATCTTTAGAAGAGCAGGTCACTGAATCAGAGGATGAAACACGACACCTATCCTCTGCTTCAGCCCTTACAAATAGACAAAACAGTGTGGCCTTGGGTAAGAATCCTGAAGTTGACGTGACAAAGGATAGAACTGGACCCAGCAATGACTCCTTTGCAGTGAAAAAGAGACTAGCCCTTCGTCTAAGTAGAGGGAAACGTTGCTCTCAAGACTCTTCTGATGAAAAGAACTCATCTCTCATTTTAGGTAGCAGAGGCAGTACAGAATCTGGCTACTTCTCCCGTTCTGAAAGTACAGAGCAACCACAAGACAGTCCCACAAACACAAGTGCCAAAAGCTATGCGGAGATCATCCTTGGTAAATATGGACGCCTTGGACAACTACAGAGGATGTCCCGTCATCATGACCAGAATCTCCTTGGTCATGAGGAAAAAAACATCTCATTCAGTGTCCCCAAGAAGCAAGTTATTGATCATATCACAAAACTCATCACTATCAATGAGGCAGTGGTGGATACCAGTAAAATCGACAGTGTAAAACCAAGGAGATTTTCACTGACTAGAAAGAATAGTTCAGAGGCCCAAAAGAGTCCTAGCATCAAAGAACCCATTATTCACAGCCCTAAATCTGGAAATATTGGGTATAAAACAACAGGCTCCATCAGTATGGGAGTTCCCTGCGAAAAATTTCATCATGCATCCCTAAAAGTGGAGCAACCTTCTTGCCAAATATCTACTGTTTCCATGGTGAGAAGTCTTTCAATGCCATCTGCATCAAGTTCATTAGACACTTCAAGTACTGTTCCCTGTAAATTTCGTCAAACTCAGTCCTTTGATGAAAAACCTTTTGAAACTCAAACGCCGCGCCGTTTTGGAACACTAAGAAGGCAACCAGCCATCGAAATCCCTGTAGGTTCTGAGCCTACAAAAGAAGAACAAGAGATGTTGCATACATTTTCCTGCAACACTGTAACCACAGTATCTGGACAGAGGCAACGTCAACCACAGCCGTATGAATGTGAGGCCTGTGGCACTGGTTGCAAGGATTGGGAAGGTTATAAGAAACACAAGCAAAACCTATGCCATGCACATTATCCCCAAAATGAAATGGTAATGAGTCCAATGGAGAGCTCACAGCTAAGTAACCATGTAGTCAGAGCCGGAGTCTCAACAATGCGTAAGAGAAGGAAAGAGGAGAGTTTTGATTCTGATGACCTCTCATTGTCGCCTTCGGCTCTCTCATCAGGACAGTGCAAAGATGAGGCTGTTGTAGTTGTTGAGGGCCCTAGACGGCCAGCACTTCAGACCTGCTCTGTGATTCAGCACACTAGTTTATTTGAAAAACAAGAATCTTCATGTCATGAATATCAAAGCCTGAAAATAACAAACAGCTCTCCACCTCATAAAGAAAATCGTCCTATCTCTAAAACCCAATCCCAACATCAATCAGTTAAACCTACCAGCCGAAAGCTGGTCCGTCAAAATAATGTGCAGGTTCCAGAAATACTTGTAACAGAAGACTTAAATATTTGCCCAGATAACTCAAAAGAGCCAAACTTGGCAGAGAAAAAATTGGAGAAGCTTGATGATTTTCATTGGCCACAGAGGAGCTCTTCGTTAGCACAGCTTCCCATTGAAAAGCTTCCCCCAAAGAAGAAGCGCTTGCGTTTAGCTGAGGCTGCCCAGTCCTCAGGTGACTCTAGCTTTGATTCCATGTCTCTGCCCCGTAGCCCCAGTCAGGATAGTAGTGCATCATACGCATCCAGTCGCTCTACATCTTTTGAGGAACCAAGCAGACCAGACATGGAGATAACGACATCAACAGCGCTAAGGAGATCTAGAGCTCCTCACATGTTGACTGTGCCTGGGGTTCATCATCAAAGAGAGATGAGGCGCTCAGCATCTGAGCAAGCCCCTCATGACCCACAACCTATTGTTGAAATGAGCGAGACCCGTAGTAAATCATTTGACTATAGTTGTCTTTCGCCTGAACGCTCTGCAGTTGGCTGGAAAGAGAGACGAAGATGTCTCCTTATGAGACATGCCGTAATACGAGATCAAGATGAGGAGGAAGGGCATGCTACTGTCCTGAGCCATAGTCCAGAAGATGTAAGCTCTGACAAATGTTCTCAAGGAAGTCATACTTCTGTTTATGGCAGCAGGTCCTCCTCTCCCCCGTTATCAAGTGTCAGAGTCTTGGGTATTCCAGAGGGATCGCAGTGCAAAGAAATTCTCACCAAGTGGAAACTCAGTCAAAATATTCACTTAAAAGGAAGCACAGAACTGTCAAAAAACTACGAGCCTTCAGTAGATGTGATAAAGGAGGTTTCGTACATCCATCCAGAGCAGGTTCCTCCTCGAGTACCACAGACTAATCCTTCATATGGACCCTCGGGGGCAGCCCGAGCCCACTATCTTCCTGTGTCCACTGGGCTGAAACTAGAGATTCCTCCACATCAAACATACACTGAGGGCCCCACCAGTAACTCCCACATTCAGCAACAGGCCCCTCATATTACATACAGTTTAGAAGAACTGAGGCCATTGACATCTCCAACAGTAGCTGTTCGTCTCCAGACAGACACTCTCACCCCAGCATGTGCCATATACACTACTCTATCTCAGTGCATCTCCCAGAGGCCACATGAGGCATTCAACAGCATCTCACCTAAAATATGTCTTTCAACAGCCGAACTCAGAAATCACCCAAACACAAGTTTAGACTTGCAGCCATGGTCTGAGGATGGCCCAAGGTGTCCAGGATCCAGTTGCAACAAACGTATGCTTTCCCCTTCAAACAGTATAGAGCTCAACCCCGAGTCACAACAGCAGCAGAAAAGAGTAAAAGAAGAAGAGGAGAAGGAGGTTGGATGTTCCAACATATCAGCACTTAATACACAGAGTCAAGAGCTCAAACAAGAAACTCTATCATGCTTACCAGGTGTTTCTTCTCCAGCCTCATGTGCTGAACCCTCTTACCCCAGCCTGCTCTCAAGCACTTGTAACAGCTGGTGCTATTTGAACTACATAAAGCCGAATCCATCGACTCTGGATGAACAGGAGCCCTCGGTGTATTCATCGTGGTCTACTAGTGGCTATGACCCCAACCCACCTGGGCTCTGCAGCAAGACTGTACTCTCGCTATTGCACTGTAAGCAGAGGCTCACTTCCTCCATTTATACTACATCATCCATGACGGTCAGGATAACCCAATCCATGGAGGATGAGGACTGCAAACGTCTCTGCTCTGCTGAGGTAGGTACTGCACTGACCTTTGAGGGTTTTTTTTGTCTGTCTAAGAAATGTTCAGATTGAGAAGACGGATCATTACATAAAATAGAACTTGAATTCTGGAAGCAGCAAAAGTCTGTTGATAATGTTGTGGACATTTATGTTGGAGTTTTGCAAATCATAAGTTCTATTAATTTAGTTTTTCTTTGGGCAGTTATACTAACTTATATGTAAGGTCATTTTGAACCAATATCTGTATATAATTGTTCTTTTTGAATTGTTAAGATTACTTTGGTAACTTTTGGACCCTCCCATTAATATAAGAGACTAAGACGACACCAGGGGCCATGACAGACATTTTCTGTTTGTCAACTGGCCGGTGTGATGATGAGAGATGTTTTAAAATGACTCTTTGAACTGGTAAGATCAGGTTAAGTTAACTTTTTTTTTCATCCAAGTGTAAGCGATTCTTAGTTATTGGTCTATTTTTCTCCCTAGAAATAAACTACATAGATTTTTCAAACAAGTCGGAAGTGCATTCGAGAAGCAAATAACCTGTTGCTTTGAAAAATTTGGTTTTGGAACTTGGAAGGCTGTGACAATTGTGATTCTCAAAAATGTTTTGCAACTTATAAAAAAAATTGTAGTTATGGTCATCAAAGACAAAACTATCTACACGTAAGTCTATAACAGATGGTATATAACACTTTGTTCAGAGTGAATTCCTAGGTTTTGTTTCCCTTGCCATGCAAGAGGCAGAATTGGTTCATTTTCCCCATTTCTTGTTTCTGAGTTCAGGTCTACAGCACTCCCCCCTACTGCATAGACCATGAGCGGGTGGCAAAGGTTCAGCTGCCAACAGATGACATTGCGAATAGCAAAACCAACGAGCAGAAAGAGAAGAAAAGACCAGAGCAGAAAGTCCATTTATGCTTCAGAAACAAACAGCCTCTTGAAGTGCGGATATCTGAAAGAAGGTGAGTTTAAACGTCTTCACAACGAGCCATAAACAGTAGCTGGATTAAACACCAGTTGTAATCGAAGCTTTCATCACCCAGTTTATTCATGTTTCTTTCCTTCATGATGGAGAGGCTCAGTGTTGTCTGTGTGCACCAACAGAGTCCGTCTGTTGAAGGACTGAAGCCAGAAAACTACCTGAGCTTCCTCCGCGCCTGCAGAGATTCATTTACACCAGCAATTGCTGCCATTCTCATCCAGTTCAGTAGCAAAGCGGGGTGTGTGTGTGTGTTGGTGGTGTCACACTGACACTAAATAAATGGGTAGAAAAATAAGGGAGGAACTCCAGAGTGTAACTGCACATGCAACCACATATCTCTATAGGGTGGCCGTTTTCATTCTTGTTGTGTCTTAGAATTTAATTTCAGCCGCGGTGCCATTCTTGTCATTTGCTTCTGTGCGTTTTCAAAGAAGAACAAGGTCAGAGCCTATCAGTCAGAGGAGGGTGGTCAGTGTGCTGACCAGTGTTGTATAGTAACGAAGTAAAAATACTTCACTACTTTACTTAAGTATATTTTGGAGTACTTCATACTTTCCTCGAGTATGAAAAGTTTTGATGACTTTCACTTTTACTTCACTATATTTCCGAACTTAATTGCGTACTTTTACTCCGATACATTTTCAATGTGTGGTTTAGTTACTCGTTACAAAAAAGCGAGAGAGAGAAACAAAGTGTTTTGACCCCACCTACTGATTAGCAAGTAGCAAGTAGGCTACCGAACAAAGTCCGTAGCCTGCTTGCCTGGGCTTGTTCATCACCACCAATAGGATACACCTGTTTCGCTTCTCCCATTGTTGGGGAAATCAGAAATCAGAACACCGTACAGTGGTTGGGAGGGTGGGACGAACACAGAAGAGTGCTGCCCGCACTGACGCGGCTCAGGGATTACGTGACACGCAGCGCCGTGCCCTATAATGCACTGTAAGCTATGTAATGTGTTTGAGGCAGTTGACCAAAATCCCGGACAATTTTTAAATTCCCCCCGGACATCTTTTTAGGTCTGAAAAGTAGGACATGTCCGGGAAAAAGAGGACGTCTGGTCACCCTAGTTCAATGGGGGACAGAAGCCATAGCGATAGCAATTTAGACTAAATTTAACGAATATAGGAAAGGCATGCAAGTTCAAAACCACAAACCATTAACATGTGCTACTCTTTAAAACTGGAACAATTTATTAGCAGGTTTCATTTTGCCTGCACTTGGTTGGGTACATTATTTTAAGTTTATTTGACAAGTTTACCAAAATATAAGAAATGTCATTCACACTTGCCTTGTTTTACTTTTTACTTGTACTTTTCATTACATTACTTGAGTACATCCATTTTTACAGTAATTTCCATACTTAAGTACAAGACGTTTCAGATACTTTAAGACTTTTACTCAAGTAACATTTCAGTCAGTGACTTCGACTTTTACCAAAGTCGTATTTTGGAGAGGTACTTGTACTTTTACTTGACTCTGAGATTTCAGTACTTTATACAACACTGGTGCTGACCACATACTGAACCATGATACTACAGTATTTGTTTATGCTCCAGCCTTTTCCCAAATTGAATTAACTTAAACCCTTCTCAAAATTCTACATACAAATACCCCCTTACAACAGTGTGGATTCTTTCTTTTTTATTACAGATTTTGGCTAATTTATTAACAAGGTAATTAATTCAACGAACTCAACAAAAAAGGGCCATTTGCTAAACGAACAACATATACAGAGCGATGATTAAGTCAAAATTGTATAATATACACATTTTGCATTTAAGAGGAAGAAAAAATGTTTGTATATAAATATATTCCAGCCAGAACTCAAGTGGCAGTTTTACCTTCACGACGTTCAAATTCTTAAAAAAAAAAAAGAATTGATCCAATAATTTGCTATGCAATTATTAATTAATTATTTGAAGAAATAATCAATAGATAAACCCGGGTTGAGTTTTCCACATGTCGATGTTAGAAGTATTTCTTAGCTGTACTTACTACAAATGTTC
Source organism: Xiphophorus hellerii (assembly GCF_003331165.1). NCBI lineage: Eukaryota > Metazoa > Chordata > Actinopteri > Cyprinodontiformes > Poeciliidae > Xiphophorus > Xiphophorus hellerii. Next base: position 28,276,814 of record NC_045684.1, read on the forward strand.
AAGCGTTGGCTGAAGGAATGCTGTCATTGCATGTTAGACATTAATTTACAGTACATAATGTTTATCCACCATATTTTAAAAGTGAATTGAAGTATTTGTTTGCATTTTTAATGTATTTCTTAAAGTGTATACTATAAACTTAAGTGTTTAAATGAAAGATTTGTGGAACATACAAATCTTTTAATCTGACTAATGGATCAATCTTCAAAACAATCGATTATGAAAATATTGTTTGTATGCCGCTGCTTGGAGGGAAGCGGCTAAATGTCAAAATTCCAGTTTGGGAAGGAAAAAAAAGCTTAGTTAGTTAATTAGTACCTTTAAAGAATGTACGATTTTAGTATTGATTAGAAGCATTGATTATTATACGATTATCAAAATTGACTACTTTGACAATCCTACTTGCTAACAGTAATTAGCAGTTGGAAAATCTCAGTTCCAAACTTTGACTTCCTGGGACAACCTGAATGTGCATTAAGGTAAAACCTCCATCTGTCCTTCCAGCATCAGCATATTTTTTTTAAGATGAATCAGTTCATTGTGATTCATTGGCAGGCGATTGTAGGATGGGAGAGCATCTGCACAGCAGCTGGTACTCACAGATTTTGGAATGAAACCTAGATGCGGCATCACTTTTTACATGTTTGCATCGATAAATCGGACGTGAATTGTTTTTTTGTTGTTGTTTTTTTGCAATTATGTACAGTTACGGAGACGCCCATTAAAGATCCACTTCATTTGAATTGTTCATAATCTAAAAATACACCTTCAGAGTTACTGAGAGGCCTCTGAAGCACATCTGTTGCTTGGTAGATTGTTCCCAACGCGCTGCTTAGCGTTTCATCACTTTAGAGCAGATGTTTTAAAGTGTGCTGAAATAAAGCTGCAAGAGAAAAGGTTGGCTCTAATATGTTAGCTCTTATTACCATCGCTCTCCTGTTCTGTTGTTCTGTTGACTCATAAATTGAATTGATGTTAATGTCAAACAAATCGTATTGAAACTACATTTGTCGCCTATGATTCTTTAATAAATGCGAGGTTCACCTGTCACTAAGACTGGCATTAATTGGAAAGACTGCAGCTGTTAGAAGCTGCACTACTCATCATGTGCATGCTTTACAGAAAAACTCTTCACTACTGCATTTCAAAACAGCATCAAGCCAAAGTAAGGATGACTTTGAAAAGCTTTTTTAAAAGCAATTTAAAATTTCTCCCCGTTTTTGGTTCTTTTATAAAATAATTAGCTGTGGGAGCCAATAAAGTTCTTTAATGGAGTTAACTGCAGCGGACCAAGAGAAGCGGCTCCGTCGTCCGTGGCTGATGTTCGCGGATGTTCGTGTGTCGGCTTTACAGGCGTACCAGAAACACAATGCAAAGGTTCCAGCTCAGGACTTCTGCACGTACGAACAGAAAGACCTGATTATTTGCGTTAAAAATGTAAACATGTTAAAATCTTTGTAGTTAAGTAATGTTTCTGCTAGAAATAAACTACGTAGATTTTTCAAACAAGTCGGAAGTGCGTTCAAGAAACAAATAACCTGTTGTCACCACACGGCCTGTCTTGGAAAAAATGTTGTTTTGGAGCTTAGAAGGCCGTGACAATTATGATTCTCGAAAATATTTTGCAACTTATGAACACGTTAAGATCTTCATATTTAATTAATCCAAATTAATTTTAAAAAGGGGGGGGAAGGGGTTTGGCCAAAAAAACAATCACCACCTCTGTATTGCCAAAAGATGATTTCTACAAAAATCACTTTTGGCAAAAAAATTACTTATACCATTATATTAAAAATAATCCATCCATCCATTTTCTTACACCCTTGTCCTTAGTGGGGTCAGGAGGTGCTGGTGTCTATCTCCAGCTAACATTCTGGGCGAGAGGTGGGGTCACCCTGGACAGGTCACCAGTCTGTCGCAGGGCAACACAGAAACAGACAGGACACACAACCATACACACACACACACACACTCACACCGAGGGAGAATTTAGAGAGACCAATTTACCTAACAGTCATGTTTTTGGACTGTGGGAGGAAGCCGGAGAACCCGGAAAGAACCCAGCATGCACAGGGAGAACATGCTAACTCCATGCAGAAAGACACCGGGCCGGGAATCGAACCCAGGACCTTCTTGCTGCAAGGCAACAGTGCTACCAACTGTGCCACTGTACAGCCCTATTAAAAACAATATGTCAGATATTTTTTCTTTAATGTCTTCAAAATGAATGTTTTGTCTTTTTATGTGGTGTGTGTAAACGTCTGGTTGCATGCTAACTCCATGCAGAAAGACACCGGGCCGGGAATCGAACCCAGGACCTTCTTGCTGCAAGGCAACAGTGCTACCAACTGTGCCACTGTACAGCCCTATTAAAAACAATATGTCAGATATTTTTTCTTTAATGTCTTCAAAATGAATGTTTTGTCTTTTTATGTGGTGTGTGTAAACGTCTGGTTGCAACTGTAAATATCTCAATGCTACAGAAAGAGGGAAAATGTATTCATTGGTTCTACATACTGAAGAAAATTGAGAAAAGTACAAGATTTCCAACTTGAACTGCTTGGTAAAAGGACAAACGCCTAAACTGTGTAGAGACTCTGATCGCTTTCAGAAGTTAATGTTCTGGTTAATGGTGTCATGTTCTGAGCATAAATCAACAACCAGCCCTGACACACCCAGGAAAGATTTTATTAGAAACACGCGGCTATTTCTTTATTTTTTTAAGCTTTGAGGCTGGCCAGTCATTTTTGGGGGTGAGCACCTTTTAAGATATCTGCAAGATATTAATTAGCAATAACAGGTGTCTTTTATTTTCTGGTTCCATGAACAGGAGTTCTGCCACAGTCCCACCTTGTTTTTCTTTTTTATGTTGGACCATATATCTGGTTTTATGTGTCATAATACCTGACGGGAATAAACACACCGGGGAGCGAAGAGAGATGCCATCTGCACATTTTGGGATGTGATGTGAGCGCTTGTGCATAAAGCCATGTTGTGACTCACGTTGCCGCGGCAGCGCAGCCTTCCTAAAGACGTGACTCATCTGCAAACCCGCTTGCTTTATCTTTTCTCCATCTGTTCAGTCTGTCTGAGGTGCAGAAAGACAAAACGGAGGCAGCAAGGACACCAAATGTCACCCAGCACAGGGAAGGCTAAGAGCATCCACTCTGACGTGTGGAGTGTGAACGCTGTGTGTGTGCAGGGTCCTTACACTGAAGTGTCTTTATTTACTTGGAGGTTTTCTCAGGATGTTTTCACAGCTGATGGAAAAACCGGCGGACTCAGTTCAATCGGGGACCAAAGTTATAAAGTTTTCTTCCAGTTTCAGCTGCTTCAGTTCGCTCTCACACTGCGCTGTGTCAAACGAACCAAACCCGTTTGGGGTTAGCTTGGGATAACTGACAAATCACATTGATGCTGAACAACAAGACAGCATTATGTACTTACACGGCCATCATCTGCAGATTTGAGACGAACAGTAGGAACAGAACCTTCACCAGTCCAAGTCTTTTGGTGGATCTTGTCGTGTTCTGTTGGTAGTTTTCAGAGAAATCCTTCCTAACCTGGTCTGTTCAAACTGCAACTTTCTTTAGCAACATCGCAGGAACATTGCAAACAGAACTAAGCCATGGAGCTCTGTTCTCTGTGCCTGAAACAGCTGAAACACTGACTTCTTTTAAATCTCAACTAAAAACCCACCTGTTTAGAATTGTATTTGAAATGTAATCAATTACAAATTTATTGATGGAATTTGACTTAATGATTGATTCTATGTTGCATTGTGTTTCTGTGTTTGTAATGATGTAAAACACCTTGAAATGCCTTGCTGCTGAAATGTGCTATACAAATAAAATTTGATTGATTGATTGATTGATTGATTGCCTGGGAGAAAATGCATGGACACATGCTCTGTACTGCAGTTACGAACAAAATAGTTACCTTTTCCAGCAGCCATTGTGCAGCATAAATCCAGCACAACAAACTTAGCATCGTCTTGTAATAAAGTGGGTGGCGCTCCACTTGGGTCTCCAGGGGAGGAACTCTGCTTGGTTTGGGGTTGTTAGGTTAAAAAAATGTGATGCTAAAATTTGGAGGTTTTTGAAATGGGTCGTTTTGCAGACACCAGCAGAACATTGACTTATTCCCAAAAAACAACTGGGTGTTCTTTTTCTAGAAGCAGTAGATAACCACACGAAGGACAGAAACATGTAAAAGGTGAATTTTGCATAGCAGTGGACTTCTGAAAGCTGGTCTGTTGAAGCTGAGCTAGGCGTCTACACAGTGCAGTGAAGCCAGACGGCGAATGTGCTAACAGCTAACCGATGTAGATGTTAAGCCCCGGCTAACAGGTCAGCTCTGGGACAAACTAAACCTTCTTGATCTCCCACTCGTCCAGATCCCAGACCCAGCCAGGAGTGGTGTGTGGTGAGTGTGACAGGGAGAGCCCGGGTGAGTCTGGGAATCCCACTGCACTCCCAGAGGAATCCCAGACGTCTGTGTGCGAGGTGTGCAGCGGCTCGCTGGACGCTCCAGGTGAGATAAGAACCAGTGAAGCTGCTGTTCTTCTTCTCTGCTCTGGGCTCCTTTCCACAGAGCTGCTGTTTATTTTCAGTGGGACTTGGTGAACACCTGACACCTGGGGAAGAGAGGAGAGGTTGCCAGGACGACACACCTGGAGGTTTGTTCCAGTCTGTGTTGACGATATACTCCTGTTAAATATGACTTTGACATAAAGAAACTTTACTTTGTTTTTTCTTCATTCTCATAGCAGCTCATTTGTTAACACTTTATTTGAAGGAGTGTGCATAAGACTTATATTTATGACACATGACAGTGTCATAAATATGACATAACACCCGTTAAGAACATGAAAGAGCCTTTATGAATATTTATGACTGTCGTCATTAAGTACCTTTTGGTAAATAGTCACACTTTTAATGAAAAGTTGCCTTAAAAGTCCATTAAAAGTGCCAACTTTGCATTAAAGTGTCAGTATTTACAAATAATTCAAAGTTGGCGCTTTTAATGGACTTTTAAAGCAACTTTGCATTAAAAGTCATTATTTAGCGATCGACACTTCATGACAAGAGTCATAAACATTCATAAATTAAAAAATAGCAGAAAAGTATAAAATCAGTTTTTCTTTCTGCTCCAGGAGAATCGAAAGACCAAGCAGCCGATCGAAACCAACTCAGGGAGTCTGACAGCCAAGACGCTGCTCACGAGGATGATGACGGCACACATGATGAAGGCAGCGGGTCCGCAGTAGCTGACAGTTCACACACCAGAGGGGAAAAAGCTGGAGCGGAGGGCCGGCTGGTGGGGAACATGTGCAGCTCGCCCCCCCCAACTCCCTCCAGGAAGAGCTCCACCAGCACCAGGAGGGCCCTGTTCGCCCGCAGGCGCCTCAATGCTTCATCCTCCGGGGCCTCCCACTCTCCACACACCCAGTCTCCAGATCCAGGAAGGGAGCCGTCTCCACCTCGCAGCCTGTCGCCCGGCCCACACCCGTCTCCTGCGCCGACCTCGCACCTGTCTCTGTCCTCTCGTCCCGTCTCCTCAGTTCTGAAGACAGCAGCGTCTCCAGTCAGGGGCCCGGCCGAGGGGTCCCACTCCGCCGGGCTTCCCAGCTCCCCAGCTGGTGGATCTGCTCCGTGTCAAACCTGCCGTCCACCGAAGGAGTTACGGCCTGCTGCAGCTCTGGTGAGTCTGTTCAATAAATTGATAATTGAATCAAACTTTAGTTCATTTGCCTATAAAGTCCGGTTAGTTGGGAAGGTGTGAATGCGTAATGGAACTCTGATGCAGATTAATAAAACAAACTCTGGTCCACCTACTAACCTCGGTCCTGGTCCAGGTGATATGAACTCTGGAGCGGTTCAAATTAATATGAGGAGCCAAGTGGATCAGAGACAGCTCCAATAGCAGGAAGTTGACTACAGCACATTGCATTCTGGGTAGAACCCAAGCTACCTTGAGGGTCTAGTGCTAATGGGAGAAATGGCTTGTGGTCTTTTACCAAAGGCTAAAGAGAAATCCTACAGCCTCTACAGTCAGCTGTCACTCCATTTTTGCTTAGATTTTGTGAAGAAGGAAGTTGCCTTCAGATGTTTTTGTCATTTCCTTCAGTGGTTCTTGGTGCAGCGCCCCCACAGGTGAAGGGCTTGATGATCAAAGTGTCTGATTGATTTGACAGAGTGCAGAGTGAAAGAGAACCGTAGCAGCTGAAAACGGAACAAATGTTGCGAATTTGGTTCCCAATCAGACCGAGTCTACCGGACCATCAGGTGTGAAAACAGCCTAAGAATAAGCCAAACCGCAGCCTTCTTTCACCTGTGACTCCATCCATGTTGGTTCAGCTCAGCCGAAAATAAACGCCCTTCAGACTCAAACAGCCAATGTTGTGTGGCTCGGTTTAATCCCAGTCGGTCAACACGCAGAGCAAATATAGATCGGCTGCTACATCTCAGCTTGTTTAAAGTCGCATTTATTGGGACAGGGAGGAAAGGCAACTCTCATGCTTTCTATCAACCTGTAACTCCTGAGCTCAGAATAAACCAGGGGAGCTTGGAAATAGAGCCGGCATGTTTTCTCTGGGCAGCCGGCCGGAAAACTGGGAAGCAGGTGAAAGATTGGAGCCACATGGAGGAGATGAAGACAAAAAACAGGGACATCATGAAAATGTGGTGGAAGCTCCTCAAACCGTGCCTTAGAAAAATACTTCCTTCCCCTTTAAATCTCTCCCTCTGTTGTCATATCGCAATCTCAAACTGCAATGTGTTGATTGGGGTCTCATGTCACATAGCAACACAAGTGGTGAAGTGGAAGGAAAGGGATTCCTGTTTTTTAAATTTCTCTTTACTCTGATACGACTGTGGCTCCGTCGGGAGAGGAGCCATCTTGCAATCGACTCCAACTTTGAGCTTATGGAAGAAGCAACAGGCAGCTGGTAAACTAATCAGAACGTTTTCACACAAAACACCATTTTTAATTTCTCTCCCAAACAACTTTTGTTAAGAATAAAGGTGAAAAAACAAAGTCAAATGATAATAAAAACATTTTTAAAAAGAGCTGCCTGTAGAAGTCATTTTTACTTTTCAAAGTTAGTGGGCGCAAAGGAAACTGTAACTGTTAATTGGAAGAACGTGGAGTCAATAGCTGAACTATAACTGAATGGAAACAGAGATTAAGAAAGGTGGAGAAAATGACTGAATGTTTACAAATGAAAATGGACGTTTTCAGCCAGAGATGGAACGAGGTTAAAGTTTCCGTCTGTCTTTCAAGTACACAGGAAAGCTTTGATAATGGGCTTTTTGTTCGTTTTGGGTTTTTTTTTCTAATCACCTCACTCGGATAATCTCCTGTTTTGAGTTGTGTAAAACTAAATAAAGAGTTCCAAAAAAAAGAAAAGAAAACGTTATTAGGTGCGACTTATATTCAGGTGCACTCAATAGTCCGGAAATTATGCTAATTACCATTTAAAATCCAATGAGATCAACGGCCTTCAGAGCCCATTAGTTGTGTAATTTGCTAGTTTTGTTCCTTTATTCCTTTCCTGAACTCTCCTTCCTGAATCTCCTGCCATGTCACAATCATCCAGCTTCCGTTGCCCATCTTTGTCTCTTGTAGTCGGGGGAGGAGAGCAGTCTGGTCCCCATCATCGGCCCTCATCCCGCACGGCCTCGAGGAACCAACCGACTCCTGAGCCACCTCCCGCTTCACTCCCAGCAGCCCGGCAGAACACCCAGCTTCTTGATCCCCATCGGGGGGATCCACATGGTCCAGCCCAGGTCCACCCTCCCGCTCTACCGCCTGGTGGCCAGCCCGGCAACCCCCCGCATCCCGACCGGAAAGCTGGCTGCCCCGCAATACCAGGACGCCCACAAAGAGACGGTGGCCAGCAGCGCTCCACGGCGCCCCCGGGCTGCAGAGCAAACAACCGCAGGAGACAAAGGCCTCCCCGTCCAGCAGCCCTCCACTTCCAGAAGCGGCACGGAGAGGCATGTTTACACTGAAGGTCAGAACTCCTCTCAGAAGCATCTCTGATAGGAGGGAGACTTTTTTTTTTTTTTTAAAGGGACAGTGCAAAAAGTAGGAAAAAAAGAAAAGAAACAGAGTCCAGGTGATGGTGAAATATTCCAAAGCTCAACGAGACGAAAGCACTTGAGCACCGCTTCTGAATGACGCTGTTATGTAATTATCTGAATAATATATCTAAATATATAAATAAGCACTATGTTAGATATGCAGTACGTTTTGTAAATCTTTTTTACCCTTTCGTTGGACGTCATCCGTGTTAATTTATTTATGTGCTATTATGCAAATTCTGTACGTTATGCAACAGCAGCTGGAATGAGTTGAGTTTTCCCGTTAGCCCCATTGAGACAGCTCCAATTCAACTATTGCTATGTTATTGTACTGTATTATCAGAACAGATATTTATTCACTCAGACCAGTATTTAAAGTGCAATTTGATGTCAGGATTGTGGTTTGAAGCGTCATTCTTAAAACTGTGATTTTTCTGATTTGTCTGATTTTTTTGTTTTATTGTTGGTGTTGTGGAGCGAGAAGCAGAGCTGGGATCAGCCTTTCCTGTAGGAAACCAGCTTCAGCTCCAGGTATAGGGAGAGCACTGACAGGTGGTCTGATGGAGATGTTTCATGTACTCAGTGACTATAGTACTGTTGGCTTTCAATTGTCATAAACGGATGTGTGTGTTTTTTTTGTTTGTTTTTTTTGCCTTTTCTAAACGATACAATCATTCATTTTCATGTTTGCCATTAAACGTCTCATTTTTACAGATTTATATTAAAACTGTGACACATGGCTGGTCTCTGAAGTCGTTCTTTCCATTTTATTTCAGGTAAAAGGAAGTTTCCTCTTATAAAAACAACTGATTTGAACTTCAAGCGTCTTGTGAGGTCTCCCTTTTTTAAAAGTTAAAGTAATTCCACTACTTCTCCCAATAATATAAATATGAATATAAACATTTCTTTAAATTGCTAGATAATAACAGTACAGCATCACTGCTCAGATAAATGATTCAGTTCTTCCAAGATGTTGCAATGTTTTATTTTTGTGACTGTTGTGGCCTAAAATGACGGATTTTTAAATTTCTTTATTACGTTTTGAAAAAGGTTAAAACCTTTTTTAAAAGTTAAAAACTTTTTTTAAACTTTCATTTTTGCCATAACATGGTTTTTACAAGAAGGCTGAAATTGTTGCACACAATCTTCCCAAAAAACAGTATTTTAACAGTTGGTATTTAAAGTGCAAATGACATCTTCAATTTCTCGAAATACAAATCTAATCCTGTCCTCAGAGGTCAAAGTGCAAAAGAATTTCATATTGATCATTCAAGTTAGCATGAACTGTTTACACAGTAAAAGCAAATCCTCAAAATAGTTTTTTGTTAAAAAACAATGCATAAAAAATATTAACAGTCATTACCGTTTCGCGTGACAGATGCTTCTGGTTGGAAAACCGGTTTTCCAGTTTACACAGAAAAACCCTGGTCCTTGTTGCCTAATGTTTAGGTGTTTGTTCTTCCTTTTTTGACCCCATGAACTCCACCTAACCATAAATCCATGACTAAATTAGTTGACGATTACAGGACTACAACTGGCAGTAAGTACATTGCTGTAAACATAATCTTTCGTGTACAAACTACCACTGCTCACTTCATGCTAGTGTGGCTCCCCCCAGTGGCTATCAGTGACTGTTACTTGAGTTCATGTTTTTAACCTATAAATTAATTCTTGGTTTGTTTAAAATCTAAACGTTCACTCTTCCCTCCGTCTCCCTCTGTGGTGTTTTAAGTCATTCTCTCTGCTGTGAAATGCCAGCTGATCAATCAATCAATCAAATTTTATTTGTATAGCACATTTCAGCAGCAAGGCATTTCAAAGTGCTTTACATCATTACAAACACAGAAACACAATGCAACATAGAATCAACAATCAAAACACAGCATTAAGTCAGGTTAAATTTGATGTAGGCCGCCATTGAGGAGCAGGACCCTGGTGTATCCACTGGATGGCAGCAGAGAGCTGCCTGCCGCCTACAGGCATTATGACATCATCCACAGACTTCAATCATACCTTAGGGACGGTTCAGGGGGATTATTGTTGTTTCTTCTAATCATAATCGGACCCGAATATGTTGAACGTTTTAAGACAAAGTTCTGGTTTAGCAGAGAAGTAGATGTTGACATGACTCATATCCTGTCTGGGTCTTTTCTCTTCAATAAAGTAATCCACTGATAAGGTTCCCTGGACAGCAGTTTGAGTTTCTATAGCGACAGGCATAACAACACCCGACATTTTTGGAAGCTGGCAGTGACTTACAGTGGGAAGGTAATTACCTTTGTTACAGGAGAGATAAGAGTTACATAAACAGTTAATTCTTCAGAATTTCATATAAAGCATGAGTAAATGGGAATGAAGCAGGGCAAACCAGAGCAATCTAAACTTGTGGCTGTGATTTACAGCCACATGTTTACAGTTTATAGTCCTTATGAAAAGTATTTACCCCTTGGATTACTTGCCCTTGTGTTGTTGTTTATTTTACAACACAAGGGCAATAAAAAAAAAGGCAAATCCCCGTGATGTCAGTGTAAAAACTGATTTCTAAAAACTAATGGCAAATATATGTAAACTAATAGGAAATAAGTGATTACATAAGTATTCACCCACTTTAAAGTAACTGACCTAATTCAACAGAGACCCAACAATGAATGGAATGGAGAACTTCTCAGTTCAGTAATATTAAAGAGGCAGTATTACATGTTTTCCAGGCACATAATACAATTATACAGCACAATCAAGTAACTATGTTACCTTCAATTGTTATAAAAATGCCGAATATATCAAATATAACTTAATTAATTTAGCATTTACTCACGTCAGCTTTGTCAGATATGAAGTTCTTTTTATGAATAGGAATTGTTCAAGAAATTTATCTTGAAGCAAATATTTTCTTTTACATTTGTGTTTATTATAAAAGTAGATAGTTTAGTTCCTGGTGTTCATTGCTATTTCAGGAACAATTCCACATCTATTCTCAATTTTGCTGAATATTTGGTGACGCCATCCTGACCGCTTGTGTTGGGTGTATTGGTGTTTCTCAGAAGAAGAAAAAAAACTATTCACAAAAATCTACCATCATGACTTATGAAAACTGTTGGCTTGAACATCCTCCTTACTTTTGGGAACACGCCGTGGCGACTTGTTCATGTCAGTAATTTCACTCTGTCATTGCACAGCATAAACAAGCAGAGTGGATGTGAAAGCTAACTGTCAGCGTGCCTGTGTGAGTGATGCGGGTGTCTGCAGCAGGTATGTGACGATGAGGGCAGCTGGGGAGACAGGAGACAAATGACACAAACCCACAAAAATGTTCAGCTTTTCCTCATAAAAACTGTTCAATTGTCAGGATGATTGTTTAGAAATAGGAGGCTTATTTCAATGTTACCTTTGTTCTGGATTGAAAATGAAAGATGAGCTTATGACTTTGAGACGACCTATTCTACTTACTAAGAGCTAATATGACCTGGCTGCATAACCTTTAACCTAAACTTTGTTGATACCTTGTGTTTTAAACGCAGGATGCCCTTGGATTAGCTGCTTTCCAAAAACTAGCCAATAGCGTGTCAAGGATTGCACGCAAGTGTTTCAACTTCCCACGGCGCATTCTCTTACGAGAATCCACAAAAAGGCAAGTTTTCCACTAATATTTTATGAATAAGTAAGGGTTTATTCACATCACAGTCATTCGGTCCGCTTTCATCAAATTCTGGTTCATTAGCCTTGGCAGTCTGGTTCGGTTGGGGAGGTGTGAATGCACAATCAAACTTTTATGCAGACCAGAGAAGCAGAAAACCTTAGTCTCAGTTTGGCTAAATAGAACCAAAACAAACGGACGGGTCTAGTGCAAACGGGAGAGATGACTCAGGGTCTTCCACCAAAGACCAAAGACAAATCCTCCAACCATCTGACGCCACTCCAGTTTTGGCTCAGCGTCTTCATCAGAGATTTTCATGTCGTGTCCTTCAGCGGTTCTTGGTGCAGCGCCACCACAGGTGACGAGGGGAACAGGCTTCATAAAATGTTTGGTTCTTTTGACAGTGCAGAGAACCGCAGCAGCTGAAAATGGACTATCAGACGTGGAAACACCCCAAGAAACACTTGCGAAGGAACCAAGAATTGGTGGAGGTCCAGTGTTCTGTTTTCCCATTTAAGGTATAATACCCTTATGTGGGTCTGAAAGTGTTTTATTGAAAATGCTTCAAAATATTTTCCCTTTGTAGTCACGAAAACGCTTGGTTACTGAGAAAACACCGCACCAAAATCTTTCTTAATCATCTTCCATGTTTACCTGTTATACAGTAAATGTTTCACATTTTTTTATGCAAGCATCACTTGTCTCCTCTTGCTCCTCTGGCTAACCCTCATCCTCACACAGTCATGGCAGACAGGTGTGGCAGATACCCTCATCACTTGCACTTTACCTTTGTGTGTCTGACGTGTTGGCAGGTACGCTGCAATCAAATCTTTGATCTACTCCTACAGACGCTTGGCCCATATTTCTTTTAAGCTCACCCTGCACCGCTGTCTGTGTGAGTCACCGATGTTTGAAAGCCACCGACGGTTACCACGTTTGGTTCCTGCTCTCCGATTCTCTTTGTGTTTTCATCAGGTCGTGGCTGCTCCGTGATGCGGTTTCACATTCGCTGATTTATCTTAAAAAAACAAGAGAGCCTGCATCATTGCAAAAGTGTTGTAATGGAATCTGATCTTGTGATCTTGAACAGATTGGGGAGATGAGCCAGATGATGGACTGACACACCAACACCTCACGCATCAACGCTGTCACTCTCTGACAGTGGATCCTTCCCCACTGATCAGAGACAGTTTCACAACCAATCCTCAGTCCTCACCCATTCTATGTACTTTTGCTCAATTCTCATCTCCCTTTAGTGTTTCATCTGGGCTTACTCCCATTCACTTGGATTCCTCTTGTAGAATTTCTGCTGGGTCAATCGATCAAGTGGCGTGAGAAGATTTCTGCAGTGTTTTAGACTTGTAGTCTGCCTGTAGTTTTAGCAATGGAGTTGAGGAAGTGAAGGAAACCTTTCAGTGTTGGTCACGCTTCCAAATATTAAATTAACACTAACAGTTGCCTCATTTGACTCGACACTTCTCTCTCTGTAGAGGAGGACGGTTACTTTTAAGTAAAACATATTCAGTTCTTGCTTCTAGTTATTTTAAACCTCATTGACCCAAATCCGACCAGCTTCTCTATACTCTTATTATTACTCTGAGTAATAAGAAAGAATCGACTCGAAGCAGCGGTAATCTCCAGAGCAGCTTTCCAACAGCGTTCCTTAAACTAAACCAGGACAATGGAAATGTCCTGGGTTTAGAATGGAAAAATGTAACAAAAATAGCCTAATGTCAGGGAAATGTCAAGTCAGGCTGGAATGCCAGAGACCCCTGCTCTCTCTTCCTGGCCAGGATCACAAAGACTCCCAGGTCTGATGAACAAACCGTCTCCTCATAACATAAAGGTTACAGAAGCTCTTTCTGTCACTGGGATTGTTAGATTTAAGGAAATGTGCTTCGCTCACATAAACACCAGAGTTCAACTCTCTACTGTTGCTTCTTCTACTCTCACTAAAATCTGCTGGACAACATCCAAACTTCTGAGCCCTTGATATTAAAATGTTTAAAGCTTAATATCAAACAGTTTTCTGTCCATGATTTGTGGAGAAAAAATCTTAACCTGAACCAGATGAGTAGGGTGAAGATGTACCACCCTACATCTCCACCTTAGAGATAGGGTGGAGATGCTAACTTGCATTGATCAAGTTAGCTTCTAACAGTTGCCTTGAATGGTCTATGCTAGTATGTTAGCTAATATAGACATTTCTGCTAAAGAGACAGAGCTAGCAGGTATTACTGTAGTTTCATCATGGTTTCTGATGAAAACCATCAGAAAACATGACAGTTTATGAATTTGAGTTCACCATTCACCATTCACAAACTCAAATGAGTTTGTGAATTCAAACTCACAAACTCATTTTTAAGACTTTTACGAAGGAAATTTAAGACCTGCATCCCACCATATTAACAACTTTGTTGAACATTCTTCAAAAGGTCAGACAGTTGCTTGACCACAGTGTGAAGCAACTGTGCGCTAATCACAGTAGCGACCATTTCCTGTGGAGTTTTAGCCACGCCAGGGAGCAAAACTGTGACATGTCTGGGGCGCAGGACGCAAGTCGCCTCTTATGAGTCGGTAATAGAAGTGAGCCAACGGTGAAGTCGAATGTAATCCAGCCGACTGTCGATACGTTTTCACTTACCCTTGATGAACGCAAGACGCTGGCAAGGTCAGAGTGTTTGCCCAGAGTTACCAATTGCCTCAACCACTTCCTGTCACAGAACGGAATGAAGATGTCAGAAATAAACATCCAATTCAATTCATATTTAAATAAAAATTCCCAGAAGAACCAACGTGCTGTACAGAATACATAAAGATATTTGAAGCACAACACAAATGCCACTATAAGGACACAAAAACAACAAAGTTGCCTGCGGCAGACGGCGAGCCGCAAACATCTTTCCCATCTTTGCATCTTATATCGAATATACAAGATTAAAAGGTCCTGCCATGACAAAATGTAAGATATATTCAAGTTACATCTTGTTTTAAGAATTTAATACATTTTAAGGACTTAATTTTAGATAAAAGAATTTAAACCTTTTAAATGCTTGAAAGGATGCGCCGATATCATGGCAAGCTGCATAGCTGCCTCAGCAGATCAAACGTTTCCCATCATCTTTGAGGAATTTGAATGATTCTGCAATCATGGCTCGACTTTTTTGTTTGTCACCACAACGCCTCACATTCCTCTCCGTCCCTCAGCAGCAGGCGGAAGTGACGGGCAGATAAGAGCACATTTTTCACCCTGCCACCCTGCCAAGCAGCAAGAGGAAAGGAAGCGAGGGCCAAAGGTTACCTTCAGATTGACTCCATTTCTCCATCAGACAAATATTTACTCAAGATCTGCTTTCCCCCCCCCCCCCCCCCCCCCCACCTCACTGTAAACCTGTGATTGGTCCAATATCAGTCTGCGCACATTTTGACATCCTTGTGGCATTTCCTTTTAACCTTAACCCTCCGAAATGAGCACACAATGCTCCGGCCATGTTTTTTCCTCCTGTTGTTTCTCTAAGCACCTTCTATCTATCACGTTTCCACCGCAGCGCTGATGTTAAAAAAAAAAATTCCTCGACCAGACTTTCCATCCAGCATTAACTAAACAATTGCACTCCTTCCTGTTTTTAAATTTGGTCTCCTGGTCCCCAATCTGAAACCATTTATGGCAAATAATACGTAAAACAAATACGCCGATGCTACTTTGATTTTATCTTGGGAGCAGATACGCCTTTGAACATCCAGGAAGAATAACACCTTAGCTAGCCTGCTGCAGCATAATGCAGCACTGAAAATAAACTCCTACCTTAATAATATAACATTGTTTATATGAGCATATTTGACACTAATAGATCATTAGAAGTCAGATGTTTCCAATCATTTGAAATTTGAATTAAATTTGGAGCCTTTGTAATAGAAACCTGTAATATTAGGTTTCTATTACAAAGAATAGAAACCTAATTGCATTTTGATAAGAATGTATGTAAAATAGCATGTAAATCTGGCAAAAAGATTTTGTCTAATCACAATCACAATTTAATTATGAGTTATTTGACAGGTGTTTTTAACACATATATGTGGAAATACAAGTCCTTGTAAAAGTATTCAGACCCCTTGAAGCTTTAACACATTTTGATGCGTTAAAACCACGAAATTCAATCTGTGCTAGTGAAATATTATGTGACAGACCAACACAACAGCTTACATAGACAGTGTACAAATGAAAATCTGAAAAGTGGAGCATGCAAAAATTCAGTGTGAGCACCTTCGCTCTGAGCGTTGGTCATTTAAACTCAGCAGACGTCCTGCTTGTTCTGTGAAGAGGAAAGTTGGACGAAATCGGTACAAAAAAATACAGAAGAAAAACATTTTGTCGGACCTTGTTGTGTCAGAGCCGTCACTTCTAACACGTTGATTTGAATTCCTTCATTTCTCCCACTTGTTCCGGTGTCAGATGCTCTCTTTGTATCAAGTTCACCAGCCTGAGGCTCTGAAGATCACAACACCTTCTGCAGCCGACAACGGGAAGGAACACCTGGGAGGTTTGAACGACTCTAACTCCTTAGGCCGTGTGGACACACATTTCAATATCTGTGTATGTGGGAATGGAAGAGTGTGTGTGTCAGTGGAGTTTTACTGTAGAATGTGCTTGGTGGGGTGTGTGTGGGTGTGTGTGTGTGGGCTGCAGAGAGCTGATCCTGCAGTCTGCTGCGTATCTCTCTAAGAAGGTCAAACAGTGTTGCTCACCGTGGAGACGCTGCTATGACCTCACCTTCCTGCGGGGGGTGCTGACAGCCCTTCTTTTCATCCCCCTATCATGCAAAACTTCTGCTGCCGCTCACCTCTTCCTCTGGTGAACCGGTTCCATCTCGTTCCACTTCTGTCATCTGTGGAATGAGGAAAAACAAACAAGGCTCCCCGCAGACTGACGCAGCCCCTCTCGGCTGCTGCATACTCCCGATTATCCAAAGAAATCATTTTATTTATCAAAAAATAAAAGGCAACCACCTTTTAAAAATCCTTGTTTGACCACAATCCAAACACTAATTCAGTACAGAGTACTAAAAATTTTTTACTCAAGTAAGAGTAGCACTACTTCAACATATTTTTACTCAAGTTAAAAGACTAATTTAAGAGTAAAAAAAGTATTTGGTAAAAAGTCTACTCAAGTACTGAGTAACTGATCAAATGATCAATCATTTAATATTTAAAAATTACGTCATCAGACGGACCAAAATGTAAAGGTAAGTGGAAATTTTCATACTTTAAGGATGAAAATCCAATGATTCACGATTCATGTAAGTGACAAAAAATAAAATCAGGCAAAATAAAAACTTTTCCAAATCAGTTTCTTTCAATAAAAAAAAAACAACTTATGAACTTTAACATGAAGCTGCAGGTGTGTGTTTGTGTCTGGTGAATTTCTGGTTAAAAGATGTTTGTTTTTTATTCAGTGGGTAGAAAATCCAAAAGTTTTACTCAAGTCAGAGTAGAGATACTTTATGATAAAATTACTCAAGTAAAAGTAAAATGTACAGTACAGTAAAAAAATGATCCTAAAGGTACTTCTTTCTCAAAAAAGTTACTCAAGTAAAAGTAACTAGTTACTACCCAACTCTGCATATATGACTAATATAAACATAACTACAGATTAAAGAGATAAAAGAAAATGACAGAAGATGATAAACATGTTATCTTGTAGAGATGTGGTCATTGTGAGCTTAGAAATATTCTCATCCTGCTGTTGTTATTTTGAGTCTCCAGTCTGAATAACATTCCATGAGGAGACGGCAGCTTCACTTCGGTGACTGGAATGCTGTGTGTCACCGTGATGGAGCAGGGTGTGGGGGTTTCAGGTGGAGTCTCGGCCAAGTTGTATAACAACAGTCAAGTTCACAGATGTGGGAGGAGACTGTGGGATATATAAGCAGACGCTCCTGGCTGCAGCTGAACAGAAAGCACCTGCTGCTGCTGCTGCACAGAGTTCAGACGCAAAACCTGTCCACTGACTTGAACGTGTCGCTTCCATCCAACTCCACAAAGAACCACAATGGGCCGCTTCAGGAGCAAGATGCTGGGTTTATTCATTATCTGCATGTCTCTACAAGATGGTAAGTTGTTTATTATTATTATTATTATTATTTTTTTTTTTATTACTATTTTGTTTGTAGCATTGAAACGCTTGTTAAAGATTTCTGGACTGAGTAAAGTTCTAAAACCTGGAAGTTTTTTATTTATTTATTTATTTTAACGATGGATTAAAAGTAAAGATGCTGCTGTTTTATTTGACCGGACTTTGACCACTTAGCAGAGAGCATAAATAGAACGAGTGCGGACTCCCATGGAACACTTGACCTCGATAAGAAACACACCTTTAATTAGAGATTAAACACGATATCAGCGTAGCACTGCTGATCCGGGCACTTCTGGTCAAGATAGTGTATCGTCTTAATTGGAATAACTGATAATATTTGTGCAGCAATAGGTCCACATTGCACACATTATAAGTCTCTTTATGTGCATGTGATTAGTTCTGAATGTATAGTCTAACGCTGTCTGATCTCTGGTACCTACCAGGCCTTGGACTCCCTTTATCAGACCAGCAGGAAGCGCTCGTCTCAGAGCCGCATCCGCGCCACATCAGGACCAAGCGCTGCTCCTGTAGCAACTGGGAAGACAGAGAGTGCATCTACTTCTGCCACCTGGACATCATCTGGGTCAACACACCAAGGTGAGGTTCCACACAGCTTCAGACAGAGATGCTGCTGGTTGGTTTTTGTGTGTGAAAAGCCGAATGTCTAATTCTAGTCCAGAGATGCTTTGATAAGCTACCTCCATCAAAAATGTTTCATTTGTCCCTGACAGCAAACTCCTTCCTTATGGCTTGGGAAGTTCTGCTTCTCGCCGTCGCCGGTCAGCCAGCCGATGTGAATGCCACGATCCTGCAGATAAAGCCTGCCGTGGCTTTTGCCACAAAAGGTGAGCGATGCCTTTTTTTTTTCTGTATACCTGTATACCTACCTGGCAGGAAACTCAGTCTTTTCCCCCTCATGACTTAATCTGGGTTTGCAAGATAGTATCAGAGTAGCTTCTATGACTTCCTTGGTCTTAAGTGATACATCCAGAAAGCATGTCGACAAGGCTCAACGATTGGACGTGTGATAGTGGCCCCGCCACCATCACACGGTATGACGGTGGTGGCAGATAGCAAAACCTGCATTTCTCCGGAGTGACTATGGTTTATTAAAAACGCAGCTATTTTTAGGAAAGTTTACATGTCTGTTGTGGCTCAACGGAGTTTGTGTTGCGTCTTCGGCATGTTGTGGTCACAAAAGCACCACAGTGGATTACTCATTATTTCTTGACGTTGTCCTTGAAGATGTTTTGTAAGGCACATCCTGCTTTTCAGCCATAAAAATATTTACATTAGGAATCCCTAGGAATTGCCAACTTGGTCCTGAACAGTTGCGCCCACAGTGGGGTCAGGTTTTAGATCTCTTTTTTTAAGGTGCCATAATGTGAGATCAAGTTGTAAAGCATCAATATTTGTGGTTTAGTTTCAGTCCTAATTTTAACAGCAGCCTGTTTCTCTCCACAGTCCTGAGGATGGCAGGACGGAGGTCTTGCAAAAAGTTACTGGCAGAAACAACCGCAGCCTTCTTACAGCTTTAAGGTAAATGGCAAAACTCACATTTTTATTGGGTTTTTGTGGTTATTTCTGATCAACAACAAGGAGTTTCTAACCAGGACTCTTGTTTCATCTCTCAGATCTGTGGTCAAGCTCAACATGGCAATTGCAAAAGGTATTCGGTCTTCGAACTCTTCAGGAGCCAAGAAGACCAAAACAAGAAGGTAAAGAAGTGAAGATCCGAAGAACTCTCTGACTTAATGGATCCTACCTCCCAGTGGGGTACCAGAGACCCTGTGAGACTCCTCCAAACTCTTACTGACTCCGGAGCTCAAAGGGATTCCCCATCATGTGGAAGCAGGAGTGGAGACATGAAAGCGAAAGGGGGAAAATGAAGACATGTTTCAAACTTTGGGAGACTCCAGAGTTCTAAATGAGGAACCCTAAATGGAGGAAAGAGCGTATGTGAAGATGTTGTCTTTTTCTCCTCCTTGGACAATAATGGGCCAAATCACAGTTTATATGTAATCATTGGTCTCCCTCAATCAGAGATACCAAAATGTTGACATTACTGAAGGGTCAAATATTCAAGAAAGGTCAAAAGTACCAACAGGGACTGGGAATTTGGGCTCAGTGGATGAAACACCAACATTGGTTCTCTGGATAGACCTTGAAATTGAGAACTGTGTCATTTATAACCTAGAGTCACCTAGATTTGCTCTACATATACAGTACAGACCAAACGTTTGGACACACCTTTTAATTCAATGAGTTTCCTTTATTTTCATGACTATTGACATTGTAGATTCACACTGAAGGCATCAAAACTATGAATAACACATGTGGAAATATGCACTAAACAAAAAAGTGTAAAACAACTGAAAATAGCCCTTATATTCTAGTTTCTTCAAAGTAGCAAGCTTTTGCTGTGATTACTGCTTTGCACACACTCTGCATTTTCTTGATGAGCTTCAAGAGGTAGTCACCTGAAATGGTTTCACTTCATAGGTGTGCCCTGTCAGGTTAATAAGTGGGATTTCTTGCCTTATAAATAGTCATGAAAATAAAGAAAACCCATTGAATTAGGAAGGTGTGTCCAAACTTTTGGTCTGTACTGTATATCTATGTATATTTCATCTGCATTATTTCACACATCCCTGCAGACCCTTGCTTCCAAACTCCTCTGTATCAGAGCTGGAATCTGCTGTCCTGCTTGACCTTTAGGACAAACCTGCAAATGTCTTTTGAAATAATGAAATGTTGAAACCGGCAGCTAGCTCAGGCATGGCCCACACCAGTCCCAATGAGTATCCATCTATTCCTCTGTAATTTGTCAGAGGAACAGTAGTTGGCGCTGCAGACTGACTGAAGCCAGCAGTCTGTGACTGAATGTGGATTCGCTCCGTTTTAATCACTGCAAAGCAGAAAACATCTCAGCACTGAATGTCAAGTTCAGTTTACAAGCTTTTTTTAATACGAACACAGTAATTGTAAATAGAAGAATTTATTTATTGCCTAACTTATTGAGAAATGTATTTATATTTCTATAACTGATGTCAAGAATTGTGTATGAGAATAAAAGAAAAATGTTGAAACTGTTCATCTTGATTTTTTTATTTATTTATTGTTTTTGATGGATGGATATGAGAGAACACATTTCGCAGACCTACATGTTGCTGTTTTTTTTTTGTTTTTTTTTTACTTTTATTACATGAAGTCAAAGCAGGTTTTTATCATAAGAGCATATTCAGAGCTCACTCTGTTTTCCGTCTGGCTAACACTGAGACTTTGGTGCAGGTTTTTATTTCTACTGTCCTGCTTTTCTGGTTTTCATAAGAAACATCTGTCCATCATCCAGCTGTTACAAAACTCTGCAGCTCGTGTGCTAACAGAGACCAGAAGTCTCAGGATAGTTTTTAAGATTACTTTAGTGGTTTATAAATGTCCTATTGGTTTTGTGATGTACTGCAGACCCTGAGGTCCTCTGGTACTGGTCTTCCAACCAGCACCTCCAGGATGTTGCAATGTTTTAATTTTTTTTGTTATTGTTGTGGCCTAAAATTGCAGATTTCGCTCAACCTTTTTGAAAAAACTTGCAATTTTTTAAAGATTTATTTTTCCTATAAAGTGGTCTTACAAGAGAGTTGAAATTGCTTCACATGACCTTCCTAAAAAGGCATGGCAATATAATTCATATTTCAAGTGCAAATAACATTTTCAATACCTTCTTGTAGTGGCTTCTTAAAACAAAACAAATCATGTCTTGAGGAGAGGTCAAAGTGCAAAAGAAGAATCGTATATTGGTCATTCGTGTTAACATGAACTGTTTCTAAACATGTTATTTGTAAAAAATAAATAAATAAAAAAATTTTTTACTGCTTTGCATCACACATGCTGGGAAGATGGGAGTTCTCCTTCCTGCCACCTCAGAATATATGACGATATGAAAATGAAAGTAAAACAAGCAGCAAATAAAAGAAGTTTTAAAAAAAACACGTAAAAATGTTTGAACTGTTCTTGATCAGAGGAACACATTTTCAACATCTCTGGTTTAGACTCTACATCAATCTGGCTGTTTTGGTCAATAAAACCTGTTTTACATGCACTGCATGTAGCACTATGCTCCATCTCCTGGTTGTTTGTGAAAAGAAGGCGTGCACACGAATCATACCAGAACTTTGGACCAAAGGAACTAAATAGAAGAATTAACCCAGCAAGCTGTGGTGTGTCAACAACACGCAAGGGTGCAGCCAACGGTTTAACTTCCTCGTTGCTTAGAAAGAAATAATGTGACGTTAAGGTGCCAGGATTCTGAGGTCAAGTGGGATTAACTAAGAAATGATAAGTGTTTGACTTTTAGGATAAGATGGACTTGAATGGATTAGCAATGAGAAAGACAACTCAAAATCCAGTAGTAGTTTCAGGGTCAAGACTTGTAAATGTAGAGTCTTTGAAAACCCTTCTGTTTGAAAATGACTGTCCAAGAAATTTTGGTATCTTTTAAAGCCCTCTCTGCAGATTGACAGTACAAAAGTACAGTAGGTGTGTCTGCTTAGCATTTAACTAATGAGGGGGCGCACTTTCAGCCTGCTGAGAGCCGAAGGGAGCAGAGTAAAACCCAGCGTGTTATTACCGCACACAGCATCTCTTTGTGTGTTACAGTCGCTTGTTGATCCGTGGTAAAAAAAAAAAAAAAGAAAGAAAGAAAAGTCTGCCTGTGAGGCGATGTTTACTTAAGATAGGCTGTTCTTGGAGGGCAAACGTGAGCTCAGGAGTTGTTTATTACAGAGGATGTTGAGTGACATTTTTTTTTTCTCCAAAATTATCTGCAGGACATCCTGGACTCATGGGTCAAGTCTGTGAGACTTACAGATAATTGACTGGCTGAGGAACTGGCTGGATTTAAAGTCACACACAGGATCGTTTCGTTCAGCTCTGGGGGGTTTAAACCGCATCAAAAGGGGGGCAGGACACAACCTGACCACGAAGTGATATTATGGGCTGGATTCATGGAGGGCTTTTCTATAGTCACAAGAACCACTTCACAGGAGAGTTGCTTTATGCTTCCAATCTGCGTTTTTATTACAAATTTTGGTCGATGTTCTGCTGATGTCGAGAAACCACAATTTCGCAACTACGGTATTTCCATTAACTAAGACATAAAATTAAAATCCCACATGAATAAACTCGTTCACTCAATAAGTTATAAAAATAAGCAGTTGCATGGGATATATTCATAATTCATCATGGCGCTCATCATCTATCATCCATCAGAGGAGACGCCGGCGTCTTGTTCATTCGTTGGAGCAACAAGCCCCGCCTACTTGGGAGAGGCAATGTATGTGGCGTTTTGGGGAAATTGTAGTTGGTGATTTTACAGAAGAGTTACGGATTCAACACGTTGGATTGACACAATTTTTTATGAACTGTGATGCTCTGAGAGCTCTGGTGGAGCCAGATGCATGTTGTCCAGAAAAAACAAAAACAAACCGTCATCCTCCTACCACTTCCTGTCGTCTTCTTCGTTGTTTCCACCAGTAGTAACATCCGGCTGTTGATCATATGACTCCTGACATGTGAGAAATGGTGTTTCCGTTGCAGTTTTGTGAAACACATCTATTTTGATACGGCCACAAAGCACAAAAAAACCTTTGATTGAAAATCGTGATTTCATTTGAAATTGCCATGTTTCCATTGCACAGATTTATTGTTGCAATTTCAATTTGCACAATGCCATGGTTAATGGAAAACGGAGCTACAGACTCACAGATGATACCGTTGGAGAAACGCCTTCCCCAGAGGTTATAGTGCAACAGGAGGGAACTGGAGTAAGTTAGTCCAATTGAACCAGTGGTGAGCAATCCAGGCCAGTGTCCTGTAACTCTTAGCTGTCTCCCAGGTCCAACACATGTCAACCACTTAGCTGAATGACCTACTAAGTGCAGTCAAGTTCTCCATAGTTCTGCTTACAACCTCATTATTTGACTCCCATGTATTGAAGCAGAGACACATCTAAAGGCTGCAGGACACCTGTCCTCGAGGCCTGGAGTTGCCCACCCCTGATCCAACCTGACATCCTCTAGAATTAACGGGCCGACGTGTGCGACGGAGTCTGAATGGCTGAGTCAGAGCACTGAATGAAAACAGGATGCTGTTTCTGCATTCCTGCTGAATTCCAGGACAGAGCTGGTGGATGAGGACAAACAACGGGAAAACAAGAGCGTGATTATAGCCGACGCACGGATCTGATAGGGGCTGGATGGGAGAGAAGATTGCTCGATTATGTCGATAAATGTAATCAGTTCATCGGCACCGCGCAGTATTAATTACTGTGCTTCTACTGAACAATGTGTGCAATCTAGTCTTTGTTTTCTTTTGTCAGTGCAAATTCATTTTTACAAAAGCATGTTACATTTTTGTGAAAGTCCTCTCATATGAGGAGATATTGAACTAAAACCCACGCCCATCCGTCCATCTGTCTGTCCATCGTCTGTACCAGTTTGTCCTTGCAGGATCACAGTTGGGTCCAACTGGAGGTTGGATGTGGGATCTAGGATGTGTGTGTCTACCAGAGAAACACACACATCCTTGTACACCCCTGCAAACGTGTTGCATTGTATTGACTTCTATTCATTTTAGTGACTGTATTTATGCCTAACCCAAGAATGCCTTGTCTGTTCCTAACCCTAACCAGAACCACATTCACACTAAAGCTTTACATCTACCTTGTAGAGCACAGAAGAGCTGTAAAAAAGAGAGGACAAAAAAGGTCACTTTTCACAAATGACCTCCCTTTGTTGGTACAAACTGTATAAGTGGTTCTCTATATGTTGTATGCAGCATAAACGTTTACACATGTGCGGCATTTTCTTTGTATCTTCTTTGGAAGTAAAAATGGCTTCATCTCCACGTGATCTGTCAAGTTAAGTTGTAGCTATGCTGAGTCTCGTTCACTCCAGGTAAAACAGAACAGAAAATGTTCTTTGCTGCACTTTATCATGTGAAGCTAAGATTCAAGGATTCTGAGGCCAAGTGGGATTAAATAAGAAATGACAAGAGTTTGACTTTTAAAATAAAAGTAGTAGAAAATAATTGTCTTTCTTACTCAGACTTGAATGCATTAGCAACAAAAAAGATAATTGCATTTCAGTTTTCAAGTTGATTGAAATCCAGCAGTAGTTTCTGGAGATCAAGACTCATAAAGCTAAAAGTCTTTGAAAACCCTTCTGTTTGCACATTACTGTCCAAGAAACTGTGGCACAGTTAAAACCTCTGCACAGGTTAGAAGTGTGAAAATGTCCTATGGGTCTGTCTGTACACAGAAACATCATGCCACCTCATCTGTTTTCGTGTTTCCAGCTCAGATCCAGTCTGAGTCCGACTGTGATCACACCGAGTGCCAGTCGGTACATTCTTTCTCTTCCTGGGTTTGTTTCTGAGTCAACCCGGTTAGCTTGCGGAACAGACTGATCCATCTCCACTAGCGGCCCAAACACCACTGATACCAAAACATGGAGTCTGGCCTCCGACCGGCAGAAAGGAAAGCAGCCTTGGATAGTGACAGCAAGTGGAAGTGGTCGTCTCGCTGCATGGAAAAGGAACTTTCCAGTCGCTCCAGTGGCAGGAGTCATGACTTCAGAGAACTTCCTTTAAGCGACAAGAATAAACAGTCACTGAACTGTTTGGAATAGCAGGCATTCCAGGATGCTTCCTCAATGAGTTCATAGGTGACATCCATTAAGCGACGCAATCACTCAAAGACAGAGATGTTTAGCAGAGCGAAATGAATATAGTCAATGTTTCCTAAAGGAACTGTCAGCATTGTTTCTTCCAATAATAGTCCCAGACATTCCTGTCTGCTTAAGGAGAAGATTTGTCTTTATTCTCTTAATGTAAGCTTTTCAGCAGGCCTGCACTGGACGACATTTTTCCCTTGATGGTAGAGATTGCCCTTTCTTCTGCTGTGTGTGAGCACACGTAGGCTAGATGAGGCGATAGCCGCTAAACGAGAATCATCTTCTCACATTGTAACAGTGTAAACAATCTTTTCTGCTCTGTAAATGCTCACTGTCCTCGGCGCAACACTGCTGATGGAAATCTCTGATTTCCTTTGTTGTGGCACCTGGCGACGTCCATCTTCTGACTTCGGCAAGAAAACATTGGGCATGTGAAGACGTGAGGGACAGAGGCAGGACGGTGTGAACAAGGCCAGGTACACGGTCCTGACACGCATGTCCACTGGTACCACATGGACGTGTTTTAGGTAACGCGTCGCCTTTGACCTGCGTATCAGAGACGCCTCGTATCAAAGCTTTACTCTACTAGTGTCACAGACATTGGTAGCAGGCTGCATCATTCAAGATGTTCCTAAAAAAAAGCAGTTATCTTTTCTTTTTTTTTATAAAGATTTTCTATATATTTTTATATGTATGTAATTTTATATAAGGTGCTTCAGTGCCACAATAGCTATGTTTCCAAACAATTAGCATGCAACTTTTGTGCGAACTTTTAAAATGTCGCAAAAAAAAAAAAAGAGAGAGAGAGAGAGAGAGAGAAAATGTGAATTAGCCATGTTTCCATCTACTGGTCTAGATCGCAGCAAAGCGTGATTCCATCTGATGCTTACATTTCAAATGGCTGTGATAAACAGAAAGTAAAAGTACACACTTTTACTATGATAAGTAGTAACAGGCAACAGGTCATGTGTTGCTATGCATAACTAAAGCACGTAAACCCCTTATGGGCGCAACTACACACTTTGTATCCAGACACATTGCAGCCACCACTTTTTAAAAATAAATGTTTTAAAAAGTGCCTGTTCCTACGCCTCCATCTAATATTAGACTGACCTGTTACCTTTCCAAGTTCTGTCATTTATCTGTTTTATGATTCACCGTCTAATTAAACAAGTAATTACTGTCTGAACAATGAAATATCCACAAAGATGTTCCTTTATTTTTCTGTTTATGATCTGTTCTATTGTTTAAAAAAAAGCAGCTCAGTCACAGGAAAACAGTAGCTGCTTTTCCAACATAAATGTGTGCAGAACTTTGTTGTTATTGCGCTAATGTGGAAATTAATGAATTTTGCAGTTGCTGTGTTACCATTAAATAAGAAACCCAATCAAAATTACACGTGAACAACTTTAACACCAGAAGTCATCAAAAGGCAAACAGCTCCAACATCCTCCAACAACTTCCTGTCATCTTCTTCTTCTTGGTTTTCACAAGTAGCAACATCCAGTTGTTGATCGTGTGATGCGGAAAAATTGTTTGCATTGCAGTTTGTGAACTAAACCCATTTTAATATGGCAAAAATAAAATACAAAAAACCACCTCATCTTAGCGGCAAAACTTTTCATCAAAACAATTTGTCTTTTTGAAATTGCTGAAAAGCAAATTTATTTTTGAAATGTCAAATTGTGCAACTATGTGTTGGATGGAAATGCACCCTAAAATGTTCACCCTAAAATCTGTCATTTTAGTAACAACCTAAATATTTACAGGCATCCTCTTGATGCACTGACATAACTTTCTGTCTTTCTACCACTTTGAAAAGCTTCTGTTTATTCTTCTCGCTCTCCCGTTTTCTGTCTGTTTCTTCTTCCTACCCATCTTTAACTTCCTGTAACAGCAAACTGCAGAAAGGAGGAGCGGACGGTAACCTGAACCAAAAACATGTCATCATTTCTGGTCTCAGGCATTTCACACCATGTATAGAAAAGTCCTTCCCTCTTGCCATAGTTTTGTGTCACTGGACTGAAGGTTGAACATTCACTCAGCAGACCAACTGAACGACTAACAATGATCTACAAACACATTCAAAGCATGATTGGATGCTGCCACAGACCCCCTGATGTGCAGTTTCCCCCGCTAACGTCAGAGGAAACGGAAAGCGTCACCACAGCTCAAACAAGGTCACAAAGCCTAAATCTGAACTGATAAATGATCTACCTGCCTGCAGATTGTAACTCAGTATTTATTATTCAGTTCTCTTTAAATCTCAGACAAAACCTCAAGACGCAGCAGGCAGGTGAGGCCGGTATTAATGTGTGCACTGTGGCTTAATGTTTGATACTCCACACAAATGACCTCATGCTTCGGTGTGCTGCGTGCAAAACTAAAGAGCAATGCTTGATTCATGTCTTGGCTATCTTGCCATTGCTGTCCCTGACAAAGACTCTCCAAAAATGGAAGTGAGCACCTGCTTCTCCGGGTGAACGCCAGGAAGTCAGGCGAGGAGAATTCCTGCATCCATTCCTCCCACAGCTGTAATTTACTGACCTGTGAGGAGCTTCCTCACCTCTCTGATGTTGTTCCAAATGTGGATGTTTGGCGGAAAATCTTACAAATCCAAGAAAAATGGTGTGCAAGTGCCTTGCAAAAGTGTTCATGCCCATTGAATCGCATAGCATCACAACCTTTAAAGCATTTTATTTATGTGTTGCACCTTATATTTGTAGGGGAGAAATAGAAGGTGCAAACTACTGCACTGGGAAGTCAGCAAGTTAGTGAACATAACTCTTTAATTAGATGATTATGGCTACTCTATGAAAACAAAGTATATTTATTAGAGAACAATGGCATCATAAAGATCAGGTACCACGGCGACACAGTCAGGACTGAAGTTATGGAAAGTTTAAAGTAGATATTACACAAACATTTCTTTAAGCCATCATTTCTTAACTAAAATTTTCTTTTTATTTGTTTAATATAAAATTCTAATGTTAATTGTTATATTTTTCATTCACTTTAAGCAGAGTAATGGTTGATGTTCACTCTGGCACACAGCACATCACCGACCAGTGAGTACTTTTCACTCTATAAATAGGCAGTACCATTTTTGTCCAAGCCGGTTTTACTAGTTTAGTTCTTTAAAAAGATTTTGTTTTAAATTTTAACCACAGTTTAAAAGCAATGTAGGATTTTCACTGGTTGAGTTTCAGTACATTTTTATTCATTATTACTTTTGTCAGTTTAAAGTTATTTTGGTGGCCAATGTAGCTTTTCCGGTCATTAACAGACGGGCATCAACTGATTTTGTCCAGATGTGCATGGAACGAGACGATAATATTCTGAGCCAGGGGGAAACATAGGCATTGAACAAAAGTGACCCAAAAATACATCCTTGAGGAACCCCAACGTCAATGACAAATGACAAATGTATTTTCTATTGGTTCTTTGTGTTGGCCTGTAGACTTGTATTGCGGCAAAACAAGAAAAAATCAATGGGTTTGAATACACTCCTACGGCACCGCATCTGTCTGAGATGTACGCTAGACAGGACTTTACTATGAGGGGCCGTTTAGGACAAAAATTACGTTTTGTCTCTCACACACTACCAAAAACTCTCGCATACTCCAAAAAAGTAGCCACGCACACTCCAAAAAATTACGTTTTGTCTCTCACACACTACCAAAAACTCTCGCATACTCCAAAAAAATAGCCTCGCACACTCCAAAAAATTACGTTTTGTCCCTCACACACTACCAAAAACTCACGCATACTCCAAAAAAATAGCCTCGCATACTCAAAAAATTACGTTTTGTCTCTCACACACTACCAAAAACTCTCGCATACTCAAAAAAATTACATTTTGTCTCTCACACACTACCAAAAACTCACGCATACTCAAAAAAATAGCCACGCACACTCAAAAATTACTCACGCACATTCAAAAAATACTCAAATTGCGTATACACACACTACTAAAATGTCACACACACACACACACAAACGTTAACTTTCTCGCTCACATACACTACTATCAGCTCGCTCACATACACTGTACTAACAGCTCGCACATTCACAAACGTTAACTTTCTCGCTCACATACACACAAACGTTAACTTTCTCGCTCACATACACTACTATCAGCTCGCTCACATACACTGTACTAACAGCTCGCACATTCACAAACGTTAACTTTCTCGCTCACATACACTGCTAACAGCTCGCACACACACAGACGTTTATCTCTCACATACACAAGACTAAAGTTGAACACACACACAGTACTAAGACTCGTTTTATGTATGTGTGAGAGCGAGACTTTTTATGAATGTGTGAGAGCGACACTCTTTATGAATGTGTGAGAGCGAGAATCTTTTTGAATGTGTGAGAGCGACACTCTTTATGAATGTGTGAGAGCGAGAATCTTTTTGAATGTGTGAGAGCGACACTCTTTTTGAATGTGTGAGAGTTGTCACGGAAGAGGCGGGGCATAATTTTTGGATCAAACTGCGCATGCGTAGATCCTAAACTATAAGTTTCGATTGTTGACTCACTGTATGTTCTATTACTTAGTATATTTGTGCTTTTAAATATATATAGAACGTTTAACTTTCTTGTAGATTAAATGTGCTATAGAAATAAATGAATCTGATTGATTGATTAAAAATAGCAAAATTGCTGTAGTACAATCTGTCCACTGGGAATTTTGCTATTTTTAATCAATCAATCAGATTCATTTATTTCTATAGCACATTTAATCTACAAGAAAGTTAAACGTTCTATATATATTTAAAAGCACAAATATACTAAGTAATAGAACATACAGTGAGTCAACAATCGAAACTTATAGTTTAGGATCTACGCATGCGCAGTTTGATCCAAAAATTATGCCCCGCCTCTTCCGTGACAACTCTCACACATTCAAAAAGAGTGTCGCTCTCACACATTCAAAAAGATTCTCGCTCTCACACATTCATAAAGAGTGTCGCTCTCACACATTCATAAAAAGTCTCGCTCTCACACATACATAAAACGAGTCTTAGTACTGTGTGTGTGTTCAACTTTAGTCTTGTGTATGTGAGAGATAAACGTCTGTGTGTGTGCGAGCTGTTAGCAGTGTATGTGTGCGAGAAAGTTAACGTTTGTGTGTATGTGCGCGAGCTGGTAGTAGTGTATGTGTGCGAGAAAGTTAACGTTTGTGTGTATGTGCGCGAGCTGGTAGTAGTGTATGTGAGCGAGCTGATAGTAGTGTATGTGAGCGAGAAAGTTAACGTTTGTGTGTGTGTGTGTGACATTTTAGTAGTGTGTGTATACGCAATTTGAGTATTTTTTGAATGTGCGTGAGTAATTTTTGAGTGTGCGTGGCTATTTTTTTGAGTATGCGTGAGTTTTTGGTAGTGTGTGAGAGACAAAATGTAATTTTTTTGAGTATGCGAGAGTTTTTGGTAGTGTGTGAGAGACAAAACGTAATTTTTTGAGTATGCGAGGCTATTTTTTTGAGTATGCGTGAGTTTTTGGTAGTGTGTGAGAGACAAAATGTAATTTTTTTGAGTATGCGAGAGTTTTTGGTAGTGTGTGAGGGACAAAACGTAATTTTTTGGAGTGTGCGAGGCTATTTTTTTGGAGTATGCGAGAGTTTTTGGTAGTGTGTGAGAGACAAAACGTAATTTTTTGGAGTGTGCGTGGCTACTTTTTTGGAGTATGCGAGAGTTTTTGGTAGTGTGTGAGAGACAAAACGTAATTTTTTGGAGTGTGCGTGGCTACTTTTTTGGAGTATGCGAGAGTTTTTGGTAGTGTGTGAGAGACAAAACGTAAATTTTGTCCTAAACGGCCCCTCATACTTTACCCGTGAGTTACACACTGATCTCTAAGACTAAAGCTTCACACCTCATTACACTGAACCGTTGTTTGTCCAAATAGTTTCTCTTCCTTTTTCTCCCCAGGCGCTGTGATGCGTGGCATCTGACACTTACAGTAAGTCCAAAAAACCACCTTGTCCTCCGAACGTGACGGGTAAAAACAATAACGCCAGTCAGAGAAGGTTTGGCAGGAATTCCTTTTGTTTCAGATAAGCTCTTAGACCGATTCATTTCACCTGCAGTGACAGTGGAGGTCTAACAAAACAAAAAACCCACAGGGATTTTCCCTGGATAAATCCAGGTGTATCACGGTTATCTGGGAACCTTCTGAAATGTGATAAAAATGGTGAAGTCATTCCCAACGGGTGATTGTACAGAAGTTCTAATGAAGATGTTAGATAGTTTAAAAAACTGTCACATTTAGGAACAATTGATCTAAGATCATCTAAAATGTTTTAAATGGGAAGCAACAAAGACGGGGCTCACTCCAGAAATGTAAGTGTGAGAGATTCTGACAAGTCCAAACAGGAGGAAGGCATCTAGAAATGCTTTTTGTGTACAGAACATAAAAAGTCTTCACCACCTTGGATTTCTTTTTACTCTAATGTTGTTTTTTACAATCATGATCAACAAGATTTGGCTATTTGACAAAAATAATCATTAAAAAACAGAAACATTTTCTGTCAAAGTGAAAACAAATCCATACAACACAATGACTAATAAAAATATTTAACATAAAATATTTTAGTGACTGACCTATTTCAACAGAGGTCCAGCCAGGTGGCGCTAGAAGGAAACATGAGTGGAATGGAGGTCAGCTTTCACATTTAAGAGAAATTGATTGCGCTGTAAACAGCAGGTTCTGGAAGGTGTGTTTATTAGGGACCGTTTCACCTGCAGGACGTGAAATTAATCACGTGACGTGACATGGCGGATGTCGGAGACAGGTGTGGTGAACGGAGCGATTGTTTCCCAGGTTGTTTTTGCTAGCATAGACATAGCTTCTACTTGTTCAAGTTGAACTAACTTGTCTGTGGAATTAGCACACCTAGCTAGGGCTCATAGAGAGCATTGTTTACAAAAGTTTCAAATGGCTAGCTTAGGCTCTTTGCTATTGCTTCATTTTTTTTAGGTCCTAACTGGTCAGGCAGCAGAAAGAGGGTTAAATGTTTGTGCTGCATATTTTCAATACATCGCCACAATTATAAAGCTAGCTTAATATTTTTTGGAGTCTGAGTTCATGAATAGCATCGTATGTACATACACCTCTTCTTACTGCTAATTTAATATTTTCCTGTTGTGCAGGGCAGCGATTTACAGCTCTCTGTCCTGGTGGGGTTTTTCTACCTGTTTAAGCATACGTACAGTATATAAATATTAATTCAAGGTTATAATGGCTGAGGCAGTGAAAGAAATACAGACTGTGTAGAAGGCTAGGATGGAATGAATAAATGGAAAAGTATAGCGTAGTAATGCAATATGATTACCAGATTATGTAATGGATAAATGATGTACCGGTACCTAGAAATACCGGTAAATTGGGTCACACATTTTGTATTACATATAAGTAACTTTATTCATGTCAACTTTCTAAATATTCATAGTATTTTTTTAAAACATGACTAATGTGTCACTAGAGCTCATGAGTCAGAACTGCGTAGTTTTTATAATGTTAGCATGAGAATCAGCATGTTGAACAGCAGCACACAGTAACACCTGAGCCAGGATGAATCACACTGAGTGTCATCTGCTCACATTAGTGTTTTATATCGATACCTACTGCCCGGCCTCTGCGGTGTACAGGTTCAGGAAAATGTGGATCTCTAAGCATGATTTTAATCCATAAACTTTTAACTTTCTCCAGTTGTATTTACTAGTGCAGACAGGGTTTTTCTCTTACATGTTGTGAGGCCTTTTCTCTGTTTGAATGTTCCGAAACGTTGGGATGAAAAATAGTTTTGTTCCATGAGGCGTCCCATATTAAATCATCGAGGCAGCGGTGGCCCCGTGGAGCCGGCTCTACGGAATGGAATGCAGCCATCGTTAGTGTTATTCAGTCCACCTGTTCTTTTCACCCTCTGACATGTTGTTACAAAAGGACTATTTCAAATTCCAAAACAGTTTTTTTCTTTTTCAAACTTTTGTTGAAAACATACATATTTCATCATCATGACATTATTATATTTTGATAGCCAGCACATTTACCAGCTAGTTTATTACAAATTGTCTTTGAAAAACTGGTACATTGTTGTTATGTATGTATTTTTTTATTTTTATCTTGTTTCCAGCTGTGTGGAAGAGAAAACAAAACAACAACAATTTAGAACTCTATCACTATAATCTGAACCACATGCATCTGGTTGTATCAATATTCACATTTGTTATGAGCTTCTGGGGAACATTTTGAAACTCGTATCTGGGAAATCTCCACAAGCCAAAACAAAAAGAAGGAGGCATTGTCTTTTCCTCCTAAGTTTTACTTTCCCTTAAACTTGTCCAGACAGGATTCAAAAAAGTTATCAAAACAAGAAGCAAAAAGCTGCTGCAAACAAAAGTGTATAGAATAGAATAGAATAGAATAGAATAGAAATACCTTTTAGGTGTAATAGCAGAAAAATGACAGGAAATCAAGGCATATCAGTTCTCACAAAGATTAAAAAATCATTAGTATATATAAAAATAAATAAATAAAAATTAAGAATAATATGCTATACGGTAAGGGCTTTTTTACAACATTATACATTTTACAACATAAAATAATGTCCAGTTCATCAAAAATAGCATACTCTGATCTGAGGAATGTGAAACTGAGTAAGATCATTTTAAAAAAAGAAATGTACAAAATGTTCATGAATATTTGTGCATTAATAAGCAATACTCTTTTATGATGCATGAAAATCAATATGTGCAAACAACAGAGATTTGCAATACCACAAGAAATATTGAAAGGACTGTATTATATGCTTTCCAGGCACATAGTGCTTTTTATAGCACAATCAACTCACTATATCACCTTAAAAATGCTGTAGAAATCAAACATGACATAAAAAATCATTTTACTTCGTAATTTAACGCCTTGAAATTGGGCTGTTGAGATGTGTTCTGTTTTGGATAAGACTTGGACTATGGTTGCTCTCTATTCATGTTGCCAAATTAATCTGAAAACATATGCTGTGTTATTAACAGATGGCTCAATAAATACATCTGAAGAACCTGACTGAAAACATTAAGGAACACAAGTAGAGTGGGCCACTCCCATTAATACTGGGGGTCCAGTATAGTTGCTCTATTAGAGCACTGATAATGTGTTTGATTGATTTTTTAAAGCAAAGTCCATCAAATAAAGTTAGTATTGTGGTTATCATTTCATAATCCTTATCAGCTTGGACTTCCATACTTGTCCAGTTGTTTGCAAAGGTCAATAGGTCAACATCCCCCATAGCTGAAGCCTCTCTATGATGGCCAAATGTCTGCATAGCATCTAAGACCAGAGGACAGGAAAATATGGAGAGCAGAAACATCTGCTAAAGGTTCAAAATGTCACATTTCAGTGAGACTCAACTGGTCTGATCTGGTTAAACAAAATCTGGTCAAAAAAAAAAAAAAGCTCCTCTTTTTTCTTTTTTGCTTTGTTTCTGCATTGGGTTTTTCCACTAACAGAACACTGACCTAAACTATGGACGATGAAACGGTCACAAATCACAAGCACTGTGTTCACTGTGGAATGTAAATTTAAGCAGGTAAATTCCATCCCTAACATATCATAACACAGCTTGGGGGGTGCAGGGTGATCTAATTCCCTTCTGGGAACGTTTATCATCTTCTAAACAACGACTGGGCCAGAACCTCTGTCCTATCAGTCTGCACTGTCACAGGTTCCAGAAGTTCTGATGCTTTTGTTTCAGTGACGCCTGTCGGACCCTCTGCAGATCTTTGGGCGGCTAATTATAGACAAGTGCCACAAACAGTCGTTTTATTTCCATGATGCCCACGCTCAGATGCTCACGTTTAGCAACCTGGGACGCCCAGCGTGATGACCTTTATTCATGATGATACAGGAGGAGGTCACGGTAGGAAGGGTGGATCAGGTTTTGAGTCTCTAACATTGTGCCACACAATACAGAGCGCCAGGCTCCCGTCTGGAGAAAAGGGACTGTCTGTCTTAATAAATCTTTAAATCTTCTTTGTGTTTTCAGGCAGTGACCCTGTGAACCCAACAGTTACAACAACAAACAATGAGCTTTTGTAGAGAATGCAACTGGACTCCATTTCTTATCTGATTCTCTTTATGAACATCATTTTTTAGGCTCTGCTGCCAGAATAAACTAACCAATGTTTTTGATGGTTTGTCCTTTGGGGCCTGGGTGTCAAACTCATTTTCCTTTTGGGCCAAATCGAGATCATGAATATTTTTTGTGAAGGAGGAAGTTGCGTTCAGTGTCTGCTTCAGTGGTCTTTGTGTCGTTTCCTTCACTTCAGTTGATAATATAACGGTGATCCAGCCATCATAAACCATAATGTGTCCAAATTAAACCAAAATTCTCCAAAACTCTGGCTCCATTGTTAGCGGAGTTATGTCAAACTTACCAGAGTGTAAAGTCTGGACTGTGTTGCTGTCAGGTTTCACATTCATTCTACAGTTCAGAATGAACGTGTCCATTTTTTCTGACTGGCCATCATATAAACTTTGTTTTCTGTTTGTCCAGCACAAACACTGCGATCCTGAGTCTCATACCAAAACCAGACGATGTGTCACCATCGACAGAGTCATCAAATAAATTCTACCGGCTAACTCCAAAAAACCAGCAACTGGTTGTACTTTTCCTTTACTCTTTTTTGACATTCTGGGCTGTTTTGCCGTGTTTACCTTGTACCGTCCTACTGTTTGACAAGTCAGGCAATAAAAGTCAAAAACTTGCTTTAAATTTTAAACAGTTTGAAGTGAAACCGTGTTGTCCGGGGTTTTCCTTTCTCACACGCTCACTTAGCAAAAAGGAAAAAAAAAAAAGAACATTTTTGTTTTGAACTAAAAAAAGTTGAATCATGTACAAAATAGCACTAAAAAAACATACAGTAATCCATAGAAACTATTACATCAAAAAATGTTTGAAGTCAGAATGGCGGTGTGAGCCGCTTCCTGAAGAGCATGACATCATGTGCAAAGGGTCAGTAAGGTTACAAGGGATTATTGCGATAAGAAAAATGATGTGAATAAAGTTATAAAATTACACGAATTAAGTAATAATATCAAAAAATAAATCCTATGAGAATAAAGCCATAATAATATGAGAATAAAGCCATAATAATATGAGAATAAAGCCATAATAATATGAGAATAAAGCCATATTTTGAGAGTAAAATTGTAATATCATGACTTTATTCTCATCATTTTATTTTATTTTTTACATTTTCTTAGCGTGGCCCTAGTATCCCATCACAATTAGACAGTAAATCAGTGGGCTGAATAAAAATGCATGCCACACTTTTCAGATTCCAGTTTTCTCAGTTGCTTTACCACACAGCAGGCTTAACTCAGACCTGGACTTGGAGTCTTTTGTCAAATGAACAGGAATTTATAGTGACTGTCATCTTTTATGGTTGCAGGTTTCAGAATGTCATTAACAAGGTCAGCTATTGTTCTGAGTCATTCATAGTTTCCTTTATATGATTGCTTAGCATTGTCTTATCTAGTGTTTGGGAGATACCCTGATAGCGCAGTGCGTAATCAGCCTCGGCGATGAGCTTTTTGTTTTCCTGCCTGCTTCCTGCAGGGCGGCTCAATGAAAGTGGAGGCAGGTCTATTATCACGCTTGTAGTTTCACCCCAGCAACCTAAAATTACCACCATATCTGTTGCTGTTTCACTTTTTCCAGGACAAGATTAGGTCGCTGAGTAATTAGTTGACATTCTTAAGGTCTTTTTTTTGTGAAACCACTTGGTTTTCTAAACAAATAATGCCAATTGAACCGTTCTGCTGTGAAAGCGATGAGCTTTCACTGCCATCAAGGTCTGTCCTTCCTGTTGGGGAACATTCAAATCCTTCTAACCCAGTACAGTCAGTACAGTTTTCCAGTGGGGTCAAAAACTTAGAGGCTATACTCAAGTAAAGTACAAATTCTTAAACACTGTACTTAAGACAATGTACTTTATAACTTTGTAATCCAGCTGCCTCTACTTACCTATAATAAGTTTTTCATTTTTTTAGGGTTTTAGCACTAATTTTGCTGAACTACACAGATTTTTAACACGTTAAAAATATTAATGCAATTAATTGCGTCATTTCACATCCTTTTATTTATTTTTTTTTACATACAGAAGTCCTGAGTAAGATCCCTTGTATTGTGTTTCTGGTACGCCTGTAAATCTGACGCACACGTGGCATCTGCTAACAGCGCTGGACAACAAATGAAGTTAAATACCCCCAGGGGTATTTAACCACTTTTCTTGGCCCACTGGGAGTAAATTCCTGCTTCTAAATGACCTGATTGAAAAGACTATTGTTGTGGTCGAGTTCTACTAAAAGGAGTTAGCCTAGCTATTCAAGCATGAAATAGCATCTCAATGCTAAACATGTTGCAGCAGCACAGATGCTAACGTCAGTGTCCACAATCCACATTCTAGAGAAGTTCCTGAAACACCGGAAAGCTGAATGGATGGAATAACACTTTACACTAATCTGATAGCTGAAGAGTCTAATAGCAGATTGAAAACAATAAATATATTTCTTCTTTAGCTCATATGTGTGTTTGTAGATTAATTTAGCATCAAAAAGGGGTTTGAATTAAAACTGTATCAACAAAAATGCTCTTTTTGTCGATGTATGGTTTTCAGTTAAAATGCGATTATTAACTTGGTTAAAAATTTTAACTGAGTCCCAAAAGTAAACATTTTAACAGTAGAATGGATAGTTTTTTCCTCACAAAATTGGTTGAAAATGTGTTTTTTATTTTAAAAAAAAGAGAGAGAGAGAAATAAAATGATTGATTGATACAATTAAACTCTGAAACTAACCAGACTCTAATGGCGGAACAATCAGGGATAGACATGACATAACAAAACAGGTTCTCTGATGCAAACAAGCTGTGTATATATTAACTAATGTGGTAGTAATATATTAACCTCTGTATTCAAAGTTCACCAGGAACACCCTCATTATTGTCAAAGTGTCAAATAGAAGTTTTTATGTGTTTTTTAAAAATGAACACCTGCCAAGTTAACACACTGAACCAACAACAAACTGAACAGAACAATGTCCTATTTAAAGGTTTCTGTCAAGTAAAGAGACATTACCTATTGATAGTCTTAGAAAGACTCATAAAGTTAACTAAAGTTTAGTAACGCAAGACTGAATCCAGAATTGTTCTGCCTGATTCTTGATTGATGATTGAAACAGTCACAGCTGATCAGCAGCTTGAGATTTTACAGAGGATTTTAGAGGAACTCAACATCGGGCAGTCAAAAATAATTGAGCTAACTAAAAATAACCTTAAAGACATGGGTGGGATGGATCAAACAGCTCCTGCATTGTGCTGGTCTTAAATTTGCCAGTCTGGTGCCATCCAGCATGTTTGTAGTCAGTACTTTCAGGGTGCAGCGGGTCCGGTTTCCTTTTATTGTTCACTGGTTCCAAATTTAAGATAAAGGAGGTCATTGTCGGATCACAATGCAGACTTTCAAATTCTCTTTCGATGTTATGTACTCAAAGTGTGACGTATATAAGAAGGAACTGGGTTTGTCCCAGTGGACTGTGGACTGCACAACTGGGCTGGGGTATGTCTGTGATTTGGGATTTGTTTTTCTGTGCGCTGGTGAGTTGTCTGCCTCTTGCCCAAAGACCATTGGGCCATATATTAGATAATGGACAGGTATATGGATTTAACCCATTTTTGTGGTGTAAAAGTTTGTATGATACACTCTGAATCAACGCCTTCAGGTAACCCAATAGCCACTATCTTTAAAAATTAATGCAGAATGAGGTTGCCACCAATGCAGCCAAAGCGTTACCCAAAGCGTTGACACATCCTTTGGGTAACAACCTAGTGTAAAAGAGAGGCAGCATTTATTAGATAAATGGTCTTCTGATTGTTTGGGATACCTGGAGCAGTGGGTTACCATGAGTCCTGTGCATTGCTTCTCATCCAAGGTAGTGAATGTTCCAAGGAGCAAAGTGACGTTCATGAATGATCCGATTCTTTTAAACAACAACTCCTTACCCTGACCCATAGGACTTGAGTCTCAGCTGTGAGAGCCGCTCTTTGTTTTTTACTACTTTACTTGTTTGTAATGCTCTGCATGTACTGCAGTAGCTATTTGTATTTAACTTAATTTGAAATCAGTCTATGGTATCAGATTACACAGGGCAGGCCCATTGCTCACTGTTTTTTTTGTCAATTTATTTAATGTAGATTATTTGACACTTTTTTGTGAATTTCACCCAAACATGCCAGGTTTCTCTAAATGAATATAAAACTAGATTAGGAATAAAATGGCTTGTTCTGGGCATGCTGTGGTGGCGTAGGGGATAGCGCGACCCACGTTTGGAGGCCTTGAGTCCTCGACACGGCTGTCGCGAGTTTGATTCCCGGCGACATTTGCTGTATGTCTTCGCCCTTTCCTGTCAGCCTACTTTCATATAAGGGGCACTAGAGCCCACAAAAGACCCCCTGGAGGGGAGGAAAAAAAGGCTTGTTCTTGATTAAAATTATATACATTCTCAAAAATGATTGACTTGAATGGCTTTTTGAATTGAATGCATCATTCGGTTCCCTTGAAAAAGAGCCAGAAATCCCATCAGTGGAACAGTGAAACTGAAAATATATATTTCCCTATCTTAGACTATCTTTGAAAGTGATGGAAAATGGAACGTTATTTTAGTACGTCATCTGTATTTTAATACTTCATCTGTATCATAGAAAGTCAATATGATTTTCCGTGAATGTTATCTGTGTGCTTTATGTGAACTGACTTCGTCATGCTGCTAATGCTAATGGGGATCTCAATAAACGTAAACATGAGCACAATAAAATATTGGATGAAAACAGCCTCTAAGAAGAAATTTCAACAATGTAGGTACAGTTGGGTGACAATCTATATATCAGGCATGCGATCAACTCCAACCACCAAAAATCTATTTACATGCAATATAATTTTAAAAATTTCATGAGGTCTTTGGCTTATGGAAGGCCACTGATGGAAATAAAAGTGAAAAATAACTGGCTGTTGACAGAATCAAACAATGTAGCTATAAAAAGTTTCCCATTTTCCTTGAATCATAATATCTCCCTCCTTTAACAATAAAACTTATTTCCACACTTTTGCCCAAAACCAGTAAGGTCAGCTATAAAAAAAAGACATCCTATAAATAGCTCCAGTAATAGGGTGGGAATCAGTGTCTGGACCTCTGAACGTCTGGGTCAGTGGAAAGGTCACAGGCGGGCATTCTTTCTTCTGACTGTTCCTTCATAAGCAGCAGTGACTCCCACAGACAGCTGTTCACAAGAGTTTGCAGACTAAAAAACAAAACAACTGCGAACTGGGAATGACTGCGGTTGCATTTCCCACCGCACACAGCAGTAGTACTGTTTGTATTTACACACGAAAAACAAAAGGCACACACCTTTTATTTCATCAGTTCTAACCTTCATACCTTGTTCTTTGGTTACTGAAGAACAGAGGGAAAGAATTTAATCAAGATCATTTTTCTCCATGTTGTTTGAATTCAAAGACAGAATAATTGAGTATGACGTCTCTGCTCTTATTTTAGACTACAGTATGATTATTTAAGAGTTACAAAAATGCTGAATGGTGTGCCCTGGATCTCCAATAATGACCCCTACCCTGTACATCAGCAGCATGACCTCAGTATGACCGCTAGGTGGCAGACTATCTCACTGATAGGAGGTTTGTAGAGTACTAAGAGATGTACAGTGGTCCTGCTATGATGTTGTAGTGAGAGGAATGGCCAGAAGAGGTCAGAGTTGTTCAACTTTTGTGTTTGTTTCAGTCCAAAACAAGCACAAAAATGCCACCATTTAATACTCAGAATTTCAAAACTGCATGTTATACTTTTTAAACAATTTTTATCTGATATTACAATTTGTATGAACTGAGAGGAGTTAGGTAAATAAGTCTACAAAGTATCAAAAATCTTTTATCTCCCCATGTCCCTATCTAGCGTTTGCTTCCACATGACCTTTTCAGTACTTTGTCTAGACCGCTCTCACTGCAATCTGCAAGTCTTTAATGTTGTGTTTCCTTAAATTGAATTACAGTTTTTAGCCCATTCTTTTTTGCATAATTGCTCAAGCTGTATTATGTTATTTTGACACTAGTTTATATGAGTTGAAAGGTGCTGATCCCACAGGAAATCACAATTAACTAGCCTCTATAGTTGAAACCAGACGTTTTCATACACCAAATAAATAGACACATCTACCTTTTTTTCTCACTGTCTGAAATTAAATCAGACCAAACATTTCTTGTTTTAGGTCAGTTAAAATCACCCAAATTACTTCTATATGCTAAATTCCACAATAAGGAGAAAAAGAATATGTCTGAGATTAATTTTTGGATTATTTCAATATCAGGAATTTACATTCATTTCTTCAGCGTTTGAAATTGCATTTGTACTGCATTATTTGGGTAAAATATTTTCAGTTTTCTTCCTCAAGCTTCTTAAAATATTTTTGCTGAACTGCCCATTCCTTGCACCTCTTCAGATGTGCTCCCACTTGAGATCAGGGCTTTGTGATGGTCACAACATGATGTGGGATTTGTTATTGTTAAGCCACTTCGGAACCACTTAGCTGAGGGTCATTGTGCGTCTTGAAGACCTGTTTGTGCAAAAATAGAATATGCTAAATACATGACAATCTTGGAAGCACCAAGAGGAGGGAAAAGAAGCTGGAGAAACTGGTGCACAGGTTGACCTTTTAGCAGGAATGGCCCAGTCAAATCAAGTTTATTTATGTAGCACATTTAATT
Organism: Xiphophorus hellerii; assembly: GCF_003331165.1. Taxonomy (NCBI): domain Eukaryota; kingdom Metazoa; phylum Chordata; class Actinopteri; order Cyprinodontiformes; family Poeciliidae; genus Xiphophorus; species Xiphophorus hellerii. The sequence continues at coordinate 28,319,236 of NC_045684.1, forward strand.
GATAAGGTATTTCAAAGTGTTTTACATGATAATAATGCAACATAGTAAACATCTCTAAACATTATATATAATATACATATATATACAGTGTATATATATATATACACACACTTTCACACTACTTTGAAAGTGTGTGAAAGTGTATATATATATATATATAGAAAGAGAGAGAGAGAGAGAGAGAGATCTATATATCTATAGACACACACTTTATATATCTATCTATCTATCTATCTATCTATCTATCTATCTATCTATCTATCTATCTATCTATCTATCTATCTATCTATCTATCTATCTATCTATCTATCTATCTATCTATCTATCTATCTATCTATATATATATATATATATATATATATAAAGTGTGTGTCTTTGTTTTGTTCTGCTTCACAAAAACACAATTATGTGATGGTCTATTTTATAGAACCCAAATAAAGTATGCTGAAGTTTGTGGTTGTAACGTAATATGTGAAAAAAGTATGGGGGCTTTGAATTCTTTTGCAACATACTCCAGATTTTCAGGCAAGATTCATTTTGTTTTATGTAATAACAAAACATGATATTTGATATTTTGCTTAAGATTAAATTCAAACAATATCAGGTCCTGGTAATCACTGGATCATATGTATTATGCTTAGGTTATTTATTTTTAACTTGATGTATTCTTTAGAAAAAATGCTAAACGTTTCAGCAGCTAAACTTTAACCCCCTTTGACCATTTTAACCACTTCCAACACAAATTAAACCCGAGAAAAAGGTCATTTCCTGTAAGATTTCCGGTCACGTGGCTGAGGTTTACCCCCCGTGCCCGCGGCGCGTGCTCGGAGGTCAGGTGCAGGAGCAACTTCCCCAGCAGAAGTACGCATGCGCATCAGTATGTAATCTATCTTCGGAGGTTAACGTCCAAGTATCCATTGACAACAAATTGTCGACAGAAAAAGCGTGAATACTTTATTTTAAAGTACGCGGAAGAAGTTTGCGGAATATTCAGCAGATGTGTTTACGCTGTACTTTTCCCCTCCTGTTCTCAAAGTTAGTTTTGTGACTTAATTAGACTGAAACCTAATTCGTGGGAGCTAGTTCCGCCTTGTGCTCCCTGTGGGTCATGGACAGCAGCGAGGAGTGTCAGGAGTAACCAGGACGCCGGTAGGAAACGCGTCTCCGGGTCTTGACGGTCCACCTCCACACAGTTAAAGTACTAGAAAAGGTGAGTACCTGCTGCGCGCGACACTCCACGGTGAACAGGGATGAGAAGTGGGATCTATTTTTATTAAACTCGCATAGCAGCAGCAGTAGTGGGACAAGATGTAGCCACCTGTTGCTGGCTTACTCAGCTTTAGCCGCCAGCGGTCAGGGATTAGCATTATACCTTTGTTGATGTAATAAGTCACTCTGTACTAACTACCCAAGTTTTGTTAGGTCGGAACAGAAACATTGCTCGTAGAGTAAGGCTATATTCCAAACTGTGTCGTTCAGTATTTGACTGGCGTTTGTTGGGACGAAGCTAAATAAGCTGTAGAAGTTATCTAACCTGTTAGCTGAAGTTCGTATCTGATTGGAAGCAGGGTAAAGGGTTATTCCACCCTTTTTGCGAAAATCTGGGTGAATCTGACCCAACCTTCACTGCAATATTCTGCATTGTTTACAGTCTCATTAATACACAGTCTGAGATTAAGGAGCCAATTATTTTAAGCCAATTGTGGGGATTTCTAGACTGTCTTGACTCATAGACAACATTAAATTGGATCAAGTATCTACTCTACAGGAAACAGGTGTGTAAATTATGAATTCATCAATGTAGAATAATACACTTCAGGTTTATGTTTTATATTTTGTGCTAAAGCTGATCAAATGTAGTTCACGTTCCTCAAAAACAGGGAAATGGCATTGTAGTTTGGTTCCAGATTAGAGGTGGAATCAGATGCTAAAGTGTGTGCTGTCAGTGTACACCTAAATATGAACGCCTGAATTCATCCTTCTGGATTCCAGACATGTACTCCATGTTTGAATACCAGCTGAGGCTTTTTATGACCGGGATGGTTAAGGCGTGAAGTAGAAGGAACAAGTCTGCCCTTTTACCAAGCATTCCAGGACATTCCTTTGTCAACCCCTTATTCTTGTTCTGACAAGCACTGTGTGCCTGAAAACAGCAGCACACCCGGTAGGGACGACCATACAGCTGGAGGACAAAAAGGAGCTGCTTGTTGTAAATAGACAGCGCCGTTGTTCAGGTCAGTCGTGTTTCTGGTGCTTTGTACATTTACTGTTTTTAAAATTGAACTTCGTTATCCAGGCTGAGGGTTCGTTCTGAACAACGAGGCTGACGGGTAGGGAAGAGATGGGAGCTTCAGCGATAGAAGCCATGTCCGTGTTCCCCCCCTCCTCCAAGATATTTTTGTTTTCATCAAAACAGTTTGAGATATTTTTTTTGTTAAAACACCTATTTGTTTCTTTTGCTTGCTTGTGAATTTCGATGCTACGAATAAACAAGTTAACTAGATTTGCTAAAACAAGATGTTTCTACCAAGTTGGTAGAAAACTCCTATTGAATTGAATGGGGATTAATGGATGCGTTCAGATGAAATAAGTTAAGCTTTTAGTGAAGTTTGTAAGTGTTGTGAAACCGTGAGAGTTATATAATCAGGTCTGTGTGCCATCATCAGCAATTTGTTGACAGCGGCTCGCTGCAAATCCACCCAGCTTGTTCTCTCTCTCTCTGTCTGTCTCTCTCTCTATCATGCAAATTGCAGCTCAGCGACTCATTTAGTGATGCCAGCTCTGCAGAATGACCTCAGCACAATGGATGATTGTGTTTCTTTCAATCATGAAGTGCTCCCAGGGCTTGAAGGGGGGGTAAATGTGGGGTTCTAATGATCTGACTAGGAACTCACGGGATTGTGTGAATAAAATCTGAATAAAGGAACACAGTGAACTTGGACATACCAGCCAATAAGAATGATGATAAACGAGAAATCACATCTCTGAAGGGTTGTAATGAGTCTGACCGACAGATAGGGATGCACCAATATGGAAATATTGGGTCAAAGTGAATGTTGCTGTTATGGTTGATAATCAATATGTAGCAATATTGTATATATTACATATATTTCTCTATACAGTTCAACACTGTGGTCTGATCTGTGGAATTAATTTTCACTGAAGCTAGTGGGGGTTTTTATTGTTTTTTTGTTTTTTTTTAAACAAATTCCTAATTGTCAGAATTTCTGTTCTAGCCATCTTGCTGGTCACCATTTAATTGTAGTATTAGTAGTGAAGTCTCACTATGTGTCCAGGTTTGTCGTAAACAAGTTTTTTAGTAATCTATTGATTATTCTGAGTAATCAAATGAAAAAAAAAAAAAATCTAGCTACTTAAGCTAGAATTTACGGGAATAAGAAAACATTTTATTTCTTAAAATGCAAAGTGATTCAAAAATTACTTTTAGTCTCAAGTTTGAAATGTGAAAAAGCAATTTAAAGCACAAGAACAGATGAGAAATAAAATGTTTTATATTAACTTTTAAAAATCAAAGACTAAACAAAAACTGAGGCATTAGTAAATGCTGCCTTTTATGTCACACTTCATTTTCAGTTGCAAATTTGAAATATGAAAAAGCTTTTTTATAAAATGGGTATCTTCAAGCTATTTTTTTCCGTTCCATCAGTTCTTTGGTCATTGAGTACATGTAATGTTAGCTAAAATGTATTTCCTGTACATGTAAAACATGTCAGATTCTGCACTGACAATCACAGACAAATGTTTGAGTCTTTAGCGAAGGGAACAAAAACGTCTTTTTAGTTTAAATTGATACCACACTTTGACATTTTAGGTCTCTTTCTTGGCGGTGCTTTCTTCTGTCCCTCGCTGTCTCCCTCCATAGCAGCTAATAACACTTAGCATTCGTCAACAGCTTATTGGTTTAAAAGAAAGCATTGCGCAACACAAATAATCATCTCGTTGGAACACAGAGCGCTGAATAGTAAAGCATAATTTAATAAAGTATTTTATGTGAAAATCTAATAAAAAAAAAATAGAGTCCCTGTTTGCTTGTAAAACAATATGATTATGGAGTCCAAGATGCTAAAGGATGTTTATTGTGTAAAACTAATTTTCATTTCACATCAACATGGTGAATGTTCTCAAAGGGCCAGCTCTGTCAGAACGTATTGATAAAACTACCTGTTAGAATGTTATAATATTCTCTTTTTCAATGAATACTTACTAAAATTACATAATCTTGAACATCTTTTCACATTGGTGTAATTTGGGACTGTACAAATAAAAACTGATTTGATTTGACTTAAAAAATAATATTTAAGCACACAACTATTATCTTGAAGTTCTATTTATGTGGTCCTCTAGAGTCCACAAAATAGCTACGGTGGGCCAGATTTGGCCTGTGGGCCTTGAGTTTGACACATGTGATTCATAGCATATAGGAGCGCACCAATGGCACTTTTCTGTCTGATCGCTGATTACGGAGCCTAACTTGCCGATTCCAATTTTTGCTGCTGATTTTTTTTTTTTGTCTGAAATGTTGCTACATATAGCAAGAAAATTGCTGAGTTGGCAACAGCGGGGTGACTATTTTTAGCTGCAAACACCTGTCAGCCAAACTTCTCTCACAGCAGAGCAAAAGAGGACAGAGGCTGATATGTAGACCTTTACTGAGGTAGATATGATTGGTTTCACATGCAAGTATCAGCCGATCACCGATCTCCCAAAATGAAGGAAATTGAGGCTGATTTATTGGTGCAGACTCAATATAGTTGTTATCTTTGTTGAAACAGTGGTGTCTGTGTGTTTTCAATAGATAGTCTAGACTCCATCCCATTGCACAAAGCTTTCCAAAAGGCTGCTAACTTCTCCAGATCCTCCATGCTCCTGGTTTAAAGTCCAGAAGAGGAAATCAAGCAGCTCTGTGAAACACGGTTCTCCTTCCGATTATGGACTCCATAATCATATTGTTTTACACGCACACAGGGACTCAATTTCTTTTTAAATTAGATTTTCAGATGAAATACTTTATCTTTATTTTACACGGTTCTCCTTCTTCTCCTCCTTATCTACTTTAAAGACGTGCCCTTCTGCCTCAGTGAGCTCCAAACATGTTTGAACATGTAGAAAGTACAGCTTTGGTACTTCTGTTGACTTCATTCTGTAACACCTCAACAGAGATGGGATTGAAGGTTCCTCAAAGGAACTAGTTCTTGTGGAATCTGTTCCTTTTCAGGAGGCCGGCTACATTCTATATTCATTTTTTGTTCACCTTGTTTGAGATTAGATTGTTTTCTGGCAAAGATAACATTGCTGAAACATGTTCCACTGTCCCAACCTGGGCACCTGAGATGATGTGATAATGCTGTGCTCCTCCCCTTGTGCCTGTTCTCCATCTCAGTCAGAGAAGGAGATTTTTTCTACATCTGTGGAAAACACAGCTAAAAAGTACAATTAATAAAGAAGAGCTCACAACTGCCACTCTGTTCTCAACTTTCAGAACTGTAACGGTCCGATCCAGTTGGTTGGCGCCGTGCCTGTTGGGTAAAGTGAGTCATTTGGATCCTGAGTGATCAAACGATGGAGTGACGTGGGAGAATTTACCTCAGCTGTTTCCTTGCTTTCTAGATCTCTCCATTAGGATTAAACAACACCTGGTGATGATGAGAGTTTACACCCTCAGGCCCTCACCTCACTGCAGGTTAAAAATCTCACAATATGTCAAATTGCAATGGTCATCTCATTATCAATATCTTATTTTCAAAAGACTGACGCCAGAATTTGATAGGTTCTGACTGATGTTTTAAGGTTTTCATTTATACTGTTTTTATTAATAAGATACTTGGTCAGTCGGATGGACTTGAGCTGTGTTTAGGTATAGATGGTTAACCAAAATGACTGTTTTCAGACTCAGTGCCTCGATTATAGGTTTCCCTTTTACGGCTCAACAATATATAAAGCTGTTGGTAGCTTTTGATGAGGGTCTTGGCACTACTGCTCAATGTGCTAATGGCGGAGAAATGACTTACCATTTATCCACTATCATAAGTGGCTATGCTAACTTGCCTTAGCATTCATGGCAGGCTATGTTGTGGTGAATCAAGTGTAGTATAGCAGAGAGCAAGCAGGAGCGAGTGAGCATGAGAGTGATTGACAGCTCTAAAACCCTCCTCCTGACCCTGATTGGTTGTTTCTGATTGAGTAGTGTATTTCTACAGTTAGTACTGAGCGAACTGGGAGAAGGCAGGTTTTTCTGGGGGAAACCATAGTATGTATAGTTGCTAACTCAGTGATTATGAAGTTATAATAACCTTAAGCAGAAATACAGAACTACTGATTGTTGAGGCATGATTCCAGTCCTCTTTCTCTGTTCTCCGCTGTCATTCTGTCAGCTGTTCTCTCGGTTCGTAGTGTCCCTTTCTCTTGTGAAAAGGCCAAGAATACTGCTGATGGATCCTGTTACCAAACCTGAAAATCTGGCTGCTATTCTCAGCTCCGTGCTCAGCTCCCAAGCTTTTTTTTGTGCTGTGACAAACATTTTGTTCTTGATTTTTCTCCGGCAACATAGAGGCTCTGGTTTGAAGCCACCGCAGCCAACGTCCCGCTCAGGCCCTCAGCATAAACGTTGGGCTGACGGGGCGTGAGCGCTTGTCCTCTTTCACACCGTGTGGACCAGGTTTCCTGTTTGGACTGAGCATACGCAAACAGGCTGGTGCACATTAACTTGGCTCGGTATTTGTTGAGCCGCAAGCAGGAAACATCGCAGAGGAAGACACCTGAGAACGAACTGGGCTGCAGACGGGCTAAACTCTATCTGGTGAATTATTAGTGAGTTTGACTCCATCTCAACTTCTCTTCTCTCTACAGCTGATTGAAAAGAATGACTAATACATGAGCACATTTTGGTCAGTGTTATAAAAATCAATAGTTTATTATTACACCTTCAGATTTAGCAGGACGTTTTTGTTTAAAATAGAATATTATTGAATGAATTAGCATTGTTTACATGTCGTTGTATGCCTTAGTTGAGCAGTAATGTACAGTGGAGGCATGAAGGACAGGCTGTGCACATTTTAACCTGTCAAGCTGGTTTGACTGAAGCCACGCTGCCAGTCAGAGGCGTTGGCGGCTCCAACGCAGCCCTGACAGAAGCAGAAATTATGCAGCCGCCTGGTTTAATGTTGTTGACTCTGTTACTGGAGCGGACTACTTCCTGGAAAAACTCTTCACTCCCCATTTTGAGGAAACAGCACAACAAAATCCAATTGCTCATAACCTGCTTACTCTGCAAAAGCTCAACGCGAACAAGGATGTCGACTGTGAGTGTCATGGATTTGGTTGTTGTGCATTTACATGCTTAGGAAAATACCGCCATCCCTGGCTGCCAAGACGACTAGATGATGAGGTTTTGATGACCAGTGAGCCTGTGAGTTTTGATTTGTAGTAAGAGATTCATGCCGTGTGTGAGTCACCCAGGCTGGGTTTAAAAGTTGGTTCTCTGCCAAAGGGCAGGTCGATACCACTGAAACCACCAACCTTGGATGTCGTCACATTGTAGCCCCGCCCACTGATTTTGACCAATTAGAAACGAGAGCAACCTAAAAACTCTTATCATGTTGTCTTCACTGGGACAAAAAACCCCCAGAATTTTGTTGTCAGCTGTTTGGTTTGTCCTTGTCCCTGTGATCTCTTTGACTCCACAAACAACCCCAAGCTAGTGCTGGTTCTTAAAGCTGCAGGACACACCATTCAACAGCTCACATGGGAAATCATCTGTCTGATGTACTCTAGAGCATTTTGTGACATAAAAACTAGAATCAGAAACAAGTTGTTGAGGTGTACTGAGCTACATATAGAGGCTGTTCAATCTCCAACATGGAGATCGACTCTCCCCCTCCACCATGGCAGCGCTGCAACAAGAACCACTGAAGGAATAAATAAATAATAAATAAATAAATGCTGCATTGTACACTGCTTCATGCTATTTAGTTTGAATTTATAATAGTGAATATTTGTCATTGTATATTTTGTGTAAATATGACCTAAAACACCTGACAACGCCATCACAAAATAATAGACAATGACATAATTTATAGCAGAAGATAATCTGTCAGGTTTTCATACGAACAGCTGAATTAAGTTTGAAACTGATCCTGTTTATCTGTTTCAGGTACTAACGGCTGAGTTTTGGACACTGTAATGGAAAAACCTGGTAAGAAAACTTTTGAAATATTACTGCACTGTAAATGTTTAGGTGTTTTTTAAATTTTCTGTGACATTGTTTGTAGATGAGAAACATTTAGAAAAGTACTCAGGTTGAGTTGAGTCAGGCCAGCTGTTTGTTTCTCTCTCTTCTGGGAACACAATCTCTCTAAGTAATGCATGCACTTCTGACATATCGTACTTTTTAAAAACTACTAAATGCTTGACTTTTTTCAGACTTTTATCAACAAATTCCAAATACAACATTCTGTCAATTGCATATTGGAGAGCCTTAAAGGGGCAGGATTATGTATTTTCCAGGCATATAGTGGCATTTTAGAGCACAAGCAGGTAATTACGTTACCTTCAGTTATAAAAATGCTGTATATATCAGATATTGACATTGGGCTTCGGCCTCTTTAAAAGTTGTTTGAGTCCTTGAGGGTCTTTGTTTTGCAACCTTTTAAGATGTGTCATTGGTCTAGCACACTTGAATAAAACAGCTAAATTACCTCCTCCTCAAGTCAGGCTTTTTGAATATCGGTGATTGGCCAGAAAACTGCAATAAATGCACCCCCTACTCTAGTGTGTTGAAGCAGAGAATTGCCTGTAGCCAATTTTCACAATTAATGTCTGCGATTCAGAACTCTGTTGTCTTTTTTCATCGTATTAGCGGTCTATACAGCTGACCCGTACTGCGTCATTTTTGGGCCCTCTTCAGTTGTTCGCTCTTCTATAACTGGACAAGAGGACAATTGTAGGACAATTGTACATTGTCCTAGACCTATTTGTAGGTCTAGGTCCTAGTCAGGGTGTACAGTCAGGGTCGTACTACTGACGTAACACAACACTGCCCAATGATTGGGAGACAAAAGAAGGGCACTGCTTGCGACAAGCAGGACACATTTGTCATGTTTGTCGTTGCACTTGTATGACTTGATGTCATTGATGCACGTTTGAGTTTAATTTTGCCTACTCAGTGAGAATTCAACTAGTGGTCAAAGTTCTTTCTTAAAACGCTGTACCATAAAACAGCGTACCAAACTGCTCAGTGGAAATGGATCATAAGCGTGGACAATTGGGATGTCCTGCCAAAAACTATTTCTACAGATCCAATGTTATAGTGCAAGGAGCAGAAGTACTAAGATTGGATAAATTGAAGAATGTCAGGTCAGGACCATTGCACATTAGAGGTTAAGAAGACAGTGACAGCAGTTTCTCATTTGTTACTGAAACATTCTAAAGTGAAAGGAGGAATTTAAGGTTTTGGCACAATGGTAGTAACAAAGACAAGGTGCTGAGCTGGAGATGTTAGGATTGTTAATGGGAGTAATGAAAAAAGAGATGTGTAGAACATTATAGTATATCAGGACGAACATCTTGAGTTGCGTTGTTTAGTGATGAAGCAAGCTAGTTAAGTGTGTAGCAGGGAGTGGACTTGTCCAAAAGTATGATTCTAGATGTAAAAGGTAAAAGTTGTTGTCTATGGAGATTCCAAAGCAGAGGAAAAGTAGGGGGCGATAGTAGGGTCCTTTTCCACCAAAGCAGTTCCAATGTTTAACTAGGGCTAGAGCTTACTAACTACGAATTGTTGGTGTTTCCAGCTCTGACCCTAAAACTGGTGATAACCCTCCATCAGAAAGATTCTCTTTCATCAGGAACTAGAGGCAGTGTCCGCAGCCAATCAGTTCATTTAGTTTCTGGAAAGCTCTTGTTCTCTGGTTGCAAATTTCCTAAAATTAAATTTGAAGTTACCTCTTCCTTTTTTAGGTTGCTAGGGAAGCTTTGTCTCTGCTTGTTCCATGGTGTTCGGTGTTAAGATTAGTTGCTCTACTGCCACCCTCAGGTGGTCCAGAGCGGCGGTTTTCAAAATGTGAGGCGCGCCTCCCCTAGGGGGCGCCAGAGCACTTTAGGGGAGGCACGGTGCGAGGGAAAAAATAAACCGGAAAAGAAGCTATCTGCTTGCTGTCTACTGATGTGAGAGAAAGAATGGACAAATTTTTAGTAAAGAAAAAGGCAGAGGAGACGAGCTCTGGTGTAAGTAGAAAAAAGAGGAAGTATGACCACGACTACTTAAAGTTTGGATTTTCCTGGACTGCTCCCGATGATGCTCCAAGGCCGCAATGTGTAATCTGCAAGGAGGTTCTGGCTAATGATAGCATGAGACCCTGTAAACTCCGGCGTCACATTGAAACAAAGCACCCAAGTTTAGTGACCAAGCCGCGGGAGTTTTTTGAGAGGAAGCTGAAGGAGCTGTGCACACAGAAAAAAACAAATGAAAAAAAATGAGTTTGGGGTTGTTCTTATCATTAGAAAAATGATAAAAGGGCATATTTGCCATACAAAGGCCCTGATAAAATAATTAAAATGGGAGGAAATGTTTTAAAATGTTCATGTGTTAAATTTCATTCAGATAAAGTGTCATTTTAAAAGATGAGATGGTTCTAAAATAAAAGCAATTAGAAGGTGTTTGGTAGTGGCATTTGTTTGTGTGTGGGTTGATTATTGGGGGTGGGGGGGTGCAGCAGGCATTGTGCTCCTTGGAGGGGGGCTCACCCTTTCATACTTTGAAAACCTCTGGTCCAGAGTAATCTGACTCATCATGTTTTAGTTTTAAAATGTCATTAAGGTTTTCCACAGCATGTAGTGCAGACATAATGGAGTTTTGATGTTTATTAATCAATTGACAATAAGCCATGTCTGCATCTTCCTGCATTGGAAGCTGTTCATTGCTGCTGCTGTGAGATTCCTTGCTATTTTCAAGTTATCTGAGCAGAATACAGGATGTGAGTGGTGGAGTGAGGGTTTAAGGATTGACTGTTTGACGCATCATGCTTTTTATCACTGAAACCTCCTAATTGGTCCTCACCCTGAGTACACACACCTACCTGTAGCAACACCGCTGGTTTCCCTTACAGTCACAGATAGCCTTGAATCTATTTCACTGTTGACCTCAATCATTTAACAAGCTCTAAGTATTTGTGCACACTCACATTACCTGAGGCTCACTGCCACAGTGCAGGAGAGGCAGCAGTGGTGCAACGTTTGATATGGCTGTGCAGTCTCAACATATTTGTAAGTAAACCTGTTTCCTGAATGTCACATGTGGAGTATTCTTTGCTTGTGCCTGTTGCAGTTGAAGAGTATAAGATATGAGTCGGTGCTGCAGGTTGGTTGTTCGTTGTGTTTTCTCTAGAAGCACCACGAGGAGGCAGGGCAGGGTGCCAAGAGCGCTTTAGTACTAAGAGGGCCTCACTGAGGACAGCTTAGGGAACTCATCTCTGCCTGGATGTGTGGCCAAGCAGTAAAAATAAACTGGACTTCCTCTTCAGCTTTGTGTGAAATGGGACATTTCTGATCTAAACACAGTTGTGTTGAGCAGCTCACAGGTCTAGGCTTTGTTGAGAGGAGCCTGTTGAAATGTCTGTCTGCTGCTCCTCTTTAAATAGAATGTACAGGTTTCCAGCCATGGAAACATAAATTACACAATAAAAGCCTGTCATCATTCTATATTTACCCTGGTGTTATTGGACTGTTGTCTTGATTGCTGTCTTGTGATCCTACATGAGTCACAGTCTGCTGTATTGCAGTACCTCAAGTGACCTGTAGAGGGAGCAAGAGTATAACTTGATTCAGATGACAAATAGAAGCATAAGAGAATGTACTACACTGTTTTCTATGTTGGTCTCATTTAGTTTATTAGTTTCTATAAGAAACAATCAGGGGAACTTACAGTTTAATTGATCTTTTATTAATAAAAACTGCATTTCTCAAAGTAATTATTTTACTGCTGCACCTTGTTGATATAATCCATTCTCCATGATAGACATGGTCCTGATTCAGTGATTGGTAATTGCTGCCATTTGACACTATGGCACCAACGATTATTAGTTGTGGTTATTAATTAATTCTTAATTAATTGGATGAATATAATTGGCACATTCATCATGTACTTAAACATTCTTATACAATACAAGAAATGCATTAAAAGATGAAAAAAAACTCCAAATAATTTATTTTTTAAAAATGAGCATTTTATTGCTTAAAATGCAATAACAGCAATGCAATAACCATTCCTTTAGTGCACACTTGATCTTTTGTAGCAAAAGATACATCTGTAGCTAAAAAATACTTCTAACATCAGCATGTGAAAATTTCAGACCTCTCTCCTCGACTTGGCATCAGTACAGAACCGGACTGATGTGGTGATTGTTTTTTGGATTCATAATTGGATAGCCAACTGTACTTAATAGGATATTCGTTTTAATTGAATTTGAAACAGGTGTAGCTAAAACTGCCACTTCAGGAGTTTCAGGTCAAACATATTTGTGGACAAAGGGTTCTTTTCATCTTTAATGCAACAAGTATATAATTTTTGGACAGTTTTGTCTTCATTACGTTCTTTTGGCAAATTCCATTTTCCTAACCAAAAAACAAAACCAAAACAACAAATAAAATGGATGTTGAAGTCTCTGTAAGAAAAAAAGCTGCCCTTCAAAACAGCAGCTTATTGAGATCAGTGTGGGCTCTATGAAATCTTTTATTTTCCAAATTCCATCTTTTTTTTTTTTCCCCAAATTCCTCTTGGGAATTTAGGAAAATAAAATTCTAATTTTTCTGAATTCCATTTTAACCATATTTGTTAAACCAAAAAGTATGTATCTATGGTGTGTGAATGAAAGAAATTGAACAAATCAGTAGCCAGAGGTCAACAATTATTGTTATTCTGTTTCACAAATGAAACCAACTGCTGTGATTTAGCAGAACATTAGTTTTTCAAGGTGTTACGTGTGTCACACAAATTTTTTTGAAAGAACTACAAAATTATGTGCAAAACTACAAAAGATAAAATAATCTATCTTGTATAAAACTCTTCTTTTATTCAAATTGTAATAATTGTTTCTGTGTTTTTAAATACAACCACATAGGTCATGTTGTACAGTTTTCATATAAATATCCTGAAGCAGTCATGTTTTTATTCAAGGTTATCTTGAGGGATCCACTTCTTTCACTTCCGATTCAGAGACGCATATCTGAGGTCTAGTATCTGCTGAAAGCAATCATAAAAACACCTGAATTGACTTAAAAGATTTAGTTTTTAAAAAATCATAGACATCTGTGTACTAAATTAAAAATTAATTTGCTTACTCTACACCAGTTCAGCACACTTAAATCCACCAATAGCTGCACAAGCTTGGTCAAACATGTAAAAACAAAACAACTTTAATTTGTTCAGTCTGCAATTAAAAGCATAACAGCTGATGTAAAATAAATAATAAAGAAACTGAAACTGACTAAAACAATAGGTTGACTATCTTGTATAAATTAAACTGCCACAAACCTTCTTTTAAATGGTTCAGAAACCATTCAGTAACCTAATTTCTAAATTAATTTATAATTTAGAAATTAGGAATTCTAAATATAATATAAAATAAATGATAAAACATAGCACAAAGCATATAATTAGACTGCGCTTATGGATCAGACACATTGTCACCGATACCCGATCTAGATTTTTTTCCCACTATCAGGACCAATATAGGTAATCTCTAGTTATCACATAGTAGGAGTTTCATCTCTCATACTCGGGCTGCTAACATAAGACCTCCAGTCATTATTTTACACATGGTTTAAAAGGACAATCCTCAGCGTCACAGTACACCTACATTGTGTCACTTCCTGTTCTCTGTCATTGCGCTCCACCTCAGTCTGGCTCACCTTGTGCTTCTCAGATTACATCAGCCTGCAGGGTCCGACCCCATCCTTTATTGTCCCTCAGTGAGAGGGTGCTAACAGCAGAGAACATGTAGCATGGTAATGGGAGGAAAGAGGTCAATATGTTCCAAATCCCACAAGGCCTGGTGGTCAGACCAGTCAAACCTCAAGGCCTGCCTGCTTTGAACTTTGCCCCTGAGAAATCCACTTTTAGAAATGACTTCCATCTCTGTTGGTCTACCGTTCCTGTGCACCTTATTTATGAAGCCAGATCTCCATGAAGGGAGGGACTTAAGTGCTGAGAGAGGGAGCGTGTTTGTATTTTAAAGCAAGGAGACGAAGGAAGCGGGGAGGGAGGGAGAGAACAAGTAACTCAAGCTGAAGAAAGGGGGAGGTGCTGGACTCTACAGCCAAGAGACACTAAACGCCTTGAGTGAGCAGTCAAGACAGTAGTTACAGTAGTTTGGTGTGCTTTGGAGAGGAGCGAGTTGGAGTAAGGTTCTTCTCTCCTGCCGTGGGGCCTCAGGTGAGGCAGCGCCTGGCCGGCCGGTGGGGGCAAAGGCCCTAGCATGGGACAAAATGCTAGCAGCGAGACTGTGGGCCAGCAACCGGCCACACGCCAAGCTGGTAAGTCTGAGAAAGTGACGGGACATAAACGCAGCAGACCAAGAAACAAGCGGTCAGGTATTTTTTTTTTATTCATCTTTGCAGTTCTGAGAGCCGTCGAGAGGTTAAAGACGAGCAGGTGTTTGTAACACAGGGGGAACGAGAGGGTGGCAGGTACAGGCAGGTGTAGAAGAATGCATGCAGATGGAATGTGGCGATTGTGAAATCCACAAACCACACAAACCTCTCTCTGTTTGCACACTACTCTCTGCCCTTTTAGCAGCAGATGTTAGAGCAGCAATTAAGGGACCTGCACCGTTCCACCGTCCTCATACGTCTACTTCACCTGATTTTATACGTCTATACTTCTGCTCTAAATAAAGCAGATTCTGTGATCTCTGTCTACTAGTAAGATTCCACTTGTCTATTTCCAGACGGTGTGGAAGTTTAAAAGGATTGTGAAACTTCACTGTTACTCGACAACATTGTCCTGGTTACATATTTGCTCACCAACTGCCGGTGTATTTTTGACTTTGGTTTGCTATTCTGCATATTTGGTTTCAGCATGTCATGTGATTGGCATGAGTCAGTTGGAGCCTGACCGTAGGCCAGCAGGGAGTTAGATGAGTGCCAGCTGGTCTGTGCACTGTTGATGTTTTATCACACGTTGCGTTTAAATGGCTGAGTGTTGACAGGAGAAGGGGCAAGTTCTATTGGGAGCAGAGATAGTTTATGCAAGCAGATTATTACAACTAACTCATCTGTTAGAAAGCTGCCATGTAGGGAACCATGGCAGCTTTCCTACATTCTTTGTTTTTGACAGTGTGGGGTCGGTTTTTGGAGGAAAAACGGTATTTGTAGCTTGATGTGTTTTTTCGACATTAGCAGAACATAGGAACATTTGCGCACACTTGTAATGGAAACACAGCTTGTGTCATGATTATGGACAGACTTTGGACACCACTGGTCTAGAGTCCTGGGTTCTCTCTTATGTTCTTTTTCTCTTCAGTTCAGCCCTCAAGTTTTCTAAAGGATTGAGATCTAGGGACTGGAGTGACCATGTTTTTGTATAGACTTATGTTTTCAATCATTATCTCATTGACATAATCGGGGACCACCCATTTTTAGTTTTCTCTTAGACTCCACTGGATTGTGGTATTTTAAAGAGTTTAGGATGTTATGCTCTCTTGTTGTGGTGTGTGGAAGAGAAATCATAGAACCTCCACCAATAGTAACCATGGCAGTTTTCCTACATCCGTTATTGCACTAGTGATACTTGTTTCTGACCGTAGTGTTGTCTTGTCTAAGTAAAGTACACAGATCTAGCTAAAATCTCAAGAGAGTTAATCAAACTCCACACTTTTACATTTGGGATAGTAGGGCAGACAAACGACCATGATTCTTGTTGTTAATATTGTCTAGTGGATGTTATGGTAGCCTGATTTGGCCCAGGTGGTGAAAACTGCCCAGTGGATTGTTAGGGGTCAGTTACAGAATTTTGACCTAATATAAGCTGGCAAACTGCAAAGGAAGGTCAGCCGTATTGCTGGTTGGACACCAGCCAGGTGTCCAACCAGCCAGGATACAAACCGTTTGTACCGCTGCCATCTGGGAAACAGTACAGGTGTATAAAGACTACAAACTAAGGAAAAGCTTTTTCCCAAGAGCTGTGAAACATCTGTCCACCTTCCATCCTCTGCCTCCCTGCAGACACACTCAGACCCATTTGCTAAACCCTAAAGACCAATTGACACTTTAGCAACAGATATATGCTTTATTGTTTTACTTATTTATCACTGAGGGTACCAGCATAATTTTATGTTCTAAAAACATAATGAGAAATAAAAATGATGACTTGATCAATTGGCAAAAGTTGTAGTTGATCTGATTTCTGAGTCCACATGATCACAGTTTACAAATAATATACTACTGACAAAACAGTCGCCATTTCTTGATCTACCTGAGATTTATGTATCTGTATGCTTCTTGTTGAAGTTTAGGGCCTCAGTTTGTACAGTGTAGGCCAAGAACTGCTCAAGCTGCCATAACAGGGTGGAACAGATTCACGGGTCTGCAGTCCTTCACTAGCCTTAGTTTCATGACATCAAAAAAGTCACATTAAAGTAAAAATGATTATTATGGATGTTGAGGTTTTTATATATATATATAATTATTAGATATAGAAGTGGATGAGCTTCTCTACTAATGAAAACTGAAATGTTCTGTTTTCTCAAAGTGAATAAAAAAGAGGTAAGAGTAACAATCATGACACCAGATGGAGATTGTTATCGCTCACTCAAATTTGTAGTAGGACAGATGCTGTTTATACTCATTTGTATTTTTGCTAGGTTTTTAGGCAAATAAAATAAATACAATCTGCTTACTTGTAATACACTGGACGAAACCCTGATTAAGAATTTGTGTTTGTTACTTTAAAAGTAACAAATACAGATTTGATTGTAGCTGCTCAACAGTTCAAGGTCATTTTGTTGTGGGACTTTACCCAACCGTGCAGTAACAAGTTAGGGATTTCCACTCTGGAGCTGTGACTCAGTACGCACTGCCTTGTTTTGTGTTCCACAGAGGTATTAAGCAGTGGTTTCACACCCACATGCTTGATTAGGGCTCTAATTAAACCGAAGACAGTCTTTAGAATTTTTTTGTCATACAGGAGAGTATGACAAAAAAATTCATGTTCCTTCTTGCTTTAACCAGCCGTTTAATCTGGTTCTTTTTGTTGAATTATTTCTCTTAAGCTTATTTTAAAGAAATAATAATGCCAATTGAGAACATAGTAATAAGGGTAAGTTAGCAGCTTAGGTCTTGGCTAAATGTGAAATCTTGTTTTCTTGTTGCTACACAAACATATGCTACATTGTTTTCTTTTAGACGACTGTTGGAGAGATTTCTTTTTCCTCCACACTGGTTTTATTCAAGGCCTCTTCTTTAACCATGGACTCCAGATTGAATTCTTGAACTACTATAGCTGTACTCACTCGGACATTTGTCTTATAAAAATGTTATTGTAGATACAATTCTTCTCATATTTGACCTTGTCATGATCACAACAAAAATAAAGGTTTTTCATATAGTGTATTTGTCTATTACATTCCAGTAAGGGGAAGGAGCTGTAAACATTTGTGACTGGCCATGACAAAACCAGGAACAAGTCCCCCCAGGTTGTTTTGAGTTTTTGTACAGATTCTGAAAGAGTTGATTCTACACTTTCTAATAATCTTAAACACATAGAAATGAAAAAATGAAGATATTTCAAGAAAATTGTCCACTTACCTGATGAACTACCTGGGTGTTTTCACAAAAGCTCATCATTTACTTTGCACACCAATAGCAACAAAACTTCTGAAGACAAAAATGAGCAATTTGTCTTGATCTTCTGCTACATTTTCCAATTAGGCTGTGAGCTTCTGTCGTGTGAAATTTTGTCATGGAATCGTCTGTGAAACCTGGCCGATAGTTTAATTAAGCCATGAATAAATACAATGTGTTAGACAATGTTTTCTGTTTCGTGTGTATATTAGAGTTTAGACTGAGCTTAGAAAACACAGCCATGCCGATCCTGAAACGGAGGGCATAAAACCCTATACCTTTGAATTGTAGGCCCAAGCCCAAAGAAAAGCAGACATGAAGAATTTTTTATTTTATGTGTTTCTGCTTCTATGTGCAGTTAGTCAGTGTACTGATTGAATAGATTATGTAGTGCTATACAGGGTTTCCCCTAGAAAACTTGCTAGGCCCGGTGGTCGGGGTGCCAGGGTAGTCCACTGGGATTTTGTATTAAAAAATGAAGAAGCTGAATTATAACACAAACTTTCCTATTTTAAAATCCCAGAAACTGCTGTTTAAAGCATGCAGTGGTTTCTTTGCTTCAACTATTTTGCACAAAAAAGGTAAATCATTATTTTTACAGAAATTGGTTGGTCTTTTCACAGTTTTGCTGTGGCACGTCACATTTATTTTGTCTGCCACTACAATAAAAAAACATGCTTTTTTTGTTTTTGTCTTGGTAGATGATAAGGTCGACTTGCAACAGAGCACACCAGGGTCTGAAGAAGGAAACTCCGGAGGAGGAGCCCCCCCAGCAAAGCGGAAAAGCAAATTTTCCATGGGAAAGTTCCTCAAGCCCTTTAGATTTAAGAAGAAGAAGCCAAGTGAGAAGTTCTCTGAAACATCTAAAGGTATGCTTACTACAGTAGTTATTTGCATTGTGTGTGTGGTAGATCAAACAATTTATTTGTGTGGTATTTCTTCTTCAGAATTGGAAAGAAAGATTTCTGTCAGAAAATCTCGCAATGAGCTGATTGCTAGAGGAGTTTTAAAAGAGATCCCTGAAAATGGTAAGTCTACATGCAAGTGCTTTAGTCTCCAAAGTGAGTTAATTGCAAAAAAATGTTATTTGCTCATATACTTTTTCCCCGTCTGCATGTGGTTAGGGAGCAACAATGAAATCCACCTCAAAGATCCACCAGTTAAAAATGGGCACCCTGTACAAACAGATGCCGATAGGGTGTCAGAAATGGGATATCAAAAGGCTGACATCAAGGCAAATCCCAGTAGGTATTCTCAAGGAGAAGACCGTCGCATCAGAACACCATCGGACTCTTCGCTTATCCGGGCGCCTCTGGATGTGGACAGATATGCAAAGTTGCCCATGGATGTAGACAGACGAAGCCGCATTCCCTTGGACTATGATAGAAGAGGGTCTGACCCTCCACAAGATGATAGACCCATTAAAGACAAGAAGAGGGATGGCCAAGATGGCCAAGCCATTCGGGAAAGGAGGGATCGAGACAACAAGGAGAGGAGGGATCAAGACGACAGGGAGAGGAGGGATCGGGATGACAGGGAAAGGAGGGATCGGGACGACAGGGACAGGAGGGATCGTGATCCGGACGAGAGGGAGAGGCGGGATCGTAATCCTGACGAGAGGGAGAGGCGGGATCGTAATCCTGACGAGAGGGAGAGACGGGATCGTAATCCTGACGAGAGGGAGAGACGGGATCGTAATCCTGACGAGAGGGAGAGGAGGGATCGAGATGAGAAGGACCGGAGAGATCATGATCGGGACGAGAGGGACAAGAGAGATCGTGATCGGGACGAGAGGGGGAAGAGGGACCGCGATCGGGACGAGAGGAGGGATCAGGATGAGAGGAGGGTTTCTGATCGGGACGAGATGGAGCGCAGAGATCGGGACGAAAGGGAGAGGAGGGATCGGGACGAGAGGGAGAAGAGAGATCGGAATAGGGAGGACAAGGAAAAGAGAGATCGTGATGAAAGAGAATGGAGGGAACGGGAGCAGTATGAAAAGGAAAAGAGAGAGCTTGATGACAGAGAAAGAAAAGACAACAAAGAGCGATGGCTTGAGCGTGACAGGAAGGAGAATAGAGAGGATAGAAAAGATGATAAAGTAAGAGAAGATAGGGACAGGAATTATGCTCAGGTGGAGAGAGGTGATATCAGGGACAAACGGGAAGACCGGATTAAGGAACAGGGAGATGAACGTGAGAAAATGGACAGAATCTTGCCTGTCCCACGTTCAGTCCATGACATGGACTTGCGACCTCCAATGCAGCGAAGCTCCTCAGATGATGACAAGAAAACTATATTGAACGTTGAACGAAGTTCCACGCTACCCAGATATAAACCAGGAGTCGAATTCCGTGACCGCTCAGGTAAGGAAATTATTAAGGCTCTTGAAACCTTTGCAAAAGTTTTGAATTTAGCTCTCAAGAAGCCAAGTGCGGATGTTTATTTCTTGGCTGGATGTAGAAGCATAAAAATATTAAAAAGTGGGTGATTACAAAGGCACAAAAGTACATGAGATTTTGAAAACCATGTGACTTCACAACTAGTAGTGGATGGTGAAGTTGTGAAGTCCTCCATTTCACAACTATGTAGTTGTAATGTGACAAAATGTACGAAAGTTGCTCAAGAGGTCTAAGTACGTTTTACAATGTACTGTTGAGTCAAAAGAAATCAAGAAGATCCTCTTTGATCTGTCATCATGGGTGTACTTTAGGTTACCTCCCCTCTAAAGAATATCCTACAAGCCAGCCCCTCATTTCAGCTTTTGCCTCACTCTTGATTTGTGTGTCAATGCTTTTTGTGCTTCCTGTTTACGTAGTTTCCCAAAGCTCAGTGTTTGAAGCCTTGTCAACCTCTCCTTTAATGACTGTCTGTGTGTGTTTGTGTCTGTCCACGCCTCTGCAGAGTCTGTCGGTGTCCGATTGATCCCTGACCATTCCCCGGAGCAAGATTCCCAAAAACAACTACCCCTACCCAAGCAAGCTTTGGTTCCCCCTAAATTCCCCACTGGTCATCTTTCCAAGTCCACCAGTTCGACCCTGTCCTTCTCTTCCTCGTCTTCTACCTCCTCCAGCTGTTCTGTTGAAGCTGCAATTGTCAAGCCCCCAAGAACTGTCTCTCTCGTAGTAAATGACCAACTTCAGCTGACTCTTGCTGGTGCTTTGTCAGCAGACTCTGACGCACCTCCCCCTGTTCCACCCCACACAAAGCAGCCCCCTGTCCCTCCCCATGTCCAGCAGCCCCCTGTCCCTCCCCATGTCCAGCAGCCCCCTGTCCCTCCCCATGTCCAGCAGCCCCCTGTCACTCCCCATGTCCAACAACCTCCTGTCCCTCCCCATGTCCAGCAGCCCCCTGTCCCTCCTCATGCTCAGCAGTCCTCTGTTGTTTTCAAGCTACCTCCTGTGCCTCCACCTAAACCCACCAACCGCAACAGCAATCCTCCAGCGCTTGGTGAGTTTCTTTCCTGTCCTCTCTATAATGAGTTGCTTTGGTCTCTGTCTATTTGTGTCCTCTTTTGAAGTTGGTCAAACAGTCCAAATGTGATTATACCTTCATCATAAGCCATGGACTGCCTGGCTTCTATCTAACCACACTGCAACCTGTGTTCAAAGTTAAGATATTATGACTTTGTAGGTGAAAGAACATCTGTCAAAATTGTAAGAGAACATTTTCTGTACTACCAAATTTACCATGTAGAAAAATAATCTTGGTAAGGAAAGTCTGACTGGATACTGAACTAAAGATCTGTTTTCTTGATTTAGCCACCTGTTAAAATCTTGTATAGTGATGTTTTCTTGAATTCATCAGAGATTGGACTCTGAAGAACCCAATGCTATCCAATCTGTCTACTGCACTGTTTTTGATTCACTGCACTTTGTGCTCTGATGAAATTTAGAAACTGAAAGTACCAATGTGATAAAGCAAAACCCCATCATGCTTGTTTTCATTCTCAGCATTCCCAAAGTTGTCCAAAGTCATTTTGAGGATTTTAGAACAGTTACAATGCCTGAGAGTCTTCATCTCTTTCCTATTTTAAAAACAGACGCACCATAATGCACAGTTAATAATATTAAAGATGACAGAAGATAAGAGTCTCAAATGCATTTACAGTTGGAACCAGAGGTTTACATACACCAAATAAAAAGACATGTCTACCTGGTTCTCTTAAAGCTTAGTTTGATTTAACTTCAAATAGTGAGAAAGAAGTGGTGTATCTAAACTTCTGGTTTCAACTGTATCTTTGCAAAACTTGTATTTCTATTTGTACAAAATGTTACTGAAGGTTAGTTTTGGTATGACTGATGAAACTGTTGGTGGTGGAGGAAATATTCCTTGAAAGTAAACACACAGTTGTTGACAGCAGAATACACCTGAATCGACTAATTTCAGTGTAATGTAAATATTCAGCATCCTGTGGTGGAATGTGCTCATGAGTAAATCCTGTTGCTCCTTAACCAGCTCAGTAAAACAGACCTAATGTTTGTGGGAGAAACAGGATAACTCTTTTAGTAATTACTCAGCCCTCCTTTGGTTGCAGTCAGCATAAACAGTGGTTTCTGTTATCTGCAGACTGAGATAAATACTCAGGGGGAACCTTGGAGTGTTGTTCCCCACAGAGCTGCGTTGGCTCCACCACATTCTTCAGATGTTTCCTGTTTATTTCTTGAGCTTGTTCAGGATGGCATTTCAGAAATTCTTTAAATGAGTAAATATGTAAAAATAGATTTGGATGTAGAAACAAGTATACACGGAAACAGTTATATAAAATAATCAATTATAGACAACCCAAAAACAAAATTTGTTTTAATTGATTTTTTTCACTTTTATTTGCCTTTTTGGAATGCCACTCTGCTGCAAATCAGCTGTTTCAGGAAATTCTCACCTTAACAGGAAAGTCAACTTAACAGCGCGTCTTACACAAGCTTAAGTTAGATTTTGATTTTGATCATTAACTCTTCTCCTGCTTGAGAGGTTGTTCAGATATAGGTAGAGGTGGATAGGTAAGATACAGCACAACAGAGTAAGTGCTCCAATACAGGTCACAGATGTAGCTTTAGACTGATTGGTTCAGAGAAAGGCTAAAAGAAATTAGAATTCAATAAAATAAATAGAAAACAGAAAAAAAATGATTGAGTAACTTGGAGAAAGTTAGACAGAGGGACAAATTAAAATAAGAATATCCTGATGAACCAAAACTATTCACATTAGGGCTGTTGTAAACATTTGTTTTAGCTATCAAGTATTCTATCAAGTATTCTGACGATTAATCGAGTAATTGAATAAAAAAATTCGATAAAATATTGGTAAATAGAGCAGTATAACTATCAGATATCAAAATCGGCCCAATTTTTTATATTTGAGCATCTCTAGCAATTACTTTTCAGTAGTTTAGAAAATCAACCTGTAACAACAATAGCTCACCTTTTATGTTTACCTGGACAAAAATTATACAAAAATCTGAAATTATATTCAATTTAATAATAAAGAGCCATGATAACAAAGACATTTGTAAACAAAAATGTTAATACTCCAGTTTTTAGTTTATATGTTTATCTTCAGTCAATTTAATAGACGAACTCTCACTTTGTCCAGCCATGTATAGCTTTTGTGTCCATGGGAACGACTGGATTTGGTTACTGTGTCGCACACAGAAACATAGCTATCTGCCGCCACGATGCACTCTACCACCCATTTGTTGCGACCAGTATGGAGGTAAATTTATTTTTGCTGTGTTTTGTTTATCCACTCCACTTGTATAAATACACCTGCCGCACTCTTCACCGTCGTTCACTCTCAACCAGCCTCCATGCAGTTGCTGCGGCAGAAGAAATGCTTCTGTACTCCAGGCATCTCCCTAGTCAGTTTGCGAAGGCTTATTGATCCCCCGAAAAAAACGCTAAAAACTCGGACATTATCATCAATCAATGAAAGCCCCCTGGACCAAACTTGAAAATTAGACATTATGCTGCTAACACTTAGCTTTCGTCAACAACTCATAGGCAGAAGAATGAGCGTTGTGCAACGCAAATAATGACCCGGCTGAACAAGGTGCTAAATAATAAAACAAAATTTAACAAAGCTTCAAGGCAGATAATTTACCTCGAGAAATTTTAATAAACAAGGTGCTCAAATCGTTTGAGGAATCATTACAGCCCTAATTCACATCCCTCACATTAACGATTTTTCACTCAGACAGGAAGTTTGTTTGTAGGATAATAAACCTACATCAAAGGAATTTGTTTTAAAAACTCACCTTCTGAATAATAAATGGACAAATCTTTTGCTCTTTTACAGCAACCAAGCCCTTCCCTATAACTGCTGAGCTGTTTTTATTTTGGGGGTGGGGGGGTTGCATGTTTTCACTGCTATTGATAATTTATCTTTGCTGATGAGCTTGTTATGTACTTCAGGATGGAAGCCGTCTTTGCCATCACCCAAATCTTTTGTCCCTTTCACAGGCTGTCAGATTCCAGTTGAGGCTCTTGCTGGGCCGTTTTTCATTGCTTCCAGTCAGAGGAAACGTGGTAAAATTAAGAT
The DNA here is from genome assembly GCF_003331165.1 of Xiphophorus hellerii. Classification (NCBI taxonomy): domain Eukaryota; kingdom Metazoa; phylum Chordata; class Actinopteri; order Cyprinodontiformes; family Poeciliidae; genus Xiphophorus; species Xiphophorus hellerii. Next base: position 28,343,620 of record NC_045684.1, read on the forward strand.
CACTGTCACCTACAAGACTCTCCTGGTTTTTAGATGGCATTTTTTCTAACCTGCTTTAATTTAAAACTGACAGTGAGCTAAAGATTAGGGTGATGGTCCATCACTTGAAGTTAGAGCTCACCACCAAAGTTAAATTTTCAAAAAGTCCTGTGGAAACATGAAGAAAACTGACAGAACTGGTATTAATTAACATATAGCAGTAGTTTAGCACTAGACCAGATTTTTATGGAGGGAAAAACAGACATGGAAATGACTCACTACTTTCAAAACAACTTTTAAACCGGTCTGAGCGTCTCTGGTCCTCCCCTTTAGGTATATTGTACACATTATGCTTTTGTATAGATGTATTTATCAGCCACTTTGTTAAAATACATATGTTTGTTTTTGGGGTGGGGGGTTTCCAGTTCACTGATCCTGCTGAGTTTTTCTGACTTATAAAAACCAACCAGCCTCCATCAGTGTTGCTGCTGGAGAGTTTTAGCCAGCATTCATACGTTTCCTCAGGCGTCAGTGAGCTGTTAGCGGGAGTCTCTCCTGATCAGGGGGTGCATAAAATGGTGAAAGAAAAATCTGACAGCCATTTGTCTCTTTGTCAGATGACTGGTGCAGACATGCAGGCATTTTCAACTTTACACACAGAGTAGCGCATCTCAGAGGGAACTAAACCATGTATGTTTGATATACAGGGTGGGCCATAAGTTTCCATACATAGAAAAAATAAACATTTTAGATTGGGCAACCGTTTTTATTTTTGTGGGACTCTGTAATCGCTGCACGTCTTGGACCACTTCGTGGTTGAGCTGCAACATTTCCAGTTTTCTGAAACTTGCAAATAAGTTTTGCCACAGTGTCGTGTGTGTGATGCTCGTTCCATGATTTCTGCTAAAGTTTTGTGCAACCATTTGTCTGCTTCCCGATTCAGCCATCAGTATAATTTCAATTGTTTGCTCTTTTGTCAAACACATTTTCTTCGGTATCTGAAATATAAAAGAAATATACATTTTGCATTCTTCCATGTATGGAAACTTATGGCCCACCCTGTAGAACCCAATAAAAATTAAATGCAATGAATAGGTCACTATCATTTTAAAAACGGATTATGATGACGTCTTTTGACAGAGACAACAAAAACGTCTCTTGTTACCTCTGCACCTGACTGAGCTGTGGCTGCTCTCATCCATCTGTTTGAGGCTACGTGCTCCAGCTTGTTTTACACCAGTAGAGTTTTTTCTTTAGGGCAGATGGAAACTGACTGGTGTCTTATTTTTAATATTGTTTGCCCCAGCTTGCCACAGCTGCTCGTTCTTGCAGCCCAGCCCGTTGTTGTTGGCTTGAAACTCACGCAGCCTCTGTCGCAGTGACACATTCCTCTGCCATTTGCTAGCAGCAGTTGCAATTTCACACATTTACAAATAGCAAGTAAGCGGTGCTGGCTGAGATTGTAGCATAACTTTCTCTGTGAGTTTTTCAATAAAAGGCAGCTGGATGTGTTTTGTTGCATCATGAAGGTGCTCCACTTCATCCAAAGTCCCTGTCCAGATCTGAACCAGGGTTGGAAGGATCAGGGATGGTCTGTAATAAATCAGTGTGAGACAAAGCATAGTGGGTTGAGACCCACAGGGTGACAATAACAGCCTGTTGGAGTGTTACTGTCAGCTGGCCGCGGGCTCGGCTTTAGCAGTCTTCAATTAATGTATCTAAAATTAAGGCCTTAAAATGTCTCCCCCCCCCTTTTTCAAAACATAACTTTATTATAAACAAATACTGCAAAGAAATGTCTTCAACATAAGTAATGTCAAACTAGAATAAATTAAACTAAATATTAAACAGGAATGATGGTATACAAATAATACAAAATATCATAGTTTTACTCAAAAGTCTTACAGTTTACAAAACAAATAACATGAAAAAAGTAAAGTTGGCTTTGAATACGTTAATCTCAGGTCTTATATTTTCCCCTCATATGACTATAATCTTGTATATTTTATGTAGATTTTTCTCGCAAGACTTTTCCATCAGTCAATAGTTTGAGTCACCTGCAGACATCTTCGTTGCGATGTGGGACTTGCGGTTAAAGTTGTCACTAACTAGCTAAGTTATCACTGAATTAGCTGCTAATTCACCCTTACTAGCTAGCTATGTTTTTTTTGTGTGTTTTTTTTTTTTTTTGCATCTATCATGGGTTAATTGCAAATTTATTGCCGGTTGGCTGGATGGTGTTCATCTTCAGCACTGGCTCAATTCTGTTACTAACCCATATGATGTTATTAGCCAAGCTTTCCTCTCTCGACATGACTAAAGCTCATCAAAACACAGACAGTGCTGCTACTGCTAGGACTGATCTAAGAGCAGCATTTGGTGTGACACAAACTCTGAAGTCGGACATTTTGTGGATTAAACATGATGGTCAGAGTCTGGCCTAGTGAAGAATTTTATGTCATCAAAGCTATTACTATGGAGGCAAATACAGCTGAAAGAAAAATGAGCAGAGCATGGAACCAAACAAGTGTAGAGACACAGAAGACTTTATGGTGACAAATGAGAAAAATACTAAGAGGAAATGTAATAATTAGAGTGTAACAAGATCTATAGTTAATCTCTCAAATCACCATCATACAAGTTACCTACAAAAGAAGTAATAAATAGTTATCATTAAATATTTACTACAAAACATTGGGATAAAACTTTATGTTCATATCATCCAGGCTTATTTACAAATATATATCAAATAAAATCCATGATATCCTATTGTACATTCCTGTTACAATTCAGGTCTTAAATTCTTAAAAGTCTTAAAAAATCTCAAAATTTGAGTTTCAGCAGGTTTCACTTGGTGATAGCTTGAGATAAGTGCGGTGCTCTGACACACAGGGTGTTTCCCATCCTCTGCTGCTGGTTTTTATGTTTATCTCCCAGCATGGAATGTAAGCCAGCCCCATCCCTGACGTCTCCACTCATTTCTGCCAGCTTCCTCCCTGAACAGGGCGCCTCAGGTCAGGCAGCCGTGCCCCTGGAGGGGCTCGGGACTTGAGCAGAGCCGGGCCGGCCTCTACCTCTCTCTGCCCGTGTACCTACGCCACAGGGCTGACCGGACCCGCTCAGGTACCGGGGCCGGACGCCCGAGCGGCTCGCCGGAGCCCGTCGACTTCATCCCGTCATCTGAGTGTTAACTCCATACATGCACCCGCTGATAATTCAGCTTTTTTTCCCCCCCTCTGGTTGAACTAATGTTTTCTACATAAAGAATGGCCTTGCATGGAAAACGCTAGAATGAAGTGAATGTCCTCGTTAATTGAGCTGTTGCCATGACGACCTGTGAACTGTGTAGCTCTTGAACAATCATCTCCTACTGACTCAGCTGTTTGTTCAGTAGTTTTGTTGCTTGTCGTCGTTGTACTAACCTCACCAGTTGCTTCTGCATCTTCACACCCTGAATGGTTCCCTTCACTTCTTCACACTTTAATTCTTGTTTTTTATTTTGCTTCTTTTTCTCCACAGCTGAGTTCTCTCAGGCCAGCGGCGGCTTGAACACCGTCATTGCTCCCGCTAAGCGCTCCCCACCAATCCCACCCAAAAGGACGACCCCCGTCAACAAGCACTACTCTGCAGACCCATCCCTCCCCACTCAGGTTCCTGAGCCGCCCTCTGTTAACCCCGCAGTGCCCCTTGCCGTCCCTAAAGGTGGAAGCAGTGAGGACAGGACGCCCATGACTGTCCCCCAGAGGATGGCGGAGGCCGCGCTCCCGCTGCCCGCCCACATACCCCCTTCTCCTCCCAGGGTGAAGTTGCTCCCTCCACCTCCTACCTCGTCTGCCGGGGCCGTTCCCGTCATCCAGACGGACCTCCCCACCCCGACCATGGAGCTGCCCGGCCAGCCTCCGGCCGTCCCGCTGCACATCCTGATCAAGAGAGCTCTGAACAGCCCTGGCGCAGTTCAGCCTAATCCTGAGGGATCCCAGAGGGCCCACTCACTGCTCTTTGAGCTTCCCCCAGAGGTCCCTGACGACCCTGAAGAGGCGCTGCTGAACTCGCGTCGCTCCCTCCCCGTCTTCATCGAACCTCTGAGGCTGTAAGTAACCGTCAATCTCACTGGTACCAGATGAAGATCTGGGTTTGAAATGGTTCTGGGTTTTTTATTTGAATAGATTTTTAAACAGCAAAGAAATTTATTGCAGAAACTGGACGTTTTTCTGAGTCAAATTAAAATGTTAATTTTCCATTTCATTAATTTTTTTTATTTCACTCTCTAGGTAATAAATATGAATAAATCAGGGTTTCCCCCAGCAAACCAGCTAAGCCTGGTGGTAGGAGCATTAGAGCCACCATCTAGCAACCTGCTGTGTCTTTGAGTTAATAATGTTTAAAGTTAACAGGAAATTTGAAAATATCATTAGGTAATTATGTGTTCCTGGAGGACATTTTTAGCCATGTCTAAACACCAGAATAAGGCAAACATAAAAAAATACACATAATGTAAAAATAATGTTTTTGAACTTCAGTTGTTTCATTCTAATTAAAGTGTCCAAACATTGTTTGGTCTTGTATTAATGGCTTGTCACTTTATTTCCTGAAGTTGTTAGCATGTAAACCAGTCAAGACAGGCAGTGGTTATGGAGTTCTGGTGAATAAAAAGGATTGGATGGTTAAAAGTAAAATCTGCAGAATGTGAGTTTATTATTAATCTGATTGGTTAGTTCTCAGAATAATCGATTACTAAAATAACCATACGTTTCAGTTCTAGTATGTGACATCTGTGAGAGTGGAAAGGGAATGGAAACGATCTTCAGCATGTGATGCTGTTGTCTTTCCAGACCAGAGGATGATGACTTTGACATGGAGGAAGAGCTGCAGAAGCTGAAAGCTCAGCGGATCCCCCAGCAGCCGGAGCTGGAACCCCGGAGCAGGAGGGGCCTGATCGGAGACCCCAGGGTCACAGCTATACCCGAACAGGGCGGCCACAAGGACGACTCAGACTCCGATGGGCCCATCCTCTACAAAGATGACGACAAGGAGGAGGAGGAGGACGACGATGAAGAAGGCCCTGCAAGTAAGCTGCACTGTTGCATTTAAAGGGGCAGCATCATGTTAAATCATCTTCATTGAGCTTTACATCATGTTATAATATTATTTCCTCATCAAAAATATACCTGGAGTGTTGCCTTGATTCTTTCATGCATGTTTGAAAAAAAAATCCTTTAATTTCTATGGCAACTATTCAGCTGTGCAAAATGACTGGGTGGACTTAGCCCCGCCTTCGAGGCGCAGCTCCTCCTCAGACCTGTAGTTTCCAAGCTTCCGAACTTCTTCCTCACAGAGCAGCCCTCTCTGACGATGCCCCCACTCAGCTCCTTCAGACTATCCAGCAGCAATTAGCAAACACTTGGTGGAACTTTGCCAGCAAATGTTAGTTTTCTGTTGCAGAAATACATGAACTTAGAGGAGCTGGTGGCACTGAATGTTTTTAAGGATGTTCTTACTGAGTTACAGAAGGAATCATCTATCTGGAAATGTTTTGACTGGGGAATCTTTTAATTAATTTATTTATGAAGATGTTAGTTTTTCTGTTAATCTCCATGTTCTTCCTCCAGTCTTGGTCAGGATTCTCTTGCAAAAGAGATTTTAAATGTCAATGTGGTGAAATAAAGGTTAAGTAAAACAAAGAGAAGCATTTTTAAAGAGACAGAGGCCCAATTTCAAGTAAAATTTAATTTACCGTAAGTTCATATTTGTAACAACTGAAGGTAACATAGTTACTTGTTTGTGCTATAAACTGACAGTATGTGCCTGGAAATCACATAATACTGCCCCTTTAAAGAAAAGCCTGTAATAGCCACGCCCGGCCTCCACCCCTGTCTGTATTAATACGGGGGTCTGGTGTCTGACAGGTGGGCTGGCGAGCCGTGTGAAGAGAAAAGACACGCTGGCTCTGAAGCTGGAGAGGCAGGAGAAGTATGAGCGAGAACAGAGGGAAGGCCAGGAGAACCAGGAGGGGATGAGCTGGAGCAACAGGGAGCAGTGGGTGGCTGTGAGGAACAAGATCGGCACCACGCTCACACGGTAAAACACACACACACACACACACACACCCCCCCACACACACACACGCCCACCTGCCTCCCCAACAAGACAGGATACCATCTGTTTTTCTACTCTCCTTCCTCCACCTCAGAGATGCACTGCACTAATGTTGCATTCTTCACTGACTTGACAGATGAACTGACTTCCTGTATGACTGATGGATAAATATGTTGCTTATCTTCAGGCGGCTGAGTCAGAGACCTACAGCGGAAGAGCTGGAGCAGAGAAACATTCTTCAAGGTGAGACTCACTTTGTCCGTCCTTCACATTACAGTTAAATATGTCATCTGCAGGAAAAGATCAGTTCCTCAATAACTTCTTAAGTTTCATAGTTTCATTTTTTCCTCCCAGTTTACCTTTCATTACCATTTTTTTGGTAATTTTAAGTACAAAAAAAATCTGAGTTCTTTCAATCAGTGAATTTATTAGTTCTGCTAAATAGTGACTGATAACACTCTTCGATGTGAAGGCTGTTACTAAGTGAAGGCAACTCAAAATGAGCTGTGTTCTTCGCCAGAGGGTCAGGATGTAACCACAAACACTTAAGAAGTCTGAAATTCATGTTTCTGAAATTAAAGCTTTAAGATGTCTTAAATTTATTACGGTAATATAATTTACATTGGGTTTAAATATGTTAATCAAAGGTCTTAAATTAGGAAAATCAGGACTATTTAATAGAGTTTCATTTTTCACTGGACATTTCTGTCTGGCAGAAGTGTGAATCACATGCCTACATTTGGAAACAAACTTCCAGAAAACTGTAAAACAGCTGAAACACTGACTTCTTTTAAATCTCAACTAAAAACCCACCTGTTTAGGATTGTATTTGAAATGTGATCAATTACAAATTTATTGATGGAACTTGACTTAATGCTTTGTTTTGATTATTGATTCTATATTGCATTGTGTTTCTGTGTTTGTAATGATGTAAAGCACTTTGAAATGCCTTGCTGCTGAAATGTGCTATACAAATAATATTTGATTGATTGATTGATTGATTTTAATTGCATTCTGCATCTGAGGTTACTTGAGACTAGCTGCTAATATACCCCAGCTAGCAAGTTATCCAGCTAGCTTTTTTCCTGTAGTATGGTCACAAAGCTAGGGTCAGTTTTGCTATGCTTGATTGGAATACAGTAGGATCCCCATATTTTTAATTTGTTTTTATCTTAAATGTCATACAAGGTGGCATCAAAAATATCTTAAGAAGTCTTAAATGTGACTTTCTGAAACCTGCAGATACTCCAGTATCTGTACATACATAAATCAGTTTCTAATATCACAAGTTGCTGTTTTCACCTTTTTAGTCAAGATAAAAAAAAGAAATCAAATTTTTAAATTTAATTAAACAGCTTACAAAGAAGTTTCCGATTTACTGTCAATAATTTAATGGTTTGATTTTTGTAAATAAAATGTGTATTAATCAAGAAAGCCATTTGAAACGTCAGCGTTGCTTTTAGAGGTTTGTAGTAAGACTGCGTTGACTTTTAATACTAAAGAAATGCTTTAATCAGTTTGAGTTGTAGTGAAAGAGACCATGAAGTGTACAAGTTATACACGAACGCCCTGGACTCCCATCAACACACCTGTGTGTGTTTGTGTGGACCTCCTCTTATTCACGACTCCGGTTTCACAGATTTTTCTGAGGAAAGTCAATTCCAATTTATTCCAATTTTTTCTCTGAGTATAGCTAAAATATTTGAAAGAAATTGCAGCTTGAGAATCTGAAATGCCTCAGAGCTGCTTGTCCCACTACTGGCTGCTGTTTCCAAAGCAGCCAATCCAGGACTGCCATTTCCTTTTCTTGCTGCTGATTGGTTGTTCATATTGAGTTGTACTTGATGTTTGAACTACTACAAAAGGGAATTACGAGTGTCTTTTGTTAAACTATGTTCCGACATCCAGATTTAATATAGGTGAAATAACTTGGAGCAATCCTACTTGACACTATTGTGGGTTTTTTTAGCATCGTTACGCTGAACTCCAGCGTCATTCCACTGCTTAAGAGTTGCTTCTCTTGCCCGGAGTTGATGCTGGGCGGGAAACAAAGTGTTTAAAGACTTGAACTGTGTGATGTCAGGTAGCATCAGGTAGAGCTCCAGTCAGGACAGGCACAGACAGGCTGTGGAGAAACGCAGCTGAAAGGAAAGTGCTGTTCTTCCCACAGGGAGGTTGGTGCTGAAATAACACGCATCTCTCATCATGTTTAGGAGAACGTTTAAAGCTGTTGGAAAAAGCTTCTGTAAAATCAAACTACTTCAAATACAGTTTGTTTAGTCATCAGAGTCCTGCTCCGAGTCAGGCTGAGCTCAGTCTCGGTGTCCATTTAGCTGGGATCAAAACAACATGGCTCCTTGTGCAGAGCTTGGCAGTGCTTAAAGAGCTCCATTATGGCAGCGGGTGGACGGCAGCTCAGGTGAAGCTTAGCTGACTGGCTGCTCTGTTTTCCCCTCTCATGAAACGTCTTCCCTTCCCACAGCCAAGAACGAAACGGATCGACGGCTGGAGCGATCCGAGATCAAACGGAGGCTCACCAGAAAGGTGGGGGACGTTCGGCGAGCGTACGTTCAGCTGGTATTCTCCTGAACTCGAGCCCTAAAACCTCCTTGTTCTTCTACGTTCAGCTGTCTCAGAGGCCCACGGTGGCTGAGCTGCAGGCCAGGAAGATCCTGCGTTTCCACGAAGACGTGGAGTCCACTCACGCCGAGGACTACGACCGGAGAGCCGACAAGCCGTGGACCAAACTCACTCCTGCTGACAAGGTGAGACCCTTGCAGTTCACAGCCGGTCGCTGCTGACAGAAGCCTTGTGTGACGGTCAGGTGTTCAGGAAGCAGCCACCTCATAGTCCGGTAGACTTGGTTCCATCGGGACCAAAACTACATTTATTCCATTTCCAGCTGCTGTGGTTCTCTCGCTCTGTTAAACCTCTGAAGAAAAAACTGAGCAAAACTGCCTTCTTCACAAAATGGAAACAAAAAGAGTAGTGTCAGATTGTAGTGTTGGAGGATTTCTCTCTGATAGAAGACCATGACCCATTTCTCCTGCTACCGCTAGACTAGTGGGTTTGTTTAGATTGTATTTACCCAGAATGCCCTGCGCTGTAGTTTGCTTCCTGCTTTTGGGACAGTTTCTGGTCCACATATCAGACTGTCCATGCATCCTTAAAAAGATTTAAAACTTCATGCATCTAAAATAAAGGCCTTGTAGGAAATGCAAATTGGCCTTAAATATAGTAATCATAGGTCTTAAAATTTGTCATAGCAAGACTATTGTTTTTTTTTTTTTTTCTTCAGGGGGCCGTGTGCAGACATCTGCATTTTGTGACTTGACACAGTTGAGGCTACCGCTAGCTGCTAAAAACCCTTGCTACCTAACTTTTTTGTGTCTATGATGGATAAGTGCAAACCTATTCCCAGTTGGCTGGATAATATTTATTTTCATCACTGTCTCACCTCTGTTGACAACTCCAATGAGGCTTTTTGCATTCTGTACAAACAAAAAACAACTTTTACGTTTGGCACCACGAGGCTTTGTGTGATGCTTGATTGCAGGATCATACTTCGATCCCTTATATATAAAGTTTTTTGGTCTTAAAGTTTATTCAATGTGACGTCTAAAAGCTCTTAAGTCTTAAATTTGACTTTGACCTGCATTGTGAAAAACAAGTGTTCAGAATCGTGTCCAGAAGGTTCTGATCCTGTGTGTCCCCTCCAGGCCGCCATCCGCAAGGAGCTCAACGAGTTCAAGAGCACAGAGATGGAGGTCCATGAAGAAAGCAAGATCTACACCCGGTGAGGCCGCCGCACACGCTGAGTATCAGTACTGTTGGCCTGGCTAAAGTATTCATACCTATGTGAACTTTTTCACCTTCTTACACAGCCTAGTGTTTTATTAGGATTAGATGTGACAGAGTAGCACAAAGTAGTTCATCATTGTGAAGTGGAGGGAACACAATACATGATTCTAGGTCGAGAGATTGAACTTAAAATGCTCCAAATCAGGGCTGTCCCTTCAGGACAAGTGGTTGATGCCAATGGAGACTTTATTTAGCTACAGACAAATTCTAATCTTACAATAGAAATATTGACTACAGCAAAAGTACCTGATAAGCAGGCTTTATGTATCACATTAATAAAGCTTTGCTGCCCCCAGATCTGATTTTAAAGAACTGATCAAATTTGGCTACATGCAAGAGTGGCCTAAATCTTGTTTTTATTGCTTAAAATTGATAAAAAATGTTTTATAAATTTCATTTGAGACCTTTAATAATTCACAAAATAAACCCCTTTTTTTAATGAGGCATACCTGCAAAACACTTAACGTTCTGGGTCTACAATAATTTACACATCCCTTTCTAACAAAATAAATAGTTTTACACACTTACTCAAAGTTATGTAACTTGGTTTATTATTGTATAGGTAAAATGAAAAGTTAGTATTTTGTTTCTTCTTTATTTCTCCCCCTCATCTTTTTGGGCCCATGAGACATTTTCTCTTGACATATTTTGTGACAAAAAAATTGTACACCTCAGATCTACTGTACATTACGAGTCGTTTTTCTTCCATGTCACAGTGATGTTCTGCTTTCTGTCGCATAAAATGTACTGAATCAGTGGAAGGTTTGGAGGAAACTCATGTTTACAGCTGTTTCCATGTGTGCCGTCCTGCAGATACCACCGGCCCTAGCTGCTCACATCATCATGTAAAGCACTTCTGAAGAAGCAGCAGCAGCTTGTCCCATTTCCTCCTGTAACCTGAAGATGGCGCCAACGCTACCTGAAGAGTCTCAGGATGGTGTTGGACTGTGGTGGAGTCTGCAGGAGACGGTGGGCCCGGTGGGCCCAGTGGGCGTTGCAATGGCTCAGTGACTGAACCAGAGGGGGTCCCTCACCATGAGCCGGTTCTGCCTTAACGCTCCTGAACACTGGTACCAGGCTGAGGCCAAACATGAGACTGGTTCAGAACCAGCCTCTGATTGACTGTTTTTGTTAATCACAATCCCATATCACTAGATGATTTTTGATAAGAGCACCTTATGCTTCCTAACGGGGTTGAATGAAAACTTAGCCTTTAATTCTTTGTTTATATTTGAGATTTTTGAAAGCAGGAAAATGTACATATTTTTCTCTTCCTGCCTGTTTTATGGTACTTTATATATGCTGCTCTATAGCGGATGCAGCTGTATGGAACAATAATGTAGATTTAATAAACTTTATATTGTAAACTACTGACTGGAAATGCTGACATGTTTTAATTGTTTAGTGTTTCTCTGATGTCATTTCTGAGCATTAAAGGTACGGATCCTTTTTCTTTTTTTGATACAGAGCCTGTAAGCTGTGTCGTCTGCAAACACTGAATAACTGATCGATCTGATTAGAAAATAAAAAAACAATGATTTATGAATGCTTCTTTCTGTTTCTATTATTTCTTTCGATTCTCTGGTGTTTTTTTGGAATATGCAGTTACCTGAGCTTGGCCACATGAGGGCAGTGTTGTATGAAGGACTATCACCAACCGAACTGTTGAAGTAAGAGGGCTTTTACAGGATTCAGTTTCAGAAAGTTCCTGATCTGTAAAAATGCAGAAAAAGAAAATACGACGTTGAAAAGGTATTTCTATTTCTATCTTTTATTCTGTGTAGAGACAGGAGCAGTACAGCTGGATTTTATATGGATTTTATCACAGTTATGTGGAAAATCAATATTTTCTAGACCTGGTGCTTCTGCTGTTAATCCATTTAAAGGAGTCGACAACAAAACACGAAGGAAAAATATTTAAAAAAAATTTAAGCCTTCATACCGTAACTTTCCACATAGAAATGCTACAAAACTCCAGCCACATAGGCAGAAATCAATTGCAAAATACCGCACCCTGGTGGACATCATAGGACACTGTCGGTTAAGTGTTATATATATTGATTATTCTAAATTCACAATTCATTCATATATATATATATATATATAATATTTCACAATGTAGCATATTATAATGTAATGCAGGACTACAGTTGGATTTACTGGGGTTTTTTTAAATAATTTTTTACCTCAGAGTGGCCAACTTTCTATTATTCCCATATCGATTTGATACAGTAGGGCAGTGGTCCCCAACCGGTCCGCGGATCAATTGGTACCGGGCCGCGCAAGAAATAATTAAATATTTCTGTTTTATGTATTATTTGAGTCTGGAGGATCTTTTATTTTGAAAATCCTTTAACCGGATTCTCTCGGTTCTTGCGCGCCAACATTGAGCCACAAGCAGCAAAATGAGTAAAAAACAGATCAGATTCTTTGGAAAGTTTCTTTGTGAAGGGAAAAGGCCCAGAGAAGAGACAGGAGGATGGATTTATCCTGGTAGGTGATTCCCACAGTCCAAGCTCTGCATGATATGGTGACCGGATGTTAATGAGGGAATGAAGCTTCAAATTGCTTCGTCACGTAGCGACCAAGAGCTCCCTGTGCATCAGCAACACTTCCGGTGTCATTGTCTCTGATCTCTCCCAGATGGACCGTCTGGTTGCAGGGAAACAAGCTCAGGGCTCCATTAGTCGTTATCGTGAGTTAAAATTTTCACGAAAGTAAAATGTTCGTTTTTGTGGCGCATCTGTATCTTACTTTGAAGAGATATGTAAATATTACCATAGCGACCCAAGTCAGAGAGCATTAGGGCAGTGGAGAGACGAAAGGAGTAGAGCTTGTGAGTTTTAGGTCTGGTTCACACGGCAGGATTTAAGGATTGTCGGCCGATTTTGTGACCACACACGACACGAGCCGATAAAAGTCCAACAGGTTCGGTTGGTTCGTGTGTCCAACCACACGGCAGGAGCAACACACCAACCGATTCCAGAAGAAAATCCAGTAAAACCCCCAACATACCAAACGTGAATTTAGAATAATCAAACAGTAGTGATAGTTTGTGGCTCATTTTAAGCGATAAAAGAAGTAACAAAAAGAAAAGGCGTTTGATAAAAGATGGCGGGAGCAGCCGCTCGATTTGCTGCATTATGATTTGGAGGTGAGTTGTGTTTGTTCGTGGTTAACATTTTTAACGGAATAAACATAACCACATATAATAAACATATATAAAATGACCTTTACATATAGTAATAAACATTTCCATATATCACCTCCGATGTCGACTGGACTCTCAGTTGCCATGTCAACTGTTTGGGATTCCCCTCCATTCTTTTTTTTTTTTAAAGGTTTAATTGGCTCTAGTGGCCTTTATTTGATAGTTACTTGACAGGAAAGTGGGTAATGAGAGAAGGGGGAAGACATGCGGCAAAGGTCGCCAGGCCGGGAATCGAACCTGCGACAGCCGCAATGAGGACTAAGGCCTCCTTATGTGGGTTGTGCTTAACCCCTGCGCCACCACAGCACATCCCGGGATTCCCTCCATTCTTACGTCACTGCGCTTTCTGATTGGCTACCTGTCACATTCAACAGGCTGCGATAATCGGGCCAAGACAATGTTGAATATGCCCGAATTTAGTTCGGGCATATTCAACACCACCACGTAACACACCACACACTGCAGGACGTTGTATGATTGTCGTAAAGGAGAAATCGGGGCAGAAAAAAAGGCTTTATCTTTTTTTTAGCTGGAACACCAACATGCAGAAGCATTATCTGACGGTCCCGGGCCGCAGCAAAATTGCAAAGTCTTGACCGGTCCACGGTAATAAAAAGGTTGGGGACCACTGCAGTAGGGGTTCCCGCACTTCCTGTATTTGTCCCTCTGTCTCCCTCACTTTTTTCAGCGCCTTTAAACGCAACGCGAGCGCTAAGATGTTCGCGCATGTCTTCCACCTCTGCGGCAGTAAGGCTGCTGCTGCTGCTGAGCAGATCTGCGCTGCTGTGTTACATTCATAGCAGCAAACCAGCAAAAGGCAAAGAATTTAGCCCAGCTTTCCTCCCCAAACTAACCGAGTGAGATTAATGCAATGTCAGCTAAATGACTAGCTAATGCCAATAAATCACATTAAGCTGTTTAACAAATATTGGCTTCTAATTTTGTTTTGTTCAAAAGTGGGTGGTATGGTTACATTACTTGAGTAACTTTTTGGGGGGAAAGTAGTTTTAATGCACTATTTTTTCTCTACAAACATTGTTATTTTATTTGAAAGGTTACATAAAAGTTTGTTTATTTTCTATTAAAGTATAAGCTAAGTTTATTCTGCCCCATAAAAGAGCAACGTCCGCCCTGCTAAGCTCCTCTGCAGCGGGGCTGGATGAACAGGGCAGGTTTGAAGTTTGATCATTTTCAAGGTGGGCAATGTGTGTAGACAATCACACATAACTAAGTAGCTGCTCAAAGACGTGCTGCGTAATTGTGAAATGCTTTGGCACTAGTGGAGAATATCGCCGATTGAAGGAGGAAGCATTCGTTCAGCCTTTCATGCATTATGATCCTTTACTACTTTTTTCCAAAGTGTTTTTGATTTTCTTAAGGCATATAAAAAAAGCTGGGGAAAATGTTTTTGTAAAATAATTTTTTTTGTAGGATTTTTCTAAATGACCACTCAGATGGACAACATGCGCTTAGTTTTTCTTTTTACTGATGAACTGCTGCATATTATAATGTGAACATATTTTGACATTAGTGCTGTTTCTAAAGGTCATGTTTATAAACAACCAATCAGAAAGAGCTGGAATTTGCAGTTTAATTCTACCATCCAATTAGAACTCATTTTCCTCTATTCCTAGGAAGATAAAGGATCAGCTCGTTGGTTACAGTAATCACTTTAAGAGACCAATCTCATCACGTCTCTGAGGGGACAGACTTTGTGATGAACTAGATAAGCTGTGTATTGTCTATCAATCAAACCTGAGGCTGTGTTCTGTTTCTGTTCAGGAGAACCAGGGTTGGTTCTGAGAGGTTTCTGGAGACATGTGGACCTAAACATCAACCTTAGTGTTTTGTTTATTTATACTTTAATTGGATTTAGGTTAGTCTTTATTGAAAATATTCCAAATGAATAAACCTGGCCTATACTGTGAGGTTCTGCAGGGAACATCTGGAGGATCAAATCATTTTCCGTTTCCATGCTTCTTGAAGCAAATTTTAGGTCCCAAATATTGGACCCTGGATGAGGCTGCAGAGTGAACAACAAATTTGGGTCATTATTTGTGTGGTACTTTGATGTTATTTTGAAAATACCCAAAGCAGAAATGTGTGTCCTTTGGACTGAGATGGAATAGCTGATGGGACGTACAGTGGAGAAAAACACATGAGTTTGTTTGGTCCATCTACAGCTGGTATCACTTAGAAACAAGGTTTTGGTGCTTTTATGTCAGAACTTTATCTTTGACCCAGAAAGCTTCGAGTGTTTTTAAGACAATATGTGGTCCTGATTGCTTGGTTCTCATAATCAGATGATCAAGCATATTTCTGTAACTTACTGGAGCTGATAAAATATTCTTTTGTGTTAACTCTAAGAGTATTAGATCAGAGGTTCTTGGTCTCTAGGACCAGTTTTCCTCTGTGTTCTACTCGATCAGTAGATTCAGATTTTCTGTCAGACATTGATCCAGCTCACACAGAGCAGTGATGAAAGCCCAGCTGGCCCTGGGGCCTTCTCTCCGGACCATGTCGACCACTTCCCGGACTTTATCCCCGTGGGATTTCTGACCAAGATCCATCTTGCCGTCATTCATAATGTTATTCTCCAGCATTCTGTCCAGAATCTGCTGAAGAATTGGTGGGGAGATTGTGGTTGCACCTTTGTCAGCATCTGAACCCAGTCGACCGAGGAGTTTGGAGACGCTGCTGGAACAAAACCTGGAAGACGCTGAAAATGCTGAAAATGTAACAAATGTTGCAATTTTGGTCACCAAACAAACTGAGTCTACTGGACTATCAGATGTGGTAACACCTGTAGCTGATTTCCTCTGGCATTAGGATCATCCCTACAGCTCTGGCATGTTCTTGATAGTGCGCCTCATTAAATCAAGTCAGTTTACATTTCAGTAACAAGGAAGTTCAAAATGCTTTTCATCAGAAAAAGCATCATAAAGCCATCAATTATGATACAAGGAATAAACCTTAGACAGAGGAGCTGGCAATGTTGCCTGACAGGTCTCCGCTGACTTCCACAGAAACAGGCCCTGCCCTCTAGCATCGTGGGACCTCACCCTGGAAATTTCTCCACACTTTCTTTATTCCTTGTAACTTTCATTTGTGACATGACAGACAGAAGTCTTTGTTGGAGAAACCAGCAGCATTTACTACGCCAATAAACCAAAGTTGATCTGGATCTGTGGGACTTTGTTGAAGTCCACCGGTAGACAACAAGATCAACCAATTTTCATTCAGATATTTCAATTAATCCTAAAACTGTTAACAGATACATTCTTTCAACATGTAAGCTTTTGTTTTCCACATCCAACTTGCAAAGCACCTAAACTTCTTTAGTCAGTTGTTTTGTACAGTCCACTGGGCTCTTTCTCTCAATTGTTAGAACAGATCTATGATTTTATTTAAATCAGATTTAGCATTTAAGATGGACAATCATCCATCTTTAGAATTAAAGATGGATAATCATCCTTCTTTAATGCTAAATCTGAGATGGATATTGGACAATTATAACATTCATGTTGACACTGAGTTGATAGCCTAAATTGATTTGGCTTTACTCAAAGACTGCAGTCTTACCTATTCTTGTCATTCTGGCTTTAAAATGTAAACATGTTCAAATCTGGTTTCAGATCAGATGAATTCACATGTTCACAAGAACACCTATCCAGATCATGGACTGGTAGGGCAGCACACCTCCAGCCCCAGCATTGAGGGGAGATGTACTACCAGGCGAGGTGACAACAGAGACCAGCGTGCTGCTGCGAGCCCAGTTCAACAGGTCAACTATAAACCCAGCTTCAGCAGTTTCTGGCTGCTCCAAGCTCTGAGCTGAAACAGTAACAATGAGTGTCAAAAAGATCCAATCACTATCCATGGTGCTGAACTGCTTTGAATTTGTGTTGTTTTATCATTAGTGACCATGTAGCTTGATGCTTGTGTTGTTCTCTTGGATTGTTGTATTTCATGTCTGTTTGATGAAACTCAAAAGGAAATAATCGCACTCCGTATTGCCAGAGCTTATAAGCCCCACTGCTGCTGACATGTGTATGTTGTAAAATGAGGTTATTATGAACTTTATTATTTGGATATAAAGGACCCGGTCATTTGTACTGGTCCAGGCTCGCTCTGATTTGTTCTGCTAGTGATCCTGGTTGTTTAAGGTTGTGGTTTCCAACCCTGATCCTTAAATACCCTCGCCCTGCATGATTTAGATGTGTCTCCGTTCCAACACGCCTGATTCAAATGACTGCATAACCTCCTCTGCAGCCATTAAGTGCTGCTGAATCCTGTTAATCATCCATTCAATTAGATCAGGTAAGTGGAAGCCAGGAGACACCTAAACCAAGCAGATCTGGTGTAGTTGAGCATCAAGATTGGGATCACAACACAACAAATCGGTGGCATTGTTTACAGCAGGGATCAGCCGATTGTGGTGAAGCCAGTCGGCATGATGTCCAGACCCAGAGAAATCCCCAATGAGATCTGAAGAAGGACGCACCGGGTTTTAGGCAGGGATGGACTGGAGAGAAAATGTGCGATTCCTGACAGATTGGTCCAATTTCAACTGCTCTCTAAGCCTTCCTTCCTCTGGCATTAGGATCATTCCTACAGCTCTGGCATGTTCTTGATAGGGCGCCTCATTAAATCAAGTCAATTTAATTTGTATAGCCCATTTCAGTAACAAGGAAGTTCAAAGTGCTTTTCATCAGAAAAAGCATCATAAAGACATCAATTACAATGGCTGTACAAACCTTAGACAGAGGAGCTGGCAATGTTGCCTGACAGGTCTCCGCTGACTTCCACAGAAACAGGCCCTGCCCTCTAGCATCGTGGGACCTCACCCTAGAAATTTCTCCACAATTTCTTTATTCCTTGCAACTTTCATTTGTGACATGACAGACAGAAGTCTTTGTTGGAGAAACCAGCAGCATTTACTACGCCAATAAACCAAAGTTGATCTGGATCTGTGGGACTTTGTTGAAGTCCACCGGTAGACAACAAGATCCAGATGTTTCTCTACTGCCAACAGACGTTCACAGCTGTGCCTTTAAGCAAACTCCATCTTATCTGTTCAATATTATCAACTGCAGAGACCCTCCTCACTGTAACCATGGATGGTGATAGGATGGATGGCCCAAACCAGGAAACAGATTCACAGTTTAACACACCTCTCTGCAGTTTTTATACTATTACCCACTTATTATCCCTCTAAGACAGCGTCTTGCTTGCTGCCAAAATTAACTACAGCAAACATTTGACCTATAAAGAGGAAATCATGAAAATAATATGATATATTCTGAAAAGGAAATTAAAACTATTAAACTCAGCTTACTGAACACAAGCTCGCTCTCTCTTCAAAGACTTTGCTTGCTAATGATTTGTGATCATCAGGTTAATTTTGTTTTTTCTGGCAGTAACCTGGTTGCAGCAAGGAGATTATGTTATGTAACTGAGTCAACAACTTCTAATAGTGTAAACTGATACATCCCCCAAAGTACAGGGTGAGGTGTAGACAATGTTGTCTGACAGGTCATTCAGATATTTTAATTATCGCTGCACCCATTAACAGCTACAGTTCTGTTCAACATGCAACCTTTGGTTTTCCTCATCCGAGTTGCAAAGCACTAAAACTACTTTAGTTAGTTGTTGCAGCATAGCTGCACCGGGATATGGTCATTATATTGGACGATTATATCATTCATGTTGACACTGAGATGATAGCTTAGATGTAGCCATTGATGCTGACTCAATAATGTAGCCATTATTGGCGTCGTAAATGACAACTGATTTGGCTTTACTCAAAGACTGCAGACTTACCTATTCTTGTCGTTGTTCTGGCTTTAAAATGTAAACATGTTCAAATCAGATTTTTCTGCTGATAATCAGATGAATTCACATGTTCACAAGAACAACTGTCCTGATCTGGATAGATCAGGATAGAACACCTATCCTGATCGGTGTTCAGGATTGTTGAGTCAGACTATCTGTTTTATAACAAACTGTCATGACATGGTGACAGCTTTAACAAATATGGAGAAAACATATTTTTATTAAAGCTATATTCTGCAGCTTGAACAAAATGCAACATAGCATTTTTTGAGAAGTCTGGATTGCTTCATGTATATTTTTCATGTTGCCTGTGACTGTTGCTGGTGTGAAGAGACATTTCAATATGCTAAGACTAATAATAAAAACGTGTAGGCAACCTACCAGGTTGTGGCAGAAGTTGGACTTGTGCTGGAAGTCTGAAGTGTACATGTGTTGCTGACCACCTGGTTAGACACAGTTCAGTCTCACAAACTGTGGTCTGTTTGTGAGGTAGTCATAGATCCAGGTAATGGTTGAGGCCTCCTCCTGTGTTAAATGCACTGGAGAAATCAAAGAACATGATTCTCAGGGTGCTGCCTGCTTTGTCTAGATGACAGTGGGTTTGCTGAAGCAGGTGTATGATGGCATCATCAACTCCAACTCCACGGCAATAAGCAAACTGCAGGGGGTCCTGATATGAGCTTGTCTGCTTATTCAGGTGGGCCCACAGGAGTCTCTCCAGGACCTTCATGATGTGGGATGTCAGGGCAACAGGTCTATAGTCATTGATGACTGATTGGTGAGATTTCTTTGATACCGGAACCAGGCAGGATGTCTTCCACAACAGTGGAACCTTCTCTTGGGTCAGGCTAAGGTTGAAGAGGTGCTGCAGAATCCCACAGAGCTGCAGAGCACAGGACTTCAGGACTCTGAGGCTGAGACCATCCGGACCTACTCCTCAATATCTCTCAGTCTCCTTCCTGAAGGTTATCCTGCAATAGTCAGCCCCGCCCACTCCTCACTACTTCACAGGGCTGCCTATTGACCAGTTCTCCGTCTAACGGGTCCGGAAAATCTCTGAGACCTGGGTATTACCCTAAAAGTACTCTACAAGAGATAATCTATTTAAACTGGTGGCGAAAGTGATTCGTCTAGCTCTAACTACCTCCAATCCAGAAGTTATGACCCTTTACAGTTAAGAAACAATCAGCTGAGTAGCCCTCGCAGCTGCATAATTCCAATAACCACTTCTGTTAACGGTAGCCCACTTTCTAAATCGTAACTTGCACTTGGAACCGGCTAGATTATGTTTAGTGACTTAGATGTAAGTCCCAGGGTCATTATTTACTCTCACCAAAGGAAATTATGAAGCCTCCTATTTACTGGAATCATGTACATTAGTTTTACCTTAATTAAAGGAACTGGACAAAGATTAAATGACTCTATTAATTCCAATGTCCACCAACCTCATTAGAATTTTATAGTATAAATTTATTAAGCAAGCTTAAGCAGGGATATGCGACATACAAATCAATAATCAATCGTATATAGTTCAAAAACAGTGTAATAAAATTTACATGTACAATCATACTACCCTGATTCCTTTCCCTAGCAGTTAAGTCGCACGTTCTGAAATGGAATTTCAATGAGCAGATTCAATTCATACCCAGGCGATGGTGGATCTTTTGGCAACAGGAATTTCTAGCAGCCTTGGTTGAGGTCTTTGCCTTGTGTGGAAAAACCCTTCGTAGAAAGGAGACAAAGCAGAACGGGTCCGAATCCTTTTTGTGAAACCCAATTCCTCATCCCTGAGGGACCTTTGTCCTTCCTCCAAGTCTTGTTGCGGAGTCTGAGATGGCTGGGTTGAGACGAGACCAACAGTCGAATAAAGAACCAGAGGTGGGGCGATGGGACCCAGTCCTTTCTTGGCGGTGTGAAGTCCGAGCTTCCCCGTGGTTCTGCAGTGCGGTCCGTAGTTTAATCTGCTTCTGCAAGTTGTTTCTCCTTCTGCGCCGCCGGACTGGGAACGGCTGGTTCCTCTTTACAGCCCCTTTTTATGCATTTCTCTACCATGTGTGTGTATGGGGAGGGTTTGGTCTACGTGACTTTCTCCACATCTGCTGTGTCTTATGAAAAAATCCCCACATTTTCCAACCTGTTCTTGCTGACCGTGGTGGAAAGTCCTGTACTTCCTCATTCCCCGTTGCCTCAGCCAAACTCACCGCACCCTCCATCCTGTGCGCCCTGGCCATCTGTTCAGAACTGCTTGCGACATTTCCTGTTATCAGGGCTGTGCTGCATTTCTCTCTTTTCTGTGTCTCACTATCATTTTATTATAACTCATTAAACACTTTCAACCTGTTGTTAAACCTGTTTGGATTAATTTCAATTGATCACAACTTCACATTCATTGACAATAAATCACATCTTTTCCATATTGTTAATCACTAACATATCATTACATAGTTAAATCATCACAGATCATCAATCAGAGATTCTTTGCAGAAAGTTATGGAGTGATTACTTATACTCATATTATTCAGACTTATTCAACTTAATTAACTTTTAATCAAACTACAAGATTACTTTATTTCTTCCAAGCCATTATGCACCTTTTTCTGCGTGTGCCTGGAAAGATCTCATACCCTTATGCCAGTTTTCTTGACACCCCCTCCATGAGATCGGACGGTGCTTCGCAGAAAACACAGAGTCCAAAGTCAAAAGAGATCAAGTCCATCACCACAAGTGGTAGTGAGGATGTCCTGCTCATAGCAGGTAACAGGAGACGATGAAGGTGTCCAGGAATCTACAACCTCATACTCCGACAGATTGGATGGCGGAGAAAGCCAGACTTCTGCGCCCAAGTCGTTGTCAAGTGTAGCTCCACCTGAGACGGAAAGGGTGGGATGTTCCAGTGGAGGCTGCAAAGGCGAAGGTAGGTCCATGCCGAAGTCTGGCAGCGTTGATGGGTTGTTGCAGTAGCCATCCAACTCTGCCAGCAGATCCTGGAAATCCATATCACTTGGTGATGGAGATGAAGGGGAAAGGATGTCCTCAGTCTGGCATGCTTGGGGAGATGAACTGAGGTTCTCAGTTTGGGTACCTCTCTCGTTAGTCGCGCTGCTCGCTTGGCATCCGACGTCGATAAACAAATCCGGAGACCCGGGACGTGTAGGCGGAAGGTAGTCGCCCACCGCCACAATTCGGCCATCCAACAAATGTATAGTTGGGAGGCATTGCCGAGTAAGTTGGTGTTCCCACAACTTATGAATCACGGGCAGCCGTAGCCCCGTATACAACGGAGATGCCGGGAAGTCGTCGTCGTCTAGGCCAAACGCAGAGGTCCACACGATTTTGTGCACCCGTTCCAGGGATTTAGATGTGGAATCCGCTATGTAGGGCAAATCCTCCAGCCCTGTGGCGCAGAGGATTGCCGTTACATTGCTAAAATGGCTGCTCACGCATTTGTGACACCAGCGGGAAGACGATGCAACCCAAATGAATCCATAAGATTCTGCAGTGACTCCACACCCCACACAGCAGGTTGATGCCTGAGGAGAAACAGTAACCCAGGTAACTTCATGATCAGTGGTTATTGATTAACTATATTTACGTACAACGATGAAAATGCGAAAGCGAAAGCTGAGAGAGTAGGCTGGTTTAAGCCCGTGTGCCGGCTTGTTTTGCGAGCCAAGGTGAATTAATCACAGGAGCCGGAATGTCATGATCTGGAGCTGGTTCACCTCGATCATAGACATGAGCTGAATCATGGAAGATTGCCGCGTAGGTCATCAGCCATACAACAATGGCGAGATCCGAGGTCTCATGAAGCCAGTAGAGGACCACCAGGATCCCCCAAACCGTTGCCCAAAGAGCCAGAATTATCCACTTTTGCATCCAAATTCGCCGTCCCCGACCCTTGATAGACAAGGCCTGGCGTGCTAAGTAGATGAGGATGGATACTGCGAACAGCCCCTCTAGTACAGCTGTGAGGATTTTAAATGGGGCGGTTCGTGTGGCTTGTATGCCCCCAAGGACCAATTCCAATATCAGGGCTGTGGTATCGGTGATGAGCCATAGGCAGACCACAACACCCCTGCGCCAATTAATGCGGGTACGGCCCATCAAGTAACAAGCGAAAAGGGATGAAGCCAACCCCCATTTGTGGAGAACGATGGGACGGAGGATCAGCTTGGCATATCCTTGGAGCGCGACGAAGATCCTCATAGGATGTCCCTTAGGCCAAGGACCGGTGTGGCAGAAGACTACCCAGGCCAGGGTAATCCCTAAATGCTCAAGGGTACTCACTTGAATTGGTGCAAATAGTGAGTTGGGATTCGATGAGTTGGTCGAAGAGTTGGTTTCCATGATGTGAGATGATGGTCGCTCTGGATCAGGTCCTGTCGGCAGCTGCGGTGAAGGTCGAATGGCTCGCAGGCACACAGCAGCTCTCTCTTATGCAGAAGTAGGCTCCTCCTTAGGGGGGAGGGGCTGGTAGTTCCTCTTTTTGCAACGACAAAGTGCTTTCAGCCACGCCTCCAAGACGATTTTGCCAATGATTAACGCGACGGCGACGCCCAGGAGGCCCAAGAGGTATGGCCACAGCATACGCAAAGCACTCATCAGCCATTGCTCAACAATGTTGAGGCCTTCTTCCACCACATGAGCAACTTCTTCCACAACCTCGGATACGACGGCCACCAATGTTGCCCCCATAGTTTCGTACCAGTAACAGTCATGTTTATCAGATCCTTCTCCACATTGCTGCCAATTCTCTGTAGTGGTTGAGCAGGTGAGATTGGAATACAAAAGGTTAGGTCCTACCCAGTCAAACCCTGAGTCTATGTTGCCATCACACAGACTTTTCCGGAAAGCATGTCCTTCTGCGATCGCTATAAGGGAGTCTGGGATGAACGGAACAGGAAGACCAAGTATACTCTTGCGCTTCTGGAGATGATATCCTAGAATTGCATCAGTGCAGGTCCGTCCGCTCACTATGGCCCTCCGCCATGTTCCATTGAACTTTCGCCAAGTAACCTCAGAAGAGTGAGTGTTATACTCATCTGCATAATGGTCTTCGCAGTAGCTTTCCCAGCCTCGAAGCTGTTGGCAGGGTCTTCTGGCCAAACCTATTACACATTCAAGGATATTTCTGGTGTTGTTTTTACAAGTCATGCGCCAAGGTCTTGGGCTGACGTAACTGGCCGGTCTCCAAAAATTCCCAGGCCAAATCATGCGTTCCTTAGAGTAGACCGTAGCGATGTACTGGTACTGTACCCAATAGTTGGTTGATTCTGTAAGGCATGGTGTTACCCAGGCTTCAAACTCATGTTGTTGGAGTCCCCACCACTCGTAGTCCCACTTTCGATAGTAATCCTCGTACCAGGCTCGTAAGGCCCATTTAGCCGTAGGAGCTTTATCAGGATCAGGGCAGCTATACCTCCAGGTAGAGTGAAGAGCGTCGCCAGTCTGCCAGAGGTCGCACCGTGGCGATGAGAGGGTTTTCTTCCAACAGGTGTCATTTAGGCTCTGAAAAATTCTGTTGGCGACACACTTGTCAATTTTTGCAAAGTCCGTTTTAGGAACGGTGAGAAGGTCATCAGGAGTCGGAAGGGGTTGTGTGCGCAAGTTGGCAATGTATAGGTCCGTCAATCCAGTGTGAGAGCGAACTGTCCCCTCTGGGAAGTCTCCCATAAAGAACGTTTGGTCTTTGGCTATGTACGTCCATGGGAACGTGTTGTTCAGCCAGTGTTCAATTTCTGTACGGAGAGGGCGTGTAGAGTGCCAAAAATCAGCCCAGTATTCTTCTATGGCTGATACTATATAATTCTGTCCTGCACATTTCACAAACTTGTTCCAGAGGCAAGGATTTAACCAAAGAAAGTGGTGTCTGTAACAGTGCTGTTGCTCGGCCTGATACATAAACTGTCTAGGTCCTTGTCTGATCAGGAAAGCCGTCATGTTGGTTAAACTATCTGGTGTAGGCGAAAGCGTTGCATTGACTGGAAGATTACCTCGGGAGGCATTTCGGAAGGTCCAGTTCCCCGTTGGTGCTGTTGGGATGATGTCATCCTCTCTGCAGTTGAGGTGACAGTCTCCCCAAAATTCTCCTCGTGGGAGCCAGGCTCGACAGCCTGAGGACCTGTGTGGGGCTGGGTATACTACTTCGGTATCCCAGTACCCTTGACTTGGCAACAATAGCAGCGATCGACAAGCCATGTTGCAATGCCATTCTGGCATACCTCGGTCCGGGTGAATCCAATTGCATCTGACGGTCCGTCGTTCTTTATTTAGCAGAATCCGTATCCAGCAGAGCACTCCGGTGTCGAGGAAGTCATAGTTGTAGATCTCCCAGGTGCGATTCAGAAGGTCGTCCAGAGTGGAGTCGTTCAACCCGAAAGCTCGGCGTTCCACGTACTTTTTCCCGTTGTCCTTGCTGAATAGACTGGTTCGGTTCTGGACAGAAGTGTCGTTGTCCCACGGCACAAAAATAGCCGTGGTGTTTGTGTTCCAACAGTTGAAGTTAGCGTACTTGGAATGTCCATAGGTGACTCTTGTATGCGTAAGATACCACGGTCCAACTCCGATGAAGTAGAAGATAGTAGCAAGAACAGCAGCAGCAAACAGCAGGGCAAGAAGCGTTAGCAGCCCTTTCAGGCATAGGGATTTTCCGGTTATCGTAGTCGTTTTCCGTAGCAAAGGTTCGTTAGAGGTGTCCGAGTCGTCGTCAGTGTCAGTAGAGCTGTCTGATTCCGATGTAACATCCAGCAGCTCCGGGTCTGTAGGCCGGCGCTTCATGCCGATAGCATCCATCCTGGCCAGATTAGTGCTTCTCTGGGGTCTGATGTATCAGGCTTTGCACAGATTTTCCTCAAAGCCTTGAGGTGGCCCTGGTTGGCAGGGTTCTTTCCAACCCGTCTGGTGGCCCTTCTCTGCTGCAGGGCTGTAAATATGGGAGAGGGGTAGGGTAAGTCAGGCTCCAACCCCCTCCACACCCACTTCCAGTGGAACACCCTCCAGTAGTCCGGCCGAGGAAACGCGCCTTGGGCGGTGCCAGTTTTCAGCGCCTGGTCATACCAGGATTCGTGTTTGTACCCTATTGGGGCAGGCACTGAGATGTAGGTGTATAATGATTGTCCATGCAGAGTTAGTCTAGTGCGGTACCCCCAGGATGACGGAGTATAAATCCTCTGGTGTGGTGGATTGGGGTAGACCCTGTCTATTTCCAATTTTAATGGAAGCCTGGTGTTATTAAATATATAACAATCCGGATCTATTTCCCTCTTGATTATGGTTTTCGCCATGCTTGGTGATGTGGTCCAAATGATCATGTCATTAAGTGAAATTTCACAATACAGTCCTTGCAGTGGTTCAAGATAATGGGGACCCCACCTAATCCGTAGCTCAATTCCCCGTACTCTGAAATACACTGTATTAAAAGTCCATGGTAGAGATCTTGGACACATAGGTGAGATTGATGCAAAATTAACCGTGTTGTCGGATCCTTTTCCCTGCCAAGGAGGCGGTGCGGTAGGGATAAATAAATGTGGCTTCATGGCAGGGGGCGTCGTGTATTCTTCACTTTCCCCCACCTGTTTTACGTTTTGGAAATTGGTGGGTCGGAGATATATGAGAAACTTGAGAAAATAGGCTTCGGTGAGCGGATTGGAAACAGTGAAATCTTCTCTTGGCATATCGAGTAGAATGGAGGTGGTAGGGAGTCTTAAAAACGGGCCTCTGTCTGACAGTCCCGATGAGACTCCAACCCCCACTTTGAACAATCTAGTCACAAAACACTGTCTCCCCTTTCTCTTTTTGGGTTTTTGCTGACCTTTAGACGTGACGACTCGTTTTCCTCCTTCCGGTGCGTCCATCAGTCCTGGTTTGTCTTTCTCCATGGAAATGCTGAGGCGAGCTTCTGCCAGGCGTGAGTTTTGGATTTCTTCTTGGGAGGCTCCGGCTCCGTACTGGACACGGTGGCGTAGGGCTGCTCGTCTGGTACCACTTTGATGGCTGCTCCGACTGAGTAGATTCCTTTATAGGGGACGGTGATCATGCGTACTGACAGCTGGACGTGACAGGAGGTGCTAGGATCAGAGGGCGTACCCGCCCTGTGAGCCACGCCTCCCGGGTGTTGCAAAACTCCATCCCGAAACTGGGATTCCGCTGTCACCCAGTACAGGCAAGACTTCTCTTTTGGTCTCATCGCGTTGCTGCCCCACCCGTCCACTTCAGTGGTGTAGTAATACATATCTGAGCTGCGCACCCCATCTTCCCGTGGTGCATCCGGCAGATCTACTATAGGTATTGTGCAGTCATTGATGACCTCCAAAATCAGATGTGCCCAAGTAGTCAGTTCCCAGGGGCCTGTCCACCCACCGTTAACGGCTTGCTCTCGGGCGTCATCGGGGAGTGCACTTAGCTCCTCGGCTGATGGTTGGTATGCATGAGGCCGATGTACCCGGAAGACCACAGGAGAGTGGTTGGCATTCAATGGTGGAAATGACAGGGAAGCTCTAGCAGCGTCATACGGCCAGGCGGCTTGAACAGAATCCCACAGGACATCATGGGGCCCTTCTTCCCTATTCCACACCCATGGGTCCAGTTCTTCTGGAGTGTTCGGAGGGGCGGAAGGTCCTGGTAATATTATCGGTATGGGGCTCCCATAGTTCGACTGCACTTGCCCATAGGTTCTGTAATATCGCAGCGAGCTGTAAAACCTTGTCACTTGCCACCCTTCAGCTTCGCCTGTCAGTGTTACCTCTCCGCTCCTCAGCTGTTCCTTGCACACAGGACAGTGGTGTAGCTCATCTCCGTCCCACGTGCAATAACAAGTTCTTGGTTTTTCCTTGAGCCACCCCCATTGGGTTTCCAACTTAAGCCGGGGCAGGTAACCCACTCGGCAGTTCCCACAGATTGTATTGTTCAATACCGTGACCGGGGAGACACGAAGGTGTTGCAGCATCTCTGCGGTAGCCCCCTGGTGCCTTGGCTTCTCACGGCCCGATCCTTCCCAGATAATGGGGAGATGGTGGTCTGTTAAACAAACCGGACAGCCACTTTTAGCTTTCTTCCATTCCAGCAGTTCTCTCTCCTCTGACAGGACTCCATTTTTAGCCCAATCCAATTTCTTCAGGGCTCGTCCTGCCCAGATCCCTGAAGTTGTTCTCCTAATTACAACCACCCCTTTCACGGTGGCCAGTCCGAGATAGGGTGGAATGGTACATGATTCACTGGCCATCTCACCGGCTTCTGTTTCGCTTTAGTCAGGAACCGGCTTGAGCTGCTCAACTCCTTGGATCCCTTTCCTTTTCAGCAATACTGTGTTCCTATCCAGTACTTGCTTGACGATGTCAGTTGTGTCAAACTTGGGTTTTACTGCTGCATGTACAGGTTGCTCTCTTGCTTTGACCCACACGCGCTGTCCCTCTCGGAATGGCACTCTGGGCGTCAGCTTCTCCTTTTTGTCGCTGGAGCCCCGCCCCACTTCCCTCGTGGTGAACGGCCGTTGGTTGAGTTCCATCGCAGGGGCGGGTCTTTCGGCTCTGCTTCTGTCGTTCAGGGCCTGCCCTATTTCCACCGCTTGGGTGCTCCAACTGTTGGTGTTAGCATTTTTAGCTATCCAGCTCTTTACTAACCCAATGGCTCGTTCCACCACTCCGTTGGCTTGTGGGGTGTAGGGTGGCGAGTAAACTCGCATCACTCCATACTTCTGACACCACTGGTCAACCTGTGAATTACGGAAATGAGTCCCATTATCCGTGCGCAGCTCTTTCGGGATTCCCAGGGCACTGCATACTTGTTCTAGCATGCCGACAACGCTATTGCCGTTTGCTTTCCTGGCTGCTTTTGTAGTTACAAACCCCGACATAGAATCCACCAGCACTAAGAGGTACTTCTCACCTCTCCTTCCTGTTATCCCCATGGGACCTGCAACATCCATGCAGACTGAGCCCCAGGGGACCGTGCTTTTGATGGACAACCCATCCATCCGCTGCCCTCGGTGACCTGCGTTGTATTGACCACACACTTCACAGTCCCTTAGCACGCGTTGGACTTGTTTCACTGGGATCCAAAGGTCTTGCTCCTCCAGTTCCTTACGTGTAGGTCGCACGCCTGCATGTCCAAGGGCCTCATGCACGCTCCGCACGACCTCGACCACGTATTCTTCTGGGACCTCCCGTCCTTTGGGAGTTCTGTCCCACTTCTCGGTACCGACAAAGACGATCTTTCTTTGTTGGACATAACAGTCCACTTCATCATTCCCACGCCAATGAGCTCCCTCATGCGTGTGTGCTCTTTGATGCTCAACATCTATTTCCAACTGCAGTTTTAGCTCAGCAATCTTTTTCCACAAGTCTTTGTGTGCCACTGGCTTGCCCTTTGCTGTCTCGAAACCATTTTCTTCCCAAATGGCCAAGTCCTCTCTAAGGGCCTGAGCACAGTAGTAACTGTCGGTTACTAACCTGGCACTTTTGATTTTCCTTTTCACCAGCTCCAGCAATCCTTCCAGTACTGCCGTCACTTCTCCGGCTTGAGCACTACCGGGGGCTTTTCCTTTCTGACGGCATTTCTCTTTGCCGTCCTGCTTCAGAATAAATCCCCAGTATGCCGACTGGTCGGACCCCTTTCTGGATCCGTCGGTGTAGATTGTCCATTCCGGTTGTCCTGGCTTCTCAGGTGTTTCTTGTGGTTTTTTCTTACTGGTGGGTTGTGCTGGCCCAATTTCAAGCTCCGGGTCCAGCAAGATGTCCTCCCATCTTCCCCACCGAGTATTGGTTGCTTTAGTACTTTCCACAGTCCCTTTTCTTAGGTACTTGTGAACTTGGCTTTGTGTGATGACTTTAACTGGTTGTCCTTGTGCTAAATCTTTCAGCACACCCCAATAGCGGGCTAACACCGCTAGCTCTTTTTCTTCCTGCGGGTATTTCTTCTCAACCGAAGTGAGGGTGTAACTCCACAGGGTAACCAAGCCTCCATTTTCGTTACTCACTTTGATCATGGCATCGTCATTCTCGCAGCTGATCTCTGCCACGAGTCTTTCTGATAAACTTCTTGGCTCCAATCTCACAGCTGCTTGAATGGCCTTTCTTAGTTCCTCTAGGTTCTGTTGATTGGCTGCTGTCCAAACCCAGGGTCTTTTTCCGTCTTTCTCATCGTCCTCACTTTTCCTCAGGCAGTGGTACAAGGGTTTGGCATATTTCTGATAGTTGGGCACATGGTCCCTGACATAGTTGCACAGTCCCAATATTTTCTGTAAGTCATTTTCTGACTGAGGTGGTTGAATGTTCGTCAGCTTTTCTCTGTACCCATCCGAGAGTCCCAAGTCTGACGTGACTTGGAAACCCAGATAGTTCACCTGGAACTGTCCAAATTGACATTTCTTGAGGTTTAGTTTTAGACCTGCCTTTGTGAGGTTTTCGACCACTTTTTGTAGTCTTTCTAGGTGCTCTTCTTCTGTGTCATCAGCAATAAAGACATCATCAATGTACACAGTAGCACCTACGTCTCCCAGTACTTCCATCACTGCTGACTGGAACACATTTGGGGAGTTCTTGTAGCCCTGGGGTAACCTTTGCCACACATAGCTTTTGCCTTTGTGAGTGAATGCAGTTTTACCTTGCGATTGTCTGGCGAGGCGTAGGGAGAAAAATCCATTAGCTAGGTCGATGCAAGACTTGAACTTCTTGACTCGAAGAGTTTTCAGCGCTCCTTGTGGATTGATTAGACTGGCTCGGTTTGCTATTGTTCTCCGATTCAGGGCCTTGAAGTTGATAACTGGCCTCCAACCCCCTCCAGCCGATTCAGGCTTCTTCACCGCCTGGATGGGGCTGTTGGTGATCGGGTTGAGTTCCTCTCTGATGATCTCTAGGGCACCCAGTTCCTTCACGATCTTGTCCATCTCCTCGACTGCTCCTGGGTTCAACGGGTACTGCCGAACAGGTGGATGAACCCCACCTTCGATGTGATGAACAAACTTTGGGCCCAAATCTCCACAATCGTTCTTGAACCGTGCCACCTGCGCCGTAACGATGATCTCACGCAACTTCTCTTTTCCAGCCGGGGAGAAGTCACTCTCTTCAAGTTTCTGTTCTGTCACCGTTGGTATGTCGACCGGTTTGTACCAGTCTTGCTTCTCTGATCCTGTTTGGGTCGGGCCGACTTTCACCAATCTTGCTTTCAAGCTTGTCAGCCTTCGCTCCAGTCGGCGATGTGTGCCTTTCTTTTTACTGAGTTCGTCTAAGTCTTTAACTGTGAGGAGATTGTAGGGACCTTTCACCCACACTACTCCTTTCCAGGTCCCATATGGCATTTCTTCTATTTTTCCATTAGCAAACTGAACCTTTAGGTGCCCTGCTGTTTTTAGGTCTTTGCGGGTCATAGACACCTCCGCTCCTGTGTCCACCAGGTAGGGTACTCCCTCCACTTTAGCGTAGATTTCGTCCCCCTCCCAGTAGGCATTTTCTAGAATGACCCGCGACCTGGACGCCATTACTTTGGTGACCCTCCGGCCCCGGCTTTACGGGACTCACGGAGGGCCGTCCTCTCTTCTGGGCTCAATTTCCTATACTCCTCATCTGTCAGGAACTGACCTTTTCCTGGCTGGTTTGATGAAACCGGAGGGTTGGTCGGTTTCCCTTGTGGTCCTGGTGGTTTCTGCTGGAACGGCCGGTTTCGGAAGTTGGATGGCGGTGCTCCTTGCTGGAACGGTCTGCTCTGGAAGTTGGATGGCGGTGCTCCTTGCTGGAACGGTCTACCCTGGAAGTTAGATGGTTGTCTGATGTTAACCCTTCCAGGTGGCTTTGCCGGTTGGCTAGCCTCCTTCTTCCTTTTGTCTTCGTAGTACTGCTGTTCCAGGTCGAATCCTTGCACTGCTACATCCATCTGAGCGACCGTCGTGCTTCTCACTGGCAACTTCACGAACACGATCTCTCCTCTGCGTCCTTTTGTCACCTCACGCAGTACTTTCACATATCTCGCAGGGGAAACGGTCTGCTTAAGTGTGTGCCAAAGCGGTTCCAACCGGCTTCCTCTGTCCAGCCGTCCTCTGGCCCTCTTCACCTGGGACTCTTCATCATCCATGTCCTCCAATACCAGCCTTTCGTAGTTGCTCTGTGCTGAATCCGTCCCAACCATCGGGTCCGTGGTCACACTGGTCAGCCACAACTTTTTGGCTCCTTCATGGTTGGTGGTAGACAGCACGGTTGGCCAAACATCTTTCAAGTATTCTTCATTGTTTTCATCTGCGTTTTTACTCCTAATCACCAGCCTTAGATTCTTCAGCTCGGCGTAAGCGTCCTGTCCTGTATTAGTGGCAGGTAGCTGAGCTGACACCTCTGGTTGTCTCGCCGGGATCTGCGGTCCTGGCTCCGAAGACGTCGCCTGAGGTTCCTCTTCATCAGCCGACACTTCGTCCAGCTGCTGTTGAGTTTCCCTGGAGTACTTGTAAGCGGCTTTCTTCAGTCGTCGCAGCATCACATCATACATAATTCCAATGTATGCGTTCCTGAAGTTGGTAGTCAGGGAATAGTGTGCCGTCAGAGTGGAGCAGGATGGTGTCATCAGGATGTTAGCCCATTCTCCGATTGTCGCTTCCACCTCGAGCTGCACCCGGTCTCCCAATCTGCTGGCCCATCCTGCCGGGATCTGGTACTCGGTTTGGCCGACCTCGGGTACATACGTACTCCGTCCGTCCTTAGCCTGTACTGGACCCCAGGTCACGTCTCTTGCCAGTCTTTCAGAAGGTTTCTCGATGTCAAAAGTTTCCATTTCTTTCTTCTTACCCCGGTGCTGTCCAGTTCGGAGTGTCTTATGCTCTGTCGGTGGTTGCTTTGGGTCGGAGAAGATGCTGCCGTGATCACTTTCCTCCTCTTCTTCTCCAGGATGTTCGATCTCCGGTTGCTCTTCTCCGTCTTCCGAGTCGCTGAGGTCCTCATACTGCTGTTGTCGAAGAGGTTCTCTCCCGGGGGAGTTCAGCGGTCGAATTTTAGCTGGTTTCATCGGTCCTTCTTCTTTCTGGACCGTCAGTTGCTCATTCTTGATTCTCCCCGTCTTGGGTTTTTTCAGTTCACTGCTGCTTCCTTCGAATGTGAACTCTTTGACGTATTTTGCTGCGGAGAACCCTGGTTCAACAGGTGCCTCCTTTATCTTTATCCTGGGTGGCTGCATAACTTTGGCTTTACCTATCTGGGTGGTGTTTGGAACCTCACTCTGGGGAATTCTTAAGGGATATTTCTTGATTTCTTGTGATGGATGGCCAATGCGGCCTTGCTTCTCCATCTCAGCTGCCAATTTCACCCCTTGCTCAGTGCGGAGTCGATGCAGACGGGGGTCAACCACCACCACCACTTCTTTGAGCACAAAGAAATGACTGTTGGTTCTGGCTATATTCACCACTCCGTTCTCCGCAATTGATCTGGCGGTGTCCCTTGGCAGATCCGGCGATCTTAGTCCCTGTACACTCACTATCACTCTTCTCATGCATTCGTTGCTGGCTGCCGTTAAGCCCCGCTCGAGCCCATGCCACATCTTCTTCCGATATTCCTCCAAACTCTCTCCTTCTCGGTAGACGGCAATAGGGACCA
This sequence comes from Xiphophorus hellerii, assembly GCF_003331165.1. Classification (NCBI taxonomy): domain Eukaryota; kingdom Metazoa; phylum Chordata; class Actinopteri; order Cyprinodontiformes; family Poeciliidae; genus Xiphophorus; species Xiphophorus hellerii. The sequence continues at coordinate 28,377,166 of NC_045684.1, forward strand.
GGATTACAGCACCATAAGGGAGACTATAGCCGTTCATCAAGACTACTTCTCCCCTTGTTTTTGGGCTACAGCTAGCTTCCAGCAATCTTAAATCTGCTATGTAACACTGCCCTGCTTGGTCCTCAAGGCTGCTTCTGAATTTTCGATTGTGGATCTTGTATCTGTCATTGGTGAACACAATCAGTCCGTCACCTTCAAGATCCCATGTTCTTCCAATAACCTGATAAATCTGGAGGCCGGTCTGCAGTCTAATGTTGCTGGCCCCCGATGGTATTTGGGCTAGCTCTCGGGCCATCCTCCAGGTGTCCGATTTCTGAGTCTTCTTCTTGGGGCGGCCGGGGCCCCACTGCTCCTTGTCCGATTCCTCCTCGTCCTCGTCGGAACTGCTGGCCGCTGGGGTCCTTGTAGGTGGCAGTGGCTGCCTCCTCTCCGTGCTGTGGACTCGGGGATGAAACCCGGGCTCCAGACCTTGTCGAGGGGACCAGTCCTTGGCCGCCTCTTCCATCGCTGCCCACTGCTCCTTAGTGAGACTGTCGACGAGCTGTCCTTCGGGGTTTTCCTCATCGGCTGGTGCAGGTGGGATGTCCTCGTTCCGCGATGGACCCGGTGGAGCTGAGGGACCTCCGTCGTTGTCGTCGCCGCTGTCGTCGCTGCTGTCACCGCCGTCGTTGTCGTCGCTGCCGCCCGTCAGGTCTATCAGAGCCCTTGAAGGTTGCTCCTGCTGGCGAGTCGGTGTCGCGGCTCTGCTGGGCAGTCGGGACGGAGCTTCAGCCACCTCCGACTCCGCCCGATCGGGGACCTGCTCTCTTTCTTTGTCCCTTTTGTAGGAAAAAAGTCTCTGCAGGGCCTCAGAGCACTCCTTGTAATGGCGCACTCCCTTGACCTGAGGGTTTACCAGGATTCCGTCGATACCTGCTGCCATTGTAGCGGTCTTTACCACACGGTCATACTTCTCGGAGGGGCTGTAGACAGTCCGCAGCTGACCGTCCGTCCATCCTTCAAGAAGCTTAGCGAACCATTCCAGCCATTCTGCAGCCTCCGTCTTCTTGGTGACCTTCACTGGGCATCTGACGACTCCCAGGCGGTGACCATACTTAAGCTGGGTGCAGTAGTATACGTGATTCCGCACTAGGATCTCCAGTAAGTCCCGAGCCCTGTCTTTACTGGTGGTGTAGTGAGAGTCAAAGAACATTCTTTTATTTATCTCAGTCCAGGATTCCAATCCATCGCCGAGTAGTATCAGCTGTACAGGAATTCGTGTTAGAATAGATTGGGAAAGACGGGATTGATGATTTTCCCCGTCTTGGCTGATGTGGCTTGCCCCTTGTCCCATTGCTGGCTTTTGCAGGGGATTCAGTTCCCCTCCTTCTTCGTCTTCACTCATACTTGTCTTTGTCTTCGAGTTGCCTATCCCCCAAAGCCTCTCTTTGCGCTTTCGAGTAGGGATGGGTCCAGGCTGTGTTGGCTACTGGCTTCACTGTCTGGATCTGGTCATTCTATCCTCAGTAGAAGCTTTCCCTCACCTGTATGCTATACAGTTACTGCGAGGGTTGTGACTGATGGCCTTATCAGTCACCACTAACTCTCTTCCCTATGAGTTAGTAACCCAAGTGAGCTATTCAGAGTCTCACATCTGTTTTTACCGACTTGGTTTCTTTGGGGCCCGCCTACTCAGTTGTGCGCCGCCCCACGTTGGGCGCCATGAAGGTTATCCTGCAATAGTCAGCCCCGCCCACTCCTCACTACTTCACAGGGCTGCCTATTGACCAGTTCTCCGTCTAACGGGTCCGGAAAATCTCTGAGACCTGGGTATTACCCTAAAAGTACTCTACAAGAGATAATCTATTTAAACTGGTGGCGAAAGTGATTCGTCTAGCTCTAACTACCTCCAATCCAGAAGTTATGACCCTTTACAGTTAAGAAACAATCAGCTGAGTAGCCCTCGCAGCTGCATAATTCCAATAACCACTTCTGTTAACGGTAGCCCACTTTCTAAATCGTAACTTGCACTTGGAACCGGCTAGATTATGTTTAGTGACTTAGATGTAAGTCCCAGGGTCATTATTTACTCTCACCAAAGGAAATTATGAAGCCTCCTATTTACTGGAATCATGTACATTAGTTTTACCTTAATTAAAGGAACTGGACAAAGATTAAATGACTCTATTAATTCCAATGTCCACCAACCTCATTAGAATTTTATAGTATAAATTTATTAAGCAAGCTTAAGCAGGGATATGCGACATACAAATCAATAATCAATCGTATATAGTTCAAAAACAGTGTAATAAAATTTACATGTACAATCATACTACCCTGATTCCTTTCCCTAGCAGTTAAGTCGCACGTTCTGAAATGGAATTTCAATGAGCAGATTCAATTCATACCCAGGCGATGGTGGATCTTTTGGCAACAGGAATTTCTAGCAGCCTTGGTTGAGGTCTTTGCCTTGTGTGGAAAAACCCTTCGTAGAAAGGAGACAAAGCAGAACGGGTCCGAATCCTTTTTGTGAAACCCAATTCCTCATCCCTGAGGGACCTTTGTCCTTCCTCCAAGTCTTGTTGCGGAGTCTGAGATGGCTGGGTTGAGACGAGACCAACAGTCGAATAAAGAACCAGAGGTGGGGCGATGGGACCCAGTCCTTTCTTGGCGGTGTGAAGTCCGAGCTTCCCCGTGGTTCTGCAGTGCGGTCCGTAGTTTAATCTGCTTCTGCAAGTTGTTTCTCCTTCTGCGCCGCCGGACTGGGAACGGCTGGTTCCTCTTTACAGCCCCTTTTTATGCATTTCTCTACCATGTGTGTGTATGGGGAGGGTTTGGTCTACGTGACTTTCTCCACATCTGCTGTGTCTTATGAAAAAATCCCCACATTTTCCAACCTGTTCTTGCTGACCGTGGTGGAAAGTCCTGTACTTCCTCATTCCCCGTTGCCTCAGCCAAACTCACCGCACCCTCCATCCTGTGCGCCCTGGCCATCTGTTCAGAACTGCTTGCGACATTTCCTGTTATCAGGGCTGTGCTGCATTTCTCTCTTTTCTGTGTCTCACTATCATTTTATTATAACTCATTAAACACTTTCAACCTGTTGTTAAACCTGTTTGGATTAATTTCAATTGATCACAACTTCACATTCATTGACAATAAATCACATCTTTTCCATATTGTTAATCACTAACATATCATTACATAGTTAAATCATCACAGATCATCAATCAGAGATTCTTTGCAGAAAGTTATGGAGTGATTACTTATACTCATATTATTCAGACTTATTCAACTTAATTAACTTTTAATCAAACTACAAGATTACTTTATTTCTTCCAAGCCATTATGCACCTTTTTCTGCGTGTGCCTGGAAAGATCTCATACCCTTATGCCAGTTTTCTTGACATTCCCTAAAGACTCTCTCTTGTTCAACAGTTCCTTTAGGTAATTGGTGATCCAGGGTTTGTTATTCGGGAAGCATCTCACTGTTCTGGTAGGGATGTTGCTGTCCACACAGAAGTTTACATAGTCAGTCACACACTCATTCATGGCACTGACATCATCTCCATGTGGCTGGCAGAGAGTAGTCCAGTAAGTTGCTTCAAAACAAGCTTGGAGGGCCTCTTCTGCTTCCTGTGACCACTTCCTAACATGCAGCCTTTTCACTAGGAGTTTCTATTCAGAGCAAAGAAAAACAAGACTCTGGTGTGATTTCTCCAGAAGAGGTCTTGGTTTTGAGACATATGCATCCTTGACATTAGCATACAACAAATACAAATTCTTCTTTTGCAGCTGACAAACTGGTGAAACATTGGCAGTGTAGAAAGAGAGGGAAATGTGATTAAAATCACCAGATATTGCCACAATGCACTTGTGGCAATATGCATTTGAATGCACTGGCACATGTATTTACATCTCCTTAAGTACAACGTGCTGTCAACCTCAGCGGGCGCAATTGTAGAAAAGAGAATTTCATACAGATTTAACAATAACCCTACACCTAGGTACAGTTCTTTTCAACATGTAACCGTTTGGTTTTCTCATCAAAGTTGCAAAAAAACTGAAACCACTTCATGTTTTAAATGTGTCTCTATTGAAGCACACCTGGTTCAAATAGTGACATTACCTCCTCTGCAGCCATCAAGTGCTGCTGAAGCCTGTTGATAAGCCATTCATTCAAGTCATGAAGGTGTCTGCTTGTAGAAGCAACTAAAACATGAAGACAGGGGTACTGGATGACCAAGTTTGGGAACTAGTTCTCTCAGGTATTAGATTTCCTTTGTCACTAGGATCAGTCGCAAAGTCCTGTTAGATGTGGTTTGGTGTTTAATGATAAGACGCCTCCACGAAGATCTGACAATGTTGACTGACAGGTCCCAGGTGAGTTCTACAGAAACAGGCACTTCTCTGTAACATCATAAAACCGCACCCTACATATTTGTCCCCACTCTTATTTCTCATTACTTTCATTTGTGACATCCCAGACGAAAAGCAACATTTATTACTCCAATAAACAGAAAGTGATGAGAATCTGTGGGACTTTGTGTCATGAAGCGTGTGTCATAGGGCTCTATGCTGATAAAAATCATATAGGTGGTCCCGGTTGGCTGGTGTGTTAGTCATGCATCACGCTGGTTTTATTTTTTCCTATTATTAGGATTTTCTGGTTACACGATGCATCAAACCATATCAGATGCTTTGTCCACTTAGTCAGCCAGAGTTAATGCGCACGGAGATCTGAAAAACTTGTCACATAAAGCTTGGGCAACCAAAACAGTTTCTGTGTCGCTTGTTAAAAACTTAACGAACACAAAATGGAAGAGCTACTAAAGCCACATTAGCAGCATTAAATTAAATCTCCTGTTTGTTGTGCATTCCTGCCTTGAGCAAAAATTGCTGGTAAAAACATCAGCACTTCTAACAGCATTTCAATGTAATTTTTTTTTTTTATACTTATTTTTTATTGAACATTTCTGAACACATACAGTGGAGAGGCATCAATACATTCAACTTCATACACAATGTTGGACAACCGTGTCCATATTTAGCTGGATACAAGAGTGGCATTCGGCCTGCGTCTGTAGTCGCTCCATTTTTCCCATTTAACATCAAACTTGTCCTCCTGCAGTCTTAGTCTATATGTGATTTTCTCCATTACGAAAATCTCTTCCACAATGCTCAGCCACTGCTCCACTGCAGGAGGGTCTCGTCTATACCATAATTTTGTGATGGTTTTCCTTGATGCAGAAAGTAATATTTTTAACAGATATTCATCGTCCTTTTGAATTACATCGTGTGTGAGGCATCCCAGGTAGAGTGTTTTACATGATCTGGGTATTCCGTATCCTAATATGTTTTTCAAGATAAGGCTAACATCATGCCAGTATGTGGTTAGCTTTGGACAAGACCAGAATATGTGTGTGTGGCCTACGTCAGTCTGGCCACAGAGTCTCCAGCATGGCTGTGAACTGGATACCATCCCGGACTTGATCTTTGGTGTTATAAAAAATCTAATCATGTTTTTCCAATTAAATTCCCTCCACACACGGGAGCAGGTGGCCATGCACTGCATTTTACAAATTTTAAACCATTCCTCCTCGCTTATGAGCTCCTTCAATTCGTCCTCCCATTTTTCTTTGATGTACATAGTAGATGTCTTCCTGCCTGCCATCAGTCCCTGGTATATTGCTGAAATAACCCGCAATTTATTCCCCTCATAGGCCTTATGAAATATCTCTATTATTTCACTTACGTTGGTTTTTATCTCTTTCTCATAATAATCTTTTATTTGCAGATACCTATACTGGTCTTGATCCTCCAGATCGTATTTTCCCTTTAAGCTATTAAAGCTCAGCAGATTGCCCTTTTCAGTCAGTTTACACATTGCTGTGGCACCTTTATCTGCCCATTGTTTAAAACCTGTATCATAAATACCTGGTTTAAACCTCGGGTCCCAAGCAAACCAGCTCAAACTCTTTGTTTCTTTCTCTAAATTGTAATTATCAATCACTGTGTTCCATATTTCAATCGTAGTTTTAGTTATTGAATCTAGCTTATTGCTTAGTTTTCCTAAGAGTATTTTATGTGCTATTAAATTTTTAACTTCTATGTCTTTTCTACTTATTTCCATATTTTTCCATTTTGAAACATAGTCATCATTGCACCAACATACGAGGGGTCTAATTTGTGCGGCCCAGAAATATTCTTTTAGGGCTGGTAAACCCAGGCCTCCTTTATCTTTTGGGAGCTGAAGTGTTTTATATCTAACCCTAGGTTTCTTCCCGTTCCATATAAACCTTGAAATCCATCTGTCCCATTCTACAAATTGTTTTTGGGGGATAATCAGTGGCAGGGACTGAAACAGGTATAACAGTCGTGGTAAAATATTTATTTTAATTATCTCCACTCTAGAGCTAAGATCCAAGCCAATGTCCATCCATCGCCCCAGGTCTTTCTTAATATTGTGGTTTATTTCTAAATAATTTGCATCATAGAGTTTGTCAATTGTTTTGGTTATGTTCACCCCCAAGTATTTTATAGATTTTCCATTCCACTTAAGTTTATAAGTATCCCTTATTTTCTGCTGCGGGGAGTAATTTATTGTTAGGATCTGTGTTTTTTCCACGTTGATTTTGTATCCAGAGAATTTCCCAAACTCCTCAAGCAAACTTACTGTTTTTAAAAACATTTCATTTGGGTTTTTTAGATAAATCAAAATGTCATCTGCAAACAGCCCCATTTTATGTTCTTCCCCTCCTATTTCCACTCCTTTCATTTCCTCTTCCTGCCTAATCATCTGAGCTAGTGGCTCTATAAACAGTGCAAAAAGACTCGGTGAGAGGCAGCATCCCTGCCTTGTTCCTCTCTCCAGAGTAAATCTTCCTGACAGGTTGCCATTTATTTTAATCCTTGCAGTTGGCTCTTGATAAATTGATTTAATACAATTTACAAATGTTTCATTAAATCCAAATTTTTCTAAGACCTTATACAAAAAGTTCCAATTAACACTGTCGAAGGCTTTTTCCGCATCTATACTTATCAGAACTGCCCCCTCCTCTCTTCTTTGCAGATGGTCTATGATATGAAGAGTTCTCCTTATATTGTCTTGTGTTTGTCTTTCCTTTATAAAACCAGTTTGATCCTCATCAATTAAATCCTGCATTAAATTTTCCATTCTTTTAGCTATGATAGAGGAAAACAGTTTATAGTCTACATTTAATACTGATATCGGTCTGTAGTTGTGGCAGTATTCTTGATCTTTACCTTCCTTTGGAATTACGGAAATAATGGCTTCTTTCCAAGATGGAGGCATCTTGCCAGTCCTGAGACTATAATTAAACGAGTCATATAACAGTGGTGTTAATTGTTCTTTGAAGGTTTTATAAAAAGAAGCCCCTAAGCCATCTGACCCTGGTGACTTTCCTATTTTGGTCCTGCCAATTGCCTTTGTAATCTCTTCCTCTGTAATTTGAGAAGTCAATGTCGCATTTTGTTTTGTGCCTATTGCTGGTAAATCCAATTTTTCCAGAAAATTACTCACCTCCTCTTCCCCTGCCGATGGTGGCTGTGCATATAAAATTTTGTAGTATCGCTCAAATGTTCCTTGTATTTCTTCTTGTTCATATAAGATTGTATTGGATAGTGGATCTCTTATTTTATGTATGCTACTTAATGTTTGTTGTTTCTTAACGCGCCTAGCCAAATTTTTTGTAGCTTTCGGTCCCCCCTCATAGTACATTTGTTTAGTAAATCTAGCCTTCTTTTCTACCTCCTCCCATAAACTCTCATCCATTTCTTTCCTAGTTTCTTTAATCAGATCAAATACGTCTGGGTCATTTGTTTGTTTATGTTGTTGTTCTAAATCTCTTAGCTTTCTTATTTGTTTATTGTATGTTTCTAGTCTTGCTTTTTTCATAAATGCTGTGTAAGAAATCATTTTCCCCCGTATTACTGCCTTCAGAGCATCCCAAAGAATTACTGGGTCCACTTCACCATTATCATTTTCCTCTTTATAACGGATTATCTCCTCTCTTACTTCGCCAACTAGTCCCTTGTTATTTAATATGCCTTCATTTAGTCTCCACAGAGTATTGTTCTTTTTGCTGTCTAAATGAATCTTAAGATAGATTGCGTTATGATCAGAAACGTCTGAAACTCCAATCCTACTCTCTTTCACTCTGTGTAGTTCTCTCTTGTTCATGAGTATATAATCAATTCTGGAATAAATACCGTGTGGTATTGAGTAATGAGTATAGTCTTGATCTAAGGGGTGAAATTCTCTCCACACATCTACAATTGCCATTTCTGACATCATGGTGTTCATGTACCTACTGATTTGTTTTTTACTATTTTTCTTGCTTGTAGTATCCATCCTATAATTTAACACCACATTAAAGTCCCCGCTACATATCAATATTCCCTCTGTTTCCAAGTTAATGAGATCAAATATTTTCTTAAAAAGTACTTTGTCACTTTCTGGAGGGGCATATACATTGAGTAGTGTGGTTAACTGGTTTTCCAATTTGCCCTTTATCAATAAGTATCTTCCTTCCTCATCCCCAATCTCCTCCAACAATTCAAACTTTACACTATTTGAAATCAGTGTCATAACTCCTCGCTTATGCTTTTCTCCAAATGAGGAGGAAAATGAGTTTCTATACCCTAATTTTTTGTACTTTTCATGCCCTTTTTTTGTTAGGTGTGTCTCCTGTAAGAGAATAACTTGTACTTTTTCTTTTCTAAATTTATTTAGGACCTTATCTCTCTTTTTGATATTATTTAAACCATTGACATTCAGTGATACCACAGTTATAACCTTAGACATTGTTTGTATATCTTGGTTTGAATCTCAGCCTCTCCACTTGAACTATGAACACAAACTAAACTAAAAACAAATCTGAACTCCCGACTAAATATGGGCCATATCCCCAAGAGGCCCTGTCCCCCTGCTGGAAAGGGAGGGGGGTATCCTTTTATGAAGAGGGCCCCCCCCCTAGTGGTTTTGGGCAAACCTGTGTTGGGTTCCCCCGACCTGCTAGGCGAGTCCAACAGTCCCTTGCTTGGTGGATCTCCCTGTCGTTATTTATTCAAACTTCAGAGAAGACTGTAGTCTCTTCCATCCCCCTTCTTCAATGAGCAGTTTATGCCCCCTTTACCTCTGCGTCTTCAGTGTCCTCCTCTTTGAAACTCCTGCAGCCGTTCCCTCGCTCGGCTACTCGCATTCTGGCCAGAGCCCGTAGCGGAGGACCCGTCGCCCGACCCATGTTTCTTCCCGAAGCGCTGCCAGGATGCCGCCGTCTGGCTCCTCTCCTCGGGCGAAGGTCCGGTGTCGTTCTGGTTCTCCATCTCCAGCCCTCGTCTCCTCATGTCTATTGCAGCTTCTTCTGCGTTGTTGTAAATCTTGATCCCGTCTGACCAGTGAATCCGTATTTTAGTCATTGGCGTCTGAAAGCGGATCTTTCGGTCTTTCAGAGCCTTTTTAATCTCGGAGTAGGATTTGCGTTTTTCTATTACCTCAGTGGGGTAATCATGGTCGAAAAATATCCGCTTCCCCTCGACTTGGATTTTCTTTTTCCATGCTTTTGTCAGGATTTCTTCTTTGGTTTTGTATTTAAGAAAGTTAACCACTATGGACCTGGGATTAGCTTCGGGTGGAGGTCTCTTTCCGAAGCTTCTATGAGCCCGCTGGATCTGTAACTCGGTTCCGGCCGGTAGAGCTAGCTCACGGTGTAGCAGCTTCTCCACCCTTTCTTGGACTAATTCACCTTCTTGTTCAGCCACGTTGTAAATTCTCATGTTGCAGCGTCTGCCGTGTCCTTCCAATTCCGTTAGCTTCTCTTGTAGTTTTCTCTGCTGTTTTAAAAGGTTCAGAATGGCGGCCTTCGCTTCCGTGTTGCTCTCTTCCAGCTCTGCTATGCGGCCCTGCGCCTCGGTCATGTCCTCTTGTTGTTTTTGTATTTCCGCATCATTCTGTGCCACTTTTTTCTTAATTTCTTCTTTAAAGCCCATAAATTCCCGCTTCACCTCCTCTTTGAATTCGTCTTTGAATTGTGTGAGGTTCTCCTTCACCTCCTTTTTAAAGTCTCGGATTTCCGCCGTGATGTTATGTAGCCCCTCCAACACGGCCTGTAGCTGACTCGAGTCGCCGCTTTCTTCTTCCATTTCCTCAGCGTCGGGGTTGTATACTTCTGCCATTTTCTTCCTTGTACTTCTCTGCTTGCGTCCTCCACTCATTTCGTGTCTGGTTAGAATTGTATTTTGACTGATTTCCTTGGATTAGGGAGGTTTCTTTTTTCCTTCGACAAGGGAGCTCGAACTTATGCTGCCATCTTGCTCCGCGTCCACCGGAAGTCCATTTCAATGTAATTTTAGTGAAATCTGGGAGAGGGGGAGTAGTTTAAAAAGCATCAGTGATAATTGTAAAATAATTTATGAACAAACAGAGCTCAAACTCAAAGATTAAACTCACAGCAACAGATTGTAACTATGGTAACAAAACTAACTATGAATACTGTTCTTTGAACTTGTCAGCTCCTTAAAATCTTACATTTAAATGTTAAACAATTTTACATCTTTTAATTTATGTATTCAGAAACCATTGAATCAAATTTAGCAGCATTGATCATCTCAATAAATAAATGTTACATTTATATATATGTGGTCTGTGTTAAAATATTAGCATTTATGACCCCCTGAAGCCCTGGGGGCCTTATGGAGCTGATGATTTAATTTGGATTAAACAGAAGTGCAAATAATTGATATTCATTTTAATTGTATTTTTTTGATAAGTTGTTTTTAAGACTAGTTATGGATTTAGATAGCATTTCACTGGCGATGTTGTCCCATAGTGGCAATTTCTGATATGGGCGACATGGGCAACATCCCAGGGCGGTATTTTGTGGGGGGCGGCATGAGTGTCTGCTGCACCCCTTTGGTTGTCAAATCAGGTCAGGTAGTGGTCAACCAAACACTCAGAAATGTTCCCTCAAAATGTAGCTAACTTGTGTGTGACGAGTCACAATGTGATTTATAAACAGTTCTTTTCTTTAAAAAGAGTCTGTTTCACTCTGCTGCTCTCTGTAGTGCACGCTTGTGGGTTAATTTGCCCTTCTTAATGTCTGACAGGTAGAGGTGGTGAGGTTTTTCCTGTGTATTGTCTTGAAGGGATAAGGGTAGGGGAGGGGGAGGGGCGACAGAAAGGTGGTTCACCCAGGGTGCCAAACATGCTAGGACCACCTCTGCCATAACATATAATTACCCAATAATATTTCTACATTTACTGTCAACTTAACATCTTTTACCACAAAAACACAGTGGACTGCCGGAGGACTGCCTTGGCGCCCTGACCACCGGGTTTAGCAAGTTCTCTGGGGGAAATCCTGTAATTATTTAGGATTTAACTGAAGTGCAAAATATTAATATTTATTTTAATTGCATTTTGGTCTGTATGGCTAATATTTAGGTATTGTGAAAAATGTCTTACAATAACATAATTAAATACTCTATCCTAGCTCTCCAACATCTGGGTTGAGCAAGTTTTTTTGGTGGGGGACCTGGATGTACACACCTCTTCAAGAGGAAGGGGCGGAGCCTCAGGTGGGCCAGGTGTAATAAGTTCAGGACAAACAGGTCCAGTTTGTTCAAACTCCAATGTGTGTGAACAAAGCAGAAGGAAAATCAAAGATTTGGATCAGGGTAAGTTTTAACTTCATATTCTTCTTCTGTTGCCCTCAGAGTCCTGAGTGGGTTTTCTTTCTTTTAACTCTTGGACAGAACCAGAGGCAGAATTTAGCCTGGTACTGCTTCAGCTTGATGGAGGAGAGCTAGACCATGTGATTTCAATCATCTGTAACCCAAACAACAAACAAAATTTGCCCACACTAATGTGTCATCACCATCTGGTGTTGTAGTTAATCCTCAAACCAGTGGTTTGCGGATTCTAACCCCCACTCTGTCCATCTTTATCAATGTAGCCTGGGGGAAGACATTTCACTTGCCTTCCCTCCTGCCGGTGGTCAGAAGGTCTGGTGATGGCGGTGCGTGCCAGAGGGCTCTGTCAGAGGGCTACAATGTAGTAGTGCCATCAGGATGCAAACGGGTGAAGAAGCGCCAGGGATCCTCTGGGCTCGATAAAATGCTGTATAAGTACAGGCCATTTTACAAAATTTAAACTCCAGTTTAATTGTTGAGTCAACTTAGTGCCAGTAGGTTCTTACTATTTGTGGCAGAGCTAACATATCTGGGTTCCTGGTAATCATGGGATAAAAAAATGTGTACTTTTTTTTTTATTCCATTTAACCAAGAAAGTTCCATTGAGGTTAAAATATGTCTTGTCCAGGTAGTCTTGGCTAAGAGGAAGCAGAAGTTATACAATTATAATTAGCTATGCAATTAAAATGCCATTCAAATAATCGCTGAAACAGTCACAACTTAAGGAAGTCATCTGTAGTGCTGTCAGTCTGGACATATAATTCATCAATGAAATAAGTTCAGATCACTTCTAATCATTTTGCAATATGTTCTATGTAAATAGTGCTAAGTAAAAAAAAAAAGACCTTTTCCCCAATTATGTGCAGGTGCATGAAACAAACAGCAAGAAATGATCAGAATAAGAATCAATACTTCTTACTCTACATACTTGGTATTGGTCCGTAGAGAGTTAAAATTGCTGTGTCACATCCTTTCATTGAAAGAGTAACAAAAGCTGATTTCCAGATTAATGGGATTTTAGTTTTATTGAAAGATTAACAAGTATTGTTATTTTTAAAAGTACTTCATGTAAGTAATATGAAGTCACTCCTATTTAAATTAAATCATGGATGGATCAAGCTTCAGTGGCTTTTATGAGTAAAGAAAATCCTATTTCAAGCTGATAGCAGGTTAGTAAATATCTCAATGGTCAATACCTCAAACTGTGCAGCAGGCGGTGATAGGAGACAGCTGATTGCATTTTAATCAAGTCTCAAACATTTATTCATGTAAAATGATTGTTGTCATGGTGAAATGACAACAGAGAGCCACTTAGATTATTTCAAAAGATCACACCTCCCTCTACTGCTTTTATAAACACATGAAAATGTTTGCTAGAGCTGTGTTCCACACTAGTTTTGATGAGGTCTTAAAAATTCCAACCCAGACCTGATGTACCTACCTTTCCTGTAAGAAGGGGCGGAGCTTAAAGTGTGTAAGTATGATGAGATCAGGAGAAACCAGTCCACAGTGATTATATTTTATGTGGTGGAATAGCAACAAATACAGCTTAACAGAAGAGAAAATTGATTTTGTGCAGGGAATGGGTTTAAATATTAAACAAATGTCTTCAAACCAGAGATTGTTGGAAAATTTTGCAACAATCTCTGTGTTTAATTAAATGCTTTTTAATTAATTAATTAATTAGATACATTGTGTAACCACCTATATATATATATATAGAGAGAGAGAGAGAGAGAGAGAGAGAGAGAGAGAGAGAGAGAGAGAGAGAGAGAGAGAGAGAGAGAGAGAGAGAGAGAGAGAGAGAGAGAGAGAGAGAGAGAGAGAGAGATTTGATTTTTAAAAACTCATTTATTCACTCAGTGGTGATACATAGGAACAATCAACACCAAGTCAAATTAACACATTCATAAATGAAAGTTCTGAGTTATTTAAAGTAAATAAAACACCTTCATAATCCCAAATCTTCTGAAAAATATTTAGCTCATCCACTTTTAAATAATATTTATATTCTAACATCACTCTTGCTCTAACCATACTCTTAAAAAGTTTTACACAATCAGTATTCTGTTCATTACTAATTTTAAATTTTCTACTCAAATATATTGCAAGCTTCGCTTGACCGCAAAAAAAATTAAACAACCGTCCAATTTTCTTTTTTCCTTTGCCATATAAAGAACCAAAAATAAAAGACTGTTCTATAAAACTTTCTCCAAATAATTTCCAAATATCTCTTAGTAACGCAAATAAATCCATTAATCTAAGACATTGTACAAAACAATGAAAGATAGTTTCTCTTAATAAACAAAAAGGACATTTATCGGAAACAACAGGATTAATAATAGAAACAAAAGCATTAACCGCAATAATACCATGTAAAATTCTCCATTGTAAATCCCCAACATTTTTCGTCAATGGTGGCTTATAAAGTAATCCCCACACAGGTTTCACATCAAAACCAGCCTTAAAATAATCTCTCCAAGGAGTATCTTTTTTATCTTTTAATTTGACTTTGTTCAAAGCCTTAACACATTTCATATATATTAACTTTCCATTCACAGATTCCAAAATTGTCCATTCACTTTTTCCTTGTTCTAAAAAAGGTCCAGGACATTCAATGTCTTTCATTTGTGGCTTAAAACACAGCTTAAGGAAGGGATCTGCTTCATCAGGTGTTAGACGTCCATCAAACCATCCCTTTATGAGTCTTTTGTCGTCTTCAGATAACATTCGCTTAAAAGTTGCCAACATAATGCTTACAAGTCTTAAAGAGTGAATCTCCAATCTTCGAGCCAAAGGAACAACATCATCCATCTCAGATCCAACAAGCTCAAGCAGATGTTTCAACGTAACCAGCCCACTTTTCATCAAACGTTCAGAAATCATAGCCATTTTGTCCCACGCTGAACCCAAACGAGATCCCTGGAGGACTGGTTCCAGTAATAACCAATTTAAAGATGTGGACGTTCCAACTCTCTTCGTTTCCATGAGGTTCCAAGATTTTAACACACTAACATAAAAAGATGACAAACACTTTACATTATGTTTTGAAAAGTCAACAATAAACAAAGTTTTACCAAAACCTAAATTACCAACTTTCGAAAAGAAATATTCTGTAACTTGTCTCCACAAAACATTTTGATCACCATACAAAAAACTCTGCAAAAACTGCAATCTGAAGGCTGCTTTCCTACTTTCTAAATGAATTAAGCCTTGCCCTCCTTCTTCCTTTGGTAAAAACAAAACACTCTGAGGGACCCAATGTAATCTGTCCCAAAAGAAATTTAAAATAATAGTCTGTAATTTTACCAAAAGACCTGGCGGGGGTTCAAGAACAGATAAGCGATGCCACAAAGTTGAAGCAACCAGATTATTAATAATTAGTGTACGGCCTCTGTAAGAACATCGTGGCAAAAGCCAGTGCCATTTCTTTAATCTGCCCTCCATTAATTCAATAAAACCTTCCCAATTTTTCATAACCTCTATTTGATCCCCCAAATAAACACCCAAATATTTAAAACCATTTTTTGACCACTTTAATTCATCAGGTAATTTAGGTTCTTGCTTTGTCCACTTACCAACTGACAAAGCTTTACTCTTGCTCCAATTAACTTTGGATGAAGAAATTTTACCAAAACACTCAATAATTTTAATTAAAGTAAAAACATCAGACTCTTTTGTGACTGCCACAATAATATCATCAGCATATGCAGAAAGTTGAAAAGGTAAAGAAACTTCACTTAACTTTATACCCTGCAACCTTTTCCTGATTTGACATAACAAGGGTTCAATGCTCAATGAATACAACATTCCTGACATTGCACAACCTTGGCGAATACCTCTCTTTACATTAAAAGGTGCACTTAAACCACCATTGACTTTCAATACACTTTCAATGTCACAATAGAGGGTTTTAATCATGGCAATGAACCCAGGGGAGAAACCAAAAGCTTTCAAAGTATTCCATAAATATTGGTGCTCCACTCGATCAAATGCCTTTTCTTGGTCAATAGAAATCAGACCAAAGTTTAAACCCAATAAATTAGAGACGTCCAAATAATCTCGAATTAAAGTTATGTTATCTCTTATTGATCTGCCAGGGATACAATAAGACTGATCAACATGTATAACTTGATCAATCACTTTTCTCAATCTGCATGCCAAAACTTTTGAAAAAATCTTGTAGTCAGTACACAATAGACTGACAGGTCTCCAATTCCTTATTTCATAAAGGTCACCCTTCTTAGGAATGAGAGTAAGCACAGCTCTGCGACAGCTAAGGGGTAACATTCCTCTTGCCACACTGTTATTTAGAACTTCCAACAAATCTTCAGCCAACACAGGCCAACACGATTTATAAAACTCCACAGACAAGCCATCTATTCCTGGAGCCTTGCCATTTTCCATGCTCAGCAGCGCCTCCTGCAGTTCTTCCAACGTCAAAGCATGCTCCAAAATGAGATTGTCTTGGTCTGACACCTTTTGCAAGTCCTTAAAAAACTCTTCTGTTATCACAGAATCTTCTTTAAACTCACTGGCATACAACGTTGAAAAAAAGTCCACAGCTCTTTTCCTCAGTTCGGTGGGATCTGTCAACTCTTTTCCATCTTCAGAACGAATGCAATGAATGAGACGATTTTGTCCATTTTTCTTCTCCAAACTGAAGAAGAATTTTGAGGGAGCATCCATTTCAGAGACACATTGAAAACGTGAACGTACCAGAGCTCCCTGCACTCTGAGCCCAAGCAGATCAGCCAAAGCGTTTTTTTTTTTGTTTGAGCGTCTGAATATGGCCCCGATTTCCTGTGGACTCACAAAAACTCTGAAGATCCACAATTTCAGTCTCTAATTCTTCAATCGATTTTACCATTTCTCTTGTAACATTGTAAGTGTATTGAGTACAAAACTGTTGAATTTTAATTTTACCAATATCCCACCACTGCTGTACAGATGCAAACTGACATTTCATGAGTCTCCACTGTTTCCAAAAAAAACAAAATCCTTTTTTAAAACAACCATCATTTAACAAAACAGTATTGAAATGCCAATATGCACTTTTAGGTCTTAAATTATTTATAAACACATTTCCTATGATCATACAATGATCAGAAAAACCCACTGGACACAAAGTGCATGATCTAAATATTTGCAAATGATGCCCAAAACAATAAAACCTATCTAATCTTGCCAAAGTAATATAATTCTCTTTACAATGAGCCCAGGAATATTGCCTTATCTTTCCATTCTTAAAACGCCACACATCAGCTAAATCATAAGTTTCAATAATACGTTTCAATATTTTCCTTGACTGTAAATGTGGCTCCAAATGATTCCTATCTAAATCATCTATTGTACAATTAAAATCACCTCCTAAAATTAAGTAATCTGTTGACACACAATTTAATAGTGTATTTGCTAATTTTTCTAAGAAAACACAACGTTCACTTGAGTTCACAGGAGCATATACATTCAGTAAAATAAACTTTATATTTTCATACTTGACAATAACCTTTAACAATCTTCCAGATACAACATCTTCAATTTCAATAGAAACTGGAAGAAAATTTCTTGAAAAAAGAATAGCTACCCCTGCACTTAGCGAGGTGTTATGGCTCAAAATAATATTTCCATCCCATTCTTTCTTCCAATCAACCTCATTATCAACATTACTATGAGTTTCTTGAGCAAAAGCTATATCAATGCCTTTAGATTTTAAAAATTCAAAAAACATAGCCCTTTTTTTCACATCTCTTGCACCATTAACATTCAAAGATGAAATTTTAAATCTGCTCATAATCACACAAAAAAAGATCCAAAAAAGAAAGAAAATACAGCATCTTATCAGCTGTTTTTTAACTTTCATATAACTCACTTAATTCGAGCCCTGATTTTTTGCACCAGTTTTCGAAGTCTGAATACTTCAGTGTCCCTTAACCCATCAGATGTCCTTTGTCTCATTAACCATTTAGCTGAGTCCACAAATAATTTTCTATTCGGGAAAAAATCATCTATGACCACATCCCGTTTCCCTTTTGTCACTTCCAAAAACCTTCTAATCTGTTCTAGACTGTAACCATTGGTACTCTGACCATCAGGAATAGAGGAATCAGAAGATTCTCTATCGCTATCAGAATCAGATACAGCCTCTGAATCACTTTCTTTCCCACTCTTTTCTTTAAACTGAGCCTTTTTCGGTTTAACCCCTTTAGAGTCTTTAGATTTTCTTTTAATGATTGGTACTTTAAAAACACTTTCATCATCTCTGATCAAATTTCCTCCACCATGAACTAAATCCTCAACATCCATTTCTTCTTGTAATGATTCTTGTGTCGTTGTTTGACTCTCCTTACTCCCTTCAACAGAAGTAATGACATCCTCAATGACATGTTCTGAAACATTTGACTGTTTTTGCTCTCCCGTTGAAACTCCTTCCTCAGGATTAATTTCTTGAGCTTCTTCCCCAGCAGTAGCCACCGAAGCTCCCTCCTCAGTTACACCCACTATAGCTCCATTCGCAGCATCCGCTGATGTTCCTGGTTCTGGATTTTCATCAACCTGAACATTCTCTTTTTGAATATTTTCAGGGCAATTTCGGACAGTATGGCCCTCCTGGTTACATCCAAAACACTTCATAGTTTCCGTTGTCACAAAAATAGTGTAATCAAAACCATCAACCTTAAATTTCATCACAATGCTCAATTCTTCAACATCAGTTTTTAGAATCATAAACACTTGTCTTCTAAAAGACACAAACGTGTTTCAACTTTGCTGATTTGCAACCTGACGGGAGCATTTTCATTGTCGACACGACCTGACCGTGACGTGACAATTCCTTTAACAACACATCGTCACTGATGAAAGGTGGCAAATTAGACAAGATGATTTTTTTAGCAGGGTTCATTAAAGGGAAAACAGTAGTTTGAGTATTTTTCAAAACAATTCCCCTCTCAACTACGCTGTTCACTTTATCAATCGAGTCCAAAAACATAACCACTGCATTGTTCATCCTGGACGCTGCCTTCACACTGTCACACCCAACAAGTTCCCCAACAGCCAACCCACACTCCTCAACCGAAAAATCCACGCCAACTGGTATTTTAATACCATGTCGGCGTGAAAGGCTCCTAAAACCAGCAGCACCGTAACTTTTCCCGGCCATCGCACCGAGCTAAAAAAACTCGGTGCTGCCGGAAAAAACACTATTTAAACACCAGTGAAAACAAAAAATGTGTTACCGTGCGAAACAGATGAAACACCACTGTAAAAAGTGACAATCAAACCTTTAAAAAAAACTCACACTCGTTCTCCTTCCACTCCACACATGCAGCAGACGCTCACACATGCGCACTCGAGAGAGAGAGAGAGAGAGAGAGAGAGAGAGAGAGAGAGAGATACTGTATATCTATGTATACAGGGGCACCGCCAGGAATCTTGGACCCCCTGACAAAAAATGAAATTGGGCCCCTCCTGCGCAGCTGCTGTTACAATTTCTAGTTAGCTATGCTAACTAGACTAAGCATTTACAACAGGCTGTGCTAGCTACAGCAGCACAGAGCAAGGGGAGGGAGGATGAGCAGCCACATGAGATTGTGATTGACAGCAGTAAAACTCTCCTGCCACTGATTGGTTGTTTCTAGAGAGCACTGGGAGAAGGCAGAGGAAATAGATTGTTCACAGATTATCTCTCAACTGTCACAACATAATGAGAATTTTAACAAATATGTAAAAAAATATTTTTTATAAAAGTTGCATACTGTAGCTTTTATTTCAGTTAGGAGAGGACGGGTCAGAAGGGACGCGGGTTAGAGCTGCTGCTGACTGACTCATCTGTTGTTAAGTGGTAAAAGGTACAAGTTCAATATATTATATATATATATATATATATATATATATATATATATATATATATATACTGTATGTTGGTAATTTTTTCCTTAATTCATTAAATGCTAGTGAAATGGAGACAAACAGTAGTCTGTAGCTAAGCTAACTATGCTGAATGGTTGATAATCTCACACAGTCTACCCACCTCTTGGAGAAAAACTGGGTTATAAATTGACACTCTTGTCTTTTTCTCTCCCTCGCTCTCGCTCTCTCTATTTTTTTATTTTTTGAAAACCTGATTTTATAATTTTTCTTAGTAGCATAGTAACCCCCACAGCCGTTCTTGTCTTCCACTGACTGCTGCTGAACATCGTCATCATCGCCAAACAGGAACGAATCATTTCATGCAGATCCAGGGGAGTTCAGTGCAAATATGGATGTGTGCTTTTTGGTCTGGGAGTGGGAACATTAAATGTTTACTGCTAAAAACAATCTTCGAAAATACAATATGAATAATTTCGTAATTGACAGGGCCCCAACTTTTTTTTATTTCTATGAATAAAATAAATAAATAAATAAATTTTGGAGGGCCCCCTGTCGGTCAGGGGCCCTTAGAATTGTCATAACTTTTGCGGCACCCCTGTGTATAGTTAAAGAAATATTAATTTCTATAACTAGAAATTTTTATAAATAATAATTTCTTGGTGAAAGAATGCATAACATTCTTTCCAGGTATGAATGACTTACCTCCTGATGGCCTGCCATGCTGTTATCCTAACTCTGAATCTGTTTTTCAGTTGGTCTTAATCTGTTTTACTTGCCCATTTAATATTCCACTATTATATTGGTCACTGTTGACATCCTCCCCTCTGCTAACCCCATGGTGACATCATCCACTCGGCTATAGCTTGCTTGGACACCCAACTGCAATTATGGTTGTCTCGGATGATTTTAATCATGTCACCACGGACAAAACACTGCCCAACTGTTCTACCGGAGAGAAGAGGACTCTGGATTTGCTGTATGCTAACATAACAGATGCATAAAGTTCCCGTCCCCTTCCTCCACTTCGGTGCTCTTATCATTACCTGGTGCCTCAGCTCTTGATAAGTGTCTCTGGTGAAGAGCCAGCCTGCAACCATGAGGACAGTGAAGAGATTGTCAAAGGAGGTCACTGAGACACTACAATGAATGAATAAATATACATTTTTAATCTCCGGGAGGGAAATTGACATTTCAGTACGCCCCGTCCAAAGAACAAAAAACAAGCAACATAGAACATGGGTAGACAGGTGCCTGAGGCTGGAGCCTTTGGATGTGCTACCCTTTCATTTGATAATAACAACATTAGGGTAGGATAGATGAGGGAAATAAGGGACACAGTGTGGGGTTGCAAAAAAAAAAAAACGACTGCACATCAAAGCAAGATATGGACAACAGGGTGAGGCGGCAGCGAAGGCTGTGAGTTGAGGGGGTGTCCTTGATAGTAGTCCATATTCCTTGATAAGTAATGGAGGGTTTTTTTAAACTAGCCTCGGTAAGTTGATAAACTTACCAAGTTTATCAACTCGGTAAGTTGATACCGAGTTGATAAACTCGAGGGGCCACATTTGCCCCTAGAACATTTCAAAAGATCAGCCCTCCGCTGCCCCTGCTTTTATTTAGACCTGTGTAAATAAGTTAACCCATTAAAAGCCATCTATAAAATATCTCTTGGAGCTAAAATGGTTCCAACTGTGAATGGATTGACATTTCCATACAGTCACCCAGTGACCTGCATGTCAACTTCCACAGAAGCCTGTTATTCACCCACTTATTCAAATCAGGTGTGGTAGAAGGAAAACACCTAAAAACATGCAGGGTAGTGGTCCCTCGGAAACCAAAGTGAGAAACACTGTTTTAGGCCCTAACCTTCAGGTCCAGGACTTTCCCTAGTGGGCACAGAGCAGATATATATGCATTCAGGACACTTTGGAAAAGAACAGTGATGATTATGAAGTTTCTTCTACAGGAGAAGGTGAGGCCAAGTGGTCTGACTTCATGGACCAGAGGATGGACAAGGAGAACAAGAGTCTGAGCAAAGCTCAAAGGTGGAATGACCCTCACTTTATTTCTTTACAATGTCTCAAGAATAAACTACATCATCTGTTCCATGCATTCTTCTAATGTGCTCCAGAAAGAAAAAGGCAGCAGGACCTAAAACCAGCAAACAGTCCTCTAAGAACTGCTCAACATGTCCTTCATGGTGTTGTAGTTTTCGGTAAGTTCTTGTGAAACCAATCTTCATCACAGCATCAAATTAATTTATAATGGAATAGATATCTATTATTATTTTAAAATTGACTTTAACGTAAGCAGTTTGTTTTTTCTTAGCTAGTGCTCATTCATTATGGTGAGCTATTTTACAATATTGTTTTTGACCCGCATGCTCACTGTTCTGCTTGGCTCAGTTTCTGCAATAATGATAGACCTTTAGAATCATCATAATGACAAACATGATGGTTTTAATTAGATCAGAGGTATGTGTGGGAGGACCAGTGTTACATTTAAGAACTCCATAAATCTTTACATGATCTATTGCATTTATTTTTTATACGTTCTAGACCAGTGGTTCTTAACCTGGGTTCGGTCGAACCCCAGGGGTTCGATGAGTCGGTCTCAGGGGTTCGGCGGAGCCTCTGCCGCGGAGGTAAAGACACACTTGTGTAAAGTTGTGATGACACGCCCCGCTTGGCCATCGCTTGCTGCAGAGGATCATGTTACATTGCTTGGTCAATCAGGGCTGCGGGGAATTTAGTGCGCGCAGTATCAGCGGCTGTTGTAGTTGTACGTCGCGTGGTTTCTTTCTTAATATTTTAATCCATACTAAATATGTCGAGCAAAAGAAGAAGAAAATGAACAGACTTTGCTCTGAAGATGCACTTGCCAAGGTGAAGCCACGCCTCTCTGAACTGGTCTCCCAAAGACAAACAGCAGAAGTCACACTGATTTGCAGGTGTCATTTGTGCAATATTTTATTCTGGCCCCGAAAAAGTATTTTGTGGATTCCAAACAACAAAAAGCAAATAAAATTTAAAATAACAAAAATTAAGTTATTTTAAAAAATGTAATTTTTGAAAAAATCCAAATTTATTTTTAATTAGTAAAATAGTAAAAAAATATTTTTGGGGACTGAAATTCTTTTATGGGGCCGAAATATTTTTGGGGGCCAGAATAAAGTAACACTGTAACTTGCTGTGAGTTCATGGTTTTGTTCTTTGAGCAAAGATGATGTTTATGCATGGCTCATTTTGTGCACCATCAAAAAAAGACATATACCTACAGTACAGACCAAAAGTTTGGACACACCTTCTAATTCAATGGGTTTTCTTTATTTTCATGACTATTTATAAGGCAAGAAATCTCACTTATTAACCTGACAGGGCAGGTTGACCTATGAAGTGAAACCATTTCAGGTGACTACCTCTTGAAGCTCATCAAGAAAATGCAGAGTGTGTGCAAAGCAGTAATCACAGCAAAAGGTTGCTACTTTGAAGAAACTAGAATATAAGGGCTATTTTCAGTTGTTTTACACTTTTTTGTTTAGTGCATATTTCCACATGTGTTATTCATAGTTTTGATGCCTTCAGTGTGAATCTACAATGTCAATAGTCATGAAAATAAAGGAAACTCATTGAATTAAAAGGTGTGTCCAAACTTTTGGTCTGTACTGTATGTCTTGAATTTGGGAAAAAAAAAAAAATTATTTATCACTAAAGAAGGGTTCGGTGAATGCGCATATGAAACTGATGGGTTCGGTACCTCAGAAAAGGTTAAGAACCACTGGTCTAGACTAAAAAAAACACCTGTTTAGAGTTGCTCTTGAAACATTATAAATAAAAAAATTACTCAACATTCTGATGAATAACGATTGCATAACGATTGACTGTGTGTTCTACAACTTTGTATTTCTTTGTCTGTGGTTTTAGGACGTAAAGCACTATGAATGAATTGTTGCTGTAATAAGCAATTCATTCATATGCAAATAAACTTGATTGATTGATTCTATAAAGATGTATACATCGTTTCTACACACACACACACACACATATATATAAACAATCTCTGTAAAACTACCTTCTGATTAAGCTATCAGAAGGTAGTTTTATAACTTTATAAGGTTTTTGCAA
The DNA here is from genome assembly GCF_003331165.1 of Xiphophorus hellerii. Lineage (NCBI taxonomy): Eukaryota > Metazoa > Chordata > Actinopteri > Cyprinodontiformes > Poeciliidae > Xiphophorus > Xiphophorus hellerii. The sequence continues at coordinate 28,400,850 of NC_045684.1, forward strand.
TTTTAATGATTATGGTGTACACGTAAAGAGAGCCCAAAATCCAGTGTCTGAAAACTCAAATATCACATAAAGCAGTTAAAAACAGATGTTATAAGTGCAAATGTCAGACTTCTAAAAAGTTTTTTCAGGCTGTGCACTCAGTATTTGGTTGAGTTTTGTCATTCATGAATAGCTGTTCAGAAGAGCAGCAGGTGGGTGCACTGAATTACTTGAACTGTAGTCAAAGGTGATTCATTCCTAAGTTTAATTTTATGATGTTCCAAAATAACAATTATGGTCAGCATAATAATTTTACACCTGTATTTGCAGCTATCCAAGGTGAGCTTATCCCATCATCAGTACCAGCTGGTGTTCAGTAACAGAAAGTCAGACAACTTTATGCAAATGTCCTGACCAATTTTCTGCTGACAGAGAAATCCTGGATAATGCTCTGTCTTTTTGTTCTTTTTATTCTGCCTAGTAGACTTAGTCTAAGTGGATTTTTGTCAATATTTGCTGTGATTATAGCACAAAAAAGTCTGTAAGTTGTTCTGAAGTATTTTCGCCTACTTTTCTATTATGTTACAGAAAGCAGTTGAAGTTGTCTTGATTCTTATCATGTTGACGAGAGAGAGAATTTCAAATCAAATCAAACATAGATCTCCACAAAATAATACGTTTGATGGCATTAGATAATACTTTAGGTACAGTAAAGTTTCCTGCAACCTCATGCCTTGTCATATACTTATGTTTCTCTTCATTAAAGGTGAGATTTTTAAATGTAATAAAAGGTGATTTTAAGACAGATATGTGTGTAATAGCAATCGGTGAGTGCATTAGTCTGCCTTTGGCCAATAACTGGTTCAGAATGTTGTTCACTGATGATGATATTATTAGTACTATAATCACATTTGATGTCTTGTGACCGCTGTTTTGTATATTTTATAATCCCTCTTCTGGATGATAGGCCAGATGTGATAATATCAAAGATTTAATTGCTGTTTTCAAGATATTTAAATTAATAAAACTTGCATGTTTTCTTATAATTGACATGCATCTACCCATCTATGCAATCATGTCTTGGATGTGTTTTTTCCATCATAATTTGTCATCAACCCTTAAGTTCAAAAGTTTTTGAACTTAAGGGTTCAAAAACCCTTAAGTTTTTGAACCCTTAACTATACCTATATACCTGGTATAGTTGCCAGGTATATAGGGATGTTGTTCATTTTAATATTAAATATCAAATTATTACCACTATTAAATTGTAATTTCGCTGCAAAATCATACAATTAGTTTTAGATATATTCAGGACCATATTATTTGCTTTAACCCATTCTGCCACTGTTTTTAATCCCTTGTTTATAATAGTGTCTAGTTTTTTTATTAGTTAATGCTGATGTATATATGCTTGAATCATCTGGATACATTACTATGTTAGCTTTTTTTAACATAGTGGAGTGCAGATTATTCATTTTGGATAAAACAGGTAAGTAACAGCAGAGTGATCCCACCAGTAGGTGTCGCCAGCACTGCTGTCCAACATGTGGTGAAGAAAGAGCTAAAGAGCAAGCATCTTAGTGAGTCAACCGCATTCTTACCCTCACCTATAATCAGGAAACATGGACCCATCTGAGGAGATCCTGGATATACAAGGGGCTGAAATAAGTGTCCTGCTTTTGAGGTTTTCCACGTAAGTCCCAGATGGAGGAGATTCCAGGGAAAATCAGACCTCACTGGAGGTACTATAAATCCTTTCTGGCCTGGAAAGGCCTTTATGATCCCCCAGAATGAAACACAGGCTGTTGTTAGGAAGTGTGAAGTCTGAGGTTCCCTCCTAGACTTGCTGCCCCTAACAAAATATTTCCTGAGAGGTATAAGACAATGAATAAATGGGTGTTTAACCTGAATGTGAGACTCTAAACACTTGCCTGAAAGCATTTCCTTTTTGGTTGTCTGATCGTTTTCAGACAACAGAAACATCATGAACCTGAACGTGTTCAGACACTTCAACCTGGACCAATACGTGAACCCAAGAGTGAAACTTACACTAAATCTGTTACAGCTCCATTACGCCAGAGGTAAGTTTAGGCTATTTTCTACACACCATCTCATATCTCCATGGAGACACGAATCAATCCAAGTCTATCTGACTGAAATCTATTGCATTTTAATGCCTATACTCACCATTTTGGATCAGGTTAGGACAGAAGAAAGAAGAATTTCTCTGCACACTGAATTTAACATGATTATCCAATATTACATTATAAAAAGAGTTTTAATGTACTCTGTTAGTCAAAACTAAAAATTCTGGTCCTTATAGTCTTATAGTCTTTTTCAGCTGTTTGATGTTTGTAAGGAAGTATGCCGGGGGGAGGGTGTTAGTAATTTGGTAAAATCCAACCAGATCATAAATCTCCTCAGAGTGACTCATGTTCTAATATGGCCTTATATAGGAGATGGAACATGATTACAACATGTATGATAATTTTATCTTCTGTAGCTGATAAAATTTGTATAAAAATGAACCATCACTAACATTTGCATCATCTTTTGACCCAAAGACCTCCCGAGGACGTGAAGAAAATCTGGCAGGAGATTTGTCCCAAAGGGGACAAGGATGCTGTAAGTGACCGTCCATCTTCTTTAAGCTTGTTACTGTTTGTTTGTTCTTGTTTGTGTATTCTGGTTTAATGTTGTCATAGCTGATTTTAAAGTCAGATTTTCACTGTTATTCATAAATTTTCAAATGTCAATGTATAGTTTGTAGCTAAATTCTTAGTTACAAACTATATGTACAGAAGCAAATTCAATAGGTACTTTAAATATTTAGTTAAACTACATATGTTGAAAAATAAATGTTAATTTTCTAAACTATATACTTACTTCTTCATGTATCATCACAAAATGAGCGATGAGCCTTAAAGTAAAAAACAAACAAACAAACAAACAAAAAAACAGTCTCAAGTGTTAAATAAACAATTTATTCATTGTACACTGACTGAAAAAGCTTGATGGCCTCATAATTGGTAATGTGCAAATTATTCCATGTAAATCCCAGAAACTTACATGGCCTCCAGGATTTCATGCAGCAGATGAAGCTAGTCTGAAAAAATGAGACATGAGACACTTAGTAACTTTGTATACTTGGACAGCACGCCAACTAGCTTGAACAAAGAGTCAGGACAATTGAGGATGACATTACAGACTTGGCCAAGCGTGTAAAACTGAAAACGAAAACTCTGACCTGAGAGAATGCATGAAAGACATAGGAAACTGAAGCATATGTTATAACTTGCACTTTATCCTCATCCCCGAGAGGGCCTTAAACTGATCAAAATCAACAGCCATTCTTTTGAAAGTATGCCATAACTCTTTAAAGTGTAACTAACCTCTGGAAGCTAAACCTCGCCCACTGCAAATTTGGAAAAATTCCAGCTCCACTAGGCAGCTGCTAGGCAGCTCGAGCTAGGCTTCAACCCCCACAAGATGCTGATTAGGGATGTCTTTCCCCGTGGGCCTGTACACTGGTGATGGAGGTCAGAGAAAGGATGGCAGTCTGGGCGAATGCAGGTGGAGAAGGGGTGGAGGTGGGTTGAGCTCAGCTGGAAAGCGAATGATGCCATGGATGAGGGTCTTTATAAGCGGGAACTTGATTGGTGATTGGATGTGACAGGCCATGGCCCGGTGCAGAGGTTGGTGGTGGTGAGCATGATGCGGCGATTGGATGATGCAGGTGAGGCCAAAGAGTCTTCCAGTTTGAATTTGTGCCAATGATTCATTTCATCTAAATGATCTATTCCCGGCCCGGGGTCTTTAATGGCATGGAGTTAGCATGTTCTCCCTGTGCATGCGTGGGTTTTCTCCGGGTTCTCCATCTTCCTCCCTTCAATCTAACAGTTGAATTGGCCTCTACAAATTCTCCCTAGGTGTGAGTGTGTGTGTGTGGATGTTGTTTGTCTTGTCTGTCTCTGTGTTGCCCTGCTCCAGGTTGACCTGTCTCTCGCCCGGAACGTTAGTTGGATATAGACACCAGCAGCCCTCCTGACCCCACTAGGGACAAGGGTGTTAGAAAATGGATGGATGGATGAACTTCCTAAGCTAGTAACACAGAACTGTGTATTACTAGTCAAAAAGATACAAAAATTAAACTAATACTAGAAGTAAAAATACATAAACATAGAACTAATAAAATTAAATAAAAAGCCAACTTTGGTTAGAGTTTGGCTAGAACTTTGGTTGGCTAGACGTATTATTTACCAGAAGTTAATAATACTTCTACTACTAGAAGTATTGTTTACTTCTAGTAGTAATACAGTAGTAGAAGTAAAAATACATAAAAATAGAACCAATAAAAATTTACAGTGATGTCATAGTTCAGTGTGATTTACAAATATTGAGAATTGTTGTGGAAAAAAAATAACCCCTAAGTTTGAAGTCATCATCTTCAAATTAAGGGAGTGCAACCAGACAAACAGCTGGTTGGATATAAGTCTGATCCTTGACCTTCACGGCAGCAGTTAGGATAGCCCTTGTGGTGAAAGGTATACTTCATTCAATTGGATCAGATTTACAGGCAAGTACTTTGTAGACATTTCTCAAAGTACAGGAAAAAACTTGTTCTCTTCAGGCTGGTGTCCCAGCTGGAGTTTCTCAGCAGAGCCTCCAGTACATTGGGTTTGAAAAACTAAGTAAAGTATCTTTTCAGTCTCAGGAATGCAGGCCACAATCGTAGGACTTTGTAGGTAAACGCATCAAGAGACTTTCATGTCTCTATGGGAACCCAGAAAAATGGCTTTACAGACTGCTTTCTAGAAGTTCTCCAGTGAACACTTTGAAGGTTTTGAAATAAATCTTCTTTCTGGCCAACAGGTTAGAAGAAAAAGGTTCAAAGTTGAAGGTTGACTCCAAAAGCAAAGCTTCGGTCTTGCTTTTGGAGTGGTTTTTGTAGCAGATTCGTATCTGATCAGCTCTAAGTTTTATTACAAGGGGGGTAGTTTGGCAGTGGTGTCTTTAGCACAAGAAATAATTAGGAATTGTTAATAAGAATTGATTCCAACAAGGGTAGGCTTTATAACAACCTTGGTGGTGATATATATCCCTTTATCTGTTTTTTTAAAGGAAATAAAGCAATGGTTGAAGAACCATCTGGAAGATCTGGACAGAAAACAATTTAAGTACTTCCAATGGTATCTTCGCACTCCAGATGAGTCTGATGTTGACTTCAACTTCACATCAATCAAAAAGATCCGTCTGGAAGATGCAGACATATTGGACACAGTAGATCTGATGTTTCAGATATACCCCACAAATACCAAGGAGGCGGCAGTGAAGATTCTCAAGAAGATCATTCCATATGAAGGACATGTAATTATATTTACCTTTATTACCTGCACACAGGAAGCTCCTTAACTTCTCTCATCCGAGGGAGTATGAGTTCAGAGAAGATTTTCTTGACTGGTATGATACTAATAATGAATCGTTTTTTACATGGCAGGCATTTAAAATTTGGCTTTTGAATATTTTGGAAGACCTGGACAAGAAGGAGATGAAGTTATTCCAGTGGTACCTTCACACTGCAGATGAGTCCAAGGACGGCTTCAAACCCATCGAACAATACATGCCGGTTAGTGCAGACCTACTGGACACAGTAGATGATGTGATTCAGACGTACCACCCAAACACCAGGGATGTCACGAAGAAGATCCTGAAGAAGATTGAAAGCAATAAAGGTCTGTTTGATGGAGAGAAAAACCTGAAACATTAGAAGATTTTCCTGCTAAACATTTATTCTGATTCCCAACAGAGAAAGATATACCTGAAATTGAGGAGCAGATTAATTCATCTTCTCCAAGTGAAGGTACATCTACCATGTACATGTTTCCATGGCTTCCATAATCTGACCTTTATGGCTTCACAAAGTTTCCATCAAGGAACAGCAGTGATTTATATTTCTGCCTACAGAGAACGAGCTCAACACAATGCTTAGTAACTTTGTGAGGAAGGTACCTAAAGAAACCTTGACAAAACTCATAGAGGATCTAATGAGTGCAAACATCTTGGAGTCATCGGCGAAGTTGGCAATCTCTAAAAACCGCACCAGATTAAACATGGCCACCTGCTTAGTTGACAAAGTGAAGGAAAATGGAACCACCAACGAGCTGATTGATTATCTTAAAAGCAAATATCCAGATCTGTTGAATGAAGGACAGTCACCTTCTAACCAAGGTCAGTCCAAAACTTTCTAATGACAGCTGTTTCTCTTTTCTTTACTACTATGGCTAAAGCTAAACACCATCTCATGTTGTTTTAACTTTCTCCAGGTCAAGATCGCTTCTCTAGTAACACGTAAGTTCTTCTAAAATTCAGATTCAGATCAAATTTCTTCAGCTGGCCTCCCAACATTCTTATCCAATTATTAATATGAACTAATGTCAGCTTGTTTTCAACAAGATTGCTGATCAATGATTCAGCACAAAGCTTGTTTATATCATATTTGTCCAGCAGATCCCAGGATCTCAAGTTCCAGGATTATCAGTGGAGTACCACGGGCTGCTGGGTCATTTTTCGCAACTATATATTTGCTTTCACATGGGATAACGCTCAACTTTTATGCTGATGATACTAATACTTTTTCATCCAAAAATACTGACGAGATTTTAAAGGCGCAGTATTATGTAAAATCTACTTTTATGAGCTTTACATCATGTTGTAATGTTATTCCCTCATTGGAGATGTGTTGCAGGATTTAATATAATTCATTTTCCAGCAAGCAAGTGTTTATAGAGCTAAACACTTGAGGCTTGTATACAACAAGGCCCACAAGAATACAAGATTTGCAAGTGTACCTCATAATTAACAAATGTGCTTAAAACAATGCATAAATATGAACCTCAACACTCACATATGCAGGGGTCTCAAACTCCAGTCCTCGAGGGCCGCTGTCCTGCAGTTTTTAGATGTGCCACAGTTACAAAACACTGGAATGAAATGGCTTAATTACCTCCTCCTTGTGTAGATCAGTTCTCCAGCCTTGCTAATGACTTAATTATTCTACTCAGGTGGTGCAGCAGAGACACATCTAAAAGTTGCAGGACTGCGGCCCTCGAGGACTGGAGTTAGAGACCCCTGGTATAAAGAGTTTGTCAAATTTACACATTTCAAATTGTCCACAACTTCACAGCTAAAACTAATGGTTGTAATCATTAGTGACAGTGTTTTGCCCTTCAGCAGGGAGGCATATCAATAACAATGGTTAATACATTAGAAAAGCCTCAATCACAATCTGTAATTAAAGCACTTATAAAGTATTTAAAAGACACAAAGATAGTTGAGAGAATTTGATAGATTTATTTATTTATTTGATTAAATTCATGGCATGACATCATACTCACAAGATCCCAACCCCAGCTTCTTGCTGGAGGGTAAAAAGCTGCTCGCCTGAGACTAATTTAACTCAATAAGTGTTTCCCTTTGTCAAAATTCAGTGTGTTTTGTGTTAGTCTTGAACCATGCAAAGCAATGGTGAAATAGTGTATTCAAATCGCATTGAATCTTCAAGTTTGAACCATGCTCCAGAGCAAGGCTGATCTGTTCTCTTGCACTGATAACAAGTCGGTACCAGGACGAAGCCTTGTGATTTTATGCCATTGTGGAAACAGAATAAACTAGTGTGAAAAAAGTGTTGGCACTGGTTTATCACTGGACCCAGTTTAGCTAAACATCACCCTCTGATGAAGTGTTTTAATTAGTCTGTGTTGGAGGACCAGTCATCTGGAGCCATCACCATTTCTGAATGCATATTTCCGAGTATAAAATGTTAAAGCTTTAGAAACAAACATATCAAGATACAGTTTAGGAATCTGTATTAAAATCCAACCAGATGGTAAATCATCTCAGATTGACAAAGACATGTTCTCAACTGGTCTTTCTAGAGTTGAAACATGATTTCAACCCTAGAAAGTGATATAAGCTAATCTTCTGTAACTGATATTTCTATAAAAATGAACCTTCACTAAAGTTAGGATCATCTTTTGACCCAAAGCTGCTCCAAGGACGAGAAGAAGAAATTCTTACGGGAGATCTGTCCTGATGGACAAGATGCTGTAAGTCACCATCCATCATCTTCAAGCTGTATGTTATCGAATGCAGTTCGTAAAATAACACAATAAAAAATTTTTATAGCAATATTTTGGTCTATTTAACTTGTCATAAAAGAATAGAAAGGATGTTAATTTTTCAAAGTCGTATTTTCACCATATTTTTGTTCCAAATGTAATATTTATTTTACAAGCAATATTTAGTTAACAGAGTGCATATTTAGCTCATAATTAAATATTTAGTTTCAAAGTAAATGTTTATTTTGCAAAACAAAAGTTTATTTTACAAACTGAAAATTTAATTTCAGAGCTAAATACTTATTTTTAAAATTAACATTAAATTTCCAAACTAATTATTTCATTTTCAAACTAAATATTTAAATTGGACCTAAATATTTAGCTTGCTAACTTAATTTATACATAATAGCGATGGGTCGGTCATGAACGTTTTGGCTCTATGAGACCTCTCTTTGCAGTGAGCTCTGACAATCTGTGATACCTTGTCAAATTTTTCTACCATAGTGCGGCTAGATAGCTTTATCTATCTTTGTCTCTGTTACCTTCCAAAAACTGCTACTGCCATGTTTACACACTGAAGACCATAGTAGTTAGTGTTAATGTTAAATATAATAAACAGATTAAATAGAATTTAATCTTTATGTGACAGGACTGAAGTTGCAGGTATAGCATCTGAAAGAGAATTAGATGAATAATGAAAACTTTTCTAAAACCACCAGAACATTGTACCCATTTAAAAGAGCTATGTGTGTAACTGCTCTAAAATCCTTAATGACAGTAGTGCACATGTTTAATATGTAAATCTAGTACATATACATGCACCACATTATTATATTACAGTATTCTACCTTGATAAAATAAAGAGGTTGAATTTACTGAAACCCTTTCATCAGAATATCCTACCTGGTAAATATGTGGGTAGCACTTTTTGTTGCATCAAATCCCTTCATTTGGATACTCCACCTTTATAAAATATACAAGTAGGTAGTAGGGATGCGCCGATTAGGTTTTTTGCTACTGACACCAATCACCCATGAGGGCTGATCACTAAAACTGATCATCTGAATTGGCTGTTAATTTTTTACTTCAGGTATAAATGCTACTATGTGAGCTGGCAAAATGGAAAATAGATCTGGAAATAAAATTGTTTAATTTAGACAAAAAAAACAAACATGCAAAATACTTGCAGGCAAAAAACATCAAATATTCAGTCAAAAAGACGACTGAAAAACCTGCAATTTTTTATTCTGTAAGTTTGCAAACAATACTGCCTATGATGCCAAGATTTTCTGCGGTTTGAAAAACTCCAGTAATGTTCATGGTTATGCTCAGGCTGTTTGGGAACAGTTTTTCTTCACTTGTCTGTAAGAAGATATTTTGTACACTGCTTTAAGATATCACCAGACATAGTCAGGCAAAAAAACTGAATCTGGACCCATCAATTCTAGAGTCCTAACATCTGTGAGCTGCCTTGCTGATGACATTTCTCTACCTTCCCTTATCTGTTTTATAAAGGAATGGTTGCTGAGCCGTCTGGATGATATGGACAGCAAAGAGTTTAAGTACTTTCAATGGTATCTTCGCACTCCATTTGATTCTAAGAATGATTTCGAACCAATCAAGAAGCGCCGTCTAGAACATGCAAACAGATTGGACACAATAGATCTGATGTTTCAGAAGTACACCACAAAAACAAGGGAGGTGGCAGAAAAGATTCTCAAGAAGATCATTCCATATGCAGGACATGTAATTATATTTACCTTTATTACCTGCACACAGGAAGCTCCTTAACTTCTCTCATCCGAGGGAGTATGAGTTCAGAGAAGATTTTCTTGACTGGTATGATACTAATAATGAATCTTTTTTTACATGGCAGGAATTTAAAATTTGGCTTTTGAATATTTTGGAAGACCTGGACAAGAAGGAGATGAAGTTATTCCAGTGGTACCTTCACACTGCAGATGAGTCCAAGGACGGCTTCAAACCCATCAAAAAAACGCTGGTTGGTGCAGACATACTGGACACAGTAGATGATGTGATTCAGACGTACCACCCAAACACCAGGGAGGTCACGAAGAAGATCCTGAAGAAGATTGAAAGCAATAAAGGTCTGTTTGATGGAGAGAAAAACCTGAAACATTAGAAGATTTTCCTGCTAAACATTTATTCTGATTCCCAACAGAGAAAGATATGCCTCAAATTGAGGAGCAGATTAATTCATCTTCTCCAAGTGAAGGTACATCTACCATGTACATGTTTCCATGGCTTCCATAATCTGACCTTTATGGCTTCACAAAGTTTCCATCAAGGAACAGCAGTGATTTATATTTCTGCCTACAGAGAACGAGCTCAACACAATGCTTAGTAACTTTGTGAAGAATGTACGTAAAGAAACCTTGACAAAACTCATAAAGTATCTAATGAGTGCAAACATCTTGGAGTCATCGGCGAAGTTGGCAATCTCTAAAAACCACACCAGATTAAACATGGCCACCTGCTTAGTTGACAAAGTGGAGGAAAATGGAACCACCAACGAGCTGATTGATTATCTTAAAAGCAAATATCCAGATCTGTTGAATGAAGGACAGTCACCTTCTAACCAAGGTCAGTCCACAACTTTCTAATGACAGCTGTTTCTCTTTTCTTTACTACTATGGCTAAAGCTAAACACCATCTCATGTTGTTTTAACTTTCTCCAGGTCAAGATCGCTTCTCTAGTAACACGTAAGTTCAACAAGTTCTTCTTAAGTCAAGATTTAGATGACCTGTTCTCAGCTGATCATCTAATATTATTACCCAGTCATTCATATACTATATTGCCAAAAGTATTTGCTCACCTGACTTGACTCACATATGAGTTTAAGTGACATCCCATTCCTTATCCATAGGGTTCAATATAATGTTGGTTTGTCTTTTGCAGCTAGAACAGCTTCAACTCTTCTGGGAAGGCTGTTCACTAGGTGTAGGAGTGTTTATGGGGTTTTCTGACCATTCTTCCAGAAGCGCATTTGTGAGGTCACACACTGACATTGGACGAGGAGACCTTGCTCTCAGTCTCTCTCTAATTCATCCCAATTGTGTTCTGACGGGTTTAAGTGCAGGCCAGTCAGGTTCATCCACACCAGACTCTGCCATCTATGTCTGTATGGACCTTGCTTTTTTCTGTGGTGCTCAGTCATGATGGAAGAGGAAGTAGCCTGCTCCAAGCTGTTCCCACAAAGTCAGGAACATGGAATTGTCCAAAATGTCTTGGTATGCGGAAACATTCAGATTTTCTTTCACTGGAAATAAGTGGCCAAGCCCAGCTCCTGAAAAACAACCCCACATCATAATTCTATTACAGTTCCATGCTGGAATTCACTGAGCCCCTGAGAACTAGCCATCACTTTCACAAATGTTTGTAAAAACAGTCTGCATGCGTATGTGCCTAATTTTATACGCCTGTGGCCATGAAAGTGATTGGAACATCTGATTCCGATAATTTGGGCAAGCAAATACTTTTGGCAATATAGTGTATGAACTAAGGTCCAATTGGTTTGGAGTCTAAGGAATTCTATTTCAAGTATAAGGAGCAGAGATGAATCAAAGGAACAGCACCAGGCTGGTTTAGATTGTATTTCCCTGCCAGATTCCAGGAGTTCCAAGCACCAGGATTACTTGTAGAGTACCACAGTGGTCTGTGCTTGAGTAATTTTTTCTTGATTATACATTCGCTTCCTTATGAGATAAATTTCCACTGTTGTGCTGATGATACCAATCCTTTTTTATCCAAAAATCCTGATTAATTCAACCAGTTAGGTAGATTACTATTACTACTTGAGGAGGACCTCTGAAACAGAAACTGGTCAGTCACTTGATCTGGATGGCGTTAAATCAGCCTCCGAAACACTTGTAAAAGTTGCAGGAAACTGGCACTTAAGGTCAATATTTGAAGACCTTGGTTCCTTTCTGACCAGCAACTCTGAAACAGAACCTGTGCAGGAATTCATGTGATCCATGTTCTATCAAGCAATGCTTTCTCATTGTCAAAACTGTGTTTTGTGTTAGACCTTAACCAGGCAGAGCAATGGTGAACATGTTTCTCCAAAATGGTACTGAACATTCAAGCTTGAACCATTCTCCAGAACAAGCTTGATCTTTTCTCTAACCCTGCAAACAAGGCCAGGATTAAACCAGATGATTTTATGCCAGACCCAGTGTTCTGACTATCAGTGCTACCTCGTCAGATTTTCCAACCGTAGCACGGATAGATAGTTAAGTCCATCAGTCAGTGCTACGGGTCCAAAACTGCTACAGTCATGTTTACAAACAGAAAACTATAGCAGGTTGTGTTAATGTTAAATATATTGGATAACATTATTTGAGTGACGGGACTGAAGTGGAAGCTTAGGAGTTATATTTAGCTTAGCATTGCAACAATTTATATCCATGACAAAACCACAAGAAGATCACTTTCTTTATGTGAATATTCTACCTGTTTAAAATGAACAGCTGTAGATGTATGCACTAATCCTTTTATTAGAATATCCTACCTGTTAAAAAATATTTTACAAATACAACGGTGTTTGTAAGAATAAAACAGTCTCAGACAGGGGAAACACGTTTTTATTGGAATTAAATTAAACACAGACAACAGATCACCGCAATTCTTTTTTGCGCAATAATACATTGTATGTCTCTTATCAGATGCAGCGCAGCCACAATGAGAACTGTGCAGGTCACTGTGTTCCTGAAATGATAGGATATGATTAATGTACACTAATATTACACACTATTTACAAGCTGCCTGTCATGTAAACCAAAACCACGAAGTAATACAGCACCTTAATGAAAGTCAGGTATAAAATAAATGAAATAAAGCTTACTATAACCTTTGATTACATAAAACACATGAAACGATACTTCCACAGGTAGGACGTATTTATAAGAAATCTTCTGAGTAAGCAGTATGTGACGTAGCATCGATGTGTGCATGCACATTACCATAAGGTAGAACAGATACCTGTATGGGAACAGAATAAACTGGTGTGAAGAAAATGTTGGCACTGGTTTATCTCTGGACCCAGTTTAGCTACGCATCACCCTCTGATAACGTGTTTTAGTTAGTCTGTGTTGGAGGATCATGTGGTGACTGTGGAGCAATCGTATTTTCTGCCTGGATACCAACAAGTGTATCCAGGCTTGTCAGATATGCCTGGATCAAGAGTAGTTTTGGAATCTGCAGAAAAATTCAACCGATACATCTTCTCATGCTGACTCATTTACAAGATGTTACTTGGGCATGGTTACTAGAAGGTACCCATTTCCATTTCACAAATTTCTTCTACAGTGGCTGACTATTCTTTCAATATTGGTGGTTAAGCCATTTCCTTGTTATTGAGCTTTTGCTTTGCCATCAGTCATATTTTCAAATGGCACTTAACCTGAGAATTTAACAGTACTATACAAAGACTTCAATCAGTAGAAATACAGATTCATACTTTGGAAAGAATACAGAGATCAATCCAGGCTCAACTCTACTAACAACTCCAAACAACGACTAGCTCAGTATTATACAGAGACTTCAGTCAGTAGAAAAGAGATTCAGGTCAATACTCAGATATTGCTAAGCTGCTTAGCTTTGTGGGAGCTAAGCCAAAAAAAAGGTCTTGCACATTAAATCTAATGAGACAACAAAGAACCCCTCATTGGATAAATCAGCCTGGCCAGGTTTGAGCCGAAATATCCCCCGTCATCAACACCTGCTTCACGTTCAACTTCAACACCCGCTAAAGGACGATGGTACTTTGCTTCTTCAGTGACACAGGGTTTGATATAACAGAGAAAATACTCTCTGAGTTTCAGCCAAATATTGAAACTCTAATTGTACATGTTGGAGCAAATGATCTGACCAAACAAAAATAAGAAATTCTGAAAAATGACTACCATTCTTCTGAGCACAATTGGAAAACTACAATTATTTATCAATGGACTAATACCAGTAGCTCGATGTGGAGATGAAAGTTACAGCAGACTGCTCATGATTCACAAATGGCTTATAATTGCCTGCTCTGCCAGCTCAGTGATCTTTATGGAGAACCACAGGATTTTCGGGGAACATTATCACCACTGGGACACTTTCTTAACTCGTTTTTTACTTAACTTTTCAAAAATGCTTTAACTGAACTCAACACAAAAATACTCATCACATGAGGAAAAAAAAGAACTAAACACTTATGTATGCTTCCCTGACCTTTGTTAATTTTTTCTGGAAATAGTTCTGTCCAGAGCCATTTCCATTACTTTATCAAAACTGAGCTGTTTGTTTTCTTGTTTTCCTAAAAGAATGTCTGATTCGGGACACAGAGCAATACTCACCTTACTGATTAAATCTTTAAGAATTAGCAGACGTGACTGACAGAAGCTAACTGGCTAGTTTCTCTATATTTTCTGAGTATTTGTTGTATCCTTGTGTGTGGACGTAACATACAGAACATTTTTCCCCTGTTTCATAAAGCTCACTGGCCCCGAAGCTTGTGCTAAGCTTTGAGTTGTTTTCTTTTATCTTTGGGAGAACATGTCTGTGTTTCAGAAAGTTTCTTTTTTCTATGGCTGATTGGTTCATTCTGTCTGTATGAAGAGAAGAGCCGAGCAAAGGTAGAGCTGAGCCTCGAGTAACCAGATAACAGTGTGTACAGGAGCTGCTCTGGCCAAAACACTACAGAATTTACTGAACAACATCCATAAGTTGTTTTTCTCTTTTACGCATCATCAGATAGTGAATCTCCAAATTAGGTCCACCTGGAACAACACTCAAGGAATCCGGTCTCATATAGCTCTATGTTATGTGGCCCTCCACCATAAAGCAAATATCATTGGACGAATAATGCAGTTGTCCAAGGCGCTTTCAGAATACAATTCCAATTTATGATTTAAATATAGACAGGCACTAATTGCATCTCCCATAATGTTGGAGATTGAACCTCCAACATGAATTTAGTCTGTTTTAAATAAACACATAAATAAATATGTAAATACTGCAAAGCATAAATGTGCAGAAAGTTTTAGAAACAGATGTATCCAGAAAGAATTTAGGAATCTGCAGTGAAATAAAACCAGATCATACTGACTCACGATGTTCTAAACTGGTCACTCTCTCCTCCTTGTTGGGATGACCATCATTTGGTTCCTTCAAAACATGTCAGTATTAAACTAAATAATCTTTTCCATATGTTTTTGTCATGTTTTTTTGTTTGTTTGTTTGTTTGTTTTGTTTTTTCAGAACAAAACAACCAGCAGAATCCACAGAGCAGTCTTGTATGGACTGCTTCCAATGCCGTACATGCTGTTGGAAATTTCTGTAAGTTCTCTCCAAACCAGCCTTCATCATGGCAACGGCTTCGTTTATAACAGACTATTGTTATTTTTTCTATTTTCTCAACTGAATTTAACATAGGCAGTTTGTTTACTTCAACTAGTGCTCCTTCGACCCACCGGTTCTATGGTGCTCTACGCCGTGAGCGATTGTGCAACATTGGTTTTGAATTGCTTTTTTTTTTTTTCAGACCCACTTTTGTCCCACCTGTCCTTTCAGGGTTCTGTCCTTTTAAAACACATGCACACTGTTCTGTTAGACCCAGAATCCGAGGTGGCGTCAGGGGACCGGTGCTACAACTTGCAGTGGAAAATCATCATTGTGGATGAAACAGATCAGGAAGAGCAGATTGATCCCACAAGGCAATATTGCCAGTACCGCTGTTCCAGTGTGTTTTAGTATAGAAAATGCTGAGCCAAAAAACAAAACTTTTAGTGGTCAGTGTACATTCCAACCCTTGCCTTTGGTCAAGAAACATGAATCAGGATCAAGACACTGAGATCCTGTATATACAAGCGTCCGAAATGAGCTTCCTTCATAGGGATGAACTCAGACATAGATATTCAGTGAGGAGTTGAAAATCTGCTGGTTTTCTGGTTCTTCTGATCTGTTGGCTCTTTTGTGTAACCAGGTTATTGTGTTCATGATTTCTTCCCAGGTCCTTCTTGGAAGTGAGATCTGGATCTCAGTGGGGTTTTACTGGATTAAATAAAGGAAATAATAATAAAATCCAGACCTTACTGGAAGGTCTATAGAACCTTTCTGGCCTGGAAACACCTTAGTATCCTCCTGAATGAGATGATGAATGTCGCTAGGGAGGGGGGAGTTTGGGGTTGCCATACACAACATCTCCTGTCACCATGGAGAAATGAAGCAATCTGTATCAGAATCTGCAGGCTCCTCTGTCTGGCAGAAACGTTTACTGTTTTGTTTTTCTGTCTATTCTCACAACTTATAAAGGTATAATGGCTCAACTGGAGCTGATGTAACTGTATGGTTGGTCAGTCTATTAAGAGGACAGAGAATGATTCTTCTGCACACTGAATTCAGCATGACTAAAGCGACATTACATGATTTCAGGAGTTTTAATATACTCCTTGAGTCAACTCTAAATGTTCTGGTTCTTCTAGTCAGATCTTTGATGTTTGTAATGAAGTATCCAGATGGGTTCACGGAAGCTGTGGTAAAATCTAACCAGATATTAAATCTTTTCTGAATGATTCAATAAAAATGTTTTAAACTGGTCTACCTACGGGCTGGAACATGATTTCAGCTCATCTTTAGTAGCAGATAATATTTCCTTTAAAATGATCCTTCACTAAAGTTAGTTTTATCTTTTGACCAGAATAACCATCGAGAAAAGGTGGCAGACTGGGGACAATGATGATGTAAGTCACCATTCATCATCTTCAATCTTGTTACTACAGGGTGCAGTTTGAAAAGTTACACAGTAAAAAATTTACAGCAATAATTTGGTTATTTAGTTGCCATAAAAGAAAAAAAGGGTGTTAATTTTTTACACCATGTTAGTCATGCATTTATGATTGTCATAACTCCAAGCTCCTGAATATTTAATTTGAAAGCCAAATAAGTGTACAAAGGAAATACACAGCTCAAAATACAATATTTAGTTCAACAATAATTTTTATTTTGCAAAGATAAATGTGTATTTTTTCACATTTTTCATTTTTCAAGTTAATATTTAATTTCCAACCTAAATACTTTGCTTGGACATAAAGATTTTGCTTGCTAGCTAACTGAATATTTAGGTTGTTAGCTAAATTGCAAAGCTGGGTTTTACTGGCCTCTTTAAACTCCTGCTGCTGGCAAGATCACTGGATCACATAAGTTGACGCTCAAGTAACTTACATTATCAATTATTTTCTTCTTGACATGTCTAACATTTTAGTTGCAAACACAAGATTTGCTTACTTATCCATCTATAGCAAGATACTGCAGCAAAATGTGCTGCTGCAGCCAAGCCATAACACTTCTGCTTTATGTTTAATTCAAGTGCAAGTTTCTATGGAGCTGAGTTATTGCATATGTATGGTTGAAATTTTTACTTTTGCACAAATAGTATATTTCATCATTGTCATATGTAAATTTCTGTTTTGAATGGATAAACACCGAAGCAACTTAAGAGTGAATGGAACACAAACCGGGAAGTGTCATAGCTTGTGCAGAGACAAATGTTTCTACAGTACCGCTAGATTCATGAGTAAACGTCTGAATTGCCATTAAAACCGCATTGTGTATGTTTTCAACATTGGCTATGCCTATGCACAATTAGGGGCTGCACAGTGGTGCAGTTGGTAGCACTGTTTCCTTGCAGCAAGAAGGTCCTGGGTTCGATTCCCGGCCCAGGGTCTTTCTGCATGGAGTTAGCATGTTCTCCCTGTGCATGCGTGGGTTCTCTCCGGGTTCTCCGGTTTCCTCTCATAGTCCAAAACACGACTGTCAGTTTAATTGGTCTCTCTAAATTCTCCTTAGGTGTCAGTGTGTGTGTGTATGGTTGTTTGTCCTGTATGTCTCTGTGTTGCCCTGCGACAGACTGGCGACCTGTCCAGGGTGACCCCGCCTCTCGCCCAGAGATAGGCACCAGCGACCCTCCCAACCCCATTAGGGACTAGGGTGAACAGAAAATGGATGGATGGATGGACAGTTGCAGGAGTTTAAAGAGGTCCACAAGATCAAGCTTTTTTTTCATATCCTACTTCCGCTTATCAGCAAATGGATTACTAAATATTTATCTACCAATCTAAATATTCAACCCTCCCCTGGTCTTAGAGCAATGCTCAGGCAGAGCGCAACAGATGTCACGATCAGACAGCTGGGGGGGGAGTGTGTTCCAACAGACCGTCGGTTTCTGAAACCACACAAAAAAGACCTTGTAAAACTTGAGTTAGATGCACCCCGTCAGACTGCACACGGGGTAAAAAGCTCGAGGGGTCGAATAAACCCCATCTCTCCAAGCTAAATATTTAGTTTGCAAACTAATATTTTGTTTGTAACAAAGAAATGCAGATCAGACCTAAACATTGAATTTGTAAGCTAAATATTCTTTTTAATGCCCCTGTAACAAAGGCATTAATAAATGTATGAATAACACAGTGAAAATATGACTGAAAAATGTACAATAATTTTTTTGGCTAAATAAACATAAATATTAATATAAATTTTTTACTTTTTTACTTTTTTTACTTTTTTTACATGTAACTTTATAAACAGCACCCCTTATGATGCTATTATACAAAGTCGAAGACTTGAAAGACTCCTGTAAGGTAGGTGGTTATGGGCAGGCTCTTTGAAAAAACAATTCCTCACTTGTGTTTAAGAGTACATTACATACACTTCTTTAAAATAACATCAGACTTAGTTCTGGTTGGAATCCTGACGCTGTGATCCTTAATCCACCAACTCTGGAGTCACAAAAGCCGTTAACTGACTTGTTGATGACATTTATCTAATTCCAGTTATCTGTTTTTAAAGGACAAGCGACGACAGAAGGAGCATCCGGAAGAACTAGACGACAGGCACTACCGTCACACTGCAGACGAGTCTAAGGCCGGCACCAAAAACAGTAGGCTGCAGGGCGCAGACAGACTGGACACAGAACACCTGATGACTGAGACATACACAACAAACACCAGGGAGGTCACAAACAAGATTCATGAGAAGAGTAAGAGCAATAAAAGTTTGTTAGATGGAGAGAAAAATTTGAAACATCAGAAGAAGTTTCTGCTAAGCATGTCTACTTAAGTTTCTTTTTAAGTTTAACCAACTCAAGTTATGTCTATCCAACTCAATTTACCAGGTTTATCCAACTCAATATATTATGATCATCCAACTCATTATTCGTCAAGTTCATCCTACTCAGTTTATTAAGTTTTTTTTTAACTGAATTCATTAAGTGAGTTTAAAATGGCACATTTAAGTCAGTCTTAATCAAATCATTTAGTTTACTTCAGATAAAGAAGGAAACTAATAAGCAATCTCTTTTTACAAGGGTTTTTTGACTCAGACAGCCTTTATTTGAGAGTAGTGGAAAGTGGGTGATGACAGAGAGAGAAGACAGCAGCAAAGATCATCAGAACTTATGATGACCTCGTTGAGGACTAAGGTCTCCTTATGTGTGGTGTGCTTTACCTCTGCGCCACCACAACACCACGATTGGTACAGGATCAATTCAGGATGACGTTTGCGTCATGACACTTTCAAATACACTTTTGAGAGTGCACTCAAAGAAGTGTACTCCAAAATAACTTAAACAATTCAGTTCAACGCCATGTTCGTATCCTACCTCCGATGTCATAACACAAGCTTCACCACAGATCGTGTAGTGACTGTGGTGCTATGATAGTACAGCCATTGCAAGTTGAATTCCAGCCTAATGAGCCTAATGACCTTTACTACATGTCCTCCCCGTCTAACTTACTAAGATAAACCAACATAATAAATTAAGTTGGATGAGCTATTTTCTTTATTCAGTGTATAGGATCTTTAAAAAAGTAAAACAACATGTTAAAACATACATTTAATTATTTAAATTCAAGTTGTATTTTAATTGTATTGTGACTTTGAGTTTACTTTCTGTAGAATTAAGTCAAAGAGATTTGAATTTATTAGAGAAAAATAAATAATTTGAGGAAGAGTGACTAATCTTGTCATGTTAAACACACTTCATGAATTAAGTTATAAAAATTTAGTAAATTGAGTTGGATAAACTTAATGAATAGAGTTGGTCAGACATAGGATATGAAACTGGCATTGAAGTCTATTGTTTCAAGTAAAGTCAAAGTAAAAAGTTCTTTTAAATTAATTAAGTTTATTTATTTAAGTTAGTTAGATTTGTTACTCTTAAATTAATTGAACAAAAAAAGTAAGTTGTTGTCACTGAACCAAATGAATTAAGTGAGATTAATGTAAATGAACTACAGCCAAAGACACTTTTTAGTGTGTAGAGGAGCAGATTACTCCATCATCTACAAATGAAGGTACAGCTAGATTCTAAAATCCGGCCTTTACTGCATCACAAAGTTTCCATCAAGGAACTTCAGTGATTTGTATTTCTGTCTACAGAGAACGAGCTCAACAGGATGCTTCTGGATTTTGTGAGGAAGGTACCAAAAGAAACTTTGACACAAGTCATAGAGAATCTCATGAGTGAAAACATCTTGGAGTCATCGGAGAAGGAGGCAATCTTTCAAAACCACACCAGAGTAAACATGGCCACCTGCTTTGTTGACATTGTAATGGAGAAGGAAACCAATGCCTACAAGGAGATGATTCATCATCTTCAAACCATCGATCCACAACTGTGGTCTGAACTACAGTCATCTTCTATCGGAGGTCAGTTCACAAGGTTTCTATTGGCCACTGTTTTTTTTTCTTTTTATTATTAATCCTATGGTTAAAGCTGAACACTTTCTGCTGTTGTTTTCCCATTTTCTAGGTCAAGAGTCTGGTGAATATCTCTTTGATAATAAAACGTAAGTTCTACAAGTTCTTCTAAATCAAATGTCTAAATCAAATCAAGATAGGAATGATAGAAAGTTGGCCACTTTGAGGTAAAGATGAAAGAAATACCTTCCAGTCCAGGGGGAGCACAGCTCACTCTGTGGGTGGACAATGCCTCCCAGTGCCCCACAATGCCTCACAATGCCTCACAATGCCTCACAATGCCTCACAATGCCTCACAATGCCTCCCAATGCCTCACAATGCCCCACAATGCCTCACAATGCCTCACAATGCCTCCCAGTGCCCCACAATGCCTCCCAATGCCTCCCAATGCCTCCCAGTGCCCCACAATGCCTCCCAATGCCTCCCAATGCCTCCCAGTGCCCCGCAATGCCTCCCAATGCCTCCCAATGCCTCCCAATGCCTCCCAATGCCTCCCAGTGCCCCGCAATGCCTCCCAATGCCTCCCAATGCCTCCCAATGCCTCCCAATGCCTCCCAGTGCCCCGCAATGCCTCCCAATGCCCCACAATGCCCACTCATGCTACCAGGCCTGGATGTTTGCTATCTTCTGTAATAGAAGATATTTCCATAAAACAATAACCTTCAGTAAATTTAATATCATCTTATGACTCACAGACCCTTCAAGGACATGAAGGAAATCTGGCAGCAGAAATCTCCCGAAGACAACAATGATGCTGTAAGTCACCATCTTTGCCTATGAGCTTAATGCCACTAGATAGCCTAAATTTTGACTGACTCCTGTAAGGTTCGTAGCTATGCTCAGGTTATTTGGAAATATATTTTCTTCACTTGTTCTTAACAATGTGTTTTGTACATTGATTTAAAAAAAACATCAGTCTTAGTTCTGGTTGGAATCCTGACGCTGTGATCCTTAATCCACCAACTCTGGAGTCCTAATTGCTTTTGGCTGTTTTGTTGATGAAATTTATCTAACTAACCTCATTTATTTTTAAATGATATAAAGCAATGGTTGAAGGTTCATCTGGAAGATCTGGATAGCAGAGAGTTGAAGTACTTCCACTGGTACCTTTACACTTTACACGAGTCTGACGTTGACTTCAAACCTATCAAGAAGAGCCGTCTGGAACACGCAGACATATTGGACACAGTAAATCTGATGTTTCAGAAGTACACCACAAATACCAAGGAGGTGGCAGAAAAGATTTTCAAGAAGATCATTCCAAATGAAGGACATGTAATTATACTTTTTCCTGCATTTCCTACAAATAGGAATGTCATTAACTTCTGTCATAATGAATGAGCTTGAAGATTTTATTTACTGATATCCTAACAGGGGATCTATTTCTAAAATGGCAGGTGTTTAAAATTTGGCTTCTGGATATTTTGGAAGACCTGGACAAGAAGGAGATGAAGTTATTCCAGTGGTACCTTCACACTCCAGACGAGTCCAAGGACGGCTTCAAACCCATCAAAAAATCCAAGCTGGATGGTGCAGACCTACTGGACACAGTAGATCTGATGATTGAGACGTACCACCCAAACACCAGGGAGGTCACGAAGAAGATCCTGAAGAAGATTGAAAATAATAAAGGTCTGTTTGATGGAGCAAAAAACTCCTTCAAGAGTTTGTTCTGAAACTTCAGAACAAGTACCTGCTAAACATTTATTCTTCTTATCAACAGACAAAGTTACACCTGAAGTAGAGGAGCAGATTACTCCATCATCTACAAATGAAGGTACAGCTAGATTCCAAAATCAGGCCTTTACTGCATCACAAAGTTTCCATCAATGAACAGCAGTGATTTGTATTTCTGTCTACAGAGAACGAGCTCAACACAATGCTTAGTGACTTTGTGAGGAAGGTACCAAAAGAAACTTTGACACAACTCATAGAGAATCTCATGAGTGAAAACATCTTGGAGTCATCGGAGAAGGAGGCAATCTTTCAAAACCACACCAGAGTAAACATGGCCACCTGCTTTGTTGACATTGTAATGGAGAAGGAAACCAATGCCTACAAGGAGATGATTCATCATCTTCAAACCATCGATCCACAACTGTGGTCTGAACTACAGTCATCTTCTATCGGAGGTCAGTTCACAAGGTTTCTATTGGCCACTGTTTTTTTTTCTTTTTATTATTAATCCTATGGTTAAAGCTGAACACTTTCTGCTGTTGTTTTCCCATTTTCTAGGTCAAGAGTCTGGTGAATATCTCTTTGATAATAAAACGTAAGTTCTACAAGTTCTTCTAAAGTCGAGATTCAGATCAAGTTTATCTATGCTGCCTCATCAACATTGGTACCAAATCCCTCATATGAATTAAAGCCTAATTGGTTTGGAGTTCAATTAATAATTTAGTTGCATTTAAAGTATGAGGAGTAGGGGACATCAAAGAAACAGCACCAGCCTGGTTTAGATCATACTTGTTTCGCAGGTACCAGTACTTTTAGCTCCAGGATTATAGATGAAGTACCACAAGTCTCTGTGCTTGAGTCTATTTTCTCGATTATATACTGTACATGCTTTCACATGTGATAAATTCCCACTAGGATGTTTGTGGAAGGGATTTCTTTTTATTCAAAAATTCTGATGAATCCAATTAGTTGGGTAGATTACCATTACTACTGGACCAGAATCTCTGAAGCAAAAACTGCCACTTGATAAATATGGCATTAAATTGGCTTCCGAGACACATGTAACAATTGCATGTCTCTGGCCATTGAGGCCTTTATTTGAAGATGCCTGGTGTACATGGTCCCTATCTGACCAGCAACTCTGAAACATGGTTAGGCCCAAGACCATTCATGGCTTTCAACAAGGAGATTTTCAGTCCTGTTCTTAAAACATGACTTCTGTTTAGTTTGAAAAACAGAATCAACGCAGGAATTAATTAGTTCCTTTTCCTAGCAAGCAAGTGGAGCAATGGCCTGTAGACGTCCAAGATCATCTTGTAGCAAAAATCTGGGGAAAAATCCTGAAATATTTCAGCTCACTCACCAAAACGTGGTGGCTCACTCACTACCGCCACTCTTTCTAAACGTGTCCAGCATCTAATTAGAGTTATTGGTGGAGAAGGGGGTTAGTCAGGGAGGTGAATAAGAACCAAATGGTCACTCTGTTACAGCTCCACCATTCCTTGATGGAACGAAGAGAACCTTCAATAAGGAAAACCATCTATGCAGCAGTCCATCAATCAGGCTTGTATGGTACAGTGGCCAGACAAAAGCCACTCCTTAATCAAAGGCTCAGGCAGCCCCTCTGGAGTTTGCAAAAAGGCAGCTGGAGACCAGGAGAAACTAAATCCTGGTCTGATGAGGCAAACATTGAACTCCTTAGTGTGAAACTCCATCATCCCTACAGTGAAACATGGTTGTGCCAATATCATGTTATAGAGATCTTTTGCAGCAGCAGGTACTAGCAGTCTAGTCAGGATAGATGAAAAGATGAATTACTATGTAGCAATGGACTGAAAAACTGCTACATATTCAAACTTGCTGGGCAACGGATAATTTTTCAGCAGGACAATCCAAAGTATATGGTTAAGATTTCATAGCAGTGGCAGAACTAGATTTCTGCTTCAGCAAGATGAAGCTGCAGTTTTCTAGAGGTGTCTCCCATATCCTTTTCTCTTTATATATGCTGCTACTCATCAGCACAGATACGGTGATGGTAGCTTATGAAGATGCTAGGTCCAGAGAAGGTTCACTCTGCTCACCTGAAAACTAAAACAAACAAATGAGCAGGGGTCCAAACACCTCTGTGGTGGAGCTTAAGCACCCACTTTATGACAAAAGACCACTAAGCCAGCCAGTTAACTGCTGAAGTCCTTTTCAGTCTGAGTCAGCTGGTTGTATTTATCTAAACCACTGAGTCACAGTTTATTTTCCATATGTTCCTGTTCTTTTAAACTGTCACTTAGAAAACTATTCATATCTTTCTGCCCACATACAGGGCCCCTTCTTGAATTATAGGTTTTCTACCTTAGTACCTGAAAACAGAGGAAACAGTCTGTTATCCTACTTACATGTTTCAGCTTTAATAATTACAGATGTATTTTATATTTGCAGTATAAATAAACTGTGCTGATGTTTTGGTTGCTATTTCTGGCATCAGTAGTGTGTTTTCTGGTGGGGATGGGGTCTTCTTGGCATTTAGAGAAGTTTTCTGTGTGTGTGTGGATATTATGTGATTTATGGGTTTTTTCCATTTCTTTCATTTATTTTGGATTTTTGCTCCAATATTAATTGTTTCCTTTCTGAATGAATACAAGTGAAAGACGATAGATTTTGTAAATAAAACCTGAAACATAAATGAATAATGTATTTTCAGGGATAAGACTGAGAAACCCCAAGTAAAAGAGCAGCAGGAAGGCCAACGGGACTCGGGTAAGTGATGAGAATATTTTAAACTGAAACTGCCGGTAACTGTTGGAAACTGTTATAGAGAGAAGACAAACATATTCGGTTGTCTTTATATATGTATATAATCCGGAAACTTAATGAATTTTTGCAGTTCTTGGGAGTTTATTTCTGTATCAACCATAACATGGTGCAAATTTAAACTGAAACTACAGCTTACAAACAAAGTTATGATGAAATGATATGAAGAACAGAGGTGTAACTGTCTGATACGTCAGTCTTTATTCTATCCACCAATACCTGGACTCAGGAAGTAGACAGAGAAAGCAGTGCAATGTTTATCACATCATTCACTCATAACATGATTATTATATTTTCCTAATATGTTCTGGAGCTCCAGAACAATGGAGCTTTTTACAATGGAGCTTGTGAAATAAATTTCACACTTATTACAACAGCTTGATGAGCACAAATGACCAGTTGTCTTTCATTCGCTTATTCCTTTCACAGTAGGTTCTTTTTGGACTTTGTTTTGCTTTAGTCTTGTATTAGCAGTGGCTACAATGGTTCTATGTGGGGCTAATCTAGAGAAACTCATCTATGCATTTATCTATAGTCACATTGATTACTGCAACAGTCTTTACAGGTCTGCCTAGCAAATCAATCAAACAGCTGCAGCTGATCCAGAATGCTGCTGCTCGCGTTCTCACTAAAACCAGGAAGATAGAGCACATAACACCAGTTTTAAAGTCCCTCCACTGGCTCCTTGTAGCTCAAAGAATAGACTTTAAAATACTGTTGTTAGTTTATAAATCACTGAACGGCTTAGCACCACAATACATTAAAGATCTGCTGTTGTTGTATCAACCTTCCAGACCTCTCAGGTTCTGGTTCTGGTTCTGCTCTGCATCCCCAGAACCAGAACCGAATGAGGAGAAGCAGCTTTCAGCATCTATGCACCACAAATCTGGAACAAATGTCCAAAAAACTGTAAACAGCTGAAACACTGACTTCTTTTAAATCTCAACTAAAAACCCACCTGTTTAGGATTGTATTTGAAATGTAATCAATTACAAATTTATTGATGGAACTTGACTTAATGCTGTGTTTTGATTATTGATTCTATATTGCTTTGTGTTTCTGTGTTGGTAATGATGTAAAACACTTTGAAATGCCTTGCTGCTGAAATGTGCTATACAAATAAAATTTGATTGATTGATTGATTACTGAAATTTTTGGTATTGCGTAGCTTGCACAATTTTCAAATATCTTTAAATTCTTTCCATATTGCTTCAGCAGCTTGGTCCACAGATATTATGTACCAAGTTTCAAGTTGATCCACCTTATAATGAGGGATCAATGTGTTCCTGATGACATAATCAAAACTATGTTACAGCAAAAAATAAATCTAGGCAGTAGTGGGCATAGTCAAAGCAAAACTGTTGCAGAATCATCTAAGGTTTAAGGTCCCATTAAGATTTTCAGTGTAGGACTTGAGGTTTAGGAGTTATTACCCAAAATGTATTGTCCTTTGTTATAGTGTCCACAAAGTATTGGGAAATATGAAGATTTTTCTCTAAGCAGCAGTAAGGTTTTTCAACCAGAGCCTCACTAGCTTTACTCCAGCATTTTCTGCTTTTTCTGGCCAGTATGTGTTAGCAGAATAAAAAGAACAACAAATCACTCCACAGGAGCAGGAGAACTGCCATGCCTTGACTTGGCCATCTGCTCCCTTCCACAGGCTTGGAACCATAATAATTATTTTACTGTGAATATATTTTGCATTTTAATCTGTCCATGTGACCTTGTATACAGACACACCTCTGACAGGATCAGTAATAGTTTGTATTCTTTTTTTTTTTTTTAAGTGTATCCTGTTTTCTGTTTGTCTCTTCATTCAGAAATTGTTGGTCGGTGTCAAAGTGACCTTAAAGAGTCTCTAAAGAAGATGTTCCTATATCTCCGTGAAGACGTTGTTGAAACTCGAAATCAAACCTTTCAGAATCAGATCTCCACAGAACTGTACATCACAGAGGGATTGATTGGAGAGGTCAATGATGAAAATGGAGTCAGAAAGATTCAAACATCATCCAGGAAACATGGATCAACAATCAGACAAGAAGAAATGTTCAAACTCCCTCCTGGAAGAGAGGAACCAATCAGAACAGTGATGACAACGGGTGTAGCTGGAATTGGGAAAACAGTCTTAACACAGAAGTTTATTCTAGAATGGGCTGAAGACAAAACCAACCAGGATATTCACTTCATATTTCCATTCACTTTCAGAGAGCTGAATGCCTTGAAAGAGAAAACATTAAGCTTGGTGGAACTTATCAATCTCTTCTTTTCTAAAAGCAAAGAAATGTGCAGCTTTGAACACTTGAAGGTTTTGTTCATCTTTGATGGTTTGGATGAGAATCGCCTTCCTCTGGACTTCCGGTACACACAAATCCTGACTGATGTTACAGAGTCCACTTCAGTGGATGTTCTGCTGACAAACCTCATCAGGGGGAAACTACTTCCCTCTGCTCTCATCTGGATAACCACACAACCTGCAGCAGCCAATCAGATCCCAGATGAGTTCATTGACATGGTGACAGAGGTTAGAGGATTCACTGACACACAGAAGGAGGAGTACTTCAGGAAGAGATTCAAAGATGTGCAGCAGGCCAGCAGGATCATCTCCCACATGAAGACATCGCGAAATCTGAACAGCATGTGTCACATCCCAGTTGTCTGCTGGATCACGGCAGATGTTCTGGAGAATGAGCTTAAATTCAGAGAGGGAGCAGAGCTGCCAAAAACTTTAAGTGAGCTGTACATTAAGTTTCTGTTGATTCAGAAAGAAACCCAGAAGAAAAAATACGGTGATGGAGCTGAAAATACGTACATCAGGAAGATGGTTGGGTCTCTGGGAAGACTGGCTTTGGAGCAGTTGCTGAAAGAGAAATTTATCTTCAATAAATCAGACCTCAAAGAGTGTGACATTGACATCAAAGATGCCTTGTTGTTCTCAGGAGTGTTCACTGAGAAAATTGAAGAGAAGGGAGGTTTGGGCAAAACTTCAGTCTACTCCTTTGTTCATTCCAGCATCCAGGAGTTTCTGGCTGCAGTCTACATGGTTCACTGTTTCGCCATTAGGAATACAGAGGTGATAGAGAGCTTCCTAAGAGAAAACCATAATTACTCATCTTTGGATGAGTTCCTGAAGAAAGTCATGGAGAAATCCCTCAGGAGCAAAAACGGCCAACTAGACACGTTTGTTCGCTTTCTTCATGGCCTCTCTGTAGAATCAAACGAGAGACTCTTAGGAGACCTGCTGAGGAAGACAGAGAACAGCCCTGAAATCATTCAGAGAATCATCAAAAATCTGAAGCAGATGAACACTGATGATATCTCTCCAGAGAGAAGCATCAACATCTTCCGGTGTCTGACAGAGATGAATGACCTGTCACTTTTTCAGGAGATCCAACAGCTTTTGGAATCAGGGAAGAAGCTCTCAGAGAGCCAGTGCTCAGCTCTGGCATACAAGATGCAGATGTCAGCGGATGTTGTTGATGAGTTGGACCTGGAGAAGTACAACACATCAGAGGGGGGGAAACTGAGACTGGTTCCAGCTGTGAAGAACTGCAAAAAGGCTCGGTGAGTCAAGGAGTTTTCATTCAGCACTATTGTACTCCTGTTTATTCTTAATTCTTCAAGTTGCTTCTGGATGCTTCTTGGCCTTTAGCTACTTCCTTAATACTTTGGTCTATTTCAACCATTCGATTCAATTCAATTTAATTACTTAGTGCAAGTTCAAAACAAATGTCATCTTGGAACACTTAAGAAAATTTTTTTTTAATCACACAAGCATTCCAATTGGTTCTAGTTGTTAAAACGTTTGGTAAGCCCAGTGAATTATTCAAAGTAGTTTAAAGCATTTCTGTCTAAGGAAAATGTACATTTAAGACTTTTTCCCCATCCTATTTTTTCATCTTCTATACAATGCCTTAAGGTCTTCTACTTAAATCTGGCATTTTCTCATTGTCGGTATCTGAGATACCAATTGAAAAATGTAAATGTTCAGCTCACTCATGACAGCTTTTGGTATTTAGAGATTTTGCTCATTTAAAAGTGTCCCACATTTTATCTGTTTTCATATTCAATTGCAATGAATAGAAGACATTGAGAACTAGAAAATCTATATCGGATATGACAGATCCAATCAGCCACAGGCACAATTTAAAAGTTAAATACCTTTATGCTCATTGGACCATTAGTCCATAATTTGTCTTTTAGGATATTTGACCGTTTTAATAAAAAAGTTTTTTTATTTTTTTATTTGGTTTCATAGAATCTTGGACAATTAAAATAAGTACTTCATTGCAGTTGAAAATAAGTTCATGGAAAATAATTGATTTCACACAGATAACCTTGTTAACAATTTTTTCCTCTTCCCACTAATTTCCTCTGAGTTTGTAAATGAGAGTAAAAAGTTTGGTGATCTGTTTGGCTTCAGAAAAAGTTATTTCTGGAGGAGTCCTACTTTCTGTCAAGTTCTCCCAAAGATCCGAAGCCTCTGATTCCAGAGTTTGAACCATTTTCTTTAACTCTTTAGACATTCCATCCTCTTAATTAATTGAATAACTTTCATTGTTTTCACATGAAAAATGCTCATTGGCCAGTCGCTCTGTCTCCTTTCACTATCTTCTGTCTTCAGCACTTTCTTTAGCCCAAACCTCTTGACCAGGGCATAAGAGGGGGCTGGCACACACTGTCTATCTGCAATGTTCTTGTTCTGAAGAGAGGTATGTTGTAGGGCAGGCTTGGTTTGACTCCACACACTCTGGCAATTCCTGAGGTGAGTTCTGACTGAATGGGTGACTGGTTCTGGAAAGGAGGATGGCAACAAGGGAGGCTGGTAGCCACCAGAGGCTTCGAAAGGAGAAAGACCTGCAGATCCTGAGATGTGTGAGAGTTGTGCGTATATTCCTCCCCAGGTAAGTGGGTGCCCCAAGAACCAGGATTAGATGCAAAAACACAACGCAGGGCATTTTCTAGCTCTTCATTCATTCTTTCGCATTGCCCATTGATTTGGGGGTGGAAGCCAGAGGACAGACAGGGCTTGGCCCCAAGGGCAGAACAAAAATCTTTCCACACTTGAGAGAGAAACTGAGATCAGATGCAATCTCTGATGGGATGCAATGCAAGTGGAAAACATATTGAAAAAGAAGTGGCTGTCTCGGAGGCAGAAGGAAGCTTAGACAGTGTAACAAGGTGGCATGGCTTTGAAAACCTGTCAATGATTGTGAGAATGACTGATTTGTTATGGGAGGTGGGAAGACCAGTGACAAAATCTAGGACCATGTGTGACCATGGGCGTGAGGTAACTACTAGAAGCTGAAGCAGACCAGCAGGAGAACTGTACAATGATTTACTGCTAGCACAAATGTTGCAAGTTGTAATGTATTCTTGTACACCTTTATTAAGGAATGGCCACCAGAAATAACGACAAAGAAGTCCAATAGTATGACTGACCCCTGAATGGCAAGAAAACCTTGATCCGTGACCCTAATGGATCACCTGTGACTGCACAGAAGCAGGGACGAAGGTTCACTTTGAAGGACCTCCTCCAGGGTCTTGTTCTTCTACTTGAGCTGTTCACCCACCATAACAGGAGGGTAGAAGGATAGGTTCGGAGGAGTCATCAAAGTTATAAGAAGGATGTTGTTTTGAGAGGGTGTCTAGTTTGGAATTTTTGGAACCAGGGCAATTGTGATAGTGAGAAAAAAACAATGTCCAGTGGGACTGTCTAGAGTTTAGGTGTTTAGCAGACTGTAGATAGACTCGGTTTTTGTGGTCTGTCCAAACAAGGATGGTTTGTTCTGTGCCTTCGAGCCAGTGTCGCCAACGCTAATTTATTGTCTTGAAGCTATTGGTCACCAATGTTATAGTTGCGTTAAGGTGGAGTGAAACGTTTTGAGAAAAATGCACGACTGTCTTGTTTGTTATGCCCGAGTCTGGTGCAGATGACAATTAGAAATACAGACACAGTTAAGGGTAAGTATGAAGTTTATTTTGTAGCAGCAGGAATGACAGGAGAACTGATGGCAGGAGCTGAGGACCGGTCAGAGATTTGCACTGGTGGGGAAAAGGTGAGTAACTGATAAGTATACTGGATATGAGAGCAATATGCAGGTGGAAAGGAGGCAGATCTTACTGATGGCAAAGATGGGGTGGTCCTGAGGGGGTATCTACTGTATATCTGGACAGGAGATCAGCTGTGAGCTGGAAAGCGGTGTTGAGGCTAGGGTTCTCTGAATGCTGTCTTCCAAGGATTTAATCATGAACAGCAGAGATTTTGTTGTGGCAATCTCAGTAAAATGATTTTCGGATGATGTGATTTAGATCACATTTTAGACTGTTTATAATCTAGATTGTCTGATTTAATCAGAACTGACTTTCTTCTCTAATCACAGACTTGGTGGCTCTGATCTCTCAGAGACTGAATGTGAAGTTGTGGCCTCAGCTCTGAAGTCCACCCCCTCCCATCTGACTGATCTGGAAATAAGTAGGTTCACTGAACTGAAAGACTCTGGAATGAAGCATCTGTGTGAGATCCTGGAGGATTCAATCACTAAAGTGACGATTCTGAGGTTTGTTTCATCTATTTATTCAATAAACTCATTCACTGAAACTTTAATACTTATTTTAATTCATATCTCTTCATATATTAATTCAGTATTTAAAATATTTAACTTTATATTTTACTTATTCACACTTTGTTAGGGTAGAAATTATTATTATATGATGAATTCATAAACAATATATTGTAATGAAATACTGATTAAGAAAACGACGGTATCAGAAATGAAAACAAACCTGACTGCATCACCACATTCCTCCACTTCGTCTTTGTTTTAAAGCTGTTGTTCCCTTGGAGTGGGTAAGAGCCCAACAGAAGAGAACATATATATATATATATATATATATATATATATATATATATATATATATATATATATATATATATACAGTACAGACCAAAAGTTTGGACACACCTTTCTAATTCTAATTCAATGGGTTTTCTTTATTTTCATGACTATTTATAAGGCAATAAATCCCACTTATTAACCTGACAGGGCACACCTATGAAGTGAAACCATTTCAGGTGACTACCTGTTGAAGCTCATCAAGAAAATGCAGAGTGTGTGCAAAGCAGTAATCACAGCAAAAGGTTGCTACTTTGAAGAAACTAGAATATAAGGGCTATTTTCAGTTATTTTACACTTTTTTGTT
Source organism: Xiphophorus hellerii (assembly GCF_003331165.1). Lineage (NCBI taxonomy): Eukaryota > Metazoa > Chordata > Actinopteri > Cyprinodontiformes > Poeciliidae > Xiphophorus > Xiphophorus hellerii. The sequence goes on from NC_045684.1 coordinate 28,433,386, forward strand.
TAGTGCATATTTCCACATGTGTTATTCATAGTTTTGATGCCTTCAGTGTGAATCTACAATGTCAATAGTCATGAAAATAAAGGAAACTCATTGAATTAAAAGGTGTGTCCAAACTATTGGTCTGTACTGTATATATATATATATATATATATATATACTTTTACATTAGGTGAAATTAATTTCCTATATTTTTTGAAGTGTTCATATTTAAATTTTAACCTTGATCCTGTTGGCGTCAGCTCACAAAATTTATTCTTTACTTAGATTGAAGTGGTGCCAGTTGTCAGAGATCAGCTGTGCTTCTCTGGCCTCAGCTCTGAAGTCCAAACCCTCCCCTCCAACAGAACTGGAGCTGAGCAAGAACTACGACCTAAAAGATGCTGGAGTGAAGGAGCTATGTGGTTTTCTACAGACTCCTCTCTGCAAAATACAAAAACTGACGTAAGGAAAAAAATTTCAAAATAGAGCTGATATTTCTGATGTCAAAGTTTAGCTGTCACTACACTGCAGATATATGGATATAATCTACTGATTCATGGTAAAGCCTGGTTTGTTTCTTTTCTGGTTTGGTTCAGTTAAAGTTAATTTGTTTGTTAAAACTTCCTTTGATTAATTGATGTCACTGACACCACAAAACCCCCTGCATTATTTAAAAAAGATGAACTACTGTGTTTCTGTAGTGTACACAAAAACTTATAATAAATATTTCTCACAGACCACTATAAATTCCATGGCACTGCAGTGTCACAGTTCTGGTCTGTAAAAATTAGGTCAAACCTTCTTGTGACACAATGGGGGTAAGTCAAAATGTAAATGATTAAGACTAAGTACACAGAAGCAGAGAAAAATGTGAGAAGTTTCAGGGAAGATTTGGGCAGCTGAGTTTTTGAGGAAGAAGCTAGATTGAGTGGTAAAGAAGAGGAGTCTGGTTCAACTGACGGACTGCAAACCTTTAGAGCAATATTGTTCAGGAAGCAATGATGACTAACGTCTCTGGGGAGGAAGGGTCCGACAGTGAAGGGAAATCTCCTCAAAAATATAATGTTCTAGCCTGGTGAAGGATCTTTTTATACAGTAGTAGACTATTTTAAGTAGGACTCTTCCAGATATGTAGAGCACCATTTTCTCTCAGATTTTTATTATCCTGCTGCTCCAAATTAAACCAGGGAACACATCCTATGGATAACTTAATTTCTGAGGGGACTAAATTGTGTGTCACACCCAATATGAACAAATTAAATTGCTCCCTCCATCTGTGTTTCTGAGATTGAGAGGAAATTAAACATAAAACAGATTCTTTTTTTTTTCTCCAAAGAGTTTTTGCGGCACTAGTGGCTCTTATTTTTTGTGACAGTAGGCAGACAGTAAAGAGGGCGAGGAGACATCCGGCAAAGGTCACCGGGACCGGGAGTCGAACCCGCAACATTCGCGTCGAGGACTGAGGCCTCCAAACGTGGGGCGTGCTAACCCCCTGTGCCACCACAGCACGGCCCATAAAACAGTTTCTTTATAGGTTTTAACAGCATTGTTTGATAAAGAATAAAATTTAGTCTCAGGTATGGAATACTTAGTTAAAACAAACTCGGGTTATCAAAAACTGATCAGACAGCACAGGGTTATGGGAAGTGATTATTTCTTTACACCCAATTGCATATATTACCTCAAAGTCTAACATATGATCATTAGAGTTGGTAGAACTGTCAATTCTTTGAGTAAAATCAATTGAGTCTAAGGTTAGCATTTTAGTCAACTTTTAGGCCATCACCCTCAGTGTCAAAATGAATGTTAAAGTCCCCCATAATATAATGATCTCATAAGTATTTAACACAAAACATGTTTCGGTGACTTTTACATTCACTGAAATCTATTTCCTACTTTTTCTTATTATTTATTTGTTCGGGCATCAGTTTTAACCTGCATCCTGATGTCTACAGCTCATGTTTTTTTTTTGGTTTTTTTTTCTTGATTCAGATTGAAGGAGTGCAGGTTGTCAGAGATCGGCTGTGCTTCTCTGGTCTCAGCTCTGAAGTCCAACCCCTCCCACCTGACAGAACTGGACCTGAGTGAGAACAAAGACCTGAAAGATGCTGGAGTGAAGGAATTATGTGGTTTTCTACAGACTCCTCTCTGCAAAATACAGATATTGAGGTACAAGTGTAGTTCAGTTCATATTTCTATGAATAATTTTATATAATTCAGGTGAGAAACAAAGCTCATATCTTCTATTTTAATAAATTTTTTTTTTTTTTTTGCAAATTTGTTTTTGGACTTAGAGTTAGTGTTTAATTTAGTCCCTTTGTGTAACTGAGTTAAGGTCAGAACAGGACAGCAGTCATACCCCCAGTGTATATAAATTTCCCCCATGTGAAGCAGGTCAAAGGTAATTTGATCAATTTCAGAATCTGATTTTCAGTTTCTGTAATATATCTGATCACTGGTATGACATCCCTGATTGACGCGTCAACGCTTATAAGAATCTGAATGATTTTACTGACTAAAATCCTCCAGTACATTTTCCACTAGGTTCTATTTCTGTGTGTTTCAGCTCTTAAAGTCAGTTTTACATGAAATGTTCTCCATAATGTCATGTTTTTATGGCTGTGGAAATAGTTGAATTTGTTCATATTAATCTACATTTGTTCATATTTCCTCCAAAATTCCCTTTGACTTGGTTGTTTTAAGTAAAACTTGAATAATTTGACTACAGAAGCAAAGCTTCTACTGATGATGGAGTGGCTGGTGGAGCTGACAGAGTTTAAGAGCTGAAGTCAGCTGGTTTATACTGAAGGAGCAGCATGTCATTAAGATCAGTTCGTGAACTGGTTCTGTTGGACTTTTTTTAACCTGTATCCCGATGGCTTCATCTCGCTTTTTATCATTCATTCAGACTGAACGGCTGCAGTTTGTCAGAGATCAGCTGTGCTTCTCTGGTCTCGGCCCTCAAGTCCAACCCCTCCCATCTGACAGAACTGGACCTGAGCTACAACAACCTGAAGAAGTCAGATGTTCAGCAGCTGAAGGGTCTTGTAAAGGTTCTGAGGTCAGTAGATGGCTGGAGTGAGTTCAGCTCTCAGCAGTGATGAACTAAACCCTGCTAGTATCAGATCAAAAATCCAGTGTTTCTAGCAGAGCTGCTGCTTCTCAGTGAGAGGAGAATGGTGAAAGACTTCTTGAGTGGACATAACAATATACAACAATCAGCCAATCTTATGTTTGTAGCTTGTTGTGTGCCTGTGTTTGTGTTGATGTGAAAATAACAGTTTTTGTGTTCATGTTTCTTGGAAATAATCAACCTTCCAACATGTATAGTGACAGTGGTGCTCATTCATCAAACTGTGGTACCATCAGATCTCGTCTCACCAGATCTTAGTTTCATCCAGTTGTGTTCAGAGACTGCCTCCATATTTATGAACCTGAGTGAAATCTGCAGAGGGAGCACACTTAAGACAAAATGTGTGTGCAGGCATATGAGCTTGAAGCTCAGTGTGTTCACTTGGGCATGTTAAGATCTGAGCGAAAAGGAAACTGGCTCTGCTCCAAAGCTGCTCTCTGAGCAGGAAAGAAGTCCTTGCTGTTCTCTCTACTGGTTATGCTTCAACATTAAACGACTGCTGATAGAGAGAGGCTGGAAACACTCATTGATTTCCTCTGTTGCTCCTTTTCTCTGCAGGTGGGAACCATCTTTGTTAAGGGAGAGAAGCTGAACTGTTTCCTGATGATGAAGCTGCAGCAGTTTGAGTTGAAAGAGTGTCGAATTAACTGTGATCTGTCAGATTTCCCCCTTCATTAAAAGAATTAACAGTAGGATAATATTTCAGTGCAATTGAGGAGGCACTCATCTGTTATGTTGCATATAAACCTTGATTAAAAATTAACAGGAAATTGTAAAATCACAAAAGGGAAACTTCAGGTGCCTCAGATCTGTGAGTCTCCATAGCAATGGGGCATTGAGAAAGTTGGCATTTCTGAACTGTTAAAGGCAGAGGACAGCTTATTTGAGAAAATATATACGTGTGTGTGTGTATTTTAAGAAAAAAACTTTCCTATCATGTTTTAGTGCTTCTCTTCCGAAGTATAGGAGAGAAAGCAATCATTTTAAGAGTTATTAAGATTCTCCCTTTCTTACAGGTGATTAGTGTATCATGAGGATTCAGAGAGACTTGACATTAGGATGATGCTATCACAGATTGGGGACAAGTGTGACGAATAAGGCCAGATTTGACAATTAGATGCTTTTGCTATAACTTTGGGGTTTTATGATTTTTGTTAGCATGAAGTAAATAATCTAGAAACTTCTGATTTATTCTATGCTGAAGATTCAAGCTTAACAAGGGAGCGGTGAAGTTGAAAGAAGTAAAAACCAGCATATTTGGACTTTGCTCCAATTTATTTGCAGCAGTGAAACATAGACTCTGTTAAATTGAAAAGGAACAGTTGTCTCCATGCCCTTTAAGAAAAAGGATAGTTTTCAGAACCAGTCTATGACAAGGTTTTAGAAGTCAAACTCTAACATTGACAATGCAAAGAAACATTTAAAACTAAAGGGATATGGCTTCAGTTCAAGCAATGAGGTTATGCTATGCTTTTTCATCTTATAGACCTGGATTTAATATTTTTCGTTCTGTGTCTAATCATGTAATCATGGAAAACTTGTAATTTTGGTAAGTTGATCTAAGCTGCATGGGCTGTAAGGGAGACTGTGGTAAGATGAGTCATTTTTAATTTTTAATCACTACAGAAAGGCAATCTTAGTTTAATTGCCAAAATGTATATCTGCATGTATTTTGGGATGTTGTGCTTCTCTTTAAGCAATCAGAATGAGTATAAACATAGCTTTTTTCATAAAATAGCATCTTCAATAACAGTTATCTCTTGGCTCAGCATGCCCTGTGTATTTTAAACACAGAGCAGGGATAAAGTTGAGCTATCTCCCCAGCCCTTCCACCCCCAACATAATGTTTTAGTGGCTTTGGCAAGTGAACATTATTTCATAATTATAATTAGAGTTCCTTTTTAAATATGTTTGCAAAGTTGAGACTCTGTGGCATCTAAGAAAATCATTTTAGCCTCTGCTACTCCATTCTTTTCAGAAATGCATTTTCTTTTTTGTCAATCTATCTCTTCAATGTCGTTCTGACTATTTTTGTATGCATTGCTCCAATAGACGTCCCCTCACTAAGATCACTGGTGGCTCCCCTACTTGTTTTGTGCTTATATACATGAGGCATGATGTCCACTCTGTAATCATGAAAATGCAGAATCTTGATTTAATATATTGAAGACACGTAGACAGCAGCTAAAATACATGCATTAAGTGTATTTTGGTCAATTGGCTCAACCTACCCCAAAGCTATGACTCTGACCTTATCTTAGTCTCTCCTATAATTGACCATTTGAAATTGTAAGCAGTTAATAAATGATTTTTATAACTTTGGAATTGAATGTTACAAATATCAATAGTGAATAATGTTGAACAATGATATCAATAATTGGAAAATAATGTGAGGCAAAAAAGTAAATCTCTGATTTAATTAATGTGATTAAATATGTACAAAATATAGTAATCTGTAATAAGGGTCAGGAGATGACTCAGATGTGGCATGAGTGAAAAGGATACGTTTACTGGGACAGAAAGACATGAGGACAGGAGAGGTGGGGTCATGATAAGCTATGACCTAAGTACAAAAGAGGAAGTTCATTTGATGGCAGGGACCATGCACCTGGAAGTAATGGGAAGGTCATAAGATCTTGCAAAGATGTGCAGACTAGCTCTAGTGTGGTCCAAAGATGGGCAAATAGACAAAAGGTTACAGAACTACAAAAGAGGGACTCCACACAGGGTGTAATGGGGAAGCTGGTTATGCTTCCAGACATCAGACACACAACCCAGGTTCAGAGATGCTCATGAAGACACACAGGAAACATGTCCTAATAAGGACAAAGAATGAGTTAAGATCCCAGAAGAATCATGTTAGTCTTAGAGGGCATGTAAGAGCTCTCTTTGGAAACAGTCAGCGTTGTGTCTTGGGGACAGTCTTCATGTTCATATCAGGAGGTGAGCTGGTGAAGAACTGACCACCAAGGTTTTCAGAATCTAAAACAGACAGAGTAACTGCAACCCACTAGCCAAGGGTTGAAGCTTAAAAATTTCAAGTTATTCTCAAGACTGCTGCTTTATGCTGGGTTTGTTATGTTTGTTGGATACAAATTTTTTCATAGGTTCTGTCAAGAACAAGCTCAATGGGTTTTAATTGGATTATTAAGGCCACATCTACCCACATTGGGGAAAGTTGGATTATACCATGGTTTCCACACAATGGATCAACTTAGGGCTTTCCGTGTAGTATAAGCTTCTCTCTTTCTCTCTTTCACTCTCCTTGTAAATTTATTACATCCAAAAAGTTTACTCAGCCACAGTTTTAAAGCAAAATAATTAAACAGAGTTCAACAGTTTTTGCACCTTATTTCCTTTTTCTGATTTGCTAAAGTTCCACTGTGTTTTGTACTTGTTGGCTTTGCAATTAAAGAGTGGGTGAAAAATGTTTTGAAAGTTGTGGAAATTTCATTATTGAGATTGTGACCATTAAGGATTCTCCCTCGTACTACAAGTCTGGTTACATGAGCTCAACTAAATTTATCAGACATTTCCAGAGCTTTGCCTTGGTCCAGAATGTATAAAAATAAAACCCTTGAAGTGTATTGTCCAAACTTCTAAAACTAATTCAGCACAATTTCAAAGTGCGAGTTGTATGAGAGGAGAAGCTGCCGTTATCGGTTGTGGTGTCCCAATACCGGCATCAGTCCGTTACCAGCATCCGGTACTGGTACTCATGCCAACACTCCAAACCGATACCACTGTTCTGCTGGACTTTGCTCCTTGGTTGAGCTGAAGTGCAACTCAAAGGGTAAAGTACACTTCAAACTTCAAAAGGTAGTGGTGGTAATACACCAATAAGTTTCTTGCTGCTCCTCAAAAAAAAAAAAAAAAAAAAGAACCGAGAAGTTAGATGGCAGGAGGGGGAAAAAATGTTTGCATAATTAAATAAAAAACTAATTGTTTAATATCGGTACTTTAAATAGATTGTACTTTTCAGTTCAGCAAATGATTTAATGGGCATATGAATAAGTGATAACTAGCTTTAAAAAAAAGGAAATTAATTATATGTCAAATAAAAATATGAAAATATATTTTGCTGGTTAATTAAAAAATGTTCAAATCCCGGATTGTTTGGATGATGGAGGTAGTGGATCTCATGGTCTTTAGGTCCAAAGGCGACAACATTTGAGATGCCGTCACTGTTCCAGGCCTCCTCACACTCCTATCCCACAGCCCATACTGGGTCTTATAAAATGATAAAGGAATGTATTTATTTATAGAATATTTATATAGTTTATAGTTTTTTTATTTATTATGAATCCTCAGAAAGGTCAATAGGTCAAGTACCAGCGAGGGTTAGGATTAGGGGTCAAAGGTTAGGATTAGCATATTGTGGAAGTGAAATAACTCAAAAACTGTAAGTGTCAGAGATGCCAAACCTGGTACAAAGAGTCAGGATTCTGCTGGCTGGGCACAGATTCTGTGAAATCTGAGCAGTCGTGGATTTGATTAGGCTTATATGTGTGCTTGGGGTGATATTTGGATTTGTAGAGGAGAGCAGGTGTGTCAGTGGGCTTGAAATAGACTTTAATGTATAATCTGTGTGGTGCTGAACTGTGAGCCTTTGCATGTAGTGGTGTCCAGGAAGTCTACAGCTGTAACTCTGCTGGTAGGCTTCAGTGTGACTGAGTTGAAATAAAGTAGAAAAAAAATGAACAATCAGAAGGCAAATGCGATCGTAATTATTTACAAACACTAAGAACATATTTTGAAATATACATGAAAAACAGTGTTTCTGTGAGTACATTTAGACAACATTAGAACGTGTTGCCCAGAACATAGGTTTTGATGCACAGTGCTCCCATATATGAAATGATAAGAAGATATATATGATAATAATAATTATGTTATGAATGCAGGTAAGTAACCAAGAGGTCTATAAAATACATAAATAACTATAAAATCTGAAAGATGAGGTTTAAATCCCCCCACCAGCAATGGTCCTATGGTGTCATCTACTGGCCAATTAATAAAACTGCAGCCAAACATCCATCTAAGGAGGGCTCCCTAGAGGAGGGGCTATTGAGAAGCAGTAGGTGAGGGGACCTTTAGGGTTAGAAAGATTATGGGTCAGGAATAGGGACCACAGCTGCTCTTGAATAACTAAAATACAAATATTTGAGCCCCTCTCTAAAAACACTGACTATTTTAATATTCTAAAACCAAATTTACATTAATATGCGTTAATACGCACAGTGGAAACAACCTTTGTACTACCGCAAATGCTAAGATCTAGTTGCTGTTTTTTCTTTTCTTTTTTTTTTAATCCCTGCTATTGGTGAGACAGACATGGAAACTAAATGGTGCCCCTGGATTGACTGCTTGTTTGCATGTCTCGTTTTTAGTTTTGAATTGATACCTTGAAAAAAAATCACCAAGTCTAGCCGTGAAATTTCTACACCTGTTAAAGCTTACGTATGTAACGTTTATACATATATATATATATATATATATAATTCCTTATTTGTTAAAGCTGTCACCATATCATAACAGTATGGTATGATATCTGTGAAAAGATCAATCAAGAGTTATTGACAGAGCTAAGCCCCGCCTCCTGGCTCTGATTGGTTGTTTCTGACTGTATTTCTGGCAGCACTGGGAGAAGGCAGAGGAGTTGGATTCTTCTTCATGGAATATTTGTCTTATGCTGTCATGACAAAGCAAAGTTTTAACAAATAGGTGAGAAATATATATATTTAGTAATAAAAGTTACATAGGCAAAGTTTTTAAGTTATTTTTTCTGTTTTCAATTTTGTTTTCACTCAGGTGGTGATAATATCTGTAATGAACCTGTGATCTGCCTTCATAGTCTGAATTACTGATTAAAACACCAAATGGACATAAGCTGGATGGTGTTTCTAACAGTCAACCCAACAATAAGATTTAATGGACATAATTCCAGTTCAGAAATCTCATATTTATTATTTTTAAAAAACAGAAGAAAAGAGCACCTTAAGAACCACAAAAACATAAAACTGAATTTGTTTGTGTTTCTCACTTCATTCTGTTACCTCCATGATGAAGCACAGAGTCTTAGTGAGAAACTTAATGGAGCCAGAAAAAAACAGATCTACATGTTATTGACTCAGAAAACGTTTCCTTCTCTTTAGTGCGTCTCTTTGATTCCTCCCTCAGCAGAATGCCTCAAATCAAAGCAACACTCCAGGTATGTTTGTCATGAGGGAATAACATGATAACATGATGTAAAATATGAAAAACAGGTGGATTTTGCATAAAATCCAACTTGAAAACTGCTTTTTGAATTTGCTCAGGTCGTCTTCGTCTGACGCTAAAACTTTTAAGCGTGGCAGAAACCAGAAGAATGAATCTGAACGGTGGAAATGTTGCAACACAAGATGCTTTGGAATATTAATACAAAATATATCAATAACTCATAAGCTGGAACCAAACTTTAGTTCAGAGGCCAGTCAGTGTCTAAAGTTTAGGAAACATTTAGCTTGTTGTAATGTTGAGAAGAGCGTTGTGATTAGCAGGCATGAATGAGTTAATGATAAATCCCTGATTCCAGACCAGGATACAGGAAAGTCTATTGCTGGCTTGTGCAGAAGAAGCCAAAAAAGAAAGTAATAAAAATATGTTAGCATGCTAATCACCCCAGGAGTTGAGCAAACAGTCGTCTAGGTTAAACAAAGAGGAAGGTCATTCAGATTCTACTGTTTGTCTCTGTGAAAGTTTTAAAAGTTAGACGTCAAAGTGTGTGTCTAGTTTTATCCACCAGAGGTTTTGTGTTTGACACGTCCATCATTTCAGATGATTAATTAGTGATAAAAGCTGTCATCGTCCTGATAGAAACAAATTAACCAGCTGTTTTTTTGTTGTTTGTTTGTTTTTTCAGTTGATATGTTACACCTTTAGTAGTCATTAAGCTTTTGGCTTTAATCCTGAATAGATTATCATCTGATTTTCTTCCTGAAACATTTAAATTCCTTGGGGATTTTTGGTGACAGAAGCCGGATGCTTCGAATGTAAACTGGTCAAAATGATTGGAAAAGTTCAGTCCATGTACTCTGGTTTCCTCTTACAGTTCATAAGCAAGACAACTGTTGGGTTAATTGGTGTTTCTAAAATTTTCCTTAGGTGTGTGTGTGGGGGCGTGTGTGTGTGTGTATACATTGTTGTTTGGCCTGTGTACAGACTGGGGACCTGTCCTGGTTGAGTTCCTGCATCTCACCCAGTCCCAGCTGGAAACAGTCACCAAAACTTGATTTGTTGGATGAAAAGATTTTTGTTTCTGGACTATTTAAAGTTCAGACCTTCATCTCTCACAGATCATTTCAGGAATCTTCATAAATACCACGTGACATGAGTGGGCAGCTGCAGCCCACATTCCTGTGTTTATAACACACATCAAGGCCGTTTTCAATGAAACATTACAGATCTCTTTGTTGTGGAAAAAGCAATCGGACTAATAATTAAGTAATTATTAATCTGCTAACAGCGGATATTTCCATAATTGAATTGTGACTCTCTCTCCGGCCCGTACTCTGAAGAGCATCGGGCCTGAGACGCTGCCGGTGTCCATGGCGACTCCTTGATTCTGCTCTGAATCTGGAGAGGAGATGCACAGCTGGCAGTTTAATTTTCTGAAGGATGTAGATAGCATTCTCAGGGATTCATTTTGGGCTTGTTTATCTGAGTGCTTGTGGAAACGCCACAGTGGACTTTTCTGAAGCACTCTTTGGCTTTCAACTCAATCACAGTCACACAGGATGGATTTTTAAATCCCATCAGCTCCGATTTGAAACCATTTACTGCTGCAACCAGGAAACCGATACAGACCTGTTCTTTACTAAATATTTAGTCAATTTATTTTTTTGTATATAGGGTCTGGCTTGCTTTGAACAACTATAAATAATTGTGTTGGGCAATTATTAATAAATCTATCACTTAGATTAGTTAAGTTATTCTGAAACACACTGACCTTTGCCTCTCTTATTCTTTTTTTTACAGCCACACCCTAAAGGTGACTCATGTCAATTTGTCAAGAGTATTGGATGAAAGTATTCCATTTGCACGGAAGTCTGTAAATGACTAAAATCCCCAAATAATGTTTGGTCTAGTTTCTAGTGCCAATATCTTAGAACACCTGAGGTAAGACAAAACAAACTTAAAAAATTACTTTTGAGCAAGTTTTAGAACCTTGTTTTATTTGTTTTTAAAAGTCTCTAATGTTATACTTGTGAGTACTTGTTCCATTTTATTTCACTTCTAACAAGACATTGTTGTAGATTATGAGTGGAATTTTACAACATCTTATAACATTGGAGTTATTGACTTAAAATTCAACAAGCCCCATTATTAACTGTTCCTACTTGCTGAAAAGTGACTTGTAAGTTAGTTTTGTCTCATTTCAAGTGTACTAAGACATTTGCATTAGACATGAGACCAAAAATACCTGGTCATATTTTGAGTTTTTCCAGGTTTATGCCTAGATATTCCAGCCTCCAATGCTGCATTTTCTTTAGAATATTTTTGATGTGCTCAACTAAGAAATTCAGGAATTAGTGAGTTTCCTACAAATAATTTGGAGTGGCAGAAAAAAAGTCCATAAATAATAAGGCTTGAATAGGCAAAGGTTCACTGTATGCACAAATCGAATGGAGACCTGAATCTACATGACAGTAGATTCTTCTTTAAAAGTGTAAAATCAAGGTTTAAAAAAATCATAGCATCAGCGTACCAGTTAAAACCTAAAGTCTGGGAGATAAGCTGGATTTACATGTGAAATCATACACACAAAAAACTGTTAAAGAACAAATTGCTATTCGATCTTAATGTGATGCTTTTGAACGCTGATCCCTGCAGGCAGGGACTGAGTTTACAGAAACAGACAAAACACTCAAATAGCTCTGGCTTCTTGAGTCCAAAGACATTATTTGCTCTTCAGCGTCAGTGTTGCAATGATACGCCTTAAAAGATGGAAACATTTTAAGAGAATCTACTAGCAAACAAACTGCAGACATGAGACGAGCATGAGGAAAACAACCTTAATGGAACATTTTAGGTTAGAATGTGCACAAGGCCAAACACACCATCTGCCACTGGAGGCTTTTTTTTTCCATTAGCTATTGACAAACAACAGGGAATGGGAGAAAATCATCAAGAGTGCAGAGATGCATAGAAACCAAACAACTCCTGCTGATGACTCTACTGCAGAGCCTCAGTCCTCTGAATGACAGGCAAGTTAAGAATAACATGTTCATATCATCCATCCAGAAACATTAGCTTATAATTGAGCCAGCACAAAAATCTATGACAGAAACACCCCTTCACACACACACACACACACACACACACACAAACACACACACACACACACACACACAGACACACCCCCACACACCCAAGCATTCCTATGTTATTAACTACCTGGTGGTCAGTGACGTAGGGGCTCCACAGGGAACTGTGCTTTCTCCCTTTCTCTTCACCCTGTACACCACTGATTTCCAGTACAACTCTGAGTCATGTCACCTACAGAAGTTTTCTGATGACTCAGCGGTCGTCGGGTGTATAGGGGATGGAGGGGAGGGGGAGTACAGGACACTGGTGGACAGCTTTGTGGAGTGGTCTGAGCAGAATCACCTGAGGCTCAACATTAGTAAGACCAGAGAGATGGTGATTGACTTCAGAAGGAAGAAGATACCTTCACGGCCACTGAAGACCAAAGGGGAAGTGGTGGAGGAGGTGGAGGATTACAAATACCTGGGAGTTGTAATCGGCAACAGACTGGACTGGGCATCTAACACTGACGCTGTGTGCAGGAAGGGGATGAGCAGACTCTATTTTTTAAGGAAGCTGAGATCCTTCAATGTGTGCAGCAAGATGTTGGAGACCTTTTATCACAGTGTTGTTGCCGGCGCCATCTTCTTTGCTGCTGTGTGTTGGGGAAGCAGCATCAGAGCCAGCGACTCTAATAGACTGGACAAAATCATCAGGAAAGCTGGCTCTGTACTGGGACTAAGGCTGGAGTCCCTGGAAACTGTGGTGGAGAGGAGGACACTGAAGAAGGTTCTGTCTATTATGGACAATAAACAGCACCCTCTCCACCACATAGTGGACAGACAGCGGAGCACCTTCTCACATAGGCTGCTCCAGCTCCGCTGTCGTAGGGACAGATACAGGAAATCCTTCCTGCCACATGTCATCTCACTGTACAATAAAAGCTAAATCATTGTTCTGCACTAATCAGTCCGATTTTGCACAACTGCACTGTGGCACACTTGCTGTACATATATTTACATATACATATCTGCATTTTTGAATCTTTGCAAGGACTGCTCTAAGCTGCTTTTATATTGACAGCATGTTATATTTTATTTTTATTTTGTCTACAATTGCTACTCAGTGGTGGTTGTTGTGTGTCTTGTCTCTATGCTGCTGTAACTGCGAAATAATTTCCCTGCTGGGATGAATAAAGTAATTCTATTCTATTCTATTCTATTCTATTCTATTCCTCACACTGATGTCAAGCAAATGTGCTGTAACTACCACATGCCATTGTCAGGTGATTCAAAGTAAAGAAGTAGAGAAACTAATTCTCTTCTAGAAATGTCCTGATAAATATGTTAATCTTTTAAAGAATTCTCATTGACTTACAGCTTAAGTAATAGCAAAAGTTTCTGTTGCCTTCACAAGCTAACGTTAGCATCTTAGCATCTCAAAACTGTTTCACTTATTTAATTGTTCATTTGAATCAGCTACTAACTTCACTATCAGTTTAGTTTACTCTGATATGCTTGATGGTAACATGTCTCTCTCTGAGTTTTTTTTTTTTGATGTATTGCATAGTGCAGGTTTTATGCTAGCTAGGTTGCCTAACAATGCTACTGGAGATGCTATAACTGTGGTGTAGCTATATAAGTTTAGTACAACCTCTTTGTTTCATAAATTCATAACATCATCTAAAAACTTAGAAATAGAAAACCATTCACATTTTCATTTGAATGCAGCTTTGGAACATATTTGAAAAGGACTTGAAGAGGCTTTAGGAATACCTACAAATACTGAAAGCTGTCTTACACACTTATTACGGTATTTTAGAATTGGACAGGAGGCACCAAGTCTTTATCTTTCCTGGGTAACCTAAATGGCTTGTGCCAGCAACAGAAACATGGCAGGTAGTTGTGCTAGTATGATTGAGTTTTGAAACTATATTAAAACAGAAACCAAATGCAGTCCACTCACAATTAGCAAAAGAATCATTTGGGTGTTTCTTGAGGCGGCGGAGAAAGAATCACACAGCAGAATATCAATTCACTAGTTAACTCTGAAAATGAGGAAGAGGAGAGCACACAGGAAAATCTAAAGACAGAAGATCAGTTTCCAAGAGACAGAAAGGATTTCTGGATTCACTAGCAAATGTGTTGCTTTAAATGACCAACTTGATGGAAGAGTCATTAAGTTTCTATCACTGTTTGATGCTCCTGTGGTGCATCCTGCTCTGGATCTATGTAGTTAATGCAACCCTGCAGTTTATCTGATGTGGATGCTACTGGCTTTAGCACAGACATTTGAAGTTTGTAATGATTTAAAAAAGAGCTGCATCAATTCAGTTTATTTACTAAGTCCCTCAGATCGGAATGGGGATAAAAAAAAAGAAACAGCTGAATGACAAAAGAATGTCATATTGGCATACTTCAAATAGCACCTTCCAGAAAACTGAGGAACATTGTCTTCTACATCTGCATCAGCTCAAGTGGTCCTGATACTAAAGACATGAGAAATCATTTATTCTTATTTTTTTAATTTTACTTTATTTTTCCAGGACAGAAATCCATCGGGATTATTCATCTTTTTCTCCAGGACGTCCTGGTCAGGATGAAACCAGAGCTGCACAAGATGAAAACAAGCCATTACAACTACAACATAACACCAACAACAACAATGTCATCAAACTAAATTATTTACAGCAACAAAGTATCAAGGAATAAAACAAAAATGACAATTAACAACATATAAATAAAAAATACAGCACTGAGGCTTTACTTAAACAAGATATGAGTGAAATCTCTGACAGTCTGATTTTGTCTAAAACTAGAAGAAAAATCTGAGCTGCAAATTTTTCCATCTTGATGAGTCAAAATAGGACAAACTTGTCCTTCCTGACACAAAGGCCGCCTTAAACCGCAGCCAGCTACAAGTCCAGTTAGTACAGCACATTTCAGAACCAGGCAGGTCAAAGTGCTTTACATCATAAAAATACAACACAGTAACCAATTATGAAACAAACAGTAAGCATTACATCTTGTTAAATCCCATCATCAAGAAAATATACATCAAATACATTGACCAGAGCTACCTTATTAGCCAAAGGTAGCTCGAAACAGATGGACTGTGTGTTTTGGAGTTCAGTGAACGTGGAGTAGATAAATGTTCCTAAACCTGCTTTGTATTTGAAAATAATCAGAGCTTCATTCTACGAATACAAGGTGAGGTAATGAGGCAAGTGAGTCGATAACCCAACTTTCAGTAGAGGTGGGCGGAGCTATCACAAATATTGATAATATCAACATCAAGTCATGTTTGTATTGGATTGATACTAGCATCTTAAGATCGATGCTCTAGTTTCAGATTCGCTCTTGAAGTTTTTATTTATTTTTGTGTTTCTTAACTCTATCTCAAAAATGATTTGTTTGATTTGCTCTCTAATGATCTTTTGGTTTTTTTTGGTTTTTTTGCATTTTATATGTTTTTGGTTTTCCATTGTTTCTGTTTGTCATGTTAATGTGTCATTAAAATATAAACCGTGACCAAATTCTCTCCTATGCTTGAACACAGGAGAAACTTCTGGAACCTAAAATGTGAAAAATTTGATGAATTATCAAACATAAATCAAAAATATTGATATCAGAATTGGTATTCACCCTGTACTTACCTGGTGCTGGATTGATTCTACAATATGTAAATATATATTTTTTGGTGCAGGGTTATGTTGGTTAATAGAAGGAGCTGCAGTTAGTGGCTAAACGAACAGTGAGAGTTTAATTACCTCTGGCCAACTGGATGGAGAGGAAGGCAAGAAGAGTCAGAGATGGAGGAAAGGTTTCTATTAGCTGCAGTTCCATTACAAATGTGAGAAAAATGTTTTCAATATGTCAAAAAAATACAATTCCACAATTGTATTGTTTCCATTAATTAAGAACCAATAAAAATCCCATATAAATAAGTCATTAATAAAACATGTCGTCTTCATGATCTGTGCCAGTGACAACATCAAGTTGCTGATCATGTGACTCGTGTTTCCGTTGCACGTTCGATAAAGCCACAAAAAAAAACACCTCATCCTAGCACCAACTCTTTTTATGGAAAAACAATGTTTGTTTTTTTTCCAAATTGGTATGTTTACATTAAGCAAATAAATGTTCAAAATGTCAGCTTGTGCAATTATATGGTTAATAGAAAGGCAGCTACTGGAACTGATGAGGTTGAGATTTATATATTAGAAGGGCAGTTTAGGCTGGGAAGCCAGAGAAGCTAAGAGGTCAGGAGAGGACGGATACGGACATATGAGTCAGAATTTGGAGCTAAGCTACAGGAGGAGAGGAAGGTCAGAGAAAACAAGACTCATGAATGTAGTGAATAACAACACTAAATGACTGAATTTGCATTCATTCATTTGAAATTAATGCAAATGATTCAGTCTAGTGATCCCTGCAGGAAGCATCCAAAAGAAGAAGAACTTGCATCATGTTTGGTACTGTTAGCCTAAAACAAAAATATCTGCTGGAGACTGAATATCTGTATTCATAATGTAGAGAACATTACATTCTTTCCTGAAGAAATGTAAATTCGCAAAGGTTATGTGCTCTGAGAGACATTCACACACCCAACGAAGGCAGCAATAGTCATAGGATGAACAGCTACACACTCTGCAGCACACAGTACGGTAACACACGAGGAAACAAATCACATGGCGTACATTTACATCTCATGTTGTTTACAGAGCTTGTGCTATTTATTGTCTCCATCTCAGAGCCAGTGAGAAAGTCCAACAGTTTCAGTAAACTGTTCTTACACATGAAGTCTCTTCACTTGTTTATGTTTCTGTGTGAATTAAAGAGACAGCAGCAGAATCTAAATATTCAGAGGGAAGAAAGCGGAACCAATCACAAAGCACCTCAGCGTTTAAGTAACTTAAGATTAAATTGTTTTAATGCAAACATTTACATCATCATTCCACCTTCTCTTAAGTTAATTACAGACCCTGCAATTAACTCTGTTAAAGAAAATCTTATTGAGTCAAACCACAAGTTTTAATTCAACACAAAGTGAAAATGGTGAAAAGTGAAAGTAGTGTTAATACTTTTGAAAGGCTACATATTAGTTCAGATGTGATTAATGTCTCTCAAACGCCTCTCTCTGTTGTCATAGTTTAAACTCTGAACTTGCAGGAAAACCCACACTTAGCTGGATTTGACTTCTTTTACAAACAGTCGTGTGAAGCATGTCCGCTCAGCTGAAGTCATCATTCATCACCTCCGTCTCTGCTTCCAGGACCGCTGGCTCCGGTCTGATTGAGGAAGCTGAATTTCCCAGTGAGTCATCGCTTAAGAGAGCACCGTGCCACTTTTCACAAGTGTCCAACAGAGCGAGACAGACCTCAGAGTTTCTTTTTCTAATTATCGTTGTGGAGTAGAATTGAACCGAATTTCACTGGCAGCCTCTGAAGTATTAGTCTGCAGGCATTAAGCCGTTGTCGTGGTTGAGGTTGCTAGTGGTGGTCACCAGTGGACAGCTGAGTACCAACAAATTTTGATCTCAAAGTGGGTCTGTGATATGTATCCTTCCATCTAATTTGAAATTGATTGTATTTCTAAATATTCAGCAAGAAACACTTAAAAATCCTCCAATCACACGTTCTAGTGCAGCGCAGATCGTTGTGGCCTCCTTTTGATCAAAACAGTTCAAGCAGAGGACTCTTCCACTAAGCCATCGTTGGTTTGGTGTGTCATATATTTCTCACTTTGTCAATGCAAAAAAAAACCAAACACTGAAGCTGTTTTTGTTTTTTTTATGTGGATGTTTCACCTGCCAGCACAGTCACTGAAATCCTTCTAAGTGTACCAGCTGCTGCTGTTGTCTTGAACTCTGCTACCATCTTATTCTGAGCTAAAAACAAAGAACATTCTGTTTCATGATCTGTCAAAGTCAGACACTGTTTTTGACAGTGAGCTCAGAGATTCCTGCTTATTTTACCCCAGTACTTCACCCTCACTGGGCATCAAAACTCTGTGGTGGAGATCAGGGTGTCCTGTGACTGTGGATCTTGATGGATTCTGCTCATGTTGGAGCTAAGTAGGACCCTCTCCTCGGCTAGTCATGCAGGCTTCCTTCCCGCCTCGGTCGGAGCACAAACAGACACCGGCTCCCGAGTGGTGTTGCGGGCGCTGGTCACACTGTTCTGCTCCGTGCGGGTCCGACAGGGCAGGCAGAAATCCCTGAAGCAACGCTTGAAATTTTCATCCAAAAAAGCATAGAGGACAGGATTGAGACTGCTGTTGGTGTAGCCCAAGGCGATGCACAAGTGCCAGCTGGCTATGACAAAAGTATTCCTGGTGTTGATCTCCACCATCGTCCTCACGATGATAAAGATCTGGATGGGGGTCCAGCAGATGATGAAGGCCGCCACCACCACCAGGACCATGCGGGTGATTCGCCGCATGTTGCGGTCTTTCTCCTTGGAGCCTGAGAGCAGACGGACGCTCCTCAGACGCAGGATCATCAGGCCGTAGCAAACAGTGATGACCATCACAGGGACCACAAAGGCGAAGATGAAAACACAGATCTTAGTCACGGTGTCCCAGTACCAGTCAGGATCCGGAAATTTCAACATGCATGTAATGTTACCTGAAAGAGAACGGGGAAAAAAATCGATCTGATGGACTTAAAGCTCAGCTAAAGGATTACAAGCATTATCATCTCCATTAGGCTCCAAAAGTGCAAAACAGTCTCAAAACTAACACTGGGGGTGAATCAATACAACTTTTTCACTTCCAATACGTTGCTGAGATTTGAATATCGCCTGATGCCAATATTGACCTGATAGCGTATCAGTATGTATGAGTCATACATACTGTTATTACTTATTTTGTAGTGTGGAAAAGGCTTGGTCTAGTGATATTACTCAAACAGAGAAAAATTGTCAACAGCAATAAGTATGAGAACGACTGAGCCATTTATTATGAACCCATGGGTCTGCCATACAAACACTGCCATATAGGAATGCAGGAGAAGAGCATTCCTATAAAATATACTTATATTGCATATTTTAAATGCAGGCTGTTATAATTTGATTGTTGATCATTTTTTGGCTGATCCTGATATCAGTATCAGATCGGGACACCACTGAGTAATACTGCTGCAAGTTATTTTCATAAAGCCAACTAAGAACAGTAGTTGTCTCAAATCATTTCATATGACAGTTGTGTTTCCAATTTTATGTTATCAACCTCGGTCCAATTTGATCCACTGCAGTCAGAATCAGAATTAAGTCTAGACATAGCACAGCTTTATGTGATTACAATATATGGTGAGTTTTAGAAACTGAAAATGTCAAATTAGTCGACTGCTTTGACTCTCACTTATCCAAAACTGAGAATCATTTTTGCCCAAAACTTACAATCACAGGCAGACTCTTTTGTACTCATGTTCATGTTTCCAAAAGACATGAGTCTATTAATGGTCAGGAACCAAAATTGCAACATTTGTTACATTTTCAGCTACAGCAGTTTGTTTCATGCTGCACTGTCAAACAAACTAAACCCTTAAAAGGCTGTTCCTCTGTTCACCTGTGGTGGCACTGTACCAAGAACTACTGAAAATGTCTGAAGAAGAAGATATGAGCATGACTTCCTTCTTCACGAAACATAAAAAAAATGGAGTGGGGTCAGATTTTGGCAGCTTGAGAATTTTTCTTTTTTGCCTTTAGCAAAAGACCATAAGCCATTACTACACTAGCGGTAAACGTTCACGTTTGTTTTGATTGTATTTACCCAGAATGTCCTGAGCTATAGTCCACTTCCTGCTTTTAGAGCGGACTCTGGTCCACTTGGCATTCACATATGCATTTGAACCGCACCAGAGTTCAATTCATCCAAACCGAGACCTAAGCTTTAAGGTGGACCAGAGTTCGCTTTTTCAGTTTGCATCACAGTTCGATTGTGCAGTCACACCTCCCCAAATGTTTGTTTGCCTAGAACTGGACATTCTAGGCAAACAAACTGAAGTTTGATTAAAGTGGACTAAACAGGGCTGGTGTGAATGCAGCCCTAAATGTATATATGAGTACCACTATTCACATCAGCTTAAGTACCTCCAGTGTCAATAATACCAGAAAATAAATTGCCATTAAAAATAATAATAACTAATGCTTCAAGAAATCTAAAATGTCATAAATGTGAAAGAGACCGTTTCCCTACCAGCCTCTGTCACTCTGGTCACAGCCATAACCATAATCGGCACCCCAATCGCGGACGACAGGACCCATATCAAGACATTGATCATCTTAGCCTTGACTGGTGTCCGAAAGCCCAACGCCTTGACGGGATGGCACACAGCAATGTAGCGGTCCACACTCATCATAGTGAGGGTGAAGATACTGGTGAACATGTTGTAGTAGTCAATGGCAATGATGAGCTTGCACAGAGGCTGCCCAAAGGGCCAGGTGTTCATGAGGTACTTTGCACTCTGGAAAGGCAGCGTGCTGGTGGCCAGGGCATCGGCCAGGGCCAGGTTGAAGATGTAGATGTTGGTGGCTGTCTTCATCTTGGTGTATCTGGTTGGAACAAAAATGCATACAAGACAAGTAGAAGAGTTAAAATCAAACAGCAACATTTAGATTAGTTGGTTATGGGATGTAGGATAAACATTGAGGGACAGTTTGGGAGGATCAATCATTGTATAGCATCTTTTGATGTCTTATCATTATAAATATATTTATTCTCTGTGCTCACCTCTTTTGTTTGTCAAAAAATGTATAAGTAATCAGAAATTGAGAGCTTTTTTAGGTGCAAAATATTGGACTTTGAGCTTTTAAAAACATGTTGAGACAAACCCACTGCCATCTGGTTGAAGGGTCAGGAGGAATATTCAAATCAAATTTAGAAAAGGTCACCCCGATTTTCTGGCTTTAAGGGTTTTCTTAGATTTTCACACTGAAATTTCAGTAACACGTGCAATGACACTTTATGAATTATGTGATAATATCAACTTACTAGAAACAATACAAATTCAGCACTGTCTATTCAGAAGCTTACATGTTTAAAAGTATTCATTTAGCACCTGAAGTTAAGCTTGTTCATCTGGGATTAAAAGGATTAAATGTGTCAAGACCTTTTCATTACTGAGCTGTGATTTAAGAACAAGCATCTTATGTAATTTGATATTTTGAAAATATATTTGCTTAATAGAAACTTTGAGAAAAATTTTTTTTTAAACTCTCAATTGTCAATAAAATATTTTGCTGCTAGGATGAGGTGGTTTTTCTGCTCAATCGAATTTTGTTTATTTCACAAAACTGCAATGGAAGGACTTGTTTCACATCACACGAGTCACATGATCACTGCCACTGGGGCAAAGAAGACACCAGGAAGTAGCCAGAGGGTGATGATTTGATGACTTCACTGTGGGAACAAACTTGTCCACGTGTGATTTTAACTGCATTTGTCATTTAACAGAAACACCACAATTGCAAAATTGCATTTCTTCGACATTTGCGGAATGTAGACAAATGTTTGCGCATATTTGTAATGAAAACGCAGCTACTGTTCGATTTTCAGAACTCAGTCGTCCCTGTTGACCTTCCTCAGGTCTCTGGACACAGTGAATCAATTTGCCAATTGTCACACTCATCTATTCTTTACGTTTTTTTCCCCAACAGGTTGATCTATGCTTGCGGGCTTCACTGCAGATTTGTTCCTCCTTGTTCTGATTCAACACCTCTAAATTTCCAGAGTCTTTTCAGGACTTCCTTGAAAAGGACCTTTTGTCTTGTCCTCATAAAAGTACATCTGCTGTTCTTAGGTAATCTCATTTCCTTACTGTGGATGCCCACTCAATTGACTTCAAACGGAGGCCACTTAATTCTGAACTTCATGAGCAATCGACTTCATTTTCTTCTAACAAGTGTGGTAGCAGGAACGTGGAGGACCGAACACCTACTAGGAGTTTTGTGCTGCAGACTTAACCTGCATTTAGAGCAGGCCGTCCCCAGAGATGTCAGTGTGAGCCTTTCCACAGCAATCAGACCAAGGGCTCTCAACAGCGCCACCGCCCAATGCCCAATCCACACTGACGTGAGGAAACATGCAGATCTGCTATAAATAGTGCTTGTACGCAGAAACAGGCATCTGAGCGAAGGATAGAATCCAAAATTCATGAGGCTTCACTTATTTACATGCAGCCGGGGGAAAACGACTTACAAATGGATGTTTCTTTTTTTTAATATATATATAAAAAAGCTTCCGATTTGAATCAGCTCAGATTAAAATTTCCCCACATCTAATGGTTTATTATTCTGTATCTTTTCCATTCTGTGTGTTTTTTTTAAGCAAACCACTCCAGACGCCTGCCGCCGTTGTGTTTACCTGCAAAAATGTTCATATTTCTTATCTCAGTAGCTTCAGGTTGAATTTTATTTGAGTCTTACATGCTCAGAGGTGATTTAACAGACTGCTTGTTGCACAAATATCAGAGCTCTTATCTGCAGCGGTTACATAACCTCGCTGATGTGTTAGGCAAATAAGACATTTATCTATAATGAAGGTCAAATGCTTAATGGGATAGTTTAGAAATTTTTCACCAAGGTTCAGTTAGAAGCTTTTAAGCAGTAAATATATTCCCAGCTGGTTGATAATTGGTGTTTTTGACATTAATACATATTAGAAGGACAGAGTTACTGAAGCACCAATCTGGGAGTAAAGTCACACCTGACTGCATGATAAAAGCAGTGGCATTTAGTAATTACGTTGGAGCTAACCAGCTAATTGCTATTCATTCAAACTCTTATGACACAAATACGACACTAAACTCTCAAAGGTGCTAACAAGTAGTTCATACCTGCAATTCTCACCATATTGTGTAAGAATGGCAGCCATAATCGATCCGGGTTTTGTTTTTGTTTGTTGAAATGGGAACATAAAAAAAAAAAATCTTACCTACAAATACAAATAAAAGTAAAAATGATGTGGAAAAATAATACCTGCCTGAATCTAAGCTGAGAGCTCAGAAGCCAACAGCAGCCGTTGTATTTTTAGTTCCCCTTTTTACTTTGACAACTTCATTTTACTTAATTACTTCATCTGTCTATGTCTATTTAATGTTGGGTTCTGTTTTACAGGATAAACTTCATAACTTCCGACTTTGCAATGCAGAACAAAAATCTACCTCTTTTGCAAAGCGAGTCCATGAAACATTTCTTGGGGAAGAAAACGTTGCTGTGCTTTGCAAAGACAGGAACCTTGAACACTTTGTCCTCTTCTAGTGTTTCTCTTTAAACTGTCATTATGAACAAAATAATAATCCAGTGTCTCAAACCAGCAACCAATCAGTCAACTACACATTTCTGCATTTTTTAATAATTTTGTTTTGCTCATTACTTCTTCGATTTGTTTTTTTTTTTAATTTACTCTAAGGCCCTTTGTGATGCTTTCATTGTGCAAAGTATAACTAAAGGCTAACAGATTAATTCACTAACAAGTCCTCTCATGTGATTTTCATATGAAATTCATTGGATTTGTGTTTTCCTGTAAAGTAACTATGTGACCTGCAGCGGCTCTTAGAGAGGAGAGCTTTCACTGCAAGGACAGAACGACTGGACGCCTGGGATGGTGTTGGACAGAAAGCCCCGGTGGAGAGGAAAACCACTTCAATCTGATTGGAATGAGCTTTTTTCTTTCTTTGTTTATACTGCAGAAAATTCAGACACAAGGTTTCATTTGAACTATTTCTGCCTTTACTTTATAACAAACATTCACCTTTCTCTTCTGTATCAGCTAGTTATTAAATATTCCTTGTCATGACTCATATTTTTTTCAGGCATCCTTAATATACATTTTTATGACAGTACTTTTGCACTGTGTAGCAGATTGATTGACGATGATTATAACCTGGCAGCATGCATTGCAGCGGTCTTCATAAATTTACATAAAACATCAGTAAAGGAGTCAAACTGGACACAGTTTTGGATTTTAACAGTTTTGAGGATTTAATCATTATTCCACAACAGTTTCCAAATACGTATTCTATAGAAAAACCAGTTATTAGAGATAAAATTTATTAAAAAGGTTTTGTTTTTTTCTTGGTTTAATTTTTCCTAATAGCACTTTATTTTTTGCTAAAGGGCTTCAAAAAATGTATTAGCATGTTTTGACCTGGTGCCTGTAGCCTCTAACCTACATCATTATTACCATCATGTCCCTCCATCGGTTCTCCTGTTGTGTTTTGTTTCACACACAATTTTCACTCAGACCTCAGAAAAATGGAAAATCATTTTATACATTTGAATTTTCAGAAATGCTCTCCCGTTTTTTGTTTGTTTGTTTTTCCCCCCTTCCACATTTCCTCTTCAGATCTTGGCTTTTGTTTTTCTTCCAGTAAAATGCCACCAGCAGCTGATCTGACAGTTTGTTTCTGCTGCCAGGTCCTGCTGCTTCTCCTCCTGTTTGCCCGTCCGCTGAGACCGCGGTGTTAGAAAATAAATCTGACCGCTCTTCTGATGTGCTGGCAGGATCAGCCAATCAGAGCAGACTGGCCAAAAGGAGTTAATGGAGCCTGTTTCTAAACAGCATCCTCAGGCAATTACGTTTTATGATCTTTACATAACAGAGTGTATTGCAGTGTATTATCAATGTTTCAATAAATTCCAATTAATGAACTTTATTCATCCCCTGCTGGGATGAATAAAGTTCTTCTATTCTATTCTATTAAGTAAACAAAACTCTGTCAGTATTATTGGAAACTTTATGTTCACTATTTCAACTGTTTAATGAGCATAAATAAATATTGGTACATTCAAAGATATGATTAAGTTACTTTGTTTGATATGATTAAGTTACTTTGTTGAGTTTCTTAATATAAATCCCACGTTTTTCAGTATGTTGCATCCTGAAGAAAATGTTTTCTAATGTTTTTCAAGAACAGTATTTGTGTTTGTGGTGCTATGATTGCTTTCTATACAGAAGAAATTGTTTTTCAGCTAATTTTTTTATTTTTTTTTATCATTATGATACAGCAGATATCACGATATAACTCTATGTGCACATGGCCCTCCCTGGGTGGTGGTAAGAATGTGAGAATGTATATGCAGGAAATCACTTGTTCATGGTGAAGAGAGTTAATCCAGGAACAATAGAATCCAACACATGCACCCAAATACACATCATGACGTAATAAGACATGATTAAATTCATAAACATTTCTTTTCACTTCCTGCACAAACCCAATCCAACCAATCAGGCTGCTGAGGTCAGAGTGGCAGGTGCTGCTGAGCAACTTCTAATACAAATGCATTTTTCATTGAAAAGGTTTTATTTTTAGCATTTTATTTTATTGCAAGATTTATTTATTTTTTACTCTCATCTTGACATTAGATAAATAAATCAGAATTAGTTAATAGTCCAGTACTTTCTGTTTCCCTGGGTTGTGACTGTAATGGGACACACACCTTCTGTGAGCCACTGATCAGTAGGACTCGTGTTCATCCTGCCTACAGACGCAGTGAGCAGAGGAAGGTCGCAGCACGCCGTTAAGGAAAAGCAGCAAAGAGATGATTGCTGGGGGTCACCACGTCTCCATAACAACCAGTAGGAACTGTCTAAATGCCAACTGGGTGCGAGCAAAAAACGACGCGAGAAAAAAAATTTGGCATTTCTGTTCCACCTTAGAAAAAAATGCAGTCATGAGGAAGTTGTGAAACTCTACTGGGAGTTTGACCAGCGCTGTCCGCTCTGGTCAGATTAGATGAAGAGTTTTTCAGTCACAAACACTCTGGTTACGTTCAGCATAAATCAGAGGACCATATCTTGAAAATCTCCTCATGTTTTGTTTGTTACAGCAAATTAGTGACTGGATCTGCTGGGTTTCCTTAGATGGAAACGCTTTGATCAATTTTGAATAATCCAATCATTTGGAATTTACGTCTGATTGAATTAAAATGATTATTTTCATTAAGTGCCTTGAGATGATATTTGGAGCTACTTAAACTGAATTGAGCTGAATTTTATGCTGTGGGTCAAAGTCCACTCCAGAGATTCCTGAGGATGCAGTTACCCTATACTGGAATATTTGAAATAAAACTATGGTGAACTCTTCCAGTTACATGAAAATGAGCCATAATTGGGTATTTTAACAAGCTGATTTAATACATATGGCTACTTTAACACAGAAAAGGTTCATCAGACTCAAAATGAACGTTCTCATCATTCCTGCAGAAAAGATGAGAGGAGAGACTGAAGAGATCTGTCTGAGGGCTCCAGCCACAGGAAAGCAGTTTTGAGGTTTCAATGGAATTTTGTCTCTAATTAATAAATTGGAAAAGCTGGATCTTCAGTCTTTTCTGACTTAAAATAAAAAGTCCCCCATTTTTAAGTAAGTAGTTTTCATCCCACTTACAGTCACTTTTTAGTTTATAAAATCCAAATTAAACCTGTTGTATTGTATAAACACACACACACCGCTCATACTTACCTGACCACTCCGTACATGACGAGGACGTTGCCCAGCAGTCCCACGACGCAAATGACCGAGTAGAGCGCCGTGATGGACACGGCGATGACCATTCCCCCGGCGCCCCTCACCGGGCTGCCGGGCTCCGTGGCGTTCAGCTCGGCCAGCTCCTCCGGGAGGGTGACGTTAAAGGGGATGACGGAGTACAGGTCGGACAGAGAGAGCTGCGCTGCGGCTCCGGGGACCGTGTAGGGCTCCATGTCCGCCCCAAAGTGGCTCACTGCTAACTGTCGGGATCTGACGCCCAAATGGGGGATTCAAAGAAAACCATAGAAAAGAAAACAGAAATTAAAAGAGATTTTTTTCCCCTCTTCTCCCTCTAAAATCCAGGAGGAACAGAAAGATGTGTCCTCGAGGCAGCAGTGTGTTTGTGCGCGCGCTGCGCTCCTCCTTTATGGTCCGCCCTTCAGCGCGTGCAGTCAGCAGCTTCTGGTGAAGTTTGGGACAAAGATGAGGAGATATTGTTCTCCAGACATAGTTCCCCACTACACACACACACACGCACGCACGCACACACACACACAACACACACACACACACATCCCCCCCCCCCCCCACACACACACCATCCATCCATCCATCCATCCATCCATGGATGAAACCTAAAAATCCAAGCCTTTTTAGCATAAATATGCAATATTTGTTTAAAAGTAAATGATTTAATTATTTATTAACAGTTTATTTATTTATTTTTATTTTGAACTTTTCAGTAAACTCAACGCTCAGTTGGAGCGTGTCCAGTCCCAGGGCTCTTTGGACCGTCAGCAGTGGCTCTGTCTAATAATTATTTCAAAAGAATCATCTAATGTTTCAAATATAAATGTATTAAGAAATGCTGTTTTTTCATGTAATAAATAGTTTTTCTCACTGGCTCTAAAAAATACCAGTGATATTGCTTTCGTTATATTTTTTGTGTGTCATTAAGCTGGAAATCATTAACTTTTTTCCCCCCATTTTCATTTTCCACAAATGTAAACGTCCCACACAGAGGGAATCATATCCGACATCTTTTCTGCAAATGTTTCATGTTTTTTTCTTTATTTTAAAACCTCAAAACAGCAATACAACGCGGTTCTTAAGAAATGTCAATGTCAGGATCTGTGTTTTTCCGTGTTTAGTTAGAGTTTTTTGTGTCCTTGAGTCTCTTCGTTGTCCTGTCCTCCCCTTGATTGTTCCCAGGTGTGTCTCGTTCTGTGATTACCCTCCCGTGTATTTAACTCCACCTGTGTTCCTTGTTCCTCGTCGGGTCCTCGTCAATGTTAGCGTCTATGTTCCGTCAGTGTTTCCTTGTGCCTGCTTCTTGTTGCTGGACTTATTTATAATTAAATTCATCATCATATTCATCTTACCTGGGTCTACAGCGTCTGCCTCACCAACCCGCACCACACCTCTTGACAGTCAAATTTTCTGAACTTTGACAACTCCAAACATTTTTCTTTTTGTTCTTTTGCCTCTTGTTTTTTAAAGTTCCTGTAACATTTGCAGCTGTAAACGAGTCTTATTTAGCTGGACTCGCTGCCCATGTGGCTCCTGAGGTTTGTACAGGCAGCCGAACTCTGGACTCTGGTCTGGGCCTTAATGTTTGTGAAACAACAAAGAAAAGACAAACCTTAGATACGTCTTCAATGTTCAGACTAACATCTATCATCAGAAGAGGGTAAAGCTTCACCTCGAACTGCGCTGCCTGGTGGCAGCAGGCTGGAGCAGCTCTGTTACGCTAATTCTGAATTATTCGTTTTGTGGACTTTGGTTCCCAAATTCTTTGGTCGAGTCGTTGATGTTTGCACAATTACGCCCTCTGCTTCTGGACACTGTGCAGCTGGAAGGAGTTTCTTAACTTTCAGACAGTCGCTATGCTGTGTAACCATGGCAACAAGGTGTAGTTTACAACTGGCAGCAGCTGATTAACATCTCATATGACACCTGAACTTTGAGCCCAAATTCCAGAGGAGTTGAAAAAGAGGCTTCATGGATGCAGAGAAGAGAGAGAAGGAAGAAGTTTAAACCATCATTGGACAGTCTTCAGTCAGAGGCCTCTTCAAATTCACTGGAAGACTGACTGCTACTGGATATCATTTTCTGCCCACAGCATCACCATCCACAACGAGCCTTTGAAGGTACTCTGCTGACGGCAAGATTTGAGTTCCCTTTGGGACAGATAAAGTTTTTTTTTTAGCACAATTGAACTGAATTGAAAGAAAACAAACTATTATTGGAAACAAGAGAGAGATGGACTCCACTGGGACAGCAACATTTGAACTCTTTGTTCTCATGTTTGCAGCCTGTGGAACAGTCAAAGTCAGACAATGCACGCTGCACAAAGCTGTGAGCATATTTGTTGTTTCTACTTGGAAGCTGTGGGCAGGAGAAAACACAGACCAGGATCAATAACCCTCCTGTGGACTAATTAAAAGGTGTGTGTGATGCTGCAGAGAAGGAAGCCACACTCAGTCTCAGAGTCTCTTGCTGTACAATCAAGTGACCAACACTTCGCACTTCTTATGAACCTTTAGAAACTCTGTGATTTAAATGGTAGTTGGCAACAAGGAGCATCAAAATATTTCCACAAATTAGATATAAAAATGTTCAAAGTATTTACTACAGAAAACAGGAGGTTCCATGTAACCCACGTTCATTATGTTAAATAATGTATACTTTATGTATTTCTATCTGTGTGATCAGAAATGTTACAACCTTTTTCCTGATTTGTCACATTACAACCAAAAAGGAATCATCCAAATTTGTCTTCAAATTCATATAGAATTCACACTGATGGATGTACACAAGGTCCACGATGGGACGATCATTTGTTGTATTTTACTTTGCTGATAAAGCCGCTTATGTTCACATAAAATGTCAGGGACACTTCTGTGAACAAAAGCAGCTCCATTTATTTGCCTTTTAACACAAAGAGCAAATCACATGACAGGTGTGGTGAAGAAGACGTGCAGAAGCTGAAACCAAGCATCACAATATGGAAGAAAGAGGATTTGATAACGGCGTGGTGAATGGCCTGAGTATTTCAGAAGCTTTTGGTTTCCTGGGGTTTCCACGGCAGCGTGGGGAGATGCTGATCTGTGAATGCAGAACGACACACAGAAAGAGCTCAGAACAGCAAACTGATGTTCACATTAAGTACTCGAAACATCGCAGAGTACAGATTGGAAAAATGCTGCCTGGTCTGGTGAGTCTCATTTTCATCAGTGTGGCGTAAACAGCATCAAAGCGTGGATCCATCCTGCTGTTTATCTACGGCTGTTTTCACACCTGATGGTCCGGTAGAATCGGTTTGATTGTTCTGTTTTCAGCTGCTGTGGTTCTCATCTCCTCTGCACTCTGTCAAACAAACCAAACTCTTTGGAAACCTCTTCCCCTCCTCGCCTGTGGAGGCGCTGCACCAAGAACCACTGAAGGAAGCAACATGAAAACCTTTGAAGAAGACAATGAGAACAACTTCCTTCTTTACAAAATGTAAACCAAAGTGAAGTTGCGTCAGATTTGATCAGTTTCTGTTTTGTCTTTGGTTAAAAACCACAAGCCATTTCTCCCACTAGAACTAGACTCGCTCCTTTGTTTTGGTTGTGTTTACCCAGAATGCCCTTGGCTATGACGCACTTTCTGTTTTTGGAGCTGTTCCTCAGAACCACGCCACGGTAGACCTATTCTGTCCACTCTGTGCAATAACTCAGACATATTTCTGTAGCCGATCTCGGGAGTTTGTGAAGTCAGATCGACTGAACTGCGGTTTGCTCATCCAGAAACTCGGGGCTATTGATTGGGTAAGGCTTCCAGTTTTTTATCAGCTGCCACCAGTTGGTTTTAAGGCCTTGCCAAGGGAAACAGATTCTCTTTTACTAGTTCCGAAATAAAAACATGCTTCAGAATTTCCATTAAGGCGCCGCCGCGGCTCCAGGAAGTCCTTGTAATTACTGTCCCGTCCAGCCATCCTGTTCCAACTGCAGCAGAATCCCAGGCTTATTAGGAATATGCAAAGTAACACAGTATGCGGCGCGTCTCTGAGTCTCCCGCTCATAACCTCTGCCATCGGTGTGTAATTGACCCGGCTGTCACTTTACCAAGCCTCTTTGTATTTTAATGAGTCCTGCTCTCCGTTGGTTTTTTTTTCTTTTCTCTCTCTCACTTGAATTGTTACCCAGAATGAGCGTCAGTTCATTATTGCTTCTGGGTGGAAGTCACCTTAGAAACACCGAGGGACGATAATGTTGTGCATTTCCATCTCTGCACTCGTCTCTTTTATTTTGGACAGTGATTTCTTCATGCTGAGCAGAAAATAAAATTATTATAGTTTTCACTCCAAACTTGTGGTGCTGGGTCGAAACAGTTAGCAGCAACTTAACACTGGGTTACAAAAATTTTTTTTTTTTGGAAGTTGTCTAGTTTTTTTAGTTTTTTTATTGAATTGGGACTATTTAGCACTACTGAAGGAGTAGTACCACTGAAGGGCTGCACAGTGGCGCAGTTGGTAGCACTGTTGCCTTGCAGCAAGAAGGTCCTGGGTTCGATTCCCGGCCCGGGGTCTTTCTGCAGTTTGCATGTTCTCCCTGTGCATGCATGGTCTCTCTCCGGGTTCTCCAGCTTCCTCCCTCAGTCCAAAAACATGTCAGGTTAATTGGTCTCTCTAAATTCTCCCTAGCTGTCAGTGTGTGTGTGTGTGTGTATGGTTGTTTGTCCTGTCTGTCTCTGTGTTGCCCTGCGACAGACTGGCGACCTGTCCAGGGTGTAGACGTTCTCGTCCAGAACGTTAGCTGGAGATAGACACCAGCAGCCCTCCTGACCGCACTGGGGACAGAGTGCATTAATTAATTAAGTGTGAGTGTGTTAATTAAATGTTATAAAATTTAATAATAAACACTGATCAGGTTAAGTCCACGTGACTTGAACATTACGTCTTCATTTTGTAAAATTCTCTGTCTCTTTTCCGTCTTCCTGCTCGTCACTCATTGATCCAGATTCTCAGGAAACCGATCCAGATGTGAGAACAGGTCATGCATTTTGATGCTCATGTTGCTCTATAGTTCAGAAAGTTGACCTAGTTGAGCAAAACCAGTGTGATTTTTGGATTCAGCTCATCAACATGACCCTAAAACAGTTGAAAAAACCACAGACAGTGTTTTGGCTGTAAACAGTGTGACTGTTTGTCACCTTCATTTTGGGCTTTTTTCAGAACTATGGTGACTTTGAAAACAAGAATTAGACACAGTTTAAAAACAGGGACAAAAAGGTACTATTTGGTGAAATGTTCCTTTAACTCCACCATTTTGTAATCAATTAGCTCCTCGAACAGCTCTCACTAAATATTTGACACCTTTCTGTTGGCAGAATGACAAGTTGCTTTCCGAATCAGCTTGTTCAACTGTCCAACAATTTTGAGTCCTCAAGTCATTCAAAACTGGCCCTTAGCATAATGCTATCAATGCCGTGCTTGACAATTGGTGCAGTTGGAAATCGTGGACATATTTCCTCCAAGCATGTGTTAGCAGTGAACAGAACAAGAAAGCAAGAATGATGAACACCAGAGCACAAGTTGGATCTTTTGGGTGGAGGGTGACGAAGTTGATCTTCTTTCGCCCTTCGCTCCGTTTGGCTCCGTCCTCCAAACATGTCTGCGCAAAGGTAAACCTTCACCACTGTGGCGTATACTCAGGGTTGCACAGTAAACTGCTGGGTGGGAAACAGCGTTCACATCAAACTGCTTTCTATGTGACACTGACCTGAGAATGTTGAGATTCAGCATTACCTAGAGCATACCATTACCATACTTATCTGTCAGACTGTCACTTTGTGCTACACCAACAGGTTTGAGGTGGAGAAGAAACAGGGCCTCACTAGTTCATCAAACTTACTAATATCCATTTGGAAATGAAAAACTTTGTCTCAAGAAATGTAGGCATCAGAATGGCGGACTGTGATATCTCAGGGACAGCCTTCACAGAGTCCACGCAACTCACAGATTACGCGCTGTAAAATTTTCCCTCTGGAACCCCGTTAAAAAATAAAATGTTTAGGATCATGTGAAATGCAGTTTCCCCATGTGGAGAAGAGGTACAAACGATCTCAAATGCTGATGTTCTAGAAAAAGACGTTCTCGTCTTGATTTCCTTCAACTTTCCCATTGTTCTGTTAGCACAACCAAAGAAAGCTCTAAATGCAGCCAGGAAGAAGCGACTCCCCAAAACCAACAAGTTGATTATCCAAACACAACCTGGTCTGGCTGTGACCAAAAGTAAAAACGACAAAAACAAAGTCACAATGGCACAGAAGCTCAATAGGAGTTAATTGGATCAAAGTCCTTTAGCGCGCCACTCACTGTTTTTTTCTGACTCAACAAGAGCCAATTCTGATCACAGTGTTGCATGATGAAAAACGACTCTCTAAAACAGAGCCAAGCCTCAGTGTTTGGTGCTAATGAGGATATATTGCTCTCACCTCCTTCCAACTGTTTAATCACAGCATGAAGAGAGATGGATGTCACTTCATGTAAATAAGTGAGGCGTTCTGCTGGGAAGGCAGAGAACACTCAGTATTGGTGGAAATGAACATCATCACCTAGTTTTGTATGAGGATGTTATCTTGGCTGTAACTTAGTATTCAAACTTAAACTTTTTATGTGTTTTTTTTTATATTTATTTTTGCCATTTTGATCTCACAGTTACTATGTAGCGAAATCTGGGTTTTACAAAGCAACAAATCAATATTTGTCCCACAGGCTCTGAGAATATGAAACTATCTGGGTTTTATAATACTAACAAAGGAGGAAAAGCAGATTTTAACATCTTGACTGCAGGGGACTTCACTTCCAGCTCCTGAATGCAAACGGCAAATCATAAAGTGCCTGAAAATCTAGTTTTAAGTTACCGGATAACATCAAAATGTATGTATTTATTCATTTATGTATTTTAAAGCCCTGTTGTGTGAAGCAGCAGTTACAGATTAATAGAGACTGTAAATTAAACTGCCGCAAACACATTTTTGTGCTTATAAGGTGATTACTTTACTAAATACGTTTTCAACTACACAGTGTTTGTGCTGCACTGCAGACACATTTCTGATACGGCATAAAAGCCTTGCTACTCTTGAAAGGAAAAAAGAGCAGGCAGCCCTTTGTCAACACATCTAATAACTGCTAAAGCCACAGAGCAAAGCTTGAGGGATAAAATCCCAATGAAGGAGTAAATCAAATATGGAGCTCATGAGCAGCAGCAGCACATCATCTGTCAACCGTAGCTCTGCTTCTGCAGTGGTTTGGTTCTGCCTGTCGGAATTTTTCTATTATTGATGATTTATTCATTTACTTATTTATTTATTCATTTATTTTTGTGTGTGGTGCAACAAAACGGCATTTTATGCGCTCCCCTTCTGATCCCAGCGTCAAATTACACGTGACGGCTTTCCATCGTTCAGCTGATGCCGATCCTGTTGCCGGGACAACAGAAGGAGTGGAATATTAGCAGGTGGTGAGTTCATGTGATCTGCTGTGCAACCTCAGAGGAGCTAACTGAGTCAAGTCATATCGAGTTGTGTGACTTGATTCGTACTGCACAGGGGCAGAAAAACTCTTTTAATAAACATCAACCTCCTGGCAGGAGAACCCCATGGAGCCGCTCAGTGACCCCAGCCAGGGTCAGGTAAATGACGTATTTTACTATCATACACTATTCTTTCATACAAACTATAATATACATGTAATTTACACCCACATGACACTAGCTGTGCAATTGCAGTGTTTCCGTTAAATAAGAAGTGAAATTAAAACCACACATTAATGTGCTTGTTCATGCGCTAAGTCATTCAAAGTTATGGCAGCAACGAATGTTATCAGTTATGAGATATATTCATAATTCATAGTGAAGCTAGCGCTCATCATCTATCAGCCAATCAGAGGATACGTCTGCATCTTATTCTGCCGTTGGAGCAACAAGCCCCGCCTACTTGGGAACGGCGATGTAGTTGGCAATTTTACAGAAGAGTTATGGATTCAACATGTCGGAATGAACTGTGATGTTGGGAGAGCTCTGGTGGAGCAAACCGAAACAAACCATCTTCCTCCTACCACTTCCTGTAAATTTCTTTGTTGTTTCCACCGGTAGTAACATCCGGATGTTGATCATGTATTGTGACGTGATGTGAAAAAGTGTTTCCATTGAAATTTTGGAAAATAAACCAATTTCAATATGGCTGAAAAACACCCTCATCCCTGTGCAAAAATGTTGTATCGAATAATGTGACTTTTTTCAAAATTGGTGTGTTTCTATTAAGCAACTTTCAATTTGTATGCAAACGTAACCATTGTTACATACCAGCCTCAAAAAATCGATTCTTCCAATCACTGCCTCATGGGTTGCAGTGATGACCTGATAATGATCCTATTTAATCCTGTTATGTTTACATTAACCATAGAATTGGGCAAATTGAAGTGATCCATCCATCCATCCATTTTCTAACACCCTTGTTCCTAGTGGGGTTGGGTTCGGTGCTAGTGCCGATCTCCAGCGAACGTTTTGGGCAAGAGGCAGGGTTGCAGGGCAACACAGAGACAGACAGGACAAACACCCATGTACACACACACACACACACCTAAGGAGAATTTAGAGAGACCAATTAACCTGAGAGTCATGTTTTTGGACTGTGGGAGGAAACCGGAGTACCTGGAGAAAACCCAGCATGCACAGGGAGAACATGCAGAAATACCCCGGGCCGGGAATCCAACCCAGGACCTTCTTGTTGCAAGGCAACAGCTCTACCAACTGCGCCACTGTGCAAAATTGAAGTGATGAAAATAAATTTGCTTAATGGAACGCCAGTTTCACCCTTTTCACAAGAAAATACTTTTTTGTATCAGGTGACAGCCAGATGCAACTACTAGTGGAAAAGATGAAAAAGACGACAGAAAGTTTTAGGAGGAGTTTTTCTTTCTTCCCCAACATGCAGCTGGCTCCACCAGAGCTTCACAGCGTCACACATTTAATAAAAGCTGTGTGTCATTCCAACGTGTTGAATCCACAACTCTTCTGTGAAATCACCATCTACAATTTTCCCAAAACGCCCCATATGTAGCCGCTCCCAACTATAAGAGGTTTGTTGCTCCAACTGCTGAATAAAAAGCTGCTGTCTCCTCTGATTGGCTGATAGACGGTGAGCTTTAGCGCCAAGGCTGAATTATGAATATATCTGATGTAACTGTTTACATCCGTCGCTACCATGATTTTTAACAACTTATCACATGAACAATCTTATTCAGTTAATTTCATATTTAACTGAAACACCGCAATTGTGAAATTGTGTTGTTTTTTGTTTGTTTGTTTTTTTAGATTGACGCACATTTGTAATGGAAACGCAGTTACTGACTTCTCGTCTGTGATAAAAATCTTTCTGACTCGGGCCATGATGCGTTACTCTGTGAGGTGTTTCGGCCAGACTTTGAGGTAGCGATGTGTTTCTTTGGGAGATCTCCAGCGGCGTCTGTTAAGCTGGCAGCTCGGAAGCCTTTTCACAGCAGTGAAGGAAGACGGGGGAAGAGAGGAGGGAAGTGTCGAGACACATTAGCTGAGGCTTCATTTCCCTTCATACTGCTTGAAAACAGAGAGGTTGGCGGAGATGAATCTGTAACAGCGGCTTGTTTGTGCCGCAGCATATGGTCAGTGGTACTGGTCTCTAATTTCCATGCCAAGGCTTTCTTTTTAAGATGATAGGATTTGAGGCACAAACAATCGGGCACTTTAAACTTCATTGGTCTTATTTTCTAATCTATCATTTGTGCTCCTTGTGACAATATGCATCTGCAAAGCTTTTATCAAGCTATTACGCTATGCAAATTTCAGTCATCTGCAACAAACTTTATCTGTCAAGAATGCTATCTCCCTTCTGGTATTGTGAATTATGCATACTAGTCAGTTGGGAGCTCGTTTTTTCTCTGTGTACATCCTCAGACCGCTGATCTTTTTGGGTTAGTATAGTGAATGTAAGTGTTGTTAGGCTGCCTAATCTGTAGATTGATGTCCTTTAGGGGACATTTGTGATCTGAGTGGGGAAGAAGCTGCAATATTTCTTGAGCAAAATGACAAAATAGAGAGCATAGTTGTACAATGGTGGTGCACAGAAAACCCCAATGTCAAAAATGCTGGCTTGGGTGTTTCTGTATGGAGTGTCTATGATTTTACTGCTGCTGCAGAGGCGAGCTGAGGTTATGCTGGTCTGAGGAATGGGCTTGGTAGCGTTGAAAAATGGCCCAAACTGTGAGTCTTTGAGGTCATGGAGGAACTGGGGAACTCTGAGTAGGAAAAGGCATCGATTTTCTGCTCTGTTTTAGAATTGTAGTTTTAGCGATAGCAGCGAAGTCATCGTTGACCACACTTCTAAATATTGAATTAACCTCAACAGCTGCCTTGGTGGGATCGGGACTTCTCTCTTTGCAGAGTTGAGGATGGTTGTTTACAGCGCAGGTCATTTCCAGGAAGCTTTTTAGCGTTGAACTGGTGCATTACATGTGTCATGGGCTAATGTTAGCAATGGGGTGAAATTTAAAACTTCAACAGAGGCCACGCCTCCAGGAAGCAATTGATTCTCAGTAGCTGAGGGCCCAGACCCTTTGTGTGAACCAAATAGCGTAGGACAAGGGGCCACGGCATCACTAGATCTATCATTTGCATAAAAATGATAAAGGGTATCTAACAAATTGTCAACTGTTTTTAGGTTTCCAGCAATTGTTGTCATAAGTGTTAAAACAACAACAATATCCACTATTTTTATTGCATTACATAATTTCCTAAATGACTCAAAGTGTGATCTACCAGCAAATTAGAAAAACTCAAAAGCCTGTCTTTTTATCACTTCATGAACATAAACTAGTCTGGTTGTGAACCCACTCACCCCATCACTCTGGTTAATTTAGTCCCAAATATTCAAGGACTGAATGATATCAATTCAGTTTTGAAGTTCATAAACTTGTTGACCACTGCTGAGGTTTAGATTTAGTGACTACAGAATAAATGTTAATGTAAAACGTATAAAATACTATCTAAATCTGATCTCTCAACCAATAATTTGTATGTTAACATTGTACTTCTTCCTATTTTAGACGAGTTGCTTTCTTGTTTTTTAGTCTTGGTGCCCTGAAACATTTAAATTCACAGCTTGTTTTTTTTTTTTTTTTCTTGCCAGATAGTTGCCCACAAGGCAGTCATCATCTCTCATTTTTGTTGTTGTCAAATTTCCTCTGTACCACATTTCTAAAAGGCAGCAAAAATCTGTACCAAAACCAGACTGGACTGTGCATGGATTGTACTGAGTCATGTAATTGCAGGTAACTGCAGCCCTTCGAGGTCTCTCATTCTTCTCCTGTTGTGACAACATGAAGCTTTTTCATTTATTAATAGACCTGATGGCCATACTAAGTTTTTATTAATCTCTGATCCACATACTAAAGACAGGAGATCCTGCAAATCCCAGACAGAAGGCGTCTGTGTGGAAAGGAACGCTGAGAGATAAGCAGGACGTTCTCTAAGGAACAACAGAGGCAATTAAACAGATGATTGTTTTGTAAGATTAAACAGTCAATCATCAAGGCCTTATATTGGCAAATGATAATGCAAAGTGAAAGGATGGATATGCATAGCAATTGTTCTTCAAGGAGTAACTGAAGCAATAAACACCCGAGGTTATTCAATCGCTCTGATTTCCAAAATGTCACTCTCAAACTGTCCACTGAAGAAAACTGCATAAATACAACACAAGAGTAAGAAAGAACATTTAATAATAAAGCTTGAAACTGCTTCATTTAACTCTGCAACTCCCACCTCCAGACTCTGCCGTCTCATGCTCTTTTTCAACCCAATCTTGCTGCCTGCCTTTCTGTGGCAATTTGGAATTAAGATTAAGGTTTATTACTCACTTCCCAACTAACACGAAACGTTCAGACAAAGTCCTCTGAACGCTCCCAAGTTTATAGACAATGTTTACCGAACGTCAAAATGAAACACCACTGAATGTTCTCAGACAACTTCCAAAAAGTTACTCTAGTAACAGAGTAATAATTACTTTGTCTAATTGTGTGAGACAGGAAGTAACGGTCAGGTACGCGGTCCAATGTTGCTATTTCTGTGCCCCAAATATTTACTTAGCTAGATTTTTAGCTAGCAAGTTAAATATTTGTGCAAACCACACATTTTGCTTGCTAGCTAAACAGTTACTCTAGTAACTAAATATTTACCTATGAGACAAATATTAGTCAGCAAGCTAAACATTTAGCTTGGTAGCTACATATTTAGTTAGCAAGCTAAATATTTCACTTGCTAACTAAATATTCAGGTTGATAGATAAATATTTAGCTTATAACTAAGTATTTAGATCCAAGCTAAACATTTAGCATATCTGCAAATTAGCTTGCTGACAAGTGGATGTGGACTATCAAAATAAAAGCTGGGTTTTGTGGACCTCTACATAAACTTCACTGCTGGTGGGACTGAATCGCTTCAGTCATGGCTCAAGTAACTGTGATTGTTTTTTATCATTGATTCTTTTCCTCTGTCCAACATGTTAGCTAAAACAAAAAGTTTGAACAGCTATATAAACGTTTAAATAAAACATCTATATAGCTGTTAAAGCGTCTTTTGTCACTTTTGCTCAACAAACCATCATCTGTTGAAGCATCTTAATTGTGGATCTGCAGCTACAGTTTCTGTTTCAGCATCTACCACTGCAGTCCAGCCATGGTTCACTCTTTAGTTTCTTTAGGATTGCTAACAAAGTTTTTACACAAGCAATATATAGATTTTTTTTTTTCATATAGATAATTTTCTCTTCCGAATGAATAAACAGGAAGGTCAACATACAGGTTAACTTAAGAGCTGGCTCCGTTTTCAGTCTCAAGAATAAGACACAACTCAACTCCTCACTTTGTTGGGTAATTTGGCACCGTTTGGGGCCCCCAGGCCGGTGGCTTGGCATGCCTGGATACAGTCTGTCTCATTCTCTACCAGTGGGAGAGGAGAAGCCTGAGATCTCTCTGGAGCTGTCATGACGCACTGCAGGTGGCAGGGATACCCAACGGCAAATGTGTCTGTCTGTGTGTCTGACATCTGTTTAAATTAAGGCATCATGCACCGACTGGCCTACAGATCAAAAAGCAGTCTAATTGGAAGAAGAAGGCAAAACAGATAGAGCTGCGTTCAAGATAGCTTTAACATAAAGTACAACCAACTGGAAACCGATTAATGAGAGCAAACATATTGCCAGCAGTAAACGGAATGCTGTCTTGTGCTGATGAGGCGCCACTCAGTAATAAACTAATGAAACCTTACATAACTCGCATCCACGTCACTTATCAGGTTGTGGCAGTAATGCAAGAAGAAATTTATATGGGTAAACAGAGCTACCATTTCATTCTGCTGCCAGGATTCATTTTTTTAATTAAACCCTCTGGATGTGGTGACAGCAGTCATCCGTCTACCGATTCCAATTCTGGCTGCATACAAAAATCAAACACCAGACTAAACCTTTTTTGCAATGACTTCATCATCGTCTTCACGCCTTCATTGAAATAAAACAAGAAGTACAGATACATCTCACTTTGCTGATAGCATCACTAAGCGAGTTTTCTCCAGAAAACTTGCTAAGCTCGGCGGTAGGGGCGCCAGGGGCGCCAGGGCAGTCATCCAGTGCCCCGTTGATTTTTGAGTTTAAAAATGTTTAAAGGTGACAGAAAATTTTTAGATGTCATTGGATAACTGTGTATTATTGGAAGACATTAACACCACCAACTACAGGGTCTCAAAAAAGGTGAACATTAAAAAAAACTTTAAGTAAATAAACAATGCTTAGCCTGGTGGGGATGCAAGTAAAGCCTGGTGGCCCGCCAGGCTTAGAACACACTAACCCTGGTGGGGTTTCACTGGGGGAAAACCTGACTAAGATTTATGTCTCTGTCCTCAGATTTTGTTCCACTTGAATTTGGTCACAAGTTGCACACTTCCTAAATGGTTGAGTGGTTCTAGTGTAATAGGAAAGTGTTGCAAATCACCTAGCATTAGCTAGGTTTGATTGTGCGGGAACTGTTAGGCACTGAACTTAGTGTTTCTACATCAGGCAACTTGTCAGGAAGCTAAGGGGTCCTTGGGAATATATATATATATATATATATATATATATATATATATATATATATAATATAGAGTCATTCTTTTACATTGAAAGCCTTACTAAGTTTTGTTTTCTCAAATTCATATTCAAGCGTATCAATAGTAAAGCATTTATTCAGAGACAAAAGCAGTGGCAGAATCTCCTTCAGTCAGGAGTGTTAAACTCTACACTGTTGAACTTTGAGTCACTATTTTAATAATTGTTAAAAAATATGATCTGAATTACTCCATTGTGTTACTCACATGTGATAAAAATAAAAACATAGGTATTTAGTTAAGCTATTAAACGCATTATCTATCTGGAACAAAACATAATTGAACTGTCCATGTTAGAAACAGCTTCAGAGTGGATAATACAAACATCATTTGCCATATTTGCTATTTTGGGTCTTATCTGTATTCTCCAGGCTGTTTCTCCATCACTCATACCTCCGCCATGTCAGCACAGTGATGTAGTGAGGATGACTCCATCATCGAAAACAAATACCTTTACCTTTTGCACGTACAAAGCAGCAGCTCTCCAGAGGCATAAATGTATTAATTTCACTGTGATCATTTTGTTCTGCAGGCAGAATTTAAAAACAGAATCTAAGACACTGGAACATAGATCCTGTTGGCTGGGCTGTGGGTTTTGTGTAGTCAGGGGGATTTTTTATTTATTTTTTTCCCCCAGAAAGCATAGCATATTGTATGCAGGCCAGAAAGTTCACCTTTCCAAAGTGGACAATAGCGCCTTCTTTCACATATTTGCTTGCTGCCCCTACCGATATGTGGTAATGTGTTCAAATTATTAAACTTTTATTGCTCTTCTGTATTTCACAGCTGTGTTTCAGTCTCATCCACTCCCAGTAGGAGGATTTCACAGGCAATTAGCAGCACAATCCAATAAGTGTCGGCAGATATTCCCATCCAGAGAAAGTTGGCTAGTTAGCCAAAGGTTATCTGGGTTTTCTGACCGTGTTTAATGTCACTTACTGTTTAAGTCACAATCCCCGACCTTCTAATACAAATATGCCCTTTTTATCTGAGTGTACGGTAAAAGTTGTGACATCTCAGCATTTCTAACAGTGAAGTCTGTACTAAATGTGTGGTAATGTGAGTCGTTTCTAACAGAAAGTAATATAAAAGAACATCAATATGTGGATACTTAGAGCCAGCTGAAATTGCCTTTGGCTTTCAACATGAACAGAGACAGATTTACCTTTACTGATCTGAACTCTCTGAGTCCTCGACGCGGCGGTCACAGGTTCGAATCCTGGCCTGGTGATCTGTGCTGCATGTCTTCCCCCTCTCTCTCATTACCTACTTTCCTGTCTGAACACTTAAAAAAAGCCACTAGAGCCAAAACAATAAGAGAGAGAATTGACATCTTTAAAAACTCCTTGTTCTTTCTGAAACTCCGCCTCCAGGAAGTCATCACAACATGGCTCCTGTACTAACCCTTTAACAACGTTTTTACCAGCGTTGCTCTGAAAAGTAGCTCCTATAATGAGCTCCACTGATGTGCAATTTCACCAGGTGTTTGCTAATTGCTGCTGGCTAGTCTGAAGGAGCTGAAGGAGGAGTCACTCAGCTCTCGGGTTGAGCTGTGTCTCGAAAGCGCAGCTAGGTTCACCCAGTCATTTTGCACAGCTGAATGGTTGCTATGGGAGGGGTTTCTCTGGATCTTAAGTTTGTTCTGGATTAGAGAGGTATAAAACTAAATGTTGGTCCCAGTTGTGCTGGGTTGATATTTATAATACTACCTCTTGAAGCTTAACAATGAATTTAGTATGACGATTGGTTTACATCTAAGTAGTATGGTTATCAAGCATTAGTGCACGGAGTGCCTGTGATCTGACTGACTGACTCAACATAGTGCATAATTCTGATGGAAAATTGTGTTGGATTCAGTCAGAGGCAGATTTTCCCAGAGAGCTGCAGAAAGAGAATCAGGTTGTAGGCAGAGCAGCAGCAGCAATAAGGGTCTAGTAAGAGTAAGAACAATTAGAAAAATGGAAGCCTGATGTCCTTCCTTTGTGTGCTTACTCAACATGATTA
This sequence comes from Xiphophorus hellerii, assembly GCF_003331165.1. Lineage (NCBI taxonomy): Eukaryota > Metazoa > Chordata > Actinopteri > Cyprinodontiformes > Poeciliidae > Xiphophorus > Xiphophorus hellerii. Next base: position 28,476,478 of record NC_045684.1, read on the forward strand.
GAAAAGCTTTTACCTTTTGCAGAGGTCAGATTATATGTTTTTATCTAAGCACTTAGAAGCCTTTAATGCATGTTGTTTCGATGCATTCTCCTTCTCTGCAGAAAGACTCGGCAGTCTAAACAAAGTAGCCACACATTACCAGCAGCTTGAGTCATCCCTCTGTGTCGGCACGGAGTAAATGGAGGCATGGATTGGCTTTGAGGTCGCCTGCTTTTTGGGCCGCTTCTAAGGAACACACAATCACCTGGCTCTTTTTCAGAAATGCACCTGTTTCCATTTGTCTAATGGCAGCCAAACATGTGGCCCATTCTTTCTCTGCCAAATAGGTCAAACTCTGACTGGGCTTGGAAGAGGGCAGGCAGGTTATGGATGGTTTGGCTGAACCAGGCAGCAGTTTGTTTTCTCTCTCAATACTGGCACAACGACATGGTTAGAGCTGCAAGAAAACTTTAAGCCTTTAACTTTTGAAAGAAAATTTTGAGATTTTAATTTTTTAATGGAAATCTTTGGCTTTTGCTGTTGAGGGTGAAGTTGGTTAGTTTTAACATAAGAAAGAATTCTATATTTTGACCCAGTCTAAGCTTCGCAACACTCTGATCAGACTTCACTGAACCTGTTCAGCAAAACATGATGTTTCTGACTATAGTTTTCTCTGGAGTTTAGCCAGAGGTCAACTATCAGCTATGTAACTGTAGTAATAATAATAATACTAATAATAACAACTTAAAAAATGTACACAAAACAGAATAATTTAAAAAAACATTAATTTCTACTGGTGATTTAAAAACATTTTCTATCAGGAATAATACAGAAATTGTCGTGAGGTGTGGAGTAGGTGGTGAGGCAGACGCTGTAGACCCAGGTAAGTGTGAGAAAAAAATGATGATTTTAATGGTGAAAATGGTCCAAATAAACAGTCCAATCATAAATAGTCCACAGCCAGGCAGCACGGCTGAGTGGAAGCCACGGCTCAGCGCCGGCACCAACCGGAGCAAACAATGGACAAGGTAGGAACTACTAGACAGAACATACGACTAGGAACAAAGAACACAGGTGGGGTTAAATACACAAAGGGTAACCACGGAAACAAGACACACCTGGGAACAATCAAGGGGAAGGCAGGACAACACAGAGACTCAGAGACACAGAAGCTCAAAATAAATACACAGAAAACTCAAATCCTGACAGAAATTATGAAATTATGATGGCCTGTGCAGTTAAAGTGTTTTGGTATTTGCTTAATAATAATAATAATAATAACAATAATAATAATAATAATAATAATAATAATAATAATAATAATAATAATAGAAAAAAATAAAAAAATTATAAAAGTAAAAAAATAAATAAAGTTAGACAAGTTAGAATTAATACAATTTAAAAATGATTTTAAAAAATTATCAGAGGGACATCTTCTCTAAATAATATCTGGGGAAATTGTAGCCAAAAATGTGAAAAATGCAGAGCATAGTAAATCATTACAAAACTAATTTCATTCAATTAAACTCAAAACATGCAGACTAGCTCTGGCCTCTTGGTTTATGTGTGATTTGTGCACAAAGTGAGTGAGAGCTGCCTCTGTAGCCGCTGTTTTCAAATACTGTCAGTGACTCGGTATCCAACTCTGTTATTTTAGCCATAAAGTTCCAGTCAGACGCGGTACAATAAAAGGCACAGTAGAAAAGCAATTTTAAGCAATAGGTTTTTCATCTGACACAAAGAGGAGGTTCTATTATAATACGGGCTGCTCTGTTTTCAACCATTTGAAGGTTTTTGTGAGACCAAAAAGCAGAAAGTTCAGGTCATCAGTGTGAGAGAGAGGTCTGAGGACGAGGGCAGAGAGCAGGACGGAGAGAAGGACGTGGTTTATGTTGCAGAAATAAAAATATGGAGAACAAGTCATATCATTGATGAGAGCCTGTCTGTTTTAATAGAAACAGAAAAATTGTCAACTTTAAATAGTGTAAGGTTTGCTAGCAGCAGAGAGAAATGTCTGGGTTTCCCTCCTGATCTGAAACGCAGAGGAGACGGAATAATTGCAGAATCTCCGGCTGTCCCACAGGAACGTGTAATTCCTTTGTGCACAGCTGCTCATTATAGACAATAAAATCAGAGAAGAGTAAGACAAATATAAATTTGCCAAATTTAAGTGAAGACTCCATACATTATCTTCGAAGGAGGCAACACACACTCCTGTGTTCCCCGAGGAGTCTGTTCTTCAAATAGGATCCTATGCAAAGATCTTACTGCAGTTATATTATAACCATGAAAATGTAACAGTTATGGGCTAGACAGTTGACTGCGGCTACAAAAGCAGCGTCAGAAGAGTCATTATAGGGAGCCTGAGGTGTGAATGAAAACAGGAGGCAGTGCTTTTAGTTTTGGTGTATATATATTAAGTGCTTTAAATAAAAACAGACAATTACAGCAGCACAATGAGAGACAAGATAATTGACTCAGAATGAATTAATTCCACATTCATAAAGTCCATTGTCCTTTTTCAAGCTCGCCATCTTCAGATCCAGATGACGATCTGATCCAACAGGAAACCCCCCGAGCCCCCGACCTTTTCAAGGAGAGTGGGGCTCACTTAGTGTCAGGTCTAAATACCTATTAAACAAACACAGGAAAGACAAGAGAGTTAGATTCTTTGTTTCTCGCGAGGAGAGCAGACAGAGATGTGCTTTCAGTTACAAATCTCCAACCGCTCTGAAACACATTTCTTTGCTCCCCTCTTTTTATTTCTTTCAGAGTCCCTTTCACAGAGAGCACTGCAACTCTATGGGGTGGGGTCAAAGCATTTTAGTTGCAGTGCTAAAAGACAATCACTAAACTAAACACATGCTATCTACAATCTAAATCCTTCTTGCTCCAGGCACGGCGTCGAATAGGACACGTTGTATAGCTTCAAAGCAACGGCTTTGTATCACAAAGCAGAGTTTATTGCAGGACTGTAAAACTCTGCTGGGAGCAACTAACACCTCCATTTCCCAGGGAGTCCTGCTGAGAATATCTATCACCTCTCTCTCTCAAGGAAGCCTTAGGAAAGAATCAGAATTATTTAACACACAGAAGCATTACTTATACTAAGAATAAAGAGTAAAAGCATATAAGTAAACATTATCTAAATGTAATTACAAGGCTACATAATACAACGAATATTTGATAATACTAGTAACACAATTTACCCAACACTTAGCCACAATCAGCTGTAACAGAATCCCAGTAACGGTCCAGGTAAGCAGCACCAATAATTCAGGCAATCAAATCAGTAGGTTCAAAGATTTGGATGAATTTGCAAGACAGACGCCAAAAGCACTACTGTTTCCTCACCAGTGGAAACAGGTGAGGAAGTGGGGCTTTAAAGAAGCTAGCAGAGATTGGGGGCCCAGGAAGTGGACCCGCAAAAATAAAAGTCCTGAACTAATTGCGGGCTACAAAAACATTCATTAGTTTCTCAATATTCCTGTACAAAACTGCCGAGAGCAGAAGACGAGCTGCAGGAGGCTTAGCTGCGTCAGAATACAGGATAACAGCAATGTTTGAAATTCTGTTCGGTAACTTAATCATCAACATGTCATGTATTATGTAGATCATTTTTGAAATGTGATTTTTTTCCCCCATTAAATAAAACAGCTTAGTTTTATTTTGTTGTGACATTTTGTTTGTGTAGTTCAGTTAGTTTGAATTAGTTTGTAGTGTGTTTGCTAGTTTTTAGGTGTATAATATTTAGGTGCTGAATTCAACAAGGTCAGAATATTGTATTGTGGTTATTTAAGCATGAATTGGGTAATGAATAATCAACAGGAGATACCATTTTCAAAAAATGTATTCAATCATTTTTGAACAACAACGGACCGCCATTTTGCAGACTAGCAACGATTTCACATCAGTTTGAAAGGCTAATAAGTAGATTCATAAACTTAAAAACAAATGATATATCTTTAAATCCAGTATAATTTAGCTAGTTTTATAAACACACAATATAGTTACAGTTAGCCATACTTTTCTCCATTAATTACCTTTTTTAATTTACCATTTTTATTCCAGTTAACACCATCATGTTTTACTGTGGTGTGCCTTTCATAAAAATAAAAAAACACATTCAATGTTTAACAACTGTATTTTTCAGCATTTGAATGTTTTCATTTTGATCCAGAATGGATTTCTCAGATGACTAATTTATTTATAACATCTATGACATTATGACAGAAAACCAGTTGGTTATCTGTGTGTGTGTGGACATGTGGGGGTGCACTCACCTATTGTGGGCGTGTGTGTGTGTGGGGGTGTGTGGGTGTGCGTGTGTGTGTGTGTGTAGCTTTTCTATCCCCATCAACATCAGAGGAAAACCACACACAGGCATTTCGTTGCATCCTCATTTATTCATACTCACTTGTTGCAGTGGAGCTCTTGGCGTTGAGTGGGAAGGTAAATGGCAACCTGTGACATTTGCCTCTACAGCCATGCCAAGCCTTGATTTTGCATATTAAGGGATTAAGAGGTTTGAGTACAGCATCCCTGGGAGCGATGAGTCACAGTTTGTTTGATAAGTCAGATGCTGTTTGGTGATGTTGACTGTAGAGGATGTGCTCATTGGTTTACTCAGAAAAACTCGGTTCTTAATGGATAAACTTGACAAACTTTGTTAATATTACCTTTAATGGGTCAAAACCAGCAAATGGGATTTACAATAACCAAATTTACAAAAACCAAACAAGATAATGAGAATTAAAAGAAGCCAGTCTGAATAAATGTGTCTTTGACTGCTTCTTAGAGAAATCAGCAGAATGAAGAAAGCAAAAGAATGAACGATGAACAAAGAGCAAACACACTTCTTCTCCGCTTTGTTGGATGTTTTTGATGAAACTGTTATCAGGACAAGATTTACTTTAAACCCAAAAGAGTTTAATATCTTCCATTTCTACTGTACTGAACAATAATCACATATCTAGTGACTTCACTAACAGGCATTGGAGCCTAATCTACTGACCAAACTCTCTCTAGTGAAATCATTTTTGATAATCAATGGGACCTGTTTGAATTTGTTGATTTAGTCCAGGTTTTCTGATTGTTTCTAGAACACTGGCGTTTCCTCAATGAAATTCATAAAAATAAGTCCAGAAAAGGGGCCCAAAAAAATGAACTAAGAACATCAAACAAAACTGACCTCTATCAATGAACACATTTGTGTACAATGAAGAAACCAGTGGAACTCATTCAAGCAAACAAATTATAATTACTCCTTAAATGTTAAACCTGAAACATCATATAAGGCACCAGTGTTTGAAATCCTCAGAATTTAGAGATCTCTGGCAGCTGGTTCCCTGCTTTGATGGATTCCTCCACTTCCTGGTGTTGCATCACAAAACGTCTCCTCCCCTAAACTGTTCCCAGCCTTGTTCTTGAAACTTCCAAGGCCGTCATCCAGTCCAACAGCATGCAGGTGTGGCCAAACCCATCAAACATTCAGGTAAACTTTGCCAGATTGTCATTTACCTGAAATTATGTTTTATTTGAAAGACCTCACTACTTCTTGCTGGATCCTTTGTCCTAAAGATTCAGACAAAAGGCTCGTTTATTAGGTAACAGAAGCCCATGGCTGTCTGCTGAGTACAAAATAATCTTCAATCTAATCTCATTAACTGAGTAACCATGTCTGGCGTTTCATCTCTGAGTCATGTGACATAATCCTCTACTTAAGCAGGCATTACAATATAAGCCTATTTCACATTCTACAGCTTCCCATCGTGGGGAGTCGCTGTCTTATGAGTCTTTAAAAGATGACAAATTATCCAGAACAGTGCTTCAATTATCTGTCATCATCACTTTCCCTCACTGTTGGAGTCCTTCCATTAAAGCCGGTTGGCAGGAAAACACAGCAATTTTGTTCTCTGTACAATCTTTGCAAATGAATCACATTTTAATATACACATTTTTTTAACATCCCCTCAGTCCTGAGACCCTGCATCCTCATATGAGGACATTACATTTTTGTAAACACAGATGTAAATAATAACATTGATTGAATGGTCTTATCGTCACACAGATAGACCCAATGTCCTCATCTGAGGACATTGGGTTTTGAGATAACCACTTATTGTAGAAAGCTAAAATTTCATTTTTAGGCTAATTGGGTCCTTATGATCCCAAATGACAAGGAGAAATGTATATGCAAAAACAGACCCATTGTCCTCATATGAGGGCATTGGTTTTGACATAGTTCAAGAGCACATAGAAAGCTAAAATTTAATTTCAACTAAAATCAGGTCATACTAATCCCAAATAGTAAGGAGACATAAAAAATGCACATCAAACAAAAGCCCGGGTCTCAGGAGATTAAAGCCTAAACTGAGGGGAGCTGCTGCAGCAGCTAACTTGTCAAGTAAGAACACTAATTCTAGTGCAGGGCTGTCAAACTCCAGTCCTCGAGGGCCGCAGTCCTGCAGTTTTTAGATGTGCCACAGGTACAAAACACCGGAATGAAATGACTTAATTACCTCCTGCTTGTGTAGATCAGTTCTCCAGAGCCTTAACCCTCCTGTTATGTTCCGGGTCAAATTGACCCGTTTTAAAATTTACAAATTAAAAAAAAAAAATAGAAGCATTTTTTTTTGCATGAAACGTTTTCTATTTGTCTTAATAGGTGCACTCTAGACATAAGTTGAAAATTTATTCATTTTACACATTTGTACCAAACCCTAGGTCTACTTTTTACATCGATACTGTTCGGGTCAATTTGACCCGGCAGTCAGGTTAAAGTGCAAAAAAAGATTTTAAAATGTCCAATTCTATATGTTTCCTTGCAGTTATGAACCATATTTCACCACACACACACTCACACACCAACACACGCAACCACACACACACAAGCCCACTTTCTCACTATTCTCTTTACTTCACTAGGAAACTGCGAGAAAGCAGGTGTTCACACAACCTTTGACGGGAATCTTTTCTGTTCCTGTGGACAAACTCCACCCACTCTGAGTGACACTCAGCAGAAGTGGAGAAAAACATAAATACTCTCTGCATGACTCATTTATCTTGATTTTAATCAGCAGGTCAATTTGACCCAGAACAGTATGTGTGTCTCAAGTTCAATTATAAAGATCACCCTTTGGTAAAAAAAAAAAAAAGTATAATATAAAATAATTTACCAAAGGTCAACTTCAAGGAAATTATTGTTTTTTTGTGTCTAGGTTTTTTTCAGTGGACATTAAAAACCTAAATTCCATTTTTTATGTCCAAATGAGTAAATGAGCAGGTTGTCGTCATTGATCCTTAATTTCTGAGAAATAATAAAACATCATTGCACAAATATTGATTGAAATGGTTAGTATTGGAGTTAATAATCAGATACAAAAATGTTTTGGAGGAATTTTTTGGTTTCTGACACTATTGCATGATTAAACACTCCCTGGGTCAAATTGACCCACGAACATTTTTGCTGTACCCTAGAAACGAACATAACAGGAGGGTTAATGACCTAATTATTCTGTTCAGGTGGTGCAGCAGAGGCTCATCTAAAAGTTGCAGGACTGCGACCCTCCAGGACTGGAGTTAGAGACCCCTGTTAGTGATTCTTTAGTTCTGGGGAATGATTCCACATCCACTGCAATTCGTTACTGGCTGCACACGTAAACTGCTGTCCGTCCGTCCGTCCATCCGTCTGTGCTTTGGTTTTGTTTACATGTGATCAAATCCAAAGCAAGACAGCAAGGCCATCATGAATAACAGGAAGGAGAAGATTCTGTTCCTCTGTGTTCTGTCAGAATTACGAAGTTTTAGACTTTTTGATGATGTTGTTCGCAGAATATTAATATATCAATATCAACTTTATTTCTATTTTTTTATCTTTAACATTAAATTCAATTTGACATGGTATCTTTACAAAATGTTCCTTTTCCTTCTCAGTATACGGTTTATCATTTATCACAATGCAATTTGGAACCAACACTCACATTTTGACTATATTTTAATATGGAGCCTGAAGGAGCTTCAACATTACAAATGCAGAACAGTAGATTTTTTTTTTCTGTTTCTGTGAACGAAGTAAAATTCTGACAAGGAGTCTCAGCTTAAGAGTCGTTCAACCAACTGCTGAGAACGATTTGGAGCAAGAAGTCGACAGAAATTCCTACCGAAGTGAAGTGGTGAGGTGGATGTTTAGCAGAGCCAGTAGAAGTAGAAGTAGAAGACTTAGACTCAGTCTAAGTCTAAGTAGTGATCTGGTGGTACTGAAATCTTTTATTTGAGGTTGATTTTTGGTAGTTTCTGAAATGGACGATATTGACAACCACCCAGGGCGACATCTTGTGGGAGTGGAATCTATCTTTTGCCCCGTTCCTTTACAATATGAACTTTTGGGATGTTTTCCTTTCTGGATCACTTTAGGAGAAAATGTGTTTGACACAATCCAGGCACTGATGGACGCAGGGACTGAGCAGTGAATTCAGAACAGGTGTTTACTGAGGGATTGGCTTTTTCACAGTCAGACAGGGGGTCCAAATCCAGGTCAGGCGGTTCCAAATCTCAGGGTCAGACAGATAGGGGGTCGGAGCCAGGGAGTCCAAATCCAGTGGAGTAGGTCAGGATCAGAGACAGGAAGAGCAACACTAAGTGTTTCACAACAACCTGACACAGTGCAGGAGGAAGATCTGTTCTTATATGGCAGCAGCTGGAGATCAGGGTGATGATGATCATGTGTGAGTGATCACAGCTCAGCAGCAGCTGTGACAGTGTTGACAGTTGAAGGTGAGTTTTCCCCAGTAGATTCCTGTTGAGGTGCAGCAAAACCTATTTTCCAGTGAAACTCAGTGGGATTCCAGTTGGAGGGATGACGGGGTGTGTCGTGTTTTTTTTCTTAGGGTTGAATTAGAAGAAGGGGCATCTTGGCTCAGTACTGGCCATGGCGTCTCATCTGAGAGAAGGGTTGATCCTGATAAACATCTGATCAGATCTAAAGGGGAGGATTTCTCTTTCGGTTTCATTTTGGGACAGTTCTTTGGGTGGTGAACTACTTGCTGGACTTCCTGGTTTGTCAGTCTCTCTGTTATTTTGAATCATTGGTAAGTGTTGGAATTTTATGTGTTTTAAAGTTTATTATCATATGTACCTTTGTATTTACATTTTAAGGGTGAGTACACCCTTGAAATGTGCACCCCTGTTCAAAAGTATTTTCAGAACAGGGAACTGTGAGAAGCGGACTGCTGAGGAGTGAAGAGGAGGGTACCATGAACGAGACGTTCCAGCGGTGATGGCCTAGAGAAACTGCAAACTGGCACTCTTATCTTATGAAATATGCTTTTGAAGGTTGTATATTTAAGTTGTGTGCAGCTGCGCCTTGCTCCTCCTCCTACAGGGCTGCACACTGTCGTGTAACTATCGCGTTCCTAAACTTTATTAAAAGCAGGGCAAGACTCAGTTGAAGCTTCAGAGCATAGGCCGAAATCTGTAACTGGGTTTCAGCTGCAGGTAAAAACTAACTGACTCTTGTCTCTTCTTTGTGTCTGTGTTCAGGTCATTTAGACCTAACAGTAAGGTTGTCTCATTTAGTCTCTGTAGGAGCTTGTTCCTCAGTACTGAACAGAGGCGTCTTGTTCTGGTTCAGCTTGGAGGTCAGAGAATAAAGTAAAAATGTAAAAATACCACAGTCCTTAAATTTGAAGTAATCCAGTTATGGGATTAGACAGTGTAGGAATTAGTATATTCTATTTCATGTTACATAGGATTCAATAAGATATATACAGTATTTACCAGTATGTGTCTGTAACTCTATAGTGACAAAGTACAAGTACTTTTTTTTTAGGAATATTTATGCCAGTTTCCAAATTTCTTCTTGCACTCAAGATCCTAAGCTGAACCTTTTAAATTCATGTCATTCATGTTGTAAGCATTTCCCAGAGGACTGCAGCCGTCTGCAGAGGTGGAAAAAGCAGGTTTTACTTGCTGCAGTTCAGCTTTGACAAATTCTCCAGTGAAGCTGTAGGGCAAAGAGAAATGGGTGCAAACCTGACAGCAAATACAACTGCAAGAAATGGAGGACTGTAGTTCCTCAGTGTGAGAGACTGACATATGAATGTTTCTGCTGATAAGAGTTTTCTTGGCACATGGGTTTATTGTCATTCCTCGAATTAGCAAAAATTAAACTCAGTTTTTACTTTACGGTGCAATAAAATCATTTATACACCTGGAAAGTAAATATTCTGGCTTCTTTGTATTTTTTTCTGTTTATTCCTTATGAAATTATGTTGTCCAAAAAAAGAGAGAATGATGTATAACACCAACTATAATTTATTGCAAGAAAATGAAAATTTCTAGATGGAGAATTAAACATTTTGTCAGAATATATTGTACAAAATTTGGAACAAATGGTTTGATTGATAACCCCAACCAGAGAAGACTTTATGTATTTTGAAGTTTTATTTTTCCCTTTCTAAGTTTATGCATAAAGTGTCTTGATTGTAAATAGTTGATATTTGAGCATTTGCTCAAAATATGAACTGCTCGTGTTTTTTGTTTGCTGCTGACCCGTTGGGTGTGTCCTCCTAAAGGACAGGTGTAATGCACTGCTGGTGAATTCCTTCGATGAATTTCAAAACTCAAACTTCCTGTTGAGGACAGAACAGTGAGAAAAGAGACTTTTTTTTTTTTACTATAGACGGCACTGGAATTGAACTGGTCCACTTCAGAACAAGTGGAGCACAGTGGAGAGAATCGATGCTGGTAGAGAAAAATGTTCATTGTTCTGTTTTTGTTTGATTGTTTATTTGCTTGTATGCTGAATATTCCTTATGTTGAAGTCATACATAGCATGTTGATTTTTTTAATAACAGAAAATATCCTAATTTTCTTTGAGGAAGTTTCTTATTTAATGTTTGCTGGTAGGTCATTTTTGAGCCATTTATGTACATCTACATAAATATGTCTGTATCTGGGATAAAGTTTTCACTCAGAAGTCTTTTTCTATTCTTTATGGAAAGAAAAAAAATAGAGAAGTTTGTTTAAGGCTAAGCAGATCATACCAGATCCAGACAGATCTTCTATTCCACAGAACTCTACTTACGAAACTGATTTTCCTGATCAGTGATCAATCGACATATTATATGAATTCTCATAAATCCGACCAGTGAAATCTGTGAAAGAGATTTTCAAATTGTGGATGTGAGAGCATCAACTTATTAATGTTAAAAGTCTTTCTATATTTCCAATGTGTTGCTTTTTAAATCCTGCTGTTCTCAAATTTTTCCCACAATAAAGCTTCTGCTTTTTCTTGACCAGTTACCATGGTGAATCAGGGTATCTGAGCTTCATCGTTGATGGCTTTTTTTTTTGTCATTTCTCACAAGGACACACTCACAAGCCACACACACACACACACTCCCCCAGTGCTGAACATACTCAGAGCTGATTGAGTCTCCTCAGATAAACAGTACTGGAACAGAAATCTGTATTTTCTCATCTTGTGTTTTTCATCCAGTTTAAAATAAATCTCAGAAGTCATTAAGCCCGATCTTTTTATGTGCAACATCCCAGGGAAACGGCCATGGTAATACGCTAAGCGTCGCCGTCTGGTTTCACAGGTTTCCTCAGCAGGGGAACAGAAAGACGACGACCGTCTGTTTTTCTATCGGAGGCGCTGATAAAGAGGCTGCAGTCACATTAACACACATTGTGTTCTGTAATGGGAGATGGATTAGAATAGCAAGATGAAAACACATTAAATATATTACTTTGCCACTGATGTTAGAAACTGGACTGCTGATGGAGCACGGTCTTTTCAATCTTACAGAACTGAATGCAAAATTTTTTGCTAAAATGGTTTTTGTCATATTTAGTCATAGATAAGTAATGGATAACCAGTTCAGAACAATTGTCATCATTACTGGGCCTCCTGGACATGAGTCCGAACTTTAAAGTGCTTTGCAAAAGTATTCACACCCACTTTATGTTATTCCCCTAAACTTTAATGTATTCTGTCTCGATGTTATTTGATGGATAAAGTGAAAATCTGAAAATCGAATGGCTGCTTCACCATCTCTCCTCTCTGGAGAAAAAGCATCTCTTGACAAGGCTATATACATTGTAAACCCAGTCGCTCTGTTAGCTGGAAGACCAATCACAATGCTCATCTGTAATCTTGTTTTATCAGAGAAAAGTACCTTTAGATAAATCAGGCCTATTACAGAAGTGTCTTCTCATGGGGACTGTAAGAGAAGCAGGTACAAAAATGGAGCCTTAGTGTCTTGCAGGAAAGTGTTGATGTCCTTTGAGATTTTCCACATTTTCTCACATTAGAATCACAAATGTTAAGGTATTTTACTGGAATTGTAATAGACCAACATAAAGACAAGCAAAACTTTGAAGTGGAAGAAAAATTAGAAGTGTTTTTTCTATTTTTTACTACTGAAATCTGGTAAATTCATTTGTACTAGAAATTCATACTGACTTCCTGTAGCTCAGAGAACAGACTTTAAAATACTTCTGTTAGTTTATAAATCAGTCTTAGCACTAAAATACATTAAAGATCTGCTGTTCTATAGCTGGTTCTGCTCTGCATCAGAACCAGAACCAGAACCAAACATTGGGAAGCAGTATTCAGCTTCTATGCACCACAAATCTGGAACAAACTTCCAGAAAACTGCAAAAATAAATTCTACAACCCAACTGTTAGAGTGTTTGATTAACAATGACTGAAACATTGATTAATATACTTGATGTATATTTGCTTGATGGTTTTCGTTTGGTTTTGTGAGAAAGTCTGTTAAAAAGAAAAACAAACTCTAGAGACTGCAGAGCAGGTTCACCTGCAGCAGGACAGCTGCAATGCAATAGTTTGTGTGATAGCACCTTCTGTTAAAATGCTATTTAATACAGATGCACGCCACCTTTTTCACATTTTTGCAGGTTAAACAACTCTGATTTAAGTTTTAGAGCAAACATTTGCTGCGTGTCGTCAGCTTGAGGCAGAAAGCAGAGGGAGCCTTACATAAAGATAAAATGCTACATGAAACAGCGCAGATTCACCATGGCAGCCGCATCCCTGAGAAGACGTGATTGTGGACTCAGGTGGTTGTTGGATTTTTCATTTCTCCTTTATTTGTTAACCGCTCTGATTGAAGCTGCTAAAGGATCCTTAGATTAAATCAGAAGAATGGATGTGGTGTTGTGTTGGTGTGACACTCCAATCTACTAAATTTACAACAACAGGCAAAAAATGGATGAAGAGCAGCGGTCTGGTCTGGAATAACTGTAGGGAGAGAAACTGCACCAACTCCACCTAGCGGTCACCGCAGGTACTCCTCTGTAGTCCAGTAGAGCAACAAATGGACACATCAACACTCCTGGACTGGACTATTAGCTGTGGGCTTCCTCCACTTTTATAAACCAAAAACTCTATCATTTTTCAGACTCAAATTTCCTGAGAACTCTTTATAGCCCAGATTCGGTATGAATAATTTTTTGTTTGTTTGTTTTAAAAAAAAGAAATGTATTAGTTCATAACACATCAGGCACCATGTCATAAGCTCAAACACAATACAATTACAGATGCGTATCTTTTTCAAATAACAGAGTAAATAATTTAACTCACATTAACACAAAATAACATTTTGTATTAAGCTCCAAAAATGTATATATGGCTCCTACAGTGGATATGAGGTGATTTCCCACATTATCCATTATTAGTCGATATCGTGAGTTAAAATTTTCACGAAAATAAAATGTTTGTTTTTTGTGGCGCATCTGTATCTTATTTTGAAGGGATATGTAAACGTCAGCATAGTGAAGGCGCTGGCGTTAGGGCAGCGGTCGCCACGAGATGAGTGGAGTTGTAAGTCTTAAGTCTGGTTCACACCATTTAAGGATTGTAGGCCGATTTTCCAAACTTCTGTGACCACGCAGGACACGAGCCGACGCAAAGTTTCCACGTTTCTTGTCGAGGACTCCACTTTCAGACGACACAGATTCATTCACAGAGAAGGTGAGCAACACCTCGTCACACCGAACAAATGTTAAGAGTTTTAACACGAAGTGAGTTTTAACTTAGTGCATTTTAGAGGGTCAGCAAACTTGTAACATGGTTTCCTGAATTTTGAAATGAACCTGTTGAAACCTATGAGCACCACAGATGTTTCTAAATTGTAGGTGGCTGTGTCGATGCCTGATGAAAAATGCTACTTGTGTGACAAAACTTGACTATAAATCCGATTTGACGCATATGTGTTTAATGTTGCATGTGAATATTATGTTTCAAAACAAGTTTCTACAGAGCAGCATTCAGTGAGCTTCGAAAACACCATATTTGAGCACAACCAGATCAATGAGTAACACGACAATCCCATTCACATTCAGGTTGACCAGAATAAATTCATTCCAACTAATGAATATCCACAATGTAAACATAAGTTTATAGTTTATGTGTTTTAGTAACCAGCTCTGAAAAGAAAAACATTGGAATTGGCTCTCAAGTACCTGTAGTGTGAGTTAGGGTGACCAGACGTCCTCTTTTTCCCGGACATGTCCTACTTTTCAGACCTAAAAAGATGTCCGGGGGGAATTTAAAAATCGTCCGGGATTTTGGTCAACTGGAAATTACGTAATCCCTGAGCCGCGTCAGTGCGGGCAGCCCTGTTCTTAATCACAAGATGGCATCCTGTGTGTTTTAGTTCTCTCCATGGTTTAACGCACCTGGATCAAATTTTTACCTACTACGAATGTCAAAGAAATCCGGCGGACATCTAGCGGTGGTACATTTTGACATTTGGAAAACGTCGATGGTGGGCGTTCAATGGACGTCGATTGGCCAGTAGGTGGCAGCATACGGCGTGATGAACAAGAAAACGCGATACTTGTATTATCTGCATTATTTGTAGTCCAATTTCTCTGACGCACCAGTGCGTGCGTTCGTCAATGAAAGTCATGGAAACGACGTTAGCGTCCTCTCAAGCCTATAAATGACGCTGACCTTCTGAAATCTTCCCCTTTGCTACGGGACTTTTGAGAGAGACGCCTGAAGGAGCCTTTAAAGCCTCGGAAGGTTTGAGCTTGTCGAAAAGTCTGCATTGCAAAACTCACTGAAGAAGGACTCGCTGAAGAAGGACTCGCTGAAGAAGGACTCGCTGAAGAAGGACTCGCTGAAGAAGGACTCGCTGAAGAAGGACTCGTTGAAGAAGCCTGTGATTAACAAACCTGCGAAAGACGGTTCCTGGCCAAGAGAAGCACCAGCAGGGTGACCAGCTTGAAGGTTAAAATCATTCAAAAAATATTATTTATTAGCCTATATTTCAATCGTTTAGTTTTATTATTTTTTCAAGATAGGTATGACTTGATGACTTCTTTGAAATATACAGCTTTAATAGGTATCTTGCATTTGTGGGGTGAAACAAATTTGTGAGTTAATTTAAATTGTTTTGTGACTTATTTGTTAGCTTATTGACATTTGTGGATAAATGTCTGGGATATTAACAATAGTGTTTGAGAAAAATTGTTATGCTGGTTTGAATAGTCAGATTTCTGTCCAATTCTTGGCCTTTATTTTATTTTATTTTATTTTTTCGAAAAATGCCTTGATAAACATACTTGGTTTCCATGGCAATCACATCAGACTAGGGGTTTATTAGGACACTCAGAGACGCTTTGCATAAAATTTCCATTCATGCACACGTTCACACACTGATGATAATAAGCTAATCATCATGACTTGTAGCCACAGATGTTTTAAAAGTTAGTTCTGGTTTTAGAAGATCTGTTTTGTTTCATTCAGATCTTTGGAATAAGAAGTCAGTTCCTGTTCCAGGTTTCAAAAAATGCCTCAATAACACATTTGGTCTCCTTGGATACGTTGCTTGAAATAAAACCTTAATACTTGAATATTAGAAAAGTTTTTAGATATATATTTCTCCTGTATTATTTCCAAGTAGTTTAGTTTATATTTAAACTTATTATTGTTTAGTTTGCCTTTTTTAAGAAAGAGAAGTTTTGAATAATTAGTTGTTATGAAATGCTGTGTTGATCCTTTGCATGTTTGGAGCTGTAATATATTTTCACGCTGATTACATTTTCAGAAAGAGGCAGCAATATTAATAGTGGTGTGGTGATTGGAAAACTTTTTATTTTAGTTTGAGAGAATTACTATTAGAGAATCCATTTTGTTGATGTTCTTTGTCTCCATGGAGATGGTAATATTGACAGAAGCATTTGGAGCAATATAATTGTATGAACATTCATCTGAGTTTATTGCTGGGTTGTGTGCAGCCCTCAAATCTTCAGACTGATGTCATGAACTACCTTCAGCCATAACTGACCCATTTGGAGTAATATTAACATGTGATAATAAGACTTTTTGAGGCATCATGTACACATAAGGGATGCGGATTAATACACTGGATATGGATTTCTATTTTTTTTTTTGTAGGAGCTCCTGGAAACGGAGGAAATGCCACTTATGTCGGCCTGTTTATGTAGATCCCTACTATAAAACATCTATAAAACTTTTAAATTTATAGATGTACATTTCTGCTGTTAGCTATATATGGGAGTATGAAGGTACTGATGGGGTGTCAGAGTAGCTGCGGCTGTGATTGTGAAAAATTGTTGAGCTCAAAGGAATTTAGTTTTATTAGCTACAATTAAGATTTTGGTCATTTAAAAATGCTATTGGAAACATTTTTTTTAAAAGTTTGATACTTTTAAGGTACTACAGTTGTGTCAGTAGTGATTTAAGTATAATACTAATGAATGTATCACGTATCTTATCCCTGGCTGTGATTAGGAATGATAAAATGTACCTGTAGCACCAAAGATTTGTGGGGATGGGTTGTTATAGACGGGTGAACTGAATAACTTGTTGCAGGGTTTATTTTACTCACACTAATGGCACAATCTAAGATTACAGGAGTTTCATTAGCTATTAAAAGTCGTAAATACAGTGTATAGCTCTTTAATTTATATTTCCAAATGTTTAAGAGTTTATGACTAGGGATGAATTACCAATAAGTTTAAATTTGAATTGTTGTACCAATAATTTATTGGTACTAAGGTGAAGCTGCAAGTTTGTTTGTCTGAGTGGTGATGATCTATACATGTTTGATTATTGAGTTTTAGAGTGTGTTGTTCTGGTTTCTATGTAAAATCATGTTTTTTGCTGTTTTTTGTGACTAAAGATAAGCTTTATTTATTTTATCACTTAATTCCCGTTCTTGTTGTATAATCACATCTGGCATAGCAATAATATTATTAATTACATTCAAGAAAAACAAACACATTCACAAACATGGGTTATTGTATTGTTGGTATTTCACTGTTCCCTCTAAACATTGCTTTGGACTTTTGTCAAGGTCAAGATACTGAATTATAGATTTTTTTTGCTTTGCTTTTTTTCCTTCACAGCCCATACCATGGCGCTTCCAGCAGATGGATCCCCAGCGTTGGAGGGACTTCCAGACAATGGTAAGGAACACGGTAAGTTGTGGTTACATGAAGCCGACACACCATCAAAACTTAGTTTTGGTAGCGTGCTTCCTTCCAGTTTTATACTTGGATCTGGACTTGACAAACAGGAAGAGCCAATTTTGCGTCCAGAGGACTCCAGACCAGATCAGGTAGGTTTGAAAGAGGACGCGGCTTCTTTGACTTCTGGCCACTCCAGGAGCACTACACAGAAGGCGGATTCTGCGAAGGAGGACGACCCACCATATAAGCTTAGTTTTGGTACCGTGCTTCCTTCCACCTTTAAATTCACATCTGAACTTGACAAAAAGCAAGAGCCCGATATGTGTCCTATCAGTATCTCGCCACAGCCTATGGCAGGTTGGAAAACTTTAGTGGAGTCTTTGCCTTTTGACCTCATCACAAGAACTACAAAGAAGGTGAATGCTGAGAAGGAGGATGACCCATCATCAAAGCCTAGTCATCAGGTAGGTTTGAAAGAGGACGCGGCTCAAGAGACATCTGTGACTGGCATTAACGGAAAGAGGACAAAGGACAGTGATGCTGAAGAGCAGCCCCCAGCCAAGAGGACCAGGGACACTGTTGCTAAAGCGGACCCCCCTGCCAAGAGGACTAAGATCTCTCTTCCTCCAAGGGGTGACCTTTTCGCCAAGTTCCACCCTGGCGCAAAGGACCCCGCCAAGAGGACCAACCATAGCGATGAGGTCTTTAAAATCATCCTTGATCGGGTGGCATGGAGATGTGAAAAAGAATGGGGGGACAAGGCCCATCCATCAAGCTCTCTTTTCTATCCCCGCTGTAGGAGGAAATTTGAAGAACCCATTCAGGTTCTCCCTGTCCTCAGTCTCTCACCAAGGATGTCGTGTGAGGATCCTTTTCTCTCATCCCCTGACTCCAGTCCCTTGCCTTTGACGCATTGTGAAGATCCCATTTTGTCACCCCGTGTTTTCAGTCCCCCACCACAGATGCCATGTGAGAATCCCACTCTGTCACACATAGAAGAGGAACAAATACCTTCAACATCTGGTGGAATTACAGCAAGAGGGAGTTCCAGACACAAGTGGTTTAGACCTAACTATGCCTTGTCAAGTGACTCCGATTAGATTGGGATCTGTAAAAAACTGAAGACCTATTTGGGAAGTCACATTAGGACATCATCATTTCTGTTGTTTTTTACTAAAGCCAATGGCTTTCTATCAAGCTTGTGGAAACCTTAGGTAGCGCCTTGCGCTGGGTTTTCTTCATCTTTGTCTTTTCCTCTCAACTTCCCCATGTTTCATAGTGTAATAGTGGTTCTTCCCCACACAGTGCTCTCTGCCATAGTAAATTATTCTATCCTGTTCCCCCACTAATCCACTCTCCCAAGTTTTCAATCTTTCAGGTTTTAGCTGCTCATCGCTGGATCCTTTCGCCGTTGTCCATGTGGTTCCTGTGCTTCTGGACCTCTTGTTTTTCACACTGCTTGCAAGTTTTTGCATTCCACATTCACATGACACTGATTGCCTCCTGCTGGTGGTGGGGACCATCAGCTTTACTAAATAAAAATAGAAATAGAAGTTATTAGTAATTTACAAAGTGTTCAACCATACAGAGTTAAAGTTTACATTAAGTAAGGATTGCTTGCCTGATAATACTTTGTATCAGAAACAAAGTTAAAGCATCATGAAAATAACAATAGTCAAAGACAAAGGAGAACATAGACAGAATTTATGCTTGAGGGATTAAATTAAGAGCTTTTACTCAGACGGACACTAGAGAACAGGATCGGATGGAAATGGAGAGCATGTGGAGTAAAGTTTTCTGTAGATAAACTATTAATTTCATGAAACAAATAGTTTACATGGCCAATAGCATGTTCATGTGTTACAACACAGAAGGATCACAAAAAAAAGAATAGACATTAAAAAATACCCCAAACTAGTCTCTGATCCAGGTTCAGACGTCTCAGATCTCTGATTCTCTGACCATCCCAGGTTGGATATCCTCCGCCTGTAAACTTTCAGCACCACCAGTCAGATGGAGGAAGATAAGAGAACCCTGTTGACAAAAAAAGTAAGAAAACTTATTTTCATTTTAAATATGGATGAAATTGAGGTCAAGTTGTTCTTCCTTCTGTCCAAATATATTCTGTTTGTTAACCCCATTGTCTTCTCTCTTTATTTCATTTCTCCGTCAACTCATGTCACATGACATGAGTTGACCAACAATTAAAGAAGAAGAC
This sequence comes from Xiphophorus hellerii, assembly GCF_003331165.1. Taxonomy (NCBI): domain Eukaryota; kingdom Metazoa; phylum Chordata; class Actinopteri; order Cyprinodontiformes; family Poeciliidae; genus Xiphophorus; species Xiphophorus hellerii. The sequence goes on from NC_045684.1 coordinate 28,496,147, forward strand.
CAGCTCCACCTGCTGATCTACTGGTCATAACAGATTGTGGAAAAGGTGAGGACATGATGAAGACTTGATGAGAAAGTCTCTTTCAATCATCTTTTATTTAGACAGAAGTTAAGGAACGTGTGTCTGATCCTGTGATGATTCTCCAGCATCACTCAGACAAGACAACAACAGTGGGCCAATCAGGAGAGAGAAGACACAGAGGACTGAGGACTAAAACAAATAAACAAAGGCTGCCAAAAAAAAGCAGGCTATCCAGTGGCCCCAGGTTTACACACCATCTGTTAGTACTAAATCCATTTTTTACAACCTTAACTTTTCAGCCGTTTTATAGTTGAGCTTATTTTCTTAATTATTCAAGAATTAAAATCTTGGTTTTCATTCCTGTTAGATCATAAAAGCGAAAAATAAGCAGATTTTAATGTCCAAAAAGTTTATTTACAGTGAGCAATGATCAAACACTTTCATACATACAGTGCAGTAAACTCTCAGCTGTTTTATTTTATTTGCACTTTGTTTGTGACCCCTGCTGTGATTTTTGCACATGACTCAAAGCAGTTCTAAAGTACTTTTCTGTGTGTTTCTATAAAAAATAGCTCTAGGTTTGTTTGGATTTGAACACATCCTGAAAACTTCTAGAAAGTTAGGAATTATGTCTAACTTTGTACATAATAAGTGATGTAGTATTGAATGATACTGTAAAATATTACTGAACCATTTTTTATGCTTTACCTTGCGGTTGATGAGCATTTGGGAGCTTTTACTTTGGAAATTCCCATGCAGATGCCAGGCTGCCTGTAGCCACTTCCTGTGAATCCATTAAAGTAATGTTGAGCCTTTTCTGGGTGAAATTAGCTTTAAAAAACCTACTGAGTACGTTTTCCCACCTAAGAAAGAAGGAGCAGAAGAAGAAGGAATGAATGACTGTTACATAACAAGTGAGTCTAACATGTACTACAGGTTAATGACCTTTGACTTGTAGCACAGACACATGTCTCTGAAACCGCTGCAGAAGTGATAAGATCACATGAATGTCACAATTTCTTCTTTCAGCTCATCTTTTGAGACAGATTCCGATGGAGAAGTGGGATAAAGAGCAACAGTGGAAACGGGTCAACCAATGACAGTCAGACTCACTGTCCCCCATCCGCCTCACCCCTCCTCCCACCTGACAGACGCCAAACACTCTCTCATCGCTATAAAACCTCCTCACCTCCATCACTGTCAGGGACATGAAGATCCTGAAGTGTCTGTGTTCATCTGACTGGCTGAGGTGGATGCAGACACTCTGAGGGTGAGTTCTTGAGATTTAAACAGTTTGACCTCCTAATGCCTGTCTGTGCACTTCCATGATTTTTACTGGGACATATGTATTTGTTTGCTTCAAATGTTTTGTTCCTTGTATTTTTTGTGCATAGATTCCTAAATTAGAGCCCTGACAATAGAACGATCCAAAGCGTTTGTGTCTTCTAGGTACTCAGAGCAGGTGGAGTGTGTCGTTTTCCAGAAGAGTGATGTGTGTGTGGGCAGGATCTACAGTGACTTTACTCCTCAGGTTGATCATTTGTTCATTTTGCATTTCTTTAGATGGACGGTTCAAGTGTTTGTGAAAACAAGTAAATGTACTTTGTTGGGCTTTTATGTATCAGACCCAAACTAAATATTTTATTATTTTGGAGTGGCAGGAAAATTCTTTAAAAGCTTTTTTAGTAGAAGAAATCTGAAAAGTTTGAATTTTTTTTCCCACTTCACACTAAAAGTATGTTTAGTTGGTCTCTCTCATAAAGTATCAGTAAAATATGTTGTTGTTTATGGCTTTAGGATATGTTAAAGTAACAACAACATTGTGTAAAACTTCCCAGGTCACACTGAGAGGCGCCTTATGTGGTTCCGTGTTTCTGGGAGTTTGCTCACCACACCGACCAGATCAGGCCGTCGTACCGCGGGCGCACACTGTGAGAAGAACTGCAAATGCTGTTATTGGGGCCTGCCATGCAAAGCAATGGCAGGAACCTATTGCTATTGTCGGAGAAAGTGTTTCTTTATTCTTTATTTTTCTTCCGTAACCGTTAATGCGGCTCATACCGCTGGGTGCACACCTACAAATGAGGTATCAAAACGTGCAGAAAATTCACGCCATTCCAGCTATTACTTCTGGTGGGATTTGGGCTTAACGTGGCGACATAATTCGCAAAAAACTACGAAAAAAACCCCATTATAAGTCAATGGGAAAAATCCTAGAAATACCCTATTTTTGAGGATTTTCTGTGTCGTCACAAATTCACCTAGAAATGCCATTCAAATTTCATTTTGTAGATACGTCTGTGATCTCTTCGAAAGTGAAGACGGCTCGTCGATACCAGTTACGGTTTGTCCACAATTTGCCTCTAAGCGACCCAAAGTTTCTCATTTTTCCTAAAGTTAGAGTGCGTCTCTGGCTGCTTAGAGTGAGAGATGAAGACAACTTTTTCAGCCCAAATCATTTTTGAAATCGCCATCACGCCCACAAATATCGCACGATTAGTATCACAATCGGTCCTGACATTGATACGCCTGTCTGCTCCGGTAAAATGTTTTCGAAATTTATCTAGACCGTACGGTTTTCTGTCACGGTGCTTCAGAGCAAAGTCATGCGACAGGATTTTCTGAGGCTCTCAGGCTCTTTCACTAACACTTCACACCTTGGTGTGAAACTTATTTAACATAGCAACGGATCTCAAGAGGCTATTGGCTGCTGATTTGGACTACAAATACGCATCATTGTAGTTCTATATATAGTGAAACCCTCAGTTGAAACAGATCAGGACTGAGAACTGGCCTTTAGAACTAATTGCTGCTATGGGCTGTATATAACTGATTTAACTCAGTAACTGTTACACATGGGATTAGTTTTGAACTTTAAAATTAAGCATATTGAAAATTTCACAATAAAAGCCCTGAGTATTTTTACATGACGTAATTGCTCTTTTTGGCTTTATGTGACTTTTTCATCCAAAGCACTGTTACACATGGTATTAGTTTGGCCCTTTGAAATGAAGCTTAACAAAAATTTCAAAATAAAAGCCTTGAATATTTTTACATCATGTAATTGCTCTTTTTGGCTTTATTTGACTTTTTCATTGAAAGCACTGTTACACATGGTATTAGTTTGGCCCTTTGAAATGAAGCTTAACAAAAATTTCAAAATAAAAGCCTTGAATATTTTTACATCAAGTAATTGCTCTTTTTGGCTTTCTTTGACTTTTTCATCCAAAGCACTGTTACACATGGTATTTGTTTGGCCCTTTGAAATGAAGCATACTGAAAATTTCAAAATAAAAGCCTTGAATATTTTTACATGACGTAATTGCTCTTTTTGGCTTTATTTGACTTTTTCATCCAAAGCACTCTTACACGTGGTATTAGTTCAGAACTTTAAAATGAAGCATACTGAAAATTTCAAAATAAAAGCCTTGAATAGTTTTTACATGACGTAATTGCTCTTTTTGGCTTTATTTGACTTTTTCATCCAAAGCACTCTTACACGTGGTATTAGTTCGGAACTTTAAAATGAAGCATACTGAAAATTTCAAAATAAAAGCCTTGCATATTTTTACATCAGCTACTTGTGTTTTGAGCATTATATAACTATTTTAACCCAAGGACTATTACGCATGGGATTAGTTTGGCCCTTTGAAATGAAGTTTAACAAAACTTCCAAAATAAAAGCCTTGACAACATTTTAAATCGTACTGAATGGTGCACGTCCGCCTTGCTTAACGTTCTTGCGGTTCTCCGCGTGCTACTGATTACGTTACGGCGTTCTTTAGCGTCGATGCCGATTTGTGGCGTGACGACGCCGGGCCCAAACCCCACGGCCGCGCCTTGGCAGGCCCCGGCTAAATTTCTTCCGAAATTTTCTAGTATTCTTTATTCTTCCGTAACCGTTAATGCGGCTCATACCGCTGGGTGCACACCTACAAATGAGGTATCAAAACGTGCAGAAAATTCACGCCATTGGAGCTATTACTTGTGGTGGGATTTGGGCTTAACGTGGCGACATAATTCGCAAAAAACTACGAAAAAAACCCCATTAAAAGTCAATGGGAAAAATCCTAGAAATACCCTATTTTTGAGGATTTTCTGTGTCGTCACAAATTCACCTAGAAATGCCATTCAAATTTCATTTTGTAGATACGTCTGTGATCTCTTCGAAAGTGAAGACGGCTCGTCGATACCAGTTACGGTTTGTCCACAATTTGCCTCTAAGCGACCCAAAGTTTCTCATATTTCCTAAAGTTAGAGAGCTTCTCTCGCTGATTAGAGTGAGAGATCAAGACAACTTTTTCAGCCCAAATCATTTTTGAAATCGCCATCACGCCCACAAATATCGCACGATTAGTATCAAAATCGGTCCTGACATTGATACGCCTGTCTGCTCCGGTAAAATGTTTTCGAAATTTATCTAGACCGTACGGTTTTCTGTCACGGTGCTTCAGAGCAAAGTCATGCGACAGGATTTTCTGAGGCTCTGAGGCTCTTTCACTAACACTTCACACCTTAGTGTGAAACTTATTTAACATAGCAACGGATCTCAAGAGGCTATTGGCTGCTGGTTTGGACTACAAATACGCATCATTGTAGTTCTATCTATCCTCAGTTGAAACAGATCAGGACTGAGAACTGGCCTTTAGAACTACGTGCTGCTATGGGCTGTATATAACTGATTTAACTCAGTAACTGTTACACATGGGATTAGTTTGGAACTTTAAAATTAAGCATACTGAAAATTTCAAAATAAAAGCCCTGAATATTTTGACATGACGTAATTGCTCTTTTTGGCTTTATTTGACTTTTCCATCCAAAGCACTGTTACACATGGGATTAGTTTGGAACTTTAAAATTAAGCATACTGAAAATTTCAAAATAAAAGCCCTGAATATTTTGACATGACGTAATTGCTCTTTTTGGCTTTATTTGACTTTTCCATCCAAAGCACTGTTACACATGGGATTAGTTTGGAACTTTAAAATTAAGCATACTGAAAATTTCAAAATAAAAGCCTTGAATATTTTACATGACGTAATTGCTCTTTTTGGCCGTATATGACTTTTTCATCCAAAGCAATGTTACACATGGGATTAGTTCGGAACTTTAAAATGGAGCATAATAATAATTTCAAAATAAAAGCCTTGAATATTTTTACATCATGTAATTGCTGTT